>NW_026262712.1:30045039-30664726 GCF_021869535.1 Mytilus californianus
ACATAGGCGACAATGGTAGCCTTTTTTTTTTTTTTTTTTTTGTCCTGCGTTTTCACTATAAAAGTTCTGTTGACAAAATATTAAATTCTGAATTTTCAAAACCTTTTGGGTGTGAATAATACGCGAAACACATATGGTGCCGCTGCTTTTTTTAATAGAAAAATGGGATTTTTTTAGGGTTCTTTTTGGTTCCGGAATTTTTGATTTAGTAAGAATGGAGAACACTCCTAGCTTAATTTTGCAAAGCAGAAGATACATGTATTTCTACTTATTATCTAGGATGTTAAAGCTAGGTGGAGCCATTCATCTTTAATAACATCCTTTTAACCATTATGACGTTTCCAGGTAATAACCTGCGAACCATTAATTCTTATCATATTTTATTATAGAGCTTCTAAATTCAAAATGGAGGTCAAATGTGATTGTACCAATTTTTAATTATACTGTTCTGGAGATATGCCGCTTGATTGCCTAAACAATTACACTTACAAATGTAAATAAAATCTGGCTTGTTGTCATGCTTACGGCGCCTGATAATATTTTTGAAACAGTCTTTTATTGTTTAAAAAAGGAACATTCTATAATCGGCATAAGATAAGTCAAGGTTATAGTTTAATCATAATTTGGAACAAAAACAAAATTAATCACTTTGGATATTTAAAGATATTGGAACAATCAAAATTTGACATATTCTCTTTAACAATGATGCATATTCATCGTAAAACGCCTGTTTACCAACATGAGATGTTTTCTTTTTCTTTTGCAGGGTGACGCAAAAAATGAGCATGTGGTGAGATTATCTTCTTAATTAATGTCAATTGGCATTGTTATGTATTGTTTATGAAAATAAGGAGATGTGGTATGATTGCCAATGAGACAACTATCCACCAAAGTTCAAATGAAGTGAATGTAAGCAAATATAGGCACCCGTACGACCTTTAAATTGTCTATAAACTGTACAGAAATATTCAAGTGTATAGTATTCAAGTTTTAATCTGACCAACTGATTATCACAGGTCAGTTATAAAAAGTCAAACATTAAATACTTTAAATTAAATTAGCTTAGTTTATGTATTTGTCGTACGAATTTCACACAAAACGATAGCTTGCATTTCTATTTGTGATATTGAGAGGAAAATAATGATAATTTATTTTCTTAATTATATTTAAACAGTGGTTAAGGATAGGAAATAGTATTTTATGTATTGTTGTTCCGTTCATCCTTCTATTATTTTAACAGCTTCATGCCAAATCAGAAAAAGAGTCTGATTTTGTTTTGGTCTCGCCTGAAAGTCGCAGAATGTGAGGCATAGGGAATGCTATTCGGCGGCGGCGTAAACTATTTGTATAAAGCTTTATATTTCAGAAGGTTAACGACCTGGATGTATCCTACCTTGTATGCAGATACATCATGTTATGAATCTTCCGTCTGTCATATGTCCATTGTCCTTGATCTCATTCTCAGTGCTCAGCGACTGCTTGATAAAAAAATATTATGTTTTAGTCCGTTTTATCAAGTACCATAAGCTATAGATCAACTATATTTGATATATGTAATGTGTACATGGCGGTCTAGTGGGTATCATCTGACTTTGACCTCATTTTCATGATTCATTGGTAAACGTTATTTTTTTTGTGTTTTGGTCTGTTTTTCAATTACCTTAAGCAAAGGTAAAATACATTTGGAGTATTGAATAATTTTTGGGCGTACGTGTCTGTCTGACAGGATTTATCTGACCTTGAACTCATTTTCCTGAATCTTTAAAAAAAAAAAGAAAAGTTTATATGATACTTGTCGTAAAATTTTATCTTTAAGAATTTCAAATGAAAATGAATTGTCAGTAAAGCAATTCAGCGTGTGCACACTTGTTAAAAATTATCAAGTAAAATCAGTATGTAATAGTTAAAGGTTATAGGTAAATCATAGTTTTGAGAAGAAAACAAGAGTTAAACAACTTTAATATAGAAAGTTTCTTGAACAATTTGAATATAACATGATGTCGACAGCAATGATTAAAATAGTCATTGTGAAATTATAACAACACCTGTATAGAAACATGACAAAATGTCTTCTTTTTCTTTTGCAGGATTTAGAGTCAAGTTCGGATGAGGTAATATTTTCGTTTTAAAAGTTATATGATGTGTTGTTGTCTATTATTTGTAAAGAACGATACAAGTCTATCTTATTCTTGTTTTTAAATGCACATAACATATTTTGAGACAGACGAATTTGTACAGTTCGGTCGGTAGAGGTCAAACATTCAATATCATAATAAAGTATAAGTAATTCTATTTTTTTTTTTTTTTTTTTTTTTTTGATGATTTCACACAAAACTTTAGCTTGCATTTCTATTCATTTGCTGTATTGAGAGGAATTCAATGACAATATCTTATCATAATCATATTTAAAACACTGGTGAAGGTTTGCAAAATAATATGTTATTTGTTGTTTCTCCGTCCATCCGTCTTGTAGTTGATCACCCTGTATTTTTTTCTAGAGGACCTGAATATATCCGGTGTTTGGTGGTATTTGTATTGCCTAATCGGAGTTTCCTTTATTCTAATTTCCTTTAAACTTTTTCTGATCAATAGTTCTGGTCCTTCGTTGTTTGGAAATAGCGATTTATGACGTTTCCTTGTAATAACTTGCTAACAATTTAGTCAATTCTTTTCAAATTTGAATAAGTAGTTTCTCAAATTAAAATGGAGGTCAAATATGTCTCTGCCTATTTTCACTCACACTGTTCAAAAGATATGACCCTTGATTGCTATAACAATGACACAAAAACAATTGTGAATAAAGTCTGGTTTGCTGTCATTTTAACATCGTCTTGTTAAATCTGTAGAAAGGAGTCTCATATTGTTGTAAAACTTATCAAATAAAATTGGTATGTGAAAAGTCTAGTTTACTATAGGTTAATCATAGTTTTGAAGAAGAAAGAGTTAATCAACTTGAATATTAATATTTAAAGTTTTGGGACAATCTAGATATGACATCATGCCTACAATAATGATTAGACTATTCATCGTAAAAATAGCAACTCCAGTATACAAACATAATAAAATGTTTTCTGTTTTCTTTTTGCAGGATTCAAAGAGGAGTGCGGAAGAAGTAAGATTTTCTTCCTTAAAGTCATGTGATGTATTGTTGTCTTTGATTTGTTTTGAAATGCACATAACCCTTTATCCGGATTTGGCTATCCTATATGTTCTTTTTAGTTTGATCCGCTCCTCAACATTTGTATTAGGGTTTGGATATTCAAATATTATGGCCTCCAGCATCACTGAAGAGAAATTGATTGTCGAAATGCGTATCTGGTGCATTAAATTTGGTACCGTTTATGTTATTACTACCACAGGGGCGATACCTCATCGGGTGGACTGTTTGTTCCCGAGGGTATCACCAGCCTAGTAGCCAGGACTTCGATACTGACATGAACATACAGATATTGTTTGGTTAAAATTTGCTTTTTTTAAATTTTGAAATTATTTTGAATTAAGGAATAAATTGTATATATTTTAATCATGCAAAGCTCTGATTCGTTGTCGGGATTTGGCTATCCTTTAGGTCCTTTTTGGTTTGATCCGCTCTCCAACATTTGTATTAGGTTCGGGAATTTCATATATTTTGGCTTTGAGCATTTCTGAAGGGACGTTAATTGTCGAAATGTGACACTGGTACATTAAAATTGTTACCGTTTATGTTATAAATAATTTTGAGTCAGACGGATTTGCATAGGTCGGTCGGTATAAGTCACACATTCAATGTTTTAATTGAACCTTAGTTAGTATATTTTTATCGAACGAATTTTATACAGAAACATAGCTTGCATTTCTATTCATTTATTATATTGAGTAAAATAATGACAATCTATTATCATAATTGTAATAAAACAATGGAAAACGATAGACATATTATATGGTATCGGTTGTTTCTTGGTCCGTCCATCCTTCTGTTATTTGATCACACTGCCATTTTTCGAGAGCGCTTGAATATATCCTGTTCTTTGTGATATTTGTATTGCATAATCTTAGCTTTCTTCAACTTCGATATTCCCTTCCACCTTTTTCAATCAAGAGTTATGTTCCTTGGTTGATAGGAAATACCGCTTTATGACATTACTGTGAACACTTTTGAACCTTTAAATCCGTTCTTTTAAAATTTTGATATGTGGTTTCTTAAATCAAAATAGAGGTCAAATGTGAGTGTGTCAATTGCCACTTATGCTGTTTATGAATGATGATTCTTGAATGCTCTAACAATAACACTTCGAAATGTAAGCACATTCTATTTTGTTATTATTTTTACAGCGTCTTCTGATTTTTTAAATAGAGTCTTCTATAGTTTAAAATAAATATCAAATAAAATTGGTTTCTGATAAGTAAAGGTTATTTGGAGGATAGAAGATATTGTAACAATCTATATCTGACATCATGCTTACAACACAGATGGGGATTTTCATCGTAAAATGTCATTCCTGTATACCAACATGATAATATGTTTTCTTTGTTCTGCAGGATAACCGTACAAGGAGGGATTTGGTAAGATTTCTTCTTAAAAGTTAATTGCCGTGTGATGTATTGTTATATATGAACTGTAAAGAAAGATACAATGGTATATTATTATTGTTCTGAAATGCACATGATATATTTTGAGTCGGACCGATTTCCATAGGTCGCCGGTAGAGTTCAAACATTCAATTCTTAATTAAACCTTAAATAATATATTTTTCTTTCACTAGTTTCACACAAAACAATAGATTGCATTTCTTTCCATTTGTTATCTTTAGAGGAAAATAATGACAATTAATAATCATAAAAATATTAAAACACTGGTAAAAGAAAGACATAATTATACAATATCTGTTGTTCCTCCGTCCATCTCTCTGTTAGTTGATCACACTACTATTATTCCAGTGCACCTGAGTATGTCCGATTATTGGGGAAATTTTTCCGATCAAAAGTTATGTTCCGTGTTTGATTGAAAAGTATGCTTTATGACATTTTCGTGTATAACTAAGTAATCATTTAACCAATCCTTTCAAGTCTCTCAAATTGAACTGGAGGTGAAACGAGATTGTGCCAATTTAACTTAGATGGCTTATCCTGTTCAGTAGTTATGACCCTTGAATGCTTTAGCAATGAAACACAAAAAAGAAACAACATTTGGTTTGTTGTCATGTTAACAACGTCTTATATATTTTAAAAAGAATATTAAGTTGTTTTAAAATTTATCAAATATAATTGGTATGTGATAATCAAGGTTATTGACATATCATAATTTCGAAAAATACAGATGTATTCGCTTTCAAAATCTAAAGATATTGAAAAATCTAAATATGACATCATGCCTACAACAATGATGAACATATTCATTCTAAAATTACAACTCCTGTATTCAAACATATAGATGAAAAATATCTTCTTTTTCTTTTGCAGGATAGAGCGGCAAGTGTGCTTGAGGTAAGATTTTCTTCATAAAAATCAATTTTCATGTGATATGTTGTTGTCTATAAAACTTACGGAAAGATACAATTGTAAAGTATAATTGTTCTGAAATTCACATAACGTCTTTTGAGCCAAACCGATTTCTATAGGTTGGTCTGTATAGGTCAAGCAATTAATCTATTATTTATTCCTTAGTTAGTATATATTTTTCTGAACTAATTTCTTAGCAAACACTACCTTGTATTTCAGTGCATTTGTTATGTGGTGAGGAACATAATGACAATATATTATCATAGTTATCTTAAAGGGGCATAAGCTGTCAATTTCATGATCACCGATTTGTATCAAATTCTCATATTTGATAAATAATATACTAAAATGTAGATCCAAATTACAAAAAGACTAAAATAAACTATTAACAATACATCGACTCGATAAATGTATCAGCATTTCGTGTTTATTTATTAAAATGCAGATGTATTCACTCTCAATATTTAAAGATATTGGAAAAGCTAGATAAGAGATTATCCCTACAACAATGATGAGCATACGCATCGTAAAATTACAACCACTGTAATCAAACATGACGATAATGAATGACTTTTTTTCATTTGTAGGATTTCGCGAGTTTGTTGGAGGTAAGATTTTCTTCTTAAAAGTGAATTGCCATGTGATGTATTCTTGTCTATAAACTGTACAGGAAGATACAAGTCTGAAGTATTATTATTCTACAATGCACCTAACATATTTTGAGTCAGTCCTATTTCTACAGGTCGGCCTGTAGAGGTCAATCAATCAATCTTTTAATGAAGCCTTTAGGTAATATAACTTTCCTGAACTAATTTCACACAATACTATAATTGCATTTCTAATAATGTGTTATACATGTTATATTAAGAGAAAAGTAAAGACAATATATTACCATGATTATATTAAGACACTGGTAAAGGATAGATTGATTGGTTTGTTTGTGTTTAACGCCACTTTCAACACTATTGTGCTTTTTCGTGGAATTCAGTTTTTATTAGTCGAGTAGGTAAAGGATAGACATATCATATGGTATCTGTTGTTCAGCCGATCATCCTTCTGCTAGTTCATCACTGCTATTCATTCCATAGCACTTGAATATATCCTGTGTCTTGTGGTATCTGTATGGCCTATTCTTAGTTTGCTTTAATTTCGACTTTCTTTTTCACTTTTTCCGATCTAGTTTTTAGATAAAAAAAGATTGCATCAACTTCAATATTTAAAGCATTTGGAAAAATTGAATATGCCATCGTTAAAATAACAACTCCTGTATACAAACATGGTAAAATGTCTTCTTTTTCTTTTGCGGATTTAAAAGAAAGTTCGGTTGAGATACGATTTTTTTCTTACAATTCCATTGACATGTGATGTATTATTGTCCATAAGTTGAAGAGAAAATACAAATGACTTTGAGATAAAGGACAGCAATCAAAGCGCTGTTCATTTCCTTTTTTTTTTTTGTTTTTTGTTTATTGATGTGAATGTACTGACTGGTTGTTAGTCGTAAAATTACAACTTCTGTATACAAACTTGATAAATCTCTTCTTTTTTGTAGGTAAACAGGATAAGGCGGCATTCGGTAAGATTTCTTCTCAAAGGTCAAATGGCATGTGATGTATGGTTGTCTATAAACTGTAAATAAAGATACTAGTGTATAGTATTGTTCTGAAATGCACTTGTCACATTTTGAATCGGACGAATTTCTCTAGGACGTCGGTAGAGGTCAAACATTTACTATTTTGATTAACGATTTTCACACAAAACTATAGCTTGAATTTCTATTAATTTGTTAACTTGAAAGAAGATATCATAATCATAATAAAACACTGATAAAGGGTAGACATATCATATGGTATCTGTTGTTCTTCCCATCATCCTTCTGTTAGTTGATCACATTGCTAATTTTCCAGTCCATTTGAATAATGTGAATATATCCGGTTTTTGTTAGCATTTGTTTTCCTAATTTTCTTCAATTTCGATTTTAATATTTATTTTTCCCGATCAAGAGTTATGTACCTTAATTGATTAAAAGGTGCTTAATGATGTTTCCGTGTAATAACTTGTGAATCATCTAATCAATTGTTTTTAGATTTTGATATATAGTTTTACAAATCAAAATCCAGGTCAAATGCAATAGTGCGAATTTTCGCTTTTTCTGCACAGTAGTTAAGAACCTTGAATTGTTTAACAATGACCTAAAAAATGTAAGCAACATTTTTGCGGCCATTTTAACAGCGTCTTAATATATCAAACATGATTGGTATGTGATAAATGCAGGCTATTTGGTTAGTCATAATTTAAAAAAACCAGATCTATTCACTTTCAATATTTATAGATATTGCACAAAACGCAATATGACATCATGGCTACTACAACGATGTGCATATTCATCGTAACATCAGAACTTTTGTTTTCAAGCATAATGATGATGAGATGTCTTCTTTTTCTTCTGCAGGATATATCAAGTTCAGATGAGGTAAGATTTCCTTCTTAAAAGTGAATTGTCATGCTGTGTATTTCCGAACAATTCAAATATCCTTTCCCAACTTTTGAAATAAGGTTTCTCAAATCGAAATGGAGTCCAAATGTAATTGTGCAAATTTTCACTTATGCTGAGTTGAGTTATGAACTTTTATTGTTTTAACCAAGGGCACTAAAAATGTAAGCCAAATATGGTTTGGTGTCATTTTAACAGTGTTTTGCTATATTCTACAAGCAGTTTGATATTGTTTAAACTTTATCAAATATAATTGATATTAATAGGTCAAGGTTATTGGTTAGTCATTAATTGCAGAAAATACAGATTAAACACGTTTAATCAACTTTAATATTTAAAGATATTAGAACAATCTAAGTACGACATTATCTCTATGACAATGATTCATATTTACGTAAAATATCAAGATCTGTATTCAAACCTGATGAATTGTCTCCCTTTATGCAGGATAACGATACAGGGCGGGTTGCGGTGAGATTATTTTCTTTAAAGTCAATTGTCAGGTGATATAGTATTGTCTAAAAACTGTACATAAGGATGCAAGTGTATTGTATTATTGTCTATTAAATGTAAAGAAATCTAAAAGTGTTTAGTATTCTTGATCTGAAATCCACAGTTCTGGGTCAGACCGATATCTATAGGTTGGTCGGTAGAGGTCAACATTCGATATTTCAATTTAGCCTGACGCTCCTCAGGAGTTATGGCATTATGGTTGCAACAACGATGTGCATATTCATCGTAAGAACAATTAGCATATTCATCGAAACATCACAACTTTTGTTTTCAAACCTAAGGATGATAAAATGTCTTCTTTTTCTTTTGCAGGATATCATGGATATGTCAAGTTCGGATGAGGTAAGATTTTCTTCGTAAAAGTGCATTGTCATGTGATGTATTTGCTAACCATTCAAAAATCTCTTGCCAATTTTCTAAATATAGATTCTCAAATCAAAATGGAGGTCAAATGAAATTGTGCAAAATATTCACTTAATATGCTGTTGATGAGTTATGAACCTTGATTGCTTTACCAAGGGCAATAAAAATGTAATCAAAATATGATTTGGTGTCATTTTAACAGCGTCTTGTTAAATTCTAAAAGCAGTTTAATATTGGTTAACAATTATCAAATACAATTGGTATTTAATAGATCAAGGTTATAGGTTAGTCATTATTTGCAGAAAATACAGATTAAACACGTTTTATCAACTTCAACCTCTGTATTCAAACATGATAAATTTTGGAGTTGTTTTTTTTTTGCAGGATAACGATACAACAAAGCGGGTTGCGGTAAGATTGTTTTCTACTATACACTCGTATCCTTTTGTACAGTTTTTAGACAACATTTCATCACCTGACAATTGACTTTATATTATTGTCTATTAAATGCACAGAAAGGTACAAGTGTTTAGTATTCTTGATCTGAAATGCACTATTTTAGGTCAGACCGATATCCATAGGTCGGTCGGATGAGGTCGACATTCGATATTTCAATTGAGCCTGACGCTCTTCAGGATTTATGGCCCTTGAATTCCTTAGTAAAATCAACTTTTTACGTAGCCTAGCTTCAAATACAATACAGTTATTTGTATTGTAACGCAAAATAAACAAATCAGTCTATTTTAGTTATTATTTCGGTGTAAAATGTCATAAAAGGAAAATTCCGCGAAATGCTATTACAAAACAATGTGACGTCATATATATGCTTCCGGTGTCAAATATAAACACCGGGCGTTTTCAGGCATGTTGTACGCCTCAGTATGTAATACAATTAGATAAGAATTAGGTGGAAAACGTGAGGTTTTTTTATATTAATTATTGAATAAAATAATATATTTGATATTATTATATGGTGGGAGGGGAGGTAAAACGGAACCCCAAAAAAAGTGTCGTGTTTATAGGGCTTTCACGTTTTATAGAATTACCGCATTATTTCTTAAGCATATTTATCGTAAAATTACAACTGCTGTATTCAAACATAATGATGATTAGATATTTTCTTTTTTTTTTTATTGCAGGATATAATTGCAAGTGTGTATGAGGTAAGATTTTCTTCTTAAAAGTGAATTGTCATGTGAGTTATTGTTCTCTATGAAATGTACTGAAAGATACAAGTGTATAGTATCATTGTTCTGAAATGCACATAACATATTTTCAATCTGATTGATTTTCATAGGACGGTCGGTAGAATTCAGACATTCAATATTTTAATTAAGCCTCAGTTGTTATATTTTTTTAACTAATTTCACACAAAACTGTAGCTAGCATTTCTGTCATCTGTTAAACATATTTTGAGTCAGACGGATTCACATAGGTCGGTCTGTAGGTGTCAATTAATCAATGTTTAATTCAGCATTAGTTAATATATTGTTTTCTACATAAGAAAATGCCTGTACCAAGTCAGGACAATGACAGTTGTTATCCATTCGTTTGATGTGTTTGGTTTTTTTTTATTTTGCCATTTGATTGGGGACTTTCCTTTTTTTGAATTTTCCTCGGGGTTCAGTATTTTTGTGATTTTACTATTTGTCAAAGTTATATTAAAACTGTGGTAAAGAATAGACATATTATATTGTATATCGATAGGAATATATTCACAATATATAATCATGATTTTATCAAAAAACCGGTAAAGGAGAGATATATCATATGATTTCTGTATTTCTTTCCTCTGTCCTTTTGTTAGTTGATCAAATGCTTTTTTCCAGATTGCCTGATTCCGTCTTTGTTTTTGGTATTTTCATTGTCTAATTTTAGTAATCTTCAACTTCGATTTTCCTTTTCAATTTTTGGATCAAGAGTTATGTTTCTTGAAAAAGCGCTCTATGGCGTTTCCGTATATTAACTTGAGAACCATTCGATCAGTTATTTTCAAATATTAAAATGAAGTTTCTCAGATCAAAATGGAGGTCAAATGTGATTGTGCAAATTTTCAACTTATGGTGTTCAGGAAATATGACCTTGATTGCTTTAACAATGACGCTAAAAAATGTACGAAACATCTGGTTTGCTAATATTTTTACAGCTTCTGGTATTATTGTAAAAAAGAGCATGATAGTGTTATGACAATTTTTAAATATAACTGATATGTCATATATCAAGGTTATAGGTTAATCGTATTTTGGAGCAAAAGCAGATTCAATCACTTTCAATATTTAGAGATATTGAAACAATCTAAATACGACATCATACCTATCACCAATATGAGCATATTCTTCGTGAAATTACAACTCCTGTATACAAACCTGATAAACGGTCTTCTTTTTTTGCAGGATAACAACGCAAGGAAGCATGCGGTAATATTTCTTCTCAAAAGTCAATTGTCATGTGATGTATTGTTGTCTGTAATCTGTACGAGAACATACAATTGTATCTTGTTTTGAAAAACGCATTATATATTTTTGGTCCGTCCAGTTTCTATAGGACGGTCGGTAGAAGTCAAACATTCAATGCTTTAATTAAGCCTTAATTTAAATAGATTTTTTTTTAAACTAAATTTATCCAAAACTTTAGCTTACATTTCTATTCATTTGTTTTGGAAGAAAATAATGACAATTTTTGATCATGTATATTTCAAAACACTGGTAAAGGACAGACATATTATATGGTTTCTGATTTTCCTCCGTTATCCCTCTGTTAACTGATCACAATGCTATTTTTCCTGAGCGCCAGAATATATCCGGTTTTGGTGGTATTTGCACTGGCTAATCTTTTTTTCTTCATCTTCGATTTACTTTCAAATTTTTTTCGATCACGAGTCATGTCCATTTGTTGATTGAAAAAGGCGCTTTATTCATCGTAGCATCACATCTTTTGTTTTCAAACATAACGATGATAAAATTATTCTTTTTCTTTTGCAGGATATATCAAGTTCGGATGAGGTAAGATTTTCTTCTTAAGAGTGAATTTTCATGAGAAGTATTTGCTTACCATTCAAAATCCTTTGCCAATTTTTAAGTACAGTTTCTCAAATCGAAATGGAGGTCAAATGAAAATATGCTAATGCTGTAAATGAGTTATGAACCTTAAATGATTTACCAAGGGCACTAAAAATGTAAGAAAAATATAGTTTGGTGTCATTATAACAGCGTTTTTTTATATTCCAAAAGCAGTTTGATATTGTTTAAACATTATCAAATATAATCGGTATTTAGGTCAAGGTTATATGTTAGTCATTAAATGCAGAAAATACAGATTAAACACGTTTACTCAACTTCAATATTTAAAGATATTAGAACAATATAAATATGACATCATCTCTATGACAATGATGCATATTCACGCAAAATATCAACTTTTGTATTCAAACCTGATTAATTACTTCTTTTTTTTTTGCAGAACAACGATACAAAGCGGGTTGCGGTAAGATTTCGTTTCTTAAGAGTCATTGTCAGTTGATCTTATGTTGTCTAAGAACGGTACAGAATGATGTTAGTGTATAGTATTATTGTCTATAAAATGTACAAAAAGGTACAAGTATTTAGTATTTTTGATATGAAATGCAGATCTCAATTTTGGGTCAGACCGATATTCATAGGTCGGTCGGTAAAGTCGACATTCAATATTGCAATTGAGCCTGACGCTCTTTAGGAGTTATGCTCTTTGATTGCCTTAACAATGAAACTGAAAAATGTAAGCAACATTTGATGTACTGTCATTTTAACAAAGTCTTTTGATCTTTTAAAAAGAATCGTATGTAGTTTTAAAAATTATCAAATACAATTGATAATTGAAGCTCACTGGTTAATCATAATTTGGAGAAAATACAGATTAATGCACCTTCAAAATATGAAGATTGGAACAATCTAAATATGCCATTATGCATACAACAATGATAATTATAACCTGACGACCAATAGATTGTAAACCAGTATAATCACAGTTTATCTACTTTCAACGCAAACGCATTAATACTCAAAATTGGCTGTTCTGGATTTCGCCAACCTGTATTTATACGACTAGGTAAACTCAATTTGCGACATTAAAACGCAATTTAAATGTAGGCTAAGCTTCTAACTCAATACGATTATATCTATTGTAATGAAAAATACACAAATCAATTCATTTCCGTGTAAAATTTCATATATAAAACTCCCGCGTAATGATTTAATCGTCTGTGGAACTAAACAATGTGATGTCATATATATGCTTCAAGTGACAAATGTAAACACTGGGGGTTTTTAGGCTTATTGTACGCCTCAGAATGTAATACAACTAGATAAATAGAACATTTTTAGGTGAAACATGTGAGGTTTTTTATTTATAATATTATTATTATCATTATAAGGGGGAGTGGGGGTTAAAACGGAACTGCCAAAGCAGTATCGTGTGAAAAGGACTTTCACGATTTACACAATTACTGCATTTGTTTCTTCGGCATATTTATCGTACAATTATAGCTGCTGTATTCAAACATAATGATGATAAGATATCTTCTTTTTCTATTGCAGGATATAATTGCAAGTGTGTATGAGGTAAGATTTTCTTCTAATAAGTGAACTATCAGAGAAGAATTATTGTCTATAAAACGTACAGAAAGATACAAGTGTATGTTATTATTTTAATGCACATAACATATTTTGAGTCAGATTTACATAGGTCGGACTGTAGGGATCAATCAATCAATCTTTTGATTAAGCCTTAAGTAATAAATTGTTCCTGAAGTTATTACATACAAAACAAAAGCTTGTATTTCTGTTCATATGTTATATCGCAACGGAAAAAGAAAATAATGATAATATATAGTCATAATTATATTAAAACACTGGTAAACGATAGACGTATTATATGGTATCTGTTGTTCCTCTGTCCATCCTTCTGTTAGTTGATCTCACTGCTATTTCTACCGAAGCACCTTGATATATATTTGGTTTTTAATGGTATTTGTATGGCCTAATCTTAGTTTTCTTCAACTTCAATTTTCTGTCCGCTTTCCCCATCACGAGTTATTTTCCTTGGTTGATTGGAAATGGCAATTTATGACGTTTCGGTGTAAGAACTTGCGAATTGTTTAGAAATTTTGATATATTGTTTCACAAATCAAAAGAGAGGTCATATTTGATTGTTCCAATTTTCACGTATGCTGTTCAGAAGATATGACCTATCATTGCTTTAACCAGTTATCAAAGGTACCAGGATTATAATTTAATACGTCAGACGGGCGTTTCATTTACATAAGACTCGTCAGTGACGCTCAGATCAAAATAGTTAAAAAGCCAAACAAGTATAAAGTTGAAGAGCATTGAGGACCCAAAATTCCAAAAAAGTTGTGCCAAATACGGCTTAGGTAATCTATTCCTGGGATAAGAAAATCCTTAGTTTTTTTGAAAATTCAAAGTTTTGTAACAGGAAATTTATAAAAATGACCATATAATTGATATTCATGTCAACACCGAAGTATTGACTACTGGGCTGGTGATACCCTCGGTGACGAAATGTCCACCAGCAGTGGCATCGACCCAGTGGTGTAAACAGTTATCAAAAGTAACAATGACACTAAAAGATGTAAGCAACATTTGCTTTCCTGTTGTATTTACAGCTTGAGGTATTATTTTAAAACGAGACTGATATTTTTATGAAAATTTTCAGATATAATTGATATGTCATAAGTCAAGGTTATAGGTTAATTATAATTCGGAGCAAAACAGTTATATTCCCTTTCAATATTTAAAGATATTGAAACAATCTAAATACGACATCATATCTAAAACAAATATTAGAATATTCTTCGTAAAATTACAACTCCTGTATACAAACATGATAAACTGTCTTCTTTCTTTTTAGGATAAGGATGCAAAGAAGCATGAAGTAAGTTTTCTTCTCAAAGGTCAATTGTCATGTCATGTATTGTTGTCTGTAATCTGCACAAGAACATAGAAGTGTATCTTGTTTTGAAAAAACACGTAACATATGTTGGGTCCATCCAATTGTTATGGGACGGTCAGTAGAAGTCAAACATTCAATGCTTCAATTAAGCCTTAATTCAAATATACTTTTCTCAAAACTAAATTCATCCAAAACTTTAGCTTGCATCTCTATTCATTTGTTTTGGAAGAAAATAATGACAATATTTAATCATGTTTATTACAAAACACTGGTATAGGAAAGACATATTATATGGTTTCTGTTTTTCCTCTGTCCATCCCTATGTTAACTGATTACAATGCTAAGTTTTGTAACAGGAAATTTATAAAAATGACCATATAATTGATATTCATGTCAACACCGAAGTATTGACTACTGGGCTGGTGATACCCTCGGTGACGAAATGTCCACCAGCAGTGGCATCGACCCAGTGGTGTAAACAGTTATCAAAAGTAACAATGACACTAAAAGATGTAAGCAACATTTGCTTTCCTGTTGTATTTACAGCTTGAGGTATTATTTTAAAACGAGACTGATATTTTTATGAAAATTTTCAGATATAATTGATATGTCATAAGTCAAGGTTATAGGTTAATTATAATTCGGAGCAAAACAGTTATATTCCCTTTCAATATTTAAAGATATTGAAACAATCTAAATACGACATCATATCTAAAACAAATATTAGAATATTCTTCGTAAAATTACAACTCCTGTATACAAACATGATAAACTGTCTTCTTTCTTTTTAGGATAAGGATGCAAAGAAGCATGAAGTAAGTTTTCTTCTCAAAGGTCAATTGTCATGTCATGTATTGTTGTCTGTAATCTGCACAAGAACATAGAAGTGTATCTTGTTTTGAAAAAACACGTAACATATGTTGGGTCCGTCCAATTGTTATGGGACGGTCAGTAGAAGTCAAACATTCAATGCTTCAATTAAGCCTTAATTCAGATATACTTTTCTCAAAACTAAATTCATCCAAAACTTTAGCTTGCATCTCTATTCATTTGTTTTGGAAGAAAATAATGACAATATTTAATCATGTTTATTACAAAACACTGGTATAGGAAAGACATATTATATGGTTTCTGTTTTTCCTCTGTCCATCCCTATGTTAACTGATTACAATGCTATTTTTTTCTGAGCGTCGGAATATATCCAGTTTTGGTGGTATTTGCATTGACTAATTTTGTTTTCTTCAACTTCGATTTTCCTTTCAAATTTTTTCGATAAAGAGTCATGTTCCTTTGTTGATTGAAAATAGCGCTTTATGACGTTTCTGTGTAATAACTTGAGAACCAGTCATCAATTCTTTTCAAATATTAAAACTAAGTTTCTTAAAACAAATGGAGGTCAAATTTGATTGTTCCAATTACATTGTTCAGGAAATATGATCCTTGATTGCTTTATAAATGACACTACAAATGTATGCACATTTGGTTTGCTGTAGTTTTTACAGCTTCTGTTATAATTTTAAAAAGAGTCTTCTATTTTTGCAAAAAATATCAAATATATTTTAAATGTGATAAGTCAAGGTTTTGGGTTATTCATAACTTGAAACTTTTGCCTACTACAAGGACGAACATATTCATCGTAAAATTGCAACTTCTGTTTACAAACATAATACAATGTCTTCTTTTTTGCAGGATAACACGGCAAGGCGTCGTGTGGTAAGATCTCTTCTGAAAAGTCAAGTGTCCAGTGATTTATTATTGTCAATAAACTGTACAGAAAGATACAAGTGTATAGTATTCTTGTTTTAAAATGCTCATAGCATATATTCAATCCGATCGATTTACATAGGCCGGTCGGTAAAAGTCAGACATTCAATATTTTAATTAAGCCTACGTTAACATATTTTTCTTGAACTAATTTAACACAAAACTATAGCTTTCATTTCTATTCATCTTTTATATTAAACGTAAAATAATGAATATATAATTATTATCATAAATAAATTAAAATACTGGTAAAGGAGAGACATATGAAATATTATCTGTTTTACCTCCGTCCATCCTTTTGTTAGTTGATTTCGCTTTTTCTGATCAATTGGAAAATACCGTTTTATGACGTTTCCATGTAATAACTTGCGAATCCTTTAATCAGTTCTTTTTAAGTTGAATATAGTATTGTCTCTAATCAAAATGGATGTCAAAGGGGATTGTGGCTATTTTCATGTATGCTCTTTTTGAGTAATGACCCTTGATTTCTTCAACAGTGACACTAACAAAGTAGGCAACATCTGTTTTTTTGTAATTCTTAGAGCGTCTTGTGGTATTTATAAAAAGATTCATATATAGTTCAAAAGATTTTCAAATAAAATTGGTATGTAATAATTCAAGATTATAAGTTAAATATAATTTGTAGAAAACAACATTAATCACTTTCAATACTTAAATTAATTGTAACTATCTAAATCTCCAATTATGCTTACAATAATGGTGGGCATTTTCATCGTAAAATTACAACCACTGAATACAAACATGATAAAATGTCTGTATTCTTTTGCAGAATAACAGAGCTAGGCGGAGTTTGGTAAGATTTCTTATTCAATGTCAATTTCCTGGGTTGTGTGAAATTCTCCAATCATAACGTTACGGTGTTATAACTTGCGAACCATTCAAGCAATTTTTTTTTCAAGTTTTATATGTTTTTTTTATCAAATCAAAATATAGATTGAATGTGATTGTGCAAATTTTCACTCATGCTGTTTATGAGATATGACCATTGATTGATTTAACAATGACACTAAAAATGAAAGTGAAATCTGGTTTGTTGTAATTTTTACAGCGTCTTGTTATATTCAAAAACATGGTAAATGTTGTTTTCAAAAGATATCAAATATGATTGGTATGGGACAAGTCAAGGTTATAGGTTAATCGTAATTTTGAGATCAACAGATTTTATCAACTTAAAATATTTTGAACAATCTTAATATGAAATCAAGTCTATTACAATGATTAGAACAAAACATAATGAAAGGTTTTCCTTTTCTTTGCAGGATTTAACAAGAACTTTGGATGTGGTAAGAATTTCTTTTGAAAAGTCAAAAGTGATGTAATGTTGTTTATTAATTGCAGGAAAGATACAAGTGTGTAGTATTCTTGTTTTAAAATGCACGTAACTTATTTTGAGTCAGACAAAGTCCTTGAGAAGATGTCAAACATTCAAAAGTTTAATCAAGCCTGGTTTAATATATTTTTCTTGAACTAATTTCATCCAACTTAAGCTTGCATTTTCATTCATTTTTTTTTATATCGCGAGGAAAATAATGACAATATATAATCATGAATATTTTAAAACACTGGTAATGGAGAGACATAATATATGGTATCTATCGTTCCTTCGTCCATCCTTCTGTAAGGTGGTCATACTGCTATTTTCCCAGAGCGCCCGAATATTTCCGTTTTTGTTGGTATTTTTATTGGCATTCAATATTAAGATCAAGCCTGGTTTAATATTTTTTTTCTTGAACGAATTTCATACAAAACGATAGTTTGAATTTTATTCATTTGTTATATTGAGATGAACATAATGGCAATATACAATCATGATTATATCTAATCACTGGTAACGGATAGACATATTATATGGTTTTCTATGGTTCCTCCTTACATGTTCAAGAAGCTGCATCACAAGGCTTTTCGGGGTGTGCTAAATTACGGAAAAATATATCTCTTTTCGTACCCCGAAATTTTTACCAGTTAAGTGAATATGTCTGTGCAACAAAACGAACCATTATGTATATCAAAATCTACGATATGGACAGAAAAATTGAGGAAAAGGCTACCTGAAATGAATTGCGCATCTTGACCCAGATGTGACTCATGATTGCTTAAACAAACGCTCTAAAAGATGTAAGCAAACTCTGGTATGCTATCATTGTTAAACCTTCTGGTAATATTTTAAAAAGAGTCTTATATTGTTTTAGAAATCATCAAATATAATTGATATGTAATAATTCAAGGTTAAAGGTTGTTCAAACTTTGGTGAAAATAACAGTTTTATTCACTTTCAATATTTAAAGATATTGAAACAATCTAAATACGACATCATGCCTAAAACAAATATGAGCATATTCCTCCTGTATACAAAAATGATAAAGTGTCTTTTTTTTTGCAGGATAAGAATACAAAGAAACATGTGGTAAGTTTTAATTCTCAAAAGTCAATTGTCATGTGATGTATTGTTGTCTATAAACTGTACTAAAACATACACATTTATAGTATTCTTGTTTTGAAAAACACATAGGACGGTTGGTAGATGTCAAATATTAACTTTTTTTATTAAACCTGTCACAATATACTTTTCTTGAACTAATTTAACGAAAAATCTATAGCTTGTATTTCTATTTATTTGATATATCGAGAGGAATATAATGAATATATATAATCATGATTATATCAAAACACTGGTGATCGAGTGATTTATCATATGGTTTCTGTACTTCTTTCGTCCATCCTTTTGTTATTTGATCACAATGCAATTTCTCCAGAGCGTCTGAATATTTCTGTTTTTATATTTTTTTTGTGGTATTTTGGTTGCCTAATCTTAGTATTATTCAATTACGATTTTCCTTTTCAATTTTTGGATCAAGAGTTATGTTCCTTGGTTGATTGAAAATATCGCTCTATGACGTTTCCGTGTAATAACTTGCGAACCATTCCATCAGTTATTTTCAAATATAAAAATTAAGTTTCTTAGATCAAAATGGAGGTCAAATGTTATTGTGGAAATTTTACCTCGTGCTGTTCAGGAATATGACAATGACACTAAAAAAAGGTAGGCAAAATCTGGTTTGCTGATATTTTTACAGTTTCTGGTATTATTGTAAAAATAGTCTGATATTGTTATGACAATTATAAAATATAATTGATTTGTCATATATCAAGGTTAAAGATTAATCGTAATTTGGAGCAAAAACAGATTAAATCACTTTCAATATTCAAGGATACTGAAACAGTCTAAATACGAAATCATAGATATAAGAAGATGTGATATAAGTGCCAATGAGACAACTCTCCATCCAAAACTATAAAGGGCCCCAGTGTAAAACAATTCAAACAGGAAAACCAACGGACTAATCTACATAAAAAAATAGAAACGAGAAACACTCATGAACCACATCAACAAACGACAACCACTGAAAAAAAGATTCCTGACTTAGAACAGGTGCAAACAAATTCAACGGGTTTAAACGTTTTAAGAGGCATGCCTGTAACAAATATATGCATATTCTTCGAGAAATTTCAACTCCTGTATATAAACATGATAAACTGTCTTCTTTTTTTTTTTGCAGGATAAGAATGCAAAGAAGCATGTGGTAAGATTTCTTCTCAAAAGTCGTCTACAAACTGTACATAGAATTCCTTTTTGGAAAATCATATAACATATTTTAGGTCCGTCCGGTTTTCATAGGTCGGTTGGTAGAAGTCATTGAGCCTTAGTTCAAATATGTTTTTTCTTTAACTAAATGGACGTTAAGCAACCAACAATCAATAAATCTTTAACTAAATTCATCCAAAACAATAGTTTGCATTTCTATTCATTTGTTATTACGGGATGAAAATAATGACAATATAATATTTATCCTGAATATTTTAAAATAGTGGTAAAGGACAGACATATTATATGGTTTCTGTTGTTCCTCCGTCTATCCCTTTGTTGGTTGATTACAATGCTATTTTTCCTGAGCGCCAGAATATATCCGGTTTTGGTGGTATTTGTATAGGCTAATTTTATTTTTCTTCAATTTCGATTTTCCTTTCCACTTTTTTCGATCAACAGGTATGTTTCTTTGTTGATTGAAAAAAACGCTTTATGAAGTTTCCGTGTAATAACTTGAAAACAAGTAGATCAATTCTTTTCAAATATTAAATGAAGTTTCTTAAAACAAATGGAGGTCAAATGTGATTGTGTCAATTTACACTTATGCTGTTCAGGAAATATGCTCCTTGATTGCTTTATAAATGACATAAAATGTAAGCAAACTCTGGTTTGCTGTAGTTTTTACAGCTTCTGGTAACATTTTAAAAAGAGTCTTGTTGATATAAAAATTATCAAATATATTTGAAATGTGATAAGTCAAGGTTATGGGTTAATCATAATTTGGAACAAAAACATATTTAATTACTTTCAATATATAAATATATTGTGACAATCTAAATACGACATCATGCCTACTACCAGGATAAACATATTCATCGTAAAATTACAACGCCTGTTTAAAAGCATAACACAATGTTTTCTTTTTTGCAGGATAACAGGGCAAGGCGTCGTGCGGTAAGATTTCTTCTGAAAAGTCAAGTGTCAAGTGATATATTATTGTCTATCAACTGTACAGAATGATAGAAATGTTTAGAATTCTTGTTTTAAAATGCTCATAACATATACTAGTATTCAATCTGATCGATTTTTATAGGCTTAAATAACATAGTTTGGGTCCGTCCGGTTTTTATAGGTCGGTCGGTAGAAGTCAGACATTCAATATTTTAATTTAGTCTAATTTAATATATTTTTCTTTAACTAATTTCACACAAAACTGTAGCTTGCATTAAATGCCTGTACCAAGTCAGAAATATGACAGTTTTTATCCATTCATTTGATGTGTTTGCGCTTTTGATTTTGCCATTTGATTAGTGACTTTCCGTTTTGAATTTTCCTCGGAGTTTGGGATTTTTGTTATTTACTTTTTTCTATTCATCTGTTATTTTAAACATAAAATAATGACAATATATTATAATAAATAAATCAAAATACTGATAAAGGATAGACATATGAAATAGTATCTATTGTTCCCCCGTCCATCCTTCTGTTAGTTGATTCCACTTTTTCTGATCAAGAGTTGTGTTCCTTGGTTGATGGAACATACCATTTTATGACGTTTCCGTTTAATAACTTGCAACCCTCTAATCAGTTCTTTTCAAGTTTGAATATGTATTGTCTCTAATCTAATTGGAGGTCAAAGGGGATTGTGGCTATCGTCGACTATGCTGTTTATGAATTGTGACCCTTGATTGCTTTAACAATGACACTAACAAAGTTGGCAAAATCTGGTTTGCTGTATTTTTTAGAGCGTCTTATGATATTTAAAAAAAAGAGTCATATATAGTTCAAAAGATTTTCAAATAAAATTGGTATGTAATAATTCAAGATTATAAGTTAAATATGATTTGTAGAAAACACCATTAATCACTTTCAATATTTAAATTTATTGTAACAATCTAAATCTGCCATTATGCTTACAATAATGATGGGCATTTTCATCGTAAAATTACAACCTCCGAATACAAACATGATAAAATGTCTTCATTATTTTTGCAGGATAACAGACCAAGGCGGAGTTTGGTAAGATTTCTTCTTCAAAGTCAGTTTCCTGGGTTGTATGAAAGTGTCCAATTATAATGTCAATGTGTAATAACTTGCGAACCATTCAATCAATTTGTTTTTCAAGTTTTACATATATTTTCTCAAATCAAAATAGAAATCAAATGTTATTGTGTCAATTTTCACTCATGCTGTTTATGAGATATGACCCTTGAGTGCTTTAAAATGACACTAAAAATGAAAGCGAAATCTGGTTTGTTGTTATTTTTACAGCGTCTTGTTATATCTTAAATCAAGGCTTATGTTGTTTTTTTTTAAATTATCAAATATGATTGGTATGGGACAAGTCAAGGTTATAGGTTAATCCTAATTTTGAGATAAACAGATTTTATCAACTTAAAATATTTTGAATAATCTAAATATGACATCAAGTCTACAACAATGATTAGAACATTAATCGTAAAATTAAAACTCCTGTTTACAAACAGGATGAAAGGTTTTCCTTTTCTTTGCAGGATTTAACAAGAACTTTGGATGAGGTAAGAATTTCTTTTGAAAAGTCAATTTGCATGTGATGTATTGTTGTATATTAATTGCAGGAAAGATACAAGTGTATAGTAATCTTGTTTTGAAATGCACATAACTTATTTTGAGTCAGACAACTTTACTTCCCGTCCGTGGGTAGATGTCAAAAATTCAATTGTTTAATCAAGCCTGATTTGATATATTTTTCTTGAACTCATTTCATCCAACTTTAGCTTGCATATCTATTCATTTTTTTATATCGCGAGGAAAATAATAACAATAAATAATCATGAATATTTTAAAACACTGATAAAGGAGAGACATCATATATGGTATCTATTGTTCCTTCGTCCATCCTTTTATTTGTTGGTCATTCTGCTATTTTTCCAGAGCGCCTGAATATTTCCGTTTCTTGTTGGTATTTTTATTTGCATTCAATATTATTATCAAGCCAGATTTAATGTATTTTATTTGAACGAATCTCATACAAAACGATAGCTTGCATTCTATTCATTTGTTATATTGATAGGAACATAATGACATGATTATATCTAAACACTGGTAAAGGATAGACATTTTATATGGTTTTCTGTTGTTCCTCCTTACATCCCCAAGAAGCTGCATCACAAGGCTTTTCTTGGTGTGCTAAATTACGGGAAAAAGAATCTCATTTCGTATCCCGAAAATTTTACCACTTAAGTGAAAATGTCTGTGCATCGAAATGAGCCATTATGTATATCAAAAGTTACGATATGGACAGAGAAATTGAGGAAAAGGCTACCTGAAATGAATTGCGCAACTTGACCTAGATGTGACTCATGATTGCTATAACAAAGGCACTTAAAGATGTAAGCAAAATCTGGTATGCTCTCATTGTTAATCCTTCTAGTAATATCTTAAAAAGAGTCTTATATTGTTTTAGAAATTATCAGATATAATTAAGGGGTTGAAGTTTGTTCAAACTTTGGTGCAACAACGGATTGAGTCATGTTCTATATTTAAAGATATTGGGACAATTGAAATTCGACATCATGCCTACAACAAGGATCAGCATATTCATCGTAAAACTAGAACTCATGTACACAAACATGAATAAAACATGTAAATTGTCTTCTTATTTTGCAGGATAAAAGGGAAAGGTGGCGCTTGGTAAGATTTCTTCTGAAAAGTCATTTTCAAGTGATGTATTATTCATGTTACTGTCTTTTAACTGTACAGAAAGATACAAGTGAATAGTATCCTTGTTTTGCAATGTACATAACATATTTTAAATCCGATCAATTTTCAAGAGGACGGTCGGTAGAAGTCAAACATTCAATTTTTTAATTGAGCCTTAGTTCAAATATATTTTTCTTGAACTAATTTCAACCAAAACTAGAGCTGGGATTTCTTTTCGTTCGTTATATCAAGAGGAACATAATGACAATATATCATCATAGCTGTATCAAAACACTGGTACAGGTTAGACATAGTACATGGTATATGTAGTTCCTTCGTTAATTCATCTGTTAGTTGATAACACTACTATTTTTTCCGAGCATCTGAATAAATCCGTTTTCTGGTGGTATTTGTTTTGCCTAATCAATGTTTTCTGCATAGTGTTGTTTGTTTTTGATATTGTTTTCGTTTGACTATGGTGTTGTCTGCTGTTCCCGGAACAGTGGTTATTCATTGTAACTTAATAAGACTGAATACTATGCCCATTTCCAGTAGTGATAAAAGTTAAACACACCAGCTCAGAATAGTTTTAAGTAAAGATATTTATTAAAGCGCATATGTTCATCATTTGACGTCTCATATTTTGTCGTTGTAGCTCGTTCGTCGTTGTAGAATTCGTCTTTAGAATTCTACTTAATGTAAACCAAAGTTTGCATAAATCATCATTAGGTCGTATTTTTACAATTATTTATTACAATCTTTTGATGTTTTGTCTGTAGTTTACTAGGCAGTATTTCTAGTTTAATATTGATTTGATTGGAATCATAGTGTCACATCAGTTCCTGTAGAAATTGTATGATAAATTATATTTCAATCTCTTCCTTGAAACTACTTGATAAATTTAAATAAAAATCTATAGAATAAAATAGAACGGCATGTGTGTGGCTCACATGCGTTTCCACGTTTTACAAGAGAATCGTTCAGCCATTCAACCAATCATTTTTAAATTCTAATACACGTGTGTTGTTTATAATGTCAAAATGGAGGTATTGTTATCAAAGAAATGTACAGATAGATGCTAGTGTATTGCATTCTTTTTCTGATATGCACATAACATATTTGGAGTCAGACTGATTTTTGTTGTACCTCCGTCCATTCTTCTGTCATGAGAAAGTGATATCCCTCTCTGGATGCCATATACATGTTTTGTCTCAAGTGCTGTATGGAGTCCTTTAAAGTTCTCTGAAAATTACGATTGGAGTCAATCGTTTGCCAGTTCCTTTGGACGTTTATTGTACGTTATTTAGTTAAGGCACCTCGAAAAAGTAACATTTATCAGGTCTAACATATTTTTTCTAACAGCTCGTCTACCTCTTTACACCTATGATCTAGCGTTGACACGAATCCTTGCTTTACGATTTTTGCTATTTCCTTATAATATCGGGGACCCTAATATTCGCTGTTTGGATAAAAAAAAATTCTTCTTTCTTCGACGGTGCTATTTCAAATTTCCTTCTTGTTGGTCTTTATTTACCATCTTCCTCTTCTTTTGAGGATTCAAAATCTTGTTCTGATTATCCTGGCCAGCGAAGAGCTGGAAAATAAATGATCTTGCAAAAGACAGGACGAAAATGAGTATTCTGCAACATCAAATGAAGGAAATAATTGTGTACAAAAGAGAAATAAATATTCGCGTGGCTAAAAATCAATTGTCAATCAGCGAAAAAAAAGACTCCTGCACCACCCCGACCCCAGAATTTAAATGGTCGTCCCTTATTTAATACAGATTTTATCAACTTCATCGTAGAAAGGTATTGGAACAATCAAAATATGACATCATGCTAACAACGATGATTAAAATAGTATCGTAAGATTATAACTCCTGTCTACAAACATAATAATTTCTTTTTTTCTTTTGTAGGATAAAATGATAAGTTGGAATAAGGTAAAATGTCTTTTTAAAAGTCAATGATCATGTGACATATTGTGGTCTATGAAGAGAAAGATAGAAGTGTGCAGTATTCTCAGAGGAAGATTAGAAGTAAATCGAAATGACTACAGTTAAAAGAATTTTAATGTTCAAAATTCCAGAGGACAAAAAAGAGGCAAAAGATACTAAACATTCAAAAGGTCGAAGAGAAACTGACAACGCAATGGTATAAAACGAAAAACGACTAAAAAAAACAACAGTCTACTAAACATTACATAGAAAACTAAAGACTAAGCAACACGAGCCCAACAAAAAACTGGGGTCATATCAAAACTGATACATATTACAAATGTCTAGAGTCTTTTCTAAATAAAACTCTGAAATTATAGACAGCAATTTTACTTCCTCTTGATAGTCACTATATTTGATATAAGCTTTTGAAACTGTAAGTATGTAGCTTAGTATTTTTTTTACATTTATGATACATTCGTATGTTCAAGTGGGACATGGAAAAGGATTGTTTTACTTACAGAAACTTCTTACAGCTGCTACGGAGGGAAACATAAAAGAGGTAGAACTATGCGTAAAGAATGGAGCTAGTTTGGAATGTAAAGATGATGTAAGTGAAGTATAAATATTTAAAACATATCCAGGTATTTATCAAACAGTTCACCCAGGGTGAATCAGATAAGAATCATTCTTGTTTGTGCTAATTCAATGATAAATAGGGTAATTATTGGTTATTTTTCATTCTTCAGCATTCAACACACAATTACACAACACCTATCTATAGAAATTATGTTTTAAACACGAAATGTGAGAATTTTATTTATTAAACACAAAATGTGAGAATTTTATTCATTAAACACTGATGTGTACAAAAGATATACTCAAGCCAAATAAGTTAAGAAAAGGTCAAGGGGACCATCAAACTACATAAGTAGAAGAAGAATAGACAGATACGATTGCCAATAGAAATAGACAAAAAGACAAAACAAAACGTTTCTTAAACACTTCACAGGATTGATGAACTATAATCAACATTAAGTATGTCATTACACTGATGTATACCCTTCCTGTTTTATGTCTTTGAGTTAATGTCTGAAAACTTAATAATTACATACAACTGACATATTGGAATATTATTTATTACACTTATCATAAAGTTTGATAGTATTGTACACAATAACATCAATTTGGTTTGCAAATATATTGCAAACGTCATAACACAGGACATGAGACATTTCAGACAGTAATTCGTTACACATTACTAAAGGTACTAATGTTTACCATTTCTGTTCTAAACAAATAACCCTTAACAAACACTTTTCTGTTACTCAGCACAAACATTCGACACTTCAATATTTAACTTATTTACCACTCCAGTAATGAATATGTAATGTGACACCTGATCCTTCAGCAGTCATTTTCCACTTTTGTAATAAACCCAAACCATGTAACAGTCAATTATTCAACACTAATATAACATGGAACTTAACAAAACAAAATCTTCATCACAAACCCTTTCTATACAGTGTTTGCACAATTCATGAGACATTGAAATTCAATGATTATACTCAACACCAACATGTGACATTAAAATTTCTATTCTAATACTCAGCACCAATATATGACTGGCTATCTCACTTTTATACTCATGACTAACATGTGACAGGGCAATGTCGCTTTAATTTAACACCACCATAAGACAAAAACACTTTTTTTTATTGAAACCGTAGGACGATAGGAAAATGACACTTTGGTTATAAACACCATGGGATGATAAGAAAAAAGAAACTTTGGTTATTAAAACCCGGGGATGATAAGAAAATGAAACTTTCGTTAAAGAAACCATGGGATGATAGGAAAAAAACATTTTGGTTATTGAAATTATAAGAAAATAAGAAAGTAGCACTTTGGTTATTGAAACCATTTGATTCATGTGATATCTATTTTATTTGTATTAATTGAACAACATTGTCGAGATGAAGAGAAAAGTTTTGATGTCAGTAACATGTTGACATTACAGTTTGGAAAGACGCCATTAATGTATGCTGCCTACAGAGGGCACATGGAGATCGTCAGTAATCTGGCAACACACGGCTGTAATTTAGAGGCTGAAGACATGGTAATGATAGATATTGTATCCTCAGTCTAATCATACCCCTACTTATACTGAATCATCACAAAAAATATGCTATTATGTTAAGATATATAAAGGACAACAAATACAAATTATTCCAAGTAGGGTGTGAATTTACTCGTAACGTAAAACAAATAGTAAAGGTCTTATTGAGTTTCCTGACGAAAATGATTTGCTTAGATCTTATAACGTTTGTTTTATTGTTTTTATTTTAATAGGATGGAGCAAGAGCTTTACATTATGCTGCTGAAAATGGACAGATTGAAATAGCAATATGGTTGACAGAACATAGATGCAGTCCTTGGGTGAAAACACGAATGGTAACATTCAGTCTTAGTTTTGCACTAGTCATTTTGGAACCCTTTATAGCTTGCTGTTCGGTGTGAGCCAAGGCTCCGTGTTGAAGTTCGTACTTTGACCTATAATTGTTTACTTTTTACACATTGTGACTTGGATGGAGAGTTGTCTCATTGGCACTCATACCACATCTTTTTATTTCTATTAGATCTAATTCACAATATAAATTAACCAAATTCCGAAACTGTTCTACACGTCAGCATGCGTGTCCTATTTAAATTGATAAACATGATAAAATTCCACTTCATATGATGTGAAATGAGTATTGAACATTGTGCAGTCACTTGATTGTGCTTGTGCTTGTGAAAAAATCACAAACATAAATAATAATACTCAACGGTCACATATGTTAGCATTTTACTCACGCGTCATTGTGCTAATGAAAAGAGCAAAACAATAAGGAAAATGATACTACATATAGTTCGGCCTTTTACTCATTAATAATTGTGATATGAATAGAGAACAAAGATAAAATGTTATTAAAACATACAACAATTAAAATGATACTCTACAGTAACATATGTCATCCTTTTAATCATGTATAAACAAGAACAAATGATACTCCACAATGACAAGAATTATGATACTTCATAGTAATATATGTTTACCTTTTATATGAGTCATTGTGCTTGTGAACAGAACCCAAACAAGAATAATGATACTTCACAGTCACAAATGCTTTGAACACTTGCATGTTTTAGGGTTCCTAGTTATATTACACAAAAGAATGAATCATGCAATAGTTTATTTTTTTACAGTAATTAAAACTCAAATACATGTACATTTAATTTAGCTTATTGTTTCCTTTGATATATTATATTGAAGTAGAATTGTATTTCATTATTATAAAAAAATCTTATAAAATATAATTCTATATAATTGTTATAAGATATATTTTTATACAACTGCTTTAAAATATATCAAGTTGATTTTAAA
This sequence comes from Mytilus californianus, assembly GCF_021869535.1. Lineage (NCBI taxonomy): Eukaryota > Metazoa > Mollusca > Bivalvia > Mytilida > Mytilidae > Mytilus > Mytilus californianus. The sequence goes on from NW_026262712.1 coordinate 30,074,252, forward strand.
AAGACAATATCCTGTATTGTGTTAGTGAAATAAATGCAATAATCACCCGTTATCGTCCGTTATGCCTACCAGTTTTTGAGATAAAAAAAAAATAGTACGTGTATGATCGATATAAGTAATACGGTACTTGATTGTATTTCAGGGTCAGACTCCGTATGATAAGGTAACAATAAAAACTAATGACTCTAAAAGGGAAAAACTGAAAAAGAAACAAGTGAAGGACTTCCTACAGGTAGATAGTTTGTCTTACTTATAATATATGATAAGAGATTTGCAAATATATCACAAAATATTAGAGAAACAACAGACTTGGTGCAAAAAAAACCAACAATAAACTGTTGCATTAAGCTTGCTATTTTTCATTATGGCATTTTTTGTCAGTTAACGATGTTAGTTGACAAATCCAAGTGCGCTTAATTTTACTAACGTGAGCTTTGGAATAGAAAATATCTTATTTTGATATGGCAAGTAAAGGATAATGTTTTATCCCCAAAAAAAATCCATGTTAACGATTCAGTCTTTTTGGACCCTTTTACCCTTTTCATGTTAAGCCTTTGCATGTCAGTAAACAATGACAATTGAGAAAGTTCCAAGCTTGTTATCCCATTTAGAGGTTGATACATGTTAAAACAATTGTATGAGCTCGTACACTGATCTTTGAATGTCTTTTGGTTTGTTTAGTTGTTTTTTTTTTTTTGCGTTGACTTGCTGTTTCCTAGGAGCATACATCACATTCTTTTTTTTTTTCATTTAGTCACTTGGTAGGAATGGTTATTCATTTTGACGTTCAAAAGATCCTCATTTTGTTTTCAATTTGAAATATAAGATAAACGCGATAGCCAAACTATGATTATGATTAGCCGACTTTAAAAAAATCTGATGACGACGAAGTGTTTTGATACTTTACAGTATTGATGTTTGGGAGACCATCTACACTCCTGCTCTATTCCGAACAAACTTTTAAAAAAGAAATGATATAATATAATATATTATTTTTATGTAGACTGCCATGATAGAGACCCCAGAAGGTAAGTCCTTACATCCTTGTTATTCTATCTTTGGCTTATATATAATTGCTTGCTTCTGAAAATTGAAAAAGATGAAAAATCTTAAGATCTGCTTATAATGAAAAATAATAACGGATAATACTGATGTATTTATCAATGATGACATGAAACACTAGTTCTATTTTACTTACTGTAGGGACATATGATACTGTCTGGTGTAGTTAGCAATAGCTAGTGTTATGTTATGATCTATGCTCATGTTTAATTTTCCTATTGGAATGTTAACTGTTCATGGTCTAATGATGCTGTTGGTAACTTGTTATTCAGTGTGGATATACTTTATTTATAGCTTGCTGTTCGGTGTGAGCCAAGTCTCCGTGTTGAAGGTCGTACTTTGACCTATAATGGTTAACTTTTAAAAATTGTTACTTGGATGGAGAGTTGTCTCATTGGCACTCATACCACATCTTCTTATATCTATAGACTGTTCATTCAATTGAAGAAAACACGTATATATTGATCATGTGATTAATAATGTTAGATCTTATACAAATCAATCTACATAGAGACCAGAGAGGTGGTATATAGTAAAGATATAGAAACTGTAAGGAGCAAAAATAATCTGCAAATCAGAGAAAATGATCAAAAACGTCAGTTGACTGGTCAAAGAAGTTGAGTGATATTTTTACCAATGTTTTTTTAATATCTTGGACACTATAGTACATAGACTGAATCTTTGAATACCAAAATTAATCAGAAAAAATAGATCCAAAAATATGTAAAAATCAGCTTATAAAAGTTATAAGCTGTATCCGGCGGCGGCGGTGGCGACAAAGATGTATTAGTTTGTGATTGGGTCATTTTAAGGAGAATCAATAGCAGTGGGTCAATGATATTTGGTATGCAGTTGTATAAGAATCAGTACAAGTCATTTTCAGGAAGTCAAGATACTCAAATTTTCCTGTAGTAGTTTCTATGTAAAAAACTTAACAAGGCTTTCGCCTATTTTGAGATATCTCTTAAATTGACTCTTGATTTCCAAATATTGGCCAACGGATATTATATCAAAAGATCCGGGGTCTTTAAGGCCTATAATTTATGAGTTATCCCAAACATTTCCGAAATACCGCTCAGTGTAGAGTAAACTCAAATAAGATGTCACTGATCTCTTTTGGCAATATTTGCCGGAGAATCCTTAGTATAAAATGAATAATTTAAAATAAATGAACTGATTCGTTGTAAAGGTTTAGTTATATTCTCTTGATTTTTTTACCAATCATGATCAATTTTGTCCGCCATCATATGATATTAGGTATTGCACTTAGATTGTTTACAGAATGAACAAAGTGATTTTGACGAACGTGAACCATTTAACTTTTTCAAATTTATGATGGTTACCATCATTTGTCTGACTACAAAATGTGATTTTTTAAACTTATCAAATTAATAATCTAGAACTCATAGAAGGACAAACTTGGCCTCGTACAGGAACTGATTGCTGGATTGAAATATGGTAGGTCGTTGACAAAAACTTCTCATCTGCTTTAAAAGGGATGTAAAAACGTAGCTGTCATAGGCAATCCTGGTTCTGATTGACCAGTTTCTTGACTCTTTTTCTGGAAACTACAAAGCCTCATGTCGTGAAGCTGAATGGGATTCACTGAAACAAGCCACTGAACGCTCAATTTTTTTAAGTGATCTTTTCGTGGAGAAAAGAGGAGTTATAAGCTAGACTTGGTCTTTGAAATTACTAATTTTATATTATCTCAACATCGATAAACTATTGTAGCCTTAATTTATCCATGGTTAAAAACGGAAATAACATTAAATTAGTTGTTGCGTCCAAAGCGCTTTTCGGGATTTATCTTCATCAAGAACTTTTTACAGTCAACATTGTAACTATACTTACATTCTCAGTTTCTTCAACTCCTACTTTTTCAGAACTAAATAAAATTTTATATTTTTTAAGGGAAAAATATATTCATTAAATTTCTACAGATAACATTCACATGCTTAATCGTTTAACGGGCAAAGGCACCTATGAATCATTTGATATGCGATGCATGGTGACTGGTCAGTTTGCTGTCGGAAAATCTTCTCTTGTAAAGCTGCTAGTCGGGGATGTCATACCAGAAGGGAGACATCCTACAGACGGAATCTCTCTCCTTGAAGGACGCTGTGGCCTTGATGTCGAGACAAAACAATGGATTATTATTGATCCAGGTAAGGATCAACATTCACAAAATTAGCAATCAAAATTTAGAAACATATATAAAGAAAACACGTTGATCTTGAACTAAAGGAAAACAAAATGTTTGTACATAGATGTCTTTTTCAAAATGTTAAAGTCATCAATTTGATTTAATATTAAACTATATAAAATAAGGAGATGTGGTATTATTGTCAATGATACAACTATCCACCAAAGTTCAAATGAAGTGGATGTAAGCAATTATAGGCAACCGTACGGACTTCAACAATGAGAAAAACCCATACCGTATAAAAGGCCCCGACATGAAAAATATGAAACAGTTCATTGAGAAAACTGACGGCGTAATTTATAACAACACGGATTGTTAAAAACAAATATGACAGGCATGAACCATTGACAACTACTACTGAACAACAGGCTCCTGGCTTGGGACTGGCACATACAGCTTGTGGCGGGGTTACACTAGTTTGCTGGCGCCAAACAAATCCCTAACCTTGGACAGTGGTGTAAAAGTACAAAAAAGCATATCTCATCAGATCGATACAAAGCAGAAAACCTCTAACGAAGACTAAGACCGGACGTGGCAACGTATCTATACAACTCTCAACAGAAGAGAAACTAAGGAAAGATCTGAGAGTACTCGCAGGTTCTGGCAGATAGTTCAAAGCCAACAACAACTAATAAAAGATCATGTATACTTATCATGTTTAATATGCTGTACATAATAATAATTTATTATAAATCAATTAATTTATATTGTCACATTTTCATCTTTCACATCTTGACATCAAAAGTGCTTTCATGTGACAATAAGTTCATTTGCCTTATTATTGATATTTGAATCGTTTGATTATTAGACCTTATTAAAAATAGATACCTTGATACTAATCTTGCAGATAAATTGTAAAATTAGTCGCTTTACTAAGATACTTAGAATAATAGGTCAACTTTATTTGAATACAATGTGTTTCAAAATTATAAAATAAACATATATACATACTAGCGTGACAAATCTTTCTTTCGACAGTTTCTTATTGGGGGAGGTAGCAGATTGATAGGCTATTGTATTGGCTATTGGTTGTTTTTGTTTTAATTCTTGTCAGGCTTGTTGCTGTTTTAGAAACATGTATCATGACTATCAGATATTGTGATTGTACATAGCTGTTAAAACCAGAATTAATCTTGTGTACATATAACTTGTCGATTTAGATTTTTTACATAAGTTCAAGTCTTGTTATCTTGTTTTCAACATTTGCCTTATAATATCAAAATTACAAATAGACGAGATATAGTTGCATGTCAGTAGTTTGTTGATTTTTTTAAGTGAAAAAAAGGTTAATTGGCTTAAGGGTTTGTTTTATTGTTATTGTTCTGTTTATATCATAATTAATTTGTTATACATATATAACAGATATATTCCTATGTAGTGATGTGTTTTATTTCGTACAGAAACGTATGATCCGCGTGATGTTGTATACCAGAAGGTGTTAATGACCCCAGACGAAAGAGAACAAAGTAAGTCAACAGACCCGTTGGAAACCCTACAAGCATCACTCGCTAGCCCGTATAAAAATAAAGATGATAACCGGAATAATCCAGGTGCTCTCCTACAGCAGTCACAAGCTATGTCATTAGATCCCCCATCGTACACATCAGATGATCTCTCAAACCGCTCTCCAGCAGCCCTTTCTTTGTCACCTCAGAAGAAAATGAAAGCCAAGATAACTAAAGATGATATCCGAAGGAAAATGGAAATACTCCTTCAAAGCGGAAAATATAGGATGAAAATTGGACAACTCATCTTCTGGGACTTTGGTGGACAATATGTATATTATACGACACACCAAACCTTTATGACATACAGAGCTTTGTTTCTTGTCGTATTTGATGGAAGCAAAGGATTGCATGAACAGGTCCCCGATGTGATGTGTTTCCCAGGGCAGCATATGACACCAACTCCAGCAGGTAAAATAATGTTTAGGTCTTATATATTCTTGGATTTCAAATGTTTGGGTCTGAGCGTTCCTGGTGAAGATAAATCTAGAAAAGCGAACTGGACGCACGAAAATAATAAAGTGTTATTTTCATTTTTAATTATTTAGGTTTGAGTATTGCTGATGAAGATTAATCGACTTCACACGAAATATATATAGTGTTTTTTTCCTTTTGCACCGACTTAGAAATTCTACTTCTGTCCATATGAATTTCCTGCCACATTTCCATCCTTGTATATGATGTTAAGACTAATCAGAACGTTTTTCATGACTACTGCTGCTACAAAACTGCAACAACATTTCTGTATTAAACCCAAAGTTGTTTTTGCCTTTACATTTTTGATAAATATTTAAAGGACAAAAACAAGGATTATTGTCATTTCAGAATTATTCATGGTATATAATTATATCCACTTTATTCATATGAATTGAGTAAACATTACATGAACGATACTTATTTAAAGAGCAAAACATTTTTACAGTCATTGATGGATTGATGGATTGCTGTGTCAGTATAACAACACAACATTTGGTTTTAGTGGGAGAGAGAGCATGGTTGACATGTTACTGACAAATTTAACATACAGCTGTGAGTCAATGTCACCCTATTTGTGACCACAATGATTGTTTTCAACTCATATGGAAGCAAAACAATGCTATAAAATGGATCAGTAAATTTCCTGAGCCACTCTACCTGACAATTATCATTGATATATCATAAAAAATAAGCAAAATAGGTTAATCATAAAAAAATTGACAATTAAATGACCCTCAGATAATATTAGAAAGTGAAAACGGCCCTAAGATAATATTTGAAAGTGCAAATGGACCGATTCTAATCGTATTTTGTATTTTCAGTATTTTTACAACACTGGGTTAACTGCATCCTAACATATTGCAAGGCTGTCTATACAGGCATTCCAAAGATATTGTTCGTAGCTACTCATAAGGACAAAATACCAAGGGTAGGTGAATTATTCTAAAATAGCAAATGTATACAGAACATATTTGTTGCATTCTGAAAATACTGTGTTCAGAATCGACAGGAGTGGGTAAATATTATGATCAGTAAGAGGAAACCTATTGTGCAATAGAAAATATTAAAAATAAAATACAAGAACACAACATACTGGCAACACTAGTTCTGTAGATTAAAGATTAAGTAACAAAGAGAACAATTTATCAGATCGATCCTACTTGGATATCCTACATTTGATGTATCTTCTATCGAATCCTTCTTTATAACAATATAAATAGATTTCTTGATTAGGTTCCATAACTTCAGTTTCCGCTATATAGATGATGTTCTCTCAATGAATAATTCTAAATTTGGTGACTAAGTTGAACGCATCTATCGCACCGAACTTGAGATAAAAGATACAATAGATACAGTTAAATATGACTCATATTTTGACTTACATCTAGAAATTGACAACGAGAGTCGGTTGAAAATAAAACTTAACGACAAAGAGATGATTTCAGCTTCCCAACTATGAACTTTCGATTTCTATGTAGCCACATTCCAGCAGCGCCTGCATATGGAGTATATATTTCCCAGTTGATACGATATTCCAGAGCTTGTATTTCCTATCAGGATTTTCTTGATAGAGGGTTGCTGCTCACAGGGAAGCTATTAAACCGAAAGTTCCAAGTGTTGAAGTTGAAATCATTCCTTCGTAAATGTTACGGACGCCTTCACGAGTTTGTTGACCGTTATAGAATATATTTTGTTCCAATTGTCGTCACTACAATCCCGTCCCCTTTTCCCCGAATATGACCTACCGAATTAGACTTATCACCAGGTTTGTACTAACATGAGTAACACAACAGGTGCCACAGATGAAGCAGGATTTGCTTACCCTTCATGAACGCCTGAGATCATCCCCGGTTTTTGATGGGGTTCGTGTTGCTCAGTCTTTGGTTTTCTGTGTAATGTTTTGTGTACTGTTGTTTGTCTGTTTGTCTTTTTCTTTTTTAACCATAGCGTTGTCAGTTTATTTTCGACTTATGAGTTTGAATGTCCCTTTGGTATCTTTCGCCTCTCTTGTTGTATCTGGTAGCGAATCGACCTTTATAAGACTACTTTCTTGGATATGTTCCGTTTGTTATATATATTATAGAATTCTGCGTTGTAATACTAGATCTATCTTACTTGGGTATGTTCCACTTATTTCAACCGTTTTTAAATCATCCTCTATCAGACAAGATAAAGCTTTTTCGAGAACTACTGAGCAGAATTACTTCGTTTTAAGTCAGCAGCTTGCAAGTGATGAGATGTAAATCTTTCGCTCTTTTAAGATCTGTTAGACACTCTTGTTTAAATTTTGCATTGCGTTAACAAAACCTTCTAAGGATTGCACTTACTATTTGTCAGGCCAAACAGCTTGATTCAGATGACCTTATCCTATATTAAATGAGCTCCTTCTAAACTTGTTAATTAGGTAATAGTTATTTCATGTCTCAGGGTATAACTTTTAGACACCAAATATTTGTTCATTTAGTACCTTTTTATAGGAGATTATTGATACACAGCGTGAATCGGTGTACATTGGAATAGAAGAGTTATTTAAAGACCACGAAGGACGACATCATCTGGTCCTTGACAAACGAATATTTGTCAATGCAACAGACAAATCGGACCCAGAAATTGAAATTCTGAAGAAAGCCATTACAGATCTCACGTTTGAACATCCATGTTGGGGAGAGAAAATGCCAAATGCTTGTGTTCCCCTTGAACTTGAAATTGCAGAGTTGGTAGCTGACGGGAAGCAAATATTGTCACTGACGGAGGTTCAAGAATTGAATGCCATCAGCAAGGTGTCCGTCCTGTCCCCTGAACAGCTCAGAGATTTTCTACATTTCCAACACTCTCTTGGGAAGATTGTCTATTTTAATACTCCACAATTGAGAGATTATGTGATCATAAGTCCGCTACTTCTGGTGGAAGTAATGAGATCCTTCGTTACGGGTATTTTATACTATTACTTCCATTTTGACACATTCCAGTTTGCGATTATTACGTCCTTACTGGTTATATTAATTATGCAAAATTATTCGTTATATGGATCATACTATTTTCTCAGGAGGAAGAATGGTAAAAACAGCCCATAGTATTTCTTTTGCCAGGCTAGCACCAGTCTTTTGTCAGATCGTTTTCAAATTTAAGTTGAAATTCAAGTACAATTGCACTGACCTCCACTGTTTGTTTAATAAGGAAATTGAACAAAAACATTAATAGAAAATCTCGAAACATTTTTTAAAAATCAAATGCTTCCGAATTTTAATAGTATATATTTGTTATCCTCTAAGACTTATCGTTGCTGACCCTATACGCCTTCAAACATGAAGCCTTTATATCACAAGAAGCCAAAGTGTAAAAAAAAACTCAATAACTAAATAAACAACATATCTTTATTTTAACATGGTGGTCACTTTTTCTAAGAACAGAAAAAGCAACATGAATTGGCACTCAAACTATAAGCAGAACGTATTCCTTATTATGATAGATTTTAGAATACAATTGACTAAGTCCAGAAATACTAGGGGTTGGTTACATTCTTTAAAACTTCAGTAGAATATTTGTTTTGACATGTTTAATAGGGTTGGACAGTAGCGATGTTAAGCCTGCAATTTTAATGTGTAAGAAAGGCATTTGATAAATGTTTGTCATCATTAAGTACTTCATAGTTAGATACAAGTAAGAATTTAACGGGAACACAATTACACTAAATACCACCTCGACATTTAAAACAAACTACACATTAGTACAGTTACATGTTTCTCGAGTACATGAAAGGTCTGTATTTAAAAAGCAAATATTTATTTTCAGAGTTGAGTAAAGCACATTGTTCAAGTATGTCTCACAAAATATACTGGTTATCAATTTAATTAGAAAATAAATTGCTGAAATAAAATTTTTAGTTTGTCCAGTTCTCCCTGATCCATATATAAAGTTTACCAATTTAGATAGCCAAAACATGAAAAGCAGAAATACTTTAGTATTCAAATCAGTGGATGTGATTTTACCGTGGGCTGTAAACTTGACATCAGCATTCGAATACATCATATGGATAAGCAAAACTACCAATTTTCTTTTAATGATGGTAATCTTTGCAGTGATTGTCGCTATATACATTGTTAAAAAACATATTTTGTAGTAAATATTTGTAATGAAAATATATGACATAATATGATAATATAGAACTGATTGTTTAAACTTTCTTACTTGTTTATATGGTTAATTCTATTTTACAGATGTTGAATTTTGGCCAAAGAGAGGGTCCATAAGAAATACTTTTGAAAAAATGTCAAGAAGTGGAATAATACAAAGGAGAAATCTCTATCTTATTTGGGAACAAAAGCACTTTGAGAAAATATTACCCTACAAAGAGTTCATATTTGATATGCTCATTCACCTTGATATTCTATCAGAGCAGCGTAGATATGATACTAAAACAGGGAGTCGGCTACAAGTGGAAAACTACTTTGTTCCTTGTATGCTCACAAAAAGAAATGAAACGGGTTTCATAACACAGGAATGCACACCAGAGAAAGCTATCAGTCTGGCATTCGTTTTTAAAGGGACGATTATACCACCCGCCTTCCCAAACCGTCTCATCAGCGCCTGTCTAAGTATGTGGACCACGAAGATATATAAAGGAAGAAAACTACTGTTTTCAGGATTTATTGGGTTATCATTTAATAAGGTACATGACATTGTTGTATGTGTTGAAGGCAACAGGATTCTGCTTTACATAGTCCATAAAACCTCTAATGGGCTGATTGTTCCAGATATAGCCACTGGTATCAAGGGATGCATGTTCAATACATTGGAGAGAATATCAGAATTCTATAAGTCCACAGTCCATGCAACCCCTAGCAGCCACAAACTACCCTTCCACATTAAATATGGATGCTCCAAGTTAGGATGTTATATCACCGAAGAGACAGCTTTGACAACTGATGAATGGATCTGCGATAAACATAAGATTTTACATACTAAAGAAAAGTGGAATGTTTGGAATCAAGATCAGGTATATAAGGATTGCGTAGTTCAGGATAGATAATAACACAACTCATTTGTTGAAAACAAAGGTAAATAAGGCCTTTAAGATAGAACGTGTAATGAACAAGTCAGGCTTGGTAAAAACACAACTGTCTTGTTGATAAGGAAGGTAGATAGGGCCCTTGTCAGGCACGTGTGATATAGAGGTTAGGATCGGTAAAAACGTGACTGTCCTGTTGAAAACACAGGTTCAGTAGGCCCTAAATCAGCATATAATATACAGACCAGGATAAGTAAAAGTACTACTTTCCTGTTGACAATAGAGATAAAATATGTCCTTCAACGGTATGTAACTTACACATCTCTGGTTATTACATAACAAAGGTAAAAGAGTCCCTAAATCAGCACATATGATTGACAGACCAAGGTAGGTAAAACGCAACTATCGTTAATATCAAAGACAAAGGAGGCCCTTCACCTGCACATGCGATCAATCATTTATTCTTTTGACTTAAACAGTTCTACCAGTCCCTTTGTTAAAGAAAAACACTTATTCATTTATTTGAGGTTTTAGATTATTCACAAAAGCTTGATTCTAGAATAGAAGTTTTCAGAATTAACCAATAACATATTTTGCATTTTCCAAATATTTGCACACTGTGATGTTGGACATTTGAAACTTACTTTTTTAATTTTCCTATCAATTTTTACTAACGCATCTTTCTGTCACATGAAGGGCTGTAACCTACCCATTCAAAGCAATACGTATAGGTCTTTATTGAAAAATACTGGAGGAAAATATCCCAGGTAATCATGAAATTTGACAAGTGATATTAGCCCACATCCATAAAAAGAATTATCATCTTATAACCATTTTTGTGAATAGTTTATTTTTTTCTAAGCAATATCTTGTTTCAGGCAAAAGAACAATGTGAAGAGAACTGCCCAGGTAAATCGCATTATCTAGATATTATCAAACTGTTTATTATAATGTTTAAACACAAAGTGTATGAATAATAATCTATAAACAAGTCTAAATTGAAAACAACGTTCAAACCTATGATTGAGTTGGATAAAAACCGCAATTTTTATACGTGTGCATGTAAAACAAATTTCTTGGTAGAGTGGTCTAAATACAGCACACACAACATTTTCCAAAAAACCAAAAAGTGAAAAAGTATATTTTAACAAAACGCATATTTTATTAAACACACAATTACTTAGATGAATATAAGTTTTGCATTATATAAATGTAAAGGTTTCATATATATTTTGCCTAACGATTTATCATTCATGAATATTAATCCAATCAGCAAGAATAGCCTGACCTTCAATCATTTGTGGGGTTTTAGATTAATTCAAAGAAAGAATTTTCTCCATTGAATAACAACCTAATATTAGTAGGTAACACATGTGGAGCAGGAAATACTTGAGCACCTGAGTACATCCTCGATTTTTGTAGGCACTCTTGTTGCGTAGTCTGAAATTGTCTATGTAATGATGTTTTATTGTTGTTTGTCCTTTCATCAGCTATTTTCTTATTGATTATTTTTTTGATTGCCCAAGTTTTTCTCTTTTTTATACAAATCTAATGTGTCAGATAACTACACAATTTAGGAGGAATTGCAAGTTCGGTATTTTTGTTATTTTACTTTTTACATCATTTTTATATTCAAATCATAAAATTTAAAGTTTTGGGAGAAGATTTGATTTTGAAGATATCCGATTTACCAGTTTATTGCATCAAGTCGATGCATCTTCCTCCAAGCAGTGTAAAGGAACCTGACTTTTCGCAGTTCCTTTTTGTATTTAAATTGATTTTGCCTCAACAAGATTGAGGAACACTATAAAATAGTACCCATGATGTCAACTGTTGTTGTTTGTCTGTTCTTTTTATTATTTTGCCAAATATAACAATATTAACAAAGAATTCATCTTTTCAAATGCATAAAATATGTTATTTAAAAACCTCTAAAAAATCACATTATGATAAATGGTTCTTATATGCGGGATAAAAGTACTTTTGATAGACAATTCATAGAATGGTACTTTGCTAATTGGTTGGATGGTGTATAGTGACATCAGTCGAGACGAAAATCATTTTATAATGTGTGTGCTTCCAAAGCGCTTTTCTGTATTTGCCTTCATCTGGAGCGCTCAAATTCCAATAAAATCCAAGGATGTATATACACATTAATACGTTAAAGGGTATTTGACCTACAAAGAATTACATATTGGCATAGGGCTTCAAACTTCCTCTTTTAGATATGAGGCAGGTGTATCCATTAATGTAAAGTTCAATGGATATATGAGATGCACAAATTCGTTGAAATGTGGGTTGTCGAGTGACAGGATATCACAAACATATCGTAAGGTGACATTAAAGAACTTTGATTTAAACAAATCCTGCATTGACTGGAAACTTGACTTTGGTTATTATTTTACGTAAAAGGTACTCTTGTATTAGGAAGTACAATCTTAATTTTTGGTTATTCATACTTTTTATACCAAATAAACATCATGTTAACAAACCTTTAATCACTAAGGTATTGGGATTCATTATCATGTATCATTGTGTACACATTTAGGTTTACAAGACGGTGCCTTGAGTCAGATACCGAGTGATATTGAACTTCAACGACTAGTTTCACGATGTGATGGTACCACAATACGAAAGTTAGCAATATATCTTGGTATGACATTTCAAGAATGGGAAGACCTTAGATGCGATTATGATCAGATTCAGATTGTTAAATTAAAAATTATGGTCAACTGGAGAGACAAATATAAAGGAAGATTTGGAAACATTGCAAAAGCTTTAACAGATATGAAACTTACTACCCATATGCTTTGTCAGGTAAGTATTTTGATTTATCACATATTTGTTACGAATACGTTGGGTTTTGCATATGTAATAACCTCAAAATTGCCCAGGGGCAAAAAAGAGTATATTGGTTATTGTGCCCTGATTCCAAATGACGTGACGTCACTGCATCCTTAACGACAATTTATAACAATTTTGTGATAAATTTTTTAAGAGTTTACCTATTTTGTTTCATTAAATTGTTATAATTGAACTTTTTTCTCTTTTCTGTAGAACTTCAATATGTGATAAATAGATTATAACATGTCTTTTCCATATTGGCCCTGGTATCATCCCTCGACCCATATCGGCCCTCGACTAAAGCCTCGGGCCGATATGGAAGTCTCGGGATGATACCAGGGCCAATATGGAAAAGGGCATGTTAATCTATACAGATTAGATAGAATGATAGAATGTCCATATCATTTCTGCTGAGGCTTGTACGATATCGGCCACAATGTTTAAAAATATGTTTCTACTATTCCAATCTTGCTCATAGAAAAATGTTGATAACATATCAGTGCCAATTTGCCAAAATTATTTATAATGTAGACAAAGTGATTTCTGTTTGATGCCTAATGACGTTTGGTAAGTTTTCATGATAACATGCATGTCATATGACATGAACATGTTAAGCTACGGACTCTGCCACAATGTAAACTATTTGCTGTTAGAATATTGGTCATTATTAGCTATGCATCAAGAAAATTGTATCCTAATTAATATAATGGACATATGTGATATGCTTTAAATATTGTAAACATTGGGGTTTTTTTTTTTGCATGTTGGTTAGTTTCGTGAGCTAGAATAATTATTGCAAATGAACAACATAACACCGGGTAGAAACTTTAAATCGCGGAAATAACAAACCTTCAAAAATATCTGCCGTAACAGCATATTCATGCTTACTCTTGTGTCGTTGAAATTGAAAGGTTTGTTTTATTGTATTCTAAAAAAAAAATACCATACATTGCAGGCAAAAAGAATCAGAAAAGGACAATATGGTACGTATATATTAATTATAACTCATCATTAGCGGCAACTCTGTGTTAAAATCTTATAATTTAATTTTGGATGTAACACGTCTTCTGATTGGCTTAAAGTTTTTTGTCTATCAGCTCATAGATATAGTTTTGTCATGTGACCGTGATGTCATCAACGTTTTTTCCTTGATTTTCTCCTTAAAAATGGAATTTAGAATTAAATTATAAGGAATGAGTGTAATTTTTTCTGTCTATTCGAAATAACTAAAAAATGTGGTGCACACTTTTAAATAACACATTCAGTGTGCACCACATTTTTGATGTTATTTCTTCATAGACAGAAAAAATATTACAGTCATTCCAATAATAAATCGAACATTACTGCTTTCTTTTTTTGTATGATATAGTATAGTATAGTACAGTGACTTCCAATATTGTTGTGTTCTATACATAATTTACATAATATTCATACAAAGATTGATCTATACTAACTATCGTAAAACTGGGAAAAAAAGACCTTTTAAATGTTTATGATATGTTATGATATTATTTTGTTTTAAAATTTGTATTGTTATATTTCTATTTTATTCTTTAGTAAAACATATTTTTTTAGTAAAACTGAAAAATTATGGGTTTTTTTTTTATTATCAAAGCATGATATGTTTAATTTTATGTCATTGATTAAAACTAAACTTCATATAACAAAAGTGCTTGTGAATTATGAATATTTTAAATAAATTTGATTTTCCCCTGTGTTATCTCCCTTTGAAAAAATACAAAAATCTATAATGCAAACTGATTAATGCTTATTATAACTACATTGTGTTATTAATACTTTCAATATATATGTTTATCTAAAGGAAATAGGAATATAAGAAAAACAACTCACTGACACATTAATCAACATGGAAAATGTACAAACATATTTGTGTGCATGTCTGTTGTTTTTTTTAAACCTTGATAGCTTGATTTTCATTATTTACAATAATTTTCAATTAGTGTTTAGTTACGAGTATGAGAAGAAATTATCCTAAAAATATAATTTAGATCCCTTTACAATATATTTGTGATTTGCTTGCTATCTCTTTACAGATATCAGTGAGGAAAATATGGATGTGATTCCAACAGATGAAATACTAGATGAGCTGGCACAAGTAATAGGTGTAGTAGCCTACCAACTTGGTATAGAATTAGGATTATCTATAACATCATTAGATACTATACAGTACAACAATAGACGGAATTTAGTGGCACAATGTAAAGAAATATTATTTAAATGGAAAGATGATCAGCGAGTCAGACCAACCATAGCTGTTCTGATCAATGCTTTGGTAAATGTCGGAAGAGGAACTCAGTGTTTGGAGGAAATAATTAAAAGTATAGGAGTACATTCCACGAGCGGAAAAATATGGAAATAATTAAAACACACTTGAAAAAACTGAATCTTTTTCAGAAGAAAATTTGTACCAATTTTTTTAGTTGGTATAATATAACCGAACGTTACGCCATCCCTTTGCCTGGCTGTGTCTAATTTTTAGGAACAATTGAAATCAGATCTGGTGTCATTTTCATGCTATTAATATTCACATTCAACAGAATTACAAGAACTCAACATGTTTTTAGACTGTACATTGCAGTAAATTCAGAAATTTTGGCGTGCATTTATTATTGCGAAAAAGTCAGAAATGCGAGACGAATTGTTGGGATTTCAAGAAATGTTGATAACAAATAATGGTATCAAAATTTAAAAAAAGAGTTTTTATTTTTTCGAAACCTATCCCGTCACATCTTCTACATCGGAAAAACTTTTAAATTTTCAGTAGTTCAATTAAACGCAGAATGACGCAGAACAATCAAAATAAGCTATTGTTTTCCACATCACTTTATCATGGAGTAACTAAATAGTATTATGTAATAATTACATTACATGTATGTTTTATTATAATACGTTATTTTTATTGGCTAACAGCAATCTCGCGTCATTCTGAAATTAACCTTCATTTCAAAATGAAATGTAACATTCATGATGACACGAGCTTCCACAATAAAGTGCACAGGTAAATAAAAGAATAATTTGATCGAAATCGTGTTTTCATTATCCTAGCAAAAAAATGTAGTTATAAGTATTCAATGCTTCTTTCGTAATTTTATAGGGTTGTAAAAGCGTTTACCGCGCGCACATTTTTAGAATGAAGCGCTTCATACAAAATGTACTTCGGTCAACGCTTTTACACCCAAATAAATTTACAAAACGAAGCATTCAATTCTTAAGTAACACTTATACTTTTTGATATCACAAACATTGTGACTTTGTGACAAAACGAAATATTCTGGTTGATCTCCTTTGAACCTAATTATGGGGCTATCAGTTACTTTTCTCTTACATTGCATATTATTGTTCTGTCAGAGGTACACATAATTTTATTTTACTTACTTTTTACCTATCTATAATTATGATTAACTTCAGTTTTTGAAATCAATATGTAATCCATATGTTGTTATTAATGATTTGTTGTATATCTCCTAGATTTTGTAATTGTTGGCCTTATTTCGGAAAACCTAGACCAATAAAAAAAACACTAAACAAACCAACACAACTGTCTAATAATACACATGGCAAAAAATAAATATAGAGCAACACGAACCCAACAAAAAATGAGAGATGATTTCAGGAACTCCGGAAGGGTAAGTACAACTGGCTCTATTCAAAAAATTGAAAATAACACTTTATAAATTGTAATCGTCCGAAGATGTTTTCTGGATTTACCTTCATCATGAACTCTCAAAGCCGAATATTGTGAACGTCAAGGATCTAAAAGAACCGAAACAGTTGAAGAGTCATATGACCAAAAAGGACCTAAATATAATTGCCAAACCCATGTAAGATCAACTTTGTCTGAGGGAGTTGAAACCTTAGTTTCGTTATAATTTATCAATTTATAAACGGACAAGTTAGGAAAGATATGTTATAAATCATGTCAGGACCTAAGTAATGACTACTGAGCTGATGATACCTTCGAGGACTGATAGTCCACCAGCAGAGGTATCGACGCAGTGCTATAAAAAATTAAAATAACACTTTATAAATTTTATGCGTCCGAATCGCTTTTCTAGATTTACATTCATCAGGAACTCTCACAGATGGATATTGTGAAAGCCAAGAATGTATAAGAATCGAAACAGTTGAAGAGCTATAATTCTAAAAAGGACATAGAAAAAATTTCTAAATGTATCAAAAATTAACTTTAGGAGTTGGAACTTTTACTGACAATAAGTAACGTGTAAGCCAATAAAAACACTAGAATTAAAAGCAAATATTCACATTTTTAGAAATGATGGTAAAACTTGAAAACTTGGAAATACATACTTCAAATTGATGCAACAGTTACCAACTTCGTATTATTTGATTATATAAACTGCGAAAAGCTTTTGACATCACTTGGCAGCTCATCGTTTTTTCCCTTAGAATCCCCAGATTGATGCCACTACGTGTATCTTACTGAAAATTACACTTTGTAAATTACGTTTGTCCGGAGCGCTTTTCTTGATTATCATTCATCCAAATCGCTCTTGAAAACTGAAAAAATAATAAAGCCAAGGATATATAATCACCTTTATACTTGACGAGCTACAAATTTCAAATGTTTAACAAAATCATTGATCAATTCAGAGAAAAGAGCGATACCTCAACTTTATCATTGATTACATATATGTGTACTGTACAATGATGTATTAGGTAAACAAAGCTTCCTTGTAACGGTGTAAGGTAGATATTAAAATGTTTATTACTTTCTACTTTATTGCATACAAAATTAACGTTAATTTGAAAAGTATGATTTATTTTTTTTTAATTGCAATCATCAAAATAATGCACCAAAAGGAGAAAAAAGTTATGTCAAACTTTCGAAGAAAATACTCAAATCTAGCTCAACCTTTCTTTGACTGATGAAGAAAAACTGTTCGTTAATTAGCTGCATTCATAGTAAAACTAAATTCTTAACAATTTCATTGATCAATTCATAGATCAATTCAAGGAACAGAGCGATAACTCAATTTTATAATTGATTGCATATACGTGTACTGTATCAGGTAAACAAAGCTGTCTAAACGACAAACTTCCTTGTTACGATGTAAGGTAAATATCTAACTGTTTGTTACTTTCTACTTTATTGCATACAAGATTAACGGTAATTTGAAAAGTACTTTTGATTTTTTTTTTTTTAATTTCAATCATTGAATGATCCAAAAGGAGGGAAAAGGTAACGTCAAACGACCTGTATTTTAACATAATATCTAGTTTGTGAGCAAAGTTACCATAAAATTAAGAAAAAATGCTCAAAATCTAGTTAAATCTATCTTTGACTGATGCAGAAAAACTGTTCATTGATTAGCTGCATTCACGAAAACAAAATTCTTAACAATTTCATTGATTGATTCATTGATCTATTCAAGGAAAAGAGCGATAACTCAACTTTATTATTGATTACCTATACTAGTACGTGCATTGTATCAGGTAAACAAATCTGTCTAAACGACAAACTTCCTTGTTACGATGTAAGGTAAATATTTAACTGTTTATTACTTTCTACAATGCTCTATTTTTTTGTAATTCAAAATAAACGGTAATTTGAAATTTGCAGATGATTTTTTTTTTAATTTCAATCAGCGAATGTCCAAATAGAAGACAAAAATAACGTCAAACGTTCTGTATTTCAACTAACCCTATCATATACTGTACGTGTCATACAAGATATAAGCAGGCCTAGTACGTAGTCCCAAATAACGTCTTTAAATGCTATTTTATTTTTTGCTCTGTCTTCTAAGATTCACTGAACTTACAAATTTGATAGTGTAAAATCAGTACATTTGAAGGTTAAAGTTTTGGGTTAAGGTAGCTTACAATCAGTTGGGGGAAGATCAACTTGAAATTAAGTTCCCAATGTTCATTGTGAGATTAACATTTAACTTAATATACCAATTTACGCGTTTGTCCCTGTTTAATAGTTACTTAGCATGAAGATATGATAGTGCGAGTGGGTCAATGGTGTCCTGTGGACACGTGTTCTTGACTATCTATTTTGAGGAATTTTAGTATAAATGCCATCGTTTCATTGTTCTTTTTAATTGTGTTCAGATTTTATAGATTTTGTCAAAAGTAAAATAACAAAAATACCGAACTCCAAGGAAAATTCAGAGCGGAAAGTCCCTTATCAAATGGCAAAATCAAAAGCTCAAACACATCAAACGAATGGAAAACAACTGTCATATTCCTGACTTGGTACAGGCATTTCCTTATGTAGAAAATGGTGGATAAAACCTGGTTTTAAAGCTAGCTAAACCTCTAACTTGTATGACAGTCGCATAAAGTTCCATTATATTGACAACAATGTTTGAACAAAACAAACAGACATAATAGGTAAAAATGTCAAAAATAGGGGTACAGCAGTCAACATTGTGTTATAATCTTAATCACGATAAAAACAAACAAATATGTTAACAAAGAAAAACATATAGACAAAGAATATAAGTAGAAATGAAAGAAAGGAATACAAAAATGACCATAGCACAATAACACAATGGCGGGATGTATAAGTACCGATCAATTTAAAGTTAGGAACATCGAACAGGCACCTGTCTTTTATTAGCTGTAGATGTCTTTTGGTATTATAGTCGTTTGATTGATGTCTCATTGACGTTGCCTACCCCACTTATATCAAAACCAATACAGCGTTAGGGTTAAATCCCATGAATTTAATTATGTAAACATGAGAACTAAGACATCTGTTCTAATCGAACACAAGTGGACAAGATGCAATTTACTTGTTTCAATTCGTGACCATATTAGTACCGTTGTTCATTTATATATCAAGAAATGCAGCTTTTTTTTTGGAACCAGAAACAAAACTAAGTAAATCATGAAATCCAAAAAATGCAATATCTAATCGCGCTCTGTAAAACAATTTACACTTACAATTCGATTTGGCAATTGTAGATATAAATGACAAAAATATAAATTAATATGAAACAGAGGAGTTACGATGTACATGACTGTATTTAGTCAGTGGTGATGTCATTATGAAGTCACGATTGAACATTTAGGTTTCAAAATAGATATTTAGAAACAGCTTTAACTTCATTGAGATATTTTATTCTTCCAGAAAACTTGGTTAAAAGCGCCCCCAAACAAGGGGGTATATATTTGGTACACATTAAGAATCTGCTTTGAATTAGGAATACAAAAACGCTTTTAGAATTCATCTGAACTGTAAAGTTTCAAGAGCGTTTGACAACAACCATTATGTTGTCCTTGAATTGCAAAGATATCTCCAACACTTTCAAATGATATCTCTTAATAAGTCTATCGGTATTGTAATTTATATATTTGACCAAAATGTATTGCTCGTAGTTAAAAATAATATTGCAAAAATAAATTTTAGCAAAATTGCCTACAAATATATTTCACACAAGCAAAACATCTTTTGATAATGCCATTGATCATGTTTAGATATAAACAATAAACCTTCAAAATAAAGCTATGCTGACAGTTTCTGGCAGTTATTCATTACGGGCAAGAAGTTCGAGGACCCAAATTAAAAAACGTAAGATACAATCAAAAATATTAATACTGATATTTGTTACACTTATGTTGTGAACATTATTTAATTCATATAGTATCTGTAGTCATTGAATTACTTTCAACACATATGAACAAATTATTTTAGAAAACAATAAATTTTGATACCGGTATTTCAAACATCAAACAAAAACGTCGCCTTTGAAAGGTAACATAATCTATATGAGGTCAGCAGTGCGATTGATACACTATTTAAACTATGCAAACTTTTCGTTTTATATTCAAAGTCTTCGGATTGTCATACCAAATCTAATGAAGAAAATAAAGATCATATCATTTGTATTTAATTAGTGAGACTAACTGTAAAATGGCTACCAATACCTCACTGTGTACGATATGTGATCTCCGACATCTTACCACATCCTCTACGCACTGGTGTCCAGAATGTGAGGAAGCACTGTGCACTCAATGTAAAGAACACCATAGTCTATCAAAATCATCCCGAGGCCATCAGATCATCCCTATATCGGACTACAACAATTTACCTTCGTTCATCGGTAATATCGACTTAGTATGCATTTATCACAATGAGAAATACCTACAATACTGTGTTAAGCATGAATGTTCAATTTGTTACAAGTGTATTAAAGAACATGGAAACTGCGGTGGATTTACACTTCTTGAAGAACTTACAATGAACGTAAAGTCATCGGAAGTGTTCCGAGATATGGAACAGAGCTTGAAGGATATGATAGCTAATATCGATCGAAACAGAGAGGACAGGGAAAAAATATAAAAATGATTAGGAATAAAAAGAAACAGATCATCGAAGATCGATGTAAGGTGTATGAAAAAACAGATAAACCTGCACCTTGATAACCTGCAAGAGGAATTCATGAAAGAACTTGACAAAATAGAAGAGGAATGTTGCAAAAAGATTCAGTCAATCGTTTCTTCTCTTAATAATCAAATCAAAGGAATAGTTCATTGCAACAAAGAAATCGAAAACATGAAGAATTATGCTTCCGATATACAAACATTCCTTGGTATGAGAGAGATCCTGAAGAATATCACCAAAAACGAGCACTGCATCCAGTCCATTGTTCAAAAAAAGAATGTAGAAACAGTTGGCTTAGATTGTACCATCGATGCTAAGATACAGGATTTTCTAACTAATGTAAAGAAATTTGGTTCCATTCTGGTTGATAGCAAGCCGTCTGAAAGCATCAAATTAGTCAGAAAGAAAGACAGACAAGCTCAAATACTTGTGACAGAAGAAAAACGATCTGTAAACAACATACAATTAAATTTTAGGCAGAAACTAAAAACTTCATGTGTTGAAACTAGGGGATGTTGTGTAACTGCAAATTGTAGATACATTTTTACGGATTACGATGAAGACAGCCTAGTTGCATTGAACTCACATGGTAAGACTGAATATACCATCAAACTTTTAGACTCATATAGTGCCTTTGATTTAGCATGTATAGACGACAATACAGTAGCCGTAACTACTGGAATAGCAAGTGAAAAGGATTGTGTTTTAATTGTGATTTGACCACCAGAGAAATAAAGCGGTTCTTTGAATTACCTGGTACACCTTTTGGCATTACATTCGATGGTAAATCATTAATTTGCTGCTGTACCGGAAATTTCATATCTATGATATCATGTACATACTTTAGCTGTACCAATATTCCAAACATATTAACGTCGCAGGACTCATATATTGCTACGCATGGTGACAATTTTTTCTATACTGTGCCCTATGATAGTAAAGTATCTTGTTTGTATAATGGAAAATCAGTTTGGGAGTTCAAGAATGAAAGTGTTTTAAAGAACCCAGGAGGAATTACTGTAGACGATAAAGAGAAATGTTTTAGTCGTTGGGATTGATTCTAAGAATATCGTTGTGATTTCTCCTGATGGAAAACAATACAAAGAGATACAAACCAAGAAATATGGTCTCACTAAACCGAGTACGATATTTTTTGACAGCATAAGGAAGCAGATGGTAGTTTCAAACGAGGACAATTTCGCACATATCTATGACATTTCGTATTGTTAAATTTAGTTCTATATGAGTGAAGCCCCTAAAAACTAAACGATCAAGCTAAAAAGGAAATTACATATTTCAACTTTCCAGAACCTGTACCTTTCTTTTTATTTTACAGACTTTCGATTTTTGATGACACTTTCAAATCTAGTCAAAATATTAAGTGATGTGCGCATGTAAAAAATAAAATAACAAAAATACCAAATCCAAGGAAAATTCAAAAAGGAAAGTCCTTAATCAAATGGCAAAATCAAAAGCTAAAACGAATGTAAAACAACTTCCATATTACTGACTTAGTACAGTCATTTCCTTATATAGAAAAGGGAGGATTAAACAAGGTTTTATAGCCAACTAAGCCTCTCACTTGTATGACAGTCGCATAGAATTCCATTATATTGACAACAATATGTGAGCAAAACAAAACGAAGTAATAGGTAGAAATGTCAAAAATTCGGTTACAGATGTCAACATTGTGTTATGATCTTAATTACTATAAAAACAAATAACTATTTCAAAGTATACATGTTTAGCTACCACTTGGCATAGCCGCTTTGGACATGAATGAACCCTCTTTTATTATATTCTGTGTTATAGATATTGTCAATACAATTGTCTTGATTATTTCAGTGTAATTTCTGTATTCATTGTGTTGTTGCTTTTACAAACACAGTCTTACTTTTGGGGCAGCAATATGTGAAGCCACTTTACTCTTTTCATTGCTTAAATCAACGAGAGGCGGAAGATACCAAAAGGATAGTCAAACTCATAAGTCGAAAGCAAACTGACAATGCCCTTGCAAAAAACGAAAAACGACCAAAAGACAAACAACAGTCCACAAAACACAATATAAAAAACTGAAGACTGAGCCACATAAACCCCACTTAAAAACAAGAATGATCTCAGGTGCTCAGGAAAGTTATGCAGATCCTGCTCCAAATGTAACACCCGACGTGTTACGGCATTCTATTCAGAAGATTTTATGAACATGTGGTCATGGTTTGATAAAGATTTGTTCGTGATTTTGTTACGAATTATGAAATTTCTGTAATCATTTTCAAAGAATTTACATTTTGTGAAAATGTTTGGGTATCTTTTTTTTTAATTAATTTTAAGTTGTACATGTTCCGGACCATATGAGTATTGGTAGATACCTCTGATGCTGGACTGTTAGTCCCGAGTGTATCACCAGCCCAAAAGTTATGGTACGAGTTCCATATGACATACCCACTCTACGAAATATACACATACATGTAACACCTTATAGTTTATTGTGTGGGAGGTGCCAATTGGAACTCTTTCCGAAGCTAGTACTTCGGTACTGTCATGTAAAATTCAAATTTGCTGTTACAAAATTTCAAAATTATTTTATATTAAGGAAAAACACTCATCGTAGATACCAGGATTGAACTTGTGTACGCCAGACTCGCGTTTCGTCTTCAAAAGACTCATCAGTGATGCTCTCATCAAAACAGTTCAAAAGGCCAAACAAAGTACGAAGTTGAAGAGCATAAGAGGACCCAAAATTCCTAAAAGTTTTGCCAAATACATGTATCTCCCTAATATAAAGCTCTGATTCCTTTCCAGGTTTGGCTTTACTTTTGATCCTTTTTGGTTTTGTTAGTTCTTCGGTGTTTTATTAAGTTTTTTAATTTTTAAATATTTTGGTTTCGAGCATCACTGAAGAGACATTAATTATCGAAATGCGCATATGGTGCAAAAAATGGTAGTGTCAATGTTATTTGGACCTTATGTGTATGGTCATGAACATATGCGTATCGAAGAAGAAGAACATTTTATTCCCCAGAGGGCCTCAAAAGGCATGAACATTTTGACATGACAATTACATCCATAATGCAAACAAATAGTTTCATCAAAAGAGACGATTTTTCGTTACATATTGTTAGTTTTGTTTTGCTTTTTTGACCACTTTTTGCGGTCTATCTATTTCGAAACTCATTGCTATGTCCGTCTCTGTAATGACGTTTTAATTGTCAATGAACTATTTTCATGTTTAAATTGTAATTTCTTTAAGCCAGGGATTTCGTTACCACAAATTATTTAAAACGTTTACTAAATTCTTCCCCACATACAAGGATTTCGTTTGGACATTTGGTAGTACCTTAGACTTATCACAAACGGGATATCATATCCAACAGCGCCTGCATATGGAGCATATCTCCCAGTTGATACGATAGCCTTTCCTGTCATAATTTATTAGATAGATTTGCTGCTTACAAGGAAGCCATTAAACCAAGGGGTCCATGTGGTGAAGTTGAAATCGTCCCTTCAAAAATTTTGTGGACGACTACACGAGATGGTTGACCGTTTCACAGATGGCGACGTAAACGTTCCAATCGTAGTTACACAGTCCCGTCCTCTTTTCCTCGAATTAGATATATCAATGTATCACCAAATGTGTACTGATATAAGCAACACGGCGGGTGTCACATTTGGAGCAGGATCCGCAGACCATTCCGAAGCTCTTGAGATTAATCGTTTTTCGTTGGGTTCGTTTTGCTCAGTCTTCTAATTTTCTGTGTTGTGTTTTGTTGACTGTTGTTTGTCTTTTGACTGATTTTCGATTTTACCATGGCGTTGTCAGGTTTTGACTATTCTAGTTGAATATTATTTTTGGCAAGTTCCACCTTTCTTTTACGGTAAAGTTGTTAATATTGTCCGTATTTAGACAAAATCTATGAAAACATTTTGATTGATCTGGTGAATAAACTTATTCTTAGAGGTTACCAAATACACTGTAATAAGAACTTTGAATACTTTTTCACTCGATACTTCATTGATTTTGTGAATATGTTTTGTTAACAGTTCGAAACTTATACATTTTGTCATTGCACATGGTCGAGCTCATCTCAAACTGTTTTTGGCGTCTTTGTCTAAAATTTGTTGGGTGTAAATTTCAACTACAGGTAGCTTGTATATCATAATTATTGCCTTCATTGAATAAATATTGTTTTTTTTTTAAACTCTTTTTTTTTACCTGCGTCAGAAATGTCATGTCCCAAGATTCAAAAAGGTCAAATATGATTTAATTTGATAAGAAGTAGAGGACGTATGATTCGACAATCTAAAGAACGTATAATTTACTTTTTAGTTATTAACGCACAAAGCAAATATAAATAAAAAGAGATGTGGGGTATACGTAAAACCATGAAAAATAAATGGAGAATGTGTCCATGGGACACAAATGATGCCCCCGCTTGCATATAACGTTATGAAGGGGCATAACTCCAGAACGGTAAAAGTGACGCCGCCAAAATTAAAACTTGATCCGAGTTTGTGGTAATAAGAATTGTGTATAAGTTTTATAACATTTGGTTGAGGCAAACTTAAGTTAGAGAACGGAAACCAATTTCAGAACGTATGTACGGACGGACGAGCGGGCGAGCAAGGGTAAACTTTAATGCCCCATAAAAAGAAAATAATAAACGGCCTCGTATTTCAAGCACTGAATCGGCCCGAGTACAGTATGGAAAAATTGTAAATAGAAATATAAAACATCAAGGATCTTCCATCAACACCATATTTCTCAAATTAACATGACACATTAAGATACTACATAAAACAACCATTATCGAGGCTCCTGACGGGGGACAGGCAATGAATATGTCGTGGGTTTAAGTCGTTTTTCGAATCTCTATATTCTCCCGTTTTATCCCGATTATTAACCGGCAAGCGATACATAAAATGTTAAAATACAACCGGTACTGGACAGACACTTAGCTCTAAAATAATGGTGTATTAGCTAATTATAACAAGAGCACAAGTAATGATAATAAGCAATTGCTAATTGCTGTTGAAAACAAGTTCAAACGCTAAATCTGCTGATAATTAATCATGCTGTCCTTGGAGGGTCTGGATGGGGTTTACAGAATAGATTGATTGATTGTTTGTTGCTTGAGTCCAGTGGCAAATATGTCATGCATGTTTAGGACGAGAATAGAGAATAATTGGCCAATACTATAGAAAATGGACCAACAAATTAAGAATAAAGACAAATAGGCAAACAAGATAACGAATAGAGAATATTTGGGAGCTAAAATATAAATAATGGAGAATTAAAGGTAAAATTTATAAACAAATTTATGGCTTAATAAATAAAAAGTACCGAATTATCCCCCCCCCCTTTTCCAGACCATCTCCTATACACTCTAAATTGCAATATTTTCAGTCCTGGTAAATAGTTTCATCGAGTTTAATCTATAGTCGTATTCAAATTATACATTTCATCTGAAACAAAATGCCATCCTGGGGACAATGCACATTACACTATTGAATATACATTGAATATCTATTATATATAAGAAATATACAAAGCAGTAAAAGAGGGGGAATTTAAGGAAAAGTGAGCTTAGTTGGATAGATTAATTTTTACATTTAAAATTTTATTTTTAAAGAATAAGAGAATAAATATATACCAGTATCATTACAAATATCTTTGTAGAATATGGTTCGGTGGATTTTTATGAAATTGTGATTCATACAATAAAACTAAAAAGAATGCAATAAAGGCCGTATCAGGAAAAAGCGTAATTCACTTATATTTTGGTTTTGTGGATCGACTACAAAAACATTTACGCGAAATACAAAAGTAGGTTATACTATGTCGAGACTCAATGAATCAGAAAGTTAATAATTAACAATAAAAAATAATTGTGATTAATTAATCAGTAAAAAATTGAGTGGAAAGAAATTTGTGGACCATGTAAGCACACCTTGACCAGTCCAAGTATTAAAAACTTACTAACTAGACATGTTCATGTAAGCCCGAGGATATATGATCATATATTTTACAAAATGAAGTCCATGTACATATTTGTAAAATAGGCGCGTCGTACAATGAACAGTTGTACGTGACATCTCTCAGTATAAACATCTGTGCATTTCATAAAAACAACAAATCTATAAAATTAGTAATGGCGACGGATAAGAAGGATATTAAATCTTTAAAAAGTGACGAAACCGTATATGTATCATTTCAAAATAGATCTCCTCGGAACGTTACTCTTTATTGGCATGACTATGCGGGGAAACTTGTACGATATGCCGTAATAAAATCTGGAGGGATTTACAGTATAGATACTTTTGTGACACATCCTTGGTCAGTTTCCGACAGTAAAACTGGAGATAGATTGTTCGTAGATAATCAGTTTGTTTTCTTTCCTAAAGTACAACCACAAGACGGTAATGAACCACGATACGACAGATTTTTCATTGATTTACCAGGTAAACAAGTTACATTTATTGTTTATGTTACCGGGTAGTCTACACTGCATTTAGAAATACCACTGAAAACGCGAAATGTAATTTTGTTTTTTTGTCACTCATTCCATTATAATTCATTGGGGGAGTGAGGTGTTCGGATATTAAAACCCAATGCAATTTCTTGAAAAATGCGGCACTAAATCATTATGTTTAGAAAAAAAGGGGAATCGAAATATTTTATAAATTTTTTCATACATATATATATATATAGTCTTAATTTGTTATTATTTTATAGTCATTTATTTTTCATTTCATTTTTAGCGTATTTTAAAGTTCCTAATATGAATATATTCAATATGGGTTTTATGTTAATGATAAGCAACCCCTTAAACAATAGAAACCAAAGACATTTATGTTTAACATAGATAACTATCTTTAACAATAAACAGGTGTCTTCACAAAATGTCCAACTCTAAGTTATCCGAGTCACGAATAGTAGCACTTTCAAACAAAAAAATGCCATGTAAGCGGTTCATCCCTTGGACGATTTGAAATACCAAAAAAGCCCTTTGCCGGTTTGAATAATTACAAAGAATAAAAGAGATTAACTTATTAGTGTATGTTTAAGAACTCTTGGCCTCTGACTTGCTCTCTTCTTAGGGTTAAACGAGTTTCCTTAGTGAGTAGTTAATTGATTGTTGAGTGTTTCACATCCAGTAGCAAATAGTTCCTTCGTGATCATGACGAGATTTTATTGATTGACACACTCTTGAAGCCACGTGAAATGTATCTCGGTAGATTGAATATATGTCGGTCAAGTACGAAGTAAACAACAAAAAACAGTGCAATCTTATCACTACAAAACGAGAGTCTTTCGTTGGCATTTTAAAACGCGATTTATTTTACTTCTATTCTGTCATATAAGGGGTGGTGTTAACTTAACGTATCCCTGCCCGGCAACCCTCGGATGACTGCACAGCGTTTTTGTGCTGTGAGAAACGAGCAACCAGTGGTGCCCGAGCTGCTATAATCAAAGAAAAAACCTTACAATGTAATGCGTTAAATGTTAATGACATCGTGTTGTATTTTTAAACGTTGTGTTTTTTTTTTTACGGAAACTCAAAAAACTTTTATAGCAGCTGAACTTAAATACAACTTCAAAAACCTGCTCAATGATTATCAAACATTTACAAACAATAGTATCGCGTTTAATCTTAATTACTTGGTAATGTATTTTTAAACGCTGTGTATATTTTTAACGAAACATAATAATTATAGACACACTTTTGACTTTCCAAGGTAGCTGAAATTAAATATCACATCATGCACCTGTTCATACGTACTGTATCAAACTTCTTTAAAATATCAAACAGAACCTGGTAACAGATTCAAAATACGCCCTAAAATAATATAAAATAGTAAAAAATTGTCGCGCTACAAACACAAAATGGAGCGGCCCTAAGATTCAGTCACGTGAATTTCTTGAGTGCCCTCCCCGAAAAAATTCTAATCTACAGCTATATGTAAAAATTATAAATGTTTTTTCATCTTGTTTTCAGTGTATCCTCTTTTGATAAGATGTTTACAAGAAATAAGAAAGGAAATACCTAAAAATGAAATGGACAGACTTCACATTCCAGATAATCTCAAACATGCTCTTAAATATGTTCCAGACCTCAAGTGTTCTACATATGAACGATTTGCCATAATTAATCAATCATTAACTTGAAAGGATGTGCGATTCTCTCGGTGATCATCGATGGGCATAGAAATATGGAGGGAAAAGTTTGAGTTCAACGACAAAAAGAAAGAACAAAAGGATTTGTTTCTTTCTTATGTGAAATTGGCTGGGTACAGTCCTGGATTTGTTAAAACTTGTCTGATACATATTCATTACGTAGTTAAGAAGTTTAATCTACAGTTTATGATGAAATTGTGTCTGATCCATATTCATTACGTAGTTTAGGGGTTTAAGCTACAGTTTATATATATGAAATTGTGAAACATTGTAAAGTATGACGTCAGACCACGTAGGAAGCTTAAGCATATTAAATTGACGATTGAAAATAATACATTTGATTATGTGATTTATTGAATCATTGGATAAATATATATATAAGTTTCAGTCGAATTTTATTCTTTCTGTTAATACTTCATCAGGTTTCAAATGAAAAAGGAAGTTTTGTATTGTACACAATAGAATGGCACTGATGACAAAAGAAAAGGAGGAATTTGTTCTTCCCTTTAAGATCATCCAAAACTATAATATTGATATACATGCATTAGAATTTTCCGATGTGGTAAATAAGGGGTCAAAATATTATCATTCATATATGGCGGCCATATAGCACATGCTTTATAAATAAAAATGATTGATGTGAAGTTGGTGTCCTCTTCTAGATCCGCATTGAAAAATATATTACATGTACAGTTATTAGAAAAACAAAGGATATGGAGTATCCATCCATGACACAAAATCAGTACATGCACAGCAAAACACAAAAAGCAAAGGAACAGCGCTTTCATTGCTGTTCTTCATCTCAATTATCTTCAACACGGAACAAAAAGCTCTCACCTCACTACTTGTTTAAAACGGCCCCCAGCACCGGTTTGAACGGAATTCTTAACAAAATAATTCGGATGGACTTTTTAAGACGGAACGCCACCAAATCGGGTCCGGTCAGTGTTTACTTTATAGTTTTAGTATATGTAAATATATTCTAAGTACATAAGGTAACAACTGGGACTGTGACATACCTTTTTAGTTATCCTTTTCCCAGTAAACAGCGACTGTGACAAAAGTTTTAAAATGTTTGTAGTTTGATACCAGGCCTTTTATAGGTCATTATGCGGTATGGGTTTTGCTCATGGTTGAAGGCCGTACGGTGGCCTATAAAGGCAACAGTAGTATACCGCTGTTCGAAACTCATAAATCGATAGAGATAAAAACAAATCCGGATTACAAACTAAAACTGAGGGAAACGCATCAAATATAAGAGGAGAACAACGACACAACAAAAACACAACATTAAAATGTAACACACACAGAAACGAACTATAATATAACAATGGCCATTTTCCTGACTTGGTACAGGACATTTTAAGACAAAAATGGTGGGTTGAACCTGGTTTTGTGGCATGCCAAACCTCCCGCTTTTATGGCAACGTCAAACACAACACCAAAACGACAACATCACAAGACAGGACCACAATACAAATAAATGGAGAACAAATAGGACAAAGAAACACACGAATAATAGCTAGCAGAAGGTACTAGGCTTAAAATTCAATACGCCAGATGTGCGTCTCGTCCACACAAGACCAACCAGTGACGCTCAGATAAAAAAAAGTTTGAAAGCCAAAACAAGTACAAAGCTGAAGAGCACCGAGGACCAAAACTTCCAAAAAGTTGCGCCTAACACGGACAGGATTTTCTGCCTGAGACAAGAACATCCTTATTATTTAGAATAATTTATAATTTTGCAAACAGTAAATTTTATAAAATGACTATATAATAGATATACATGATAAAACCAAAGTGGGGACTAACTACAGAATAAAAACGGATACATTACATAAAACAACCTAATCCAACATATAAAAATACACAGCCGAGTTAGCTAAAGCCTCAACGCACAAAGTGACGTCACATTTGAAATTCTAAAAAAAACACACAAAGTGACGTCACATATGAATTTGTAAAAATATTTCCCAAAAATAAGATAGGATTAGGATTGATTCAAGATAGATTTGTAATACTGCCATTACATTTATTAATAACAATGAAAATTACAATACTTATCAATATCAAATTGTGGTAGTAATTAGATAATTAATTGTATTATCTAGCTATGTCGGTGTTTCTTCTGAATCAAACTGTAAACCAAATATATTGTATAAATTTCGTTGAACCAAACTAAAAATGTACTATTGTTGTCATTTGGTCTCTGATGGAGAGTTGTCTCATTGGCAATCACAGGAAACATACCACATTTTATTTCTGTACGTCAGACGCGCGTTTCGTCTATATAAGACTCACCAGTGACGTTTAATCAAAACAGTTGAAAGGTCAAATCAAATACGAAGTTGATGAAAATAACACGGTTTTAATGCAACCCTGAGCGTCATAAACCAATAAATTACACTGGATGGGGGTGCTACGGAGTTTCTTTTAGGTACGCAATGTCCCCATACAATCCTAACAGTCCAGGGTATTTTAGCACCGCTTACGCCCAATCTTAAAGGGAAAATAGCATATATACATATATCAACAAATACAATGTAACATAAACAGAAAATACATGTACAGTCCACATAGATAACATTTAAATTATTCGGTGAAAAGGAAACCTATTAATACTTCCTGTCAGTTAAAATCGAAGCTAGTATAGTTTCATTTTTTTTTATTAATTATGTTGGTCAGAATTTTCCTTATTTCAAGTGGGAGTAAGAGGGGTTCATCCCTACTTCCCGAGACAACAAATATCAAATTCCGAATTCCAGTGTAAATAATGTGTCCGTTCCTGCACAGTGGCGGATCCAGAGGGGGGCGTAGAGGGCGTACGCCCCCCTTTGCTTGCACCTTCTTTTTTTTTTTTTTTTTTGTAAAATGATTAATCAGACTAGACTTCGTGAACTTTGCCATTTCCCGCGTATTTAATTTTATGCGACAATTCTTTACTTATAAAGATATGTTTCGCTCGTATTTACTGTAATATATTATTGATTATGTCAAAATCATGTGATTCGCTACGGTGGAGTTGACCAGTGCGTCGAAAAAACGTCACTCAGTCATTTTGAAATTCAAATTACAGTAACACATTGCTTCGGCTGAGTATGACAAGCATGACATCTTCAAAGCGACAAAGGATTGAGCAAGAACGTATTTATTGACTTCTATTTCACAACTCCACCAAACAGAAAGTAATACTCTATTACACTCTCATGAAAAAAAAGTTCCACAGCAATATTATTTACCTACGAAAACATGTTTAACCCCACACGCCCCAGCCTATTAATAACATAGCTGAATAATGATCCCCAGTCAATAAGCTCTAGATAGATTTAAAGTCTAAGGTACGGACCATTTGATTTGAGGGGGCAGTCTGAGATATTTGAGAGAAAAAATTCTGACCCTGATTTTTTCCTTAAACAAAAATTCTGGCCGTATCTGGATTGAAAACAATAATCTTGTCCACTTTTTTGCTATTAGAAACAAAAATTTCCAACAGAATTATTTAGCATTAAATGAACATGATGAATAAAAAAACGGGCGTAATTTATTTTGGGCCGGGGGTTTGCATGTAAATCCCATATCTGACCGGAATGTCTGTTTCGTCGAACTGATAAAATGAATACTTTTTTCAAGGCCCGACTGCAACCTGCCTGCTGGGTGTGGCCTTTATGTCTCCATTTGTCGAACGTCATTCATAAATTCGTTGTCATTTCAGACTCATTCGTAGCCTTTGGTTGATTTGAAACCCCTCACTTCCCTTGTTGGGTGAAACATTTCAACCAAACATTTGGATAAAAATTGCCTGTTTGTCTTTCTTAACTCGTGTCGGTCGTATTGTAAATTTCATTGAATAGCCCGGCGTATATCTTGTTTACAACAAGAAATCCGTGAGGTTATGCTTACTAAATATACAACAAACGAGAATTTTCCATGTCAATTTTTACTGACAAGTCCCACATCAAATATATTAGTACATAGCTTTGGATCCATCCAATCATTTTATAATAGACAATTAATGGGGAGAATAAGGCATCAAAAATGTCCAACCCTTACACTTTAACTATACAATATACATGCCCCACGTCAGGAACCGTTAAAAAAAGTGCATTTTACACTTATTTTATGTTTTTTAGCTAAAAAAAGGTAAAAAAAAATCTTTAAATACTTCGCCCCCCCCCCCCCCCCCCCCCCTTTCCAAAATCCTGGATCCGCCCCTGCTGCATCACGATATAATTAAACCCCGAATTCTGATGAAATAACAGGCTATTCCCTAATTCCCTCTAACTGCTCCATCCCGATTTTCCGACGAAATAACTGGTTTTTCAAGAATCCCCGCGATTTAAACGTATCGCTCCCGAATTCCCGAATATAAGGTCCTTCCGCCCCTCCTTCAAATTTCTTTCAGACGGCTAAAACATATTTATCTTAAAATATAGTGAATATATATTTCACAGATTTTCATTTAGTTTGCATAGTAAAGCAAAAGCGAAATAATTAAACAAAGTTAGTTAAAAGTTAAAAAATGGTGATTAAAAGAAAAGAAAAAAAAGTAATGGACAGATTGGCACGCCATACAATATTTTACGTTAGAGATTATAAATAAACAAACACAGAGATCAATACCTATATTTAAAACAAACTAATATGGCGACAAAGAGTGAAATAAAATCTTTAAATCACGATGAGCAATCATATGTTGCTTTTAAAAACCGGTCACGTCGCAGAGCAACATTGTTTTGGCATAATTATGAAGGAAATCTAATACGGTACTCCATTATTGAACCAGAGGGTGTGCACCGGATGAATACTTATGTCACACATCCTTGGTCCGTATCAGATAGTGAAAGTGGAGATAGACTTTTAGTCGATAACAACTTCGTATTTTATCCCCGGTCACAAGAGGAAGAACAAGGATCAAAATATGAGAGAATTTGCATTGACCTTCCAGGTAAGAATATATATATTTATAATAGATGAGGGTCTGTAATTAAGGGGGGGGGGGGGGTCCTTCAATTCTGTATTCTTTATTTTTTATCCATTTTATCGCTATTCTTTATAAATTCGCCCATTATTCTCTTCCTTTTTTTTATATTTCAGCACAACATTATTCTCCATATATATATGCGTTATTTTTAGGGCCTATTTTTCTCTATTCTTTATATTATGGCCGTTTTTTCTGTAGTATATGTCTGTTATTCTCCATTATGTAAACCCCATCCAGAGCCTCATAGATTTGTATAGACATTGCGAAAACGATCTTTGGAATACCTGTAAGGTGATCTCTTCTCTCTAGCAATTGAACCCCCCTCCTTTTTCTTATTCCCTTCATGAAAGTCGATTATAGCCTGACAACCACACAGGTATTGTGCACCCATTTTAAATGTTTGGTTGTACATTTATCAAGGATTTTTATGGTAAAGTTATAGATCTATAATTACATTGCATGTATGTTTCACGAGAATTCGTTGGTTTGATTGGCTAACAACAATCGCGCGTCATTCAAAAAATAACCTTCATTTCAAAATGAAATGTTACATTCGTGATATGATGACACGTGCTTCTACAAAAAAGTGCACATGTAAATAAAAGAAAGTCTTGATAAAACTTTTTTCTCATGGTCTCAGCATAAAAAATGTAATTATAAGAAATGAAGCTTCTTTTAGTAATTTGTTAGGGGTGCAAAAGTGTTGATCGTGCAAACATTATAAGAATGAAGAGCTTCCGCGCTTCATACACAATGTACTTCGGTCAACACTTTTACACCCTAATAAAATTACAAAAAAGAAGCATTGATTTCTTAAATATAACCCATAGATGGGTAGTACATCTATGGTAAAAATCCTTGCATTCCACGACTAACGTCATTTTTTATCACACATATAGAAAACAAGACAATACAAAAAACAAAGAAAAAAATAAGATAACAAAAATACCGAACAAGGAAAATTCAAAACGGAAAGGCCTTTATCAAATGGCAAAATCAAAATCAAAAGCTCAAACACATCAAACGAATAAAAAACAACTGTCATATTTATATTCCTGACTTTGTACCTGTAGGCATTTCCTTATGTAGAAAATAGTGTTTAAACTAGCTGGTTTTATAGCTAGCTAAACCTCTCACTTGTATGACAGTCGCATAGAACTCCTTTATATTGACAACAATGTGTGAACAGACATTCAAACAGACGTAATAGGTAAAAATGTCAAAAAAGCCGTAACGGTTATGTATTACCCTTTCTGGCCCTTTTTTTCATTTTATAACTTGCTATGCGGTTTTTGTTTTGCTCATTGTTGAAGGCCGTACTATTACATATACTAGTTTCTAAAATATCTACTTCATTTGGTCTCTGGTGAATAATTGCCTCATTGGCAATCATATCATATCTTATTTAATGTTGAGGATATATTTCTTTCTTTTTTATATTTTCAGTACCCAAAATTTTGAAAACACTAATTAAAGTATTATTATTTTAAATTTTTCAGTGTATCCATTATGGATCAGGTGTCTACAGGTTTTACGGAAGACAATACCCAAAGATAACATCGACAGTTTGCAGATTCCGAACAATCTGAAACACGCATTAAATTATGCCCCAGACATCCATTTTACAGATTACTCAAACTTTTGCACAGTCAGTGCCCAGTGAGTCTTTTTGGAGTACATGCATCAGTAGTCATCAGTAAGTTTAAAATGTATCAATGCATTTTAATCCTGAAAATTCATAGTAAAACGATGATTATGCCAGTAACCGTGAACCAATTAGTAGTTGTTTTGGGGAGCAAAACAAGATAAAGACCATCATGCATTTAGATGTCCATATGCAAGGGTGAAGTTTGGCAGAAGACCACTAAGTATCTAAAACGTCCAGGAGGATTATGAAGAAATGGTAATGATGACGACTATCGAACTATGTAGTTTGAGAGATTGTTTTGCCAAATTTGCTGGAATGGCCGAATTGCACAGCATCATTTACAATAAACTAATTTACATAAATTTTATTGGTTTATTATATATTTTTTTGTAAATATATAGAGAATATCATATGGCTTTTTCAATATCACATCCGTATCAACCTGTGACACCAATATAATCCCAAGAGCTCTGCTCGAGGGATTATATTGGTTGAGGGTTGATACGGTGTGTGATATTGAAAAAGCCATATCATATACTATCAGATTATTACATGGCATTTTTCATATCATATGTATTATCAGCCCAAGGTTCAATATCAGCCCAAGAGCCAAAGGCTCGAGGGCTGATATTGACCGAGGGCTGATAATACATCTGATATGAAAAATGACATGTTAATATGATCTTTTTATCATATGCTTCAACAATGGAGAAAAATAACAGTTTAATATATTGATCCTTTTAAGTGGTTCTCAAGAAGAAGTTCAAAAAGTGAAAAGTTTACGGACGTCGGACGCCAAATGTAATACATCCGATATGAAATCTTTCTATCATATGCATCAACAGAGGAGGAAAAAACAGTAAAATATATTCTTATTTTGACGATTTAAAAAACAAAACATAATGAACACTGTTTAGAAAGTCAACATTTGTAAAGTAAATTTCTAAATTATGCTGGAAACTTTGAAAAATGCATTTATTGTATCATTTGTTTTTTTGCACGTTACATAATATATTTCCCTGTTTCCTAATAATTGTTTTTGGACCCTAATTTGTAATGTTTTTGACTGAAAACGTACCATTGAGGTGTATTTTCCGGAATTTGCCGAGTAACGCCGGAATGCCATGCGATAACGTTACGGAAAGGCGTGTGATAATAGTCAGAAGCATGTGATAATTTTTTCATATCAGCCCGCTCAACACCATTTCGGAAAATATGGAATTTACGTAAATTTAATGCTATTATCATACTGTAAAAAATATAAGTTATTTACTCTTAAGTATATGATAAATTTTATATACCTCAACTAGATGTTTTTCAAACGACTCATTAGGGGTTTGATAAAGCCTTTGAAACCATGACTGATATCGATGACGTGACGTCATACAGATTAGGGGTGTGATAAAGCCTTTGTAACCGTGACTGATATCGATATCATCACGGATGGCTGATACAGCACGATTGCCATTGATCGTATTACACATACAGTTTATCTGTATTTACTACTAAGTATATAATAAAGGTACATAAGTCAGTCCCGAATAATTTTTTTTTTTTTAATTCTTGTTTTTATTTTATATAAAAAAGTGTTCCCTTTTCAAAATCTTGGTACTGGCCTGGTAAATCGATTTTATTCTCCAAACGAAATCCGGCAGAAATATGATCTAGCACTAGCTAGCTGTTTATTTTGCTATGGAAAGCCTCAGCTGTCATATATTAGAGATTTACAAAACGTTATGCTGAAGCTTAAAATGTAAAGTTTAGACAGCGTGATGTTGAATTGAGTCATCAAAATGCTAACTCTAAATTACAATATGCTAAGTTGAATTTGCGCAATGTTGACTTGCAATGACAAGTGCTTTAGTCGTGATAGTATAATGATAAGTCACGATGTTGTGATGATATGCCAAACACACGTAACGTTGGGTTTAAAGTACATGATGTGAAGTTGACGTTGCATGATGTTAGCTTGCAGATGGATACTGTTCAGTCGTCCACTTCGATAGCTATGATAACAAATAAAATGAATAGCTAAAATGTATGGTGCTGACTTGTTATTAAAAAATGTTGAGCTGAGATAGTACGATGTTATATCATTGTGATATTACGATAGGTCTATCATGCAATCTGTTGATTTAAAACACCATGATGCACAGTTGAAAGTACATGATGTTAAGTTAAGATAACATGATGCTACACCACTATATTGAAACGAAAGGCTTACCATACAATTTGTTGACCTAAAACAACACGATACAACGTGTTAAGCTAAGATGCTCACTTGAAACTACACGACGTACAGTTGAAATTTTGTAATGTTAAGCTACGATAGCACGATGTTATATCATTATAATGTCACAATAGGCTTATTATACAATTTGCTCATTTAAAATTACACCTCGTACAGCTGAAAGTACGTGATGTTAAGCTAAGATAGAACGTTGTTATATCATAAGAATTTCACGATAGGCTTACCACACGATATGCTCATTTAAAACTACATGATTTTCAGCTGAAACTAAGTGATGTTAAGCTAAGATAGCATGTTGTTATATCATTAGAATGTCATGATAGGCTAACCACACGATATGCTCGTTTAAAACTACACGACGTACAGTTGAAAGTACTTGATGTTGAGCTGTGATAGCAATATCTTGTATCATAATAATATCACGATAGGCTTGCCATACAATATGCTCATTTAAAACTACACGACGTACAGTCGAAAGTACGTGTTGTTCAGCTAAGACAGCACGATGTTATATCATCATAATGTCACGATAGGCTTATTATACAATTTGCTCATTTAAAATTACACCACGTACAGCTGAAAGTATGTGATGTTAAGCTAAGATAGCACGTTGTTATATAATTAGAATGTCACGATAGGCTTACCACACGATATGCTCATTTAAAACTACATGATTTTCAGTTGAAACTAGGTGATTCTAAGCTAAGATAGCATGTTGTTATATCATTTGAATGTCACGATAGGCTTACCATACAATATGCTCATTTAAAACTACACAACGTACAGTTGAAAGTACGTGTTGTTGAGCTAAGATAGCACGATGTTATATCATTATGACGTCACGAGAGGCTTATCATACAATGTGTTGACTTGAAACTACACGATGTAAATTTGAAGTAGTTTAGTCTTGACTTGAAACAGTAAAATATTAAGTTATAAAAACAGAACGTAAAGTCAAAATAAAACAATGATAGGATGACATATACTTGTGCAGAATTGAAGATTTTTGGTGTTGACTTCGAATATAGTACAAATATTAGATCGTTTTATGTTAAATTGAAAGACAATAACGATGCGTAAAACATTACAGAATTATGTGAATTGAAACTGCAATTCTATGGAAAAGAATGAGGGACAAATCCCCAGGATTTTGTCTTCTTCATTTGCAAGTTCGGAGGCAAAATGATATACAAAGAAAGTTTTCCATAAATTCATAAAGCAAAAGAATTACCCATCGCTATATATTACACTTGAATACAGTTTTGCCGTATATTTTACATGTTTTGTTCGGATTTTTTTTATGATTAAAACCAGACTCTTTTTTATGAACAATATTTAAGAAAATGTTTATCTATGTTGTGTGTTAACATATTATACAACATATTATTGTGCTTATAAGACTTATGACTGTGAGGGTCAAATTTTACTCATATAAAATCACATCTATGTAAGAGTTAGCGGAGAATTTGTATTTACCACTCCCGTTTTCCCCGAAATAAAACATAAGAATCTGGAGTTTTAATCTTAAAAAACAAAGATCAACTGTTATGACAAATAATACGCTTAGCGTAGGACTGAGAGGGTCAGAGCTATATCAGAATGTGACCCCCCCCCCCCCCCCCCCCACCCGGTCTTGTTAGAGGTATCAAAAAATTTGAATTTTCTTTTCCACGAAATAAAACAAAAGAATCTGGACTTAAATCAAAAGCGATGCGATTACGATTTCCATAGAATGTCAGAGACAGTTTGTCGACTAGTTCGTTGAAAATTCGACTAGGCAAGTAAAGTTTGTCTTGTAACAAAGCAGGATTTATTTATATTCATATTACACTTACATGTTCTCGTCCTGACATGCATGTAATATTTGCCACTGTACGTAAAACGCACCCCTTTTTCCCGAAATAAAACAAAAAAATCTGGACTTAATCAAAACCGATGCTATTTGGATTTCCATAGATTGTCAGAGACGGTTTGTCAACTAGTTTGTTAAAAAATTCGGCTAAGCAAGCAAAATATGTCTTGTACAGAGCCAAGATTTATAAATTCATAAAGCAAAAGAATTACCCATCGCTATATATTACACTTGAATACAGTTTTGCCGTATATTTTACATGTTTTGTTTGGATTTTTAGCTCACCTGACCTGAAAGGTCAAATGAGCTTTTCTCATCACTTTGCGTCCGTCGTCCCTCGTCCGTCGTCCTGCGTCCGTCGTCCGTCGTCCGTCGTCCGTCGTCCGTAAACTTTTACAAAAATCTTCTCCTCTGAAACTACTGGGCCAAATTTGACCAAACTTGGCCACAATCATCATTGGGGTATCTAGTTTAAAAAATGTGTCCGGTGACCCGGCCAACCAACCAAGATGGCCGCCATGGCTAAAAATAGAACATAGGGGTAAAATGTAGATTTTGGCTTATATCTCTGAAACCAAAGCATTTAGAGCAAATCTGACATGGTGGTAAAATTGTTCATTAGGTCAAGATCTATCTGCCCTGAAATTTTCAGACCAATCAGGCAACACATTGTTGGGTTGCTGCCCCTGAATTGGTAATTTTAAGAAAATTTTGCAGCTTTTGGTTATTATCTTGAATATTATTATAGATAGAGATAAACTGGAAACAGCAATAATGTACAGCAAAGTTAGATCTACAAATAAGGCAACATGACCAAAATTGTCAATTGACCCCTTAAGGAGTTATTGCCCTTTATAGTCAATTTTTTACAATTTTCATAAATTTTGTAAATTTTTGTAAATTTTTACAAAGTATTTTCCACTGTATCTACCGGGCCAAGTTCATTATAGATAGAGATAATAGTAAGGAGCAAGAATGTTCAGTAAAGTAAGATCTTCAAACACATCACCATCACCAAAACACATCACCATCACCAAAACACAATTTTGTCATGAATCCATCTGTGTCCTTTGTTTAATATGCACATAGACCAAGGTGAGCGACACAGGCTCTTTAGAGCCTCTAGTTTTATGATTAAAACCAGACTTTTTTTTATGAACAATATTTAAGAAATATTTATCTACATGTATGTTGTGTGTTAATAAATATACAACATAATATTGTGCTTATAAGACTTATGACTGTAAGGGTCAAATTTTACTCATATAAAATCACATCTATGTAAGAGTTAGCGGAGAATTTGTATTTACCACTCCCGTTTTCCCCGAAATAAAACATAAGAATCTGGAGTTTTAATCTTAAAAAACAAAGATCAACTGTTATGCCAAATAATACGCTTAGCGTAGGACTGAGAGGGTCAGAGCTATATCAGAATGTGACCCCCCCCCCCGGTCTTGTTAGAGGTATCAAAAAATTTGAATTTTCTTTTCCACGAAATAAAACAAAAGAATCTGGACTTAATCAAAAGCGATGCGATTACGATTTCCATAGAATGTCAGAGACAGTTTGTCGACTAGTTCGTTGAAAATTCGACTAGGCAAGTAAAGTTTGTCTTGTAACAAAGCAGGGTTTATTCATATTCATATCACACTTACATATTCTCGTCCTTATATGCATGTAATATTTGCCACTGTACACTAAATACAAATACATTTTGATCAATTCTTTTTAATGAAAAGGAGCCTATTTTAAGCA
Organism: Mytilus californianus; assembly: GCF_021869535.1. NCBI lineage: Eukaryota > Metazoa > Mollusca > Bivalvia > Mytilida > Mytilidae > Mytilus > Mytilus californianus. Next base: position 30,116,391 of record NW_026262712.1, read on the forward strand.
CGTTCGTCGATTTGACACCCTTTTATTCATGTTTTTTGGGAGTTCCTCGAAAATTATAACACATTCCTTCTTTATTTGCAAAATCGCCATGTGACGGGTGCCACATATGAAACAGGATCTGCTTACCCTTCTGGAGCACCTGAGATGGTCCTTTTTTTAGGGTTTCGTGTTGCTCAGTTCTTGGTTTTCTATATATGTTGCGCTTAATATACTGTTGTTTGGCTTTTGATCTTTTTTTCTATCGTTTATTTCGGCTGAGTTTTTGTCATGACATTGTCAGTTTGGTTAAGAGTTTTACTATCCTATTTGTATCTTTCGCCTTCTTTTATCCATTTTTGTGTATTTTTTTTCGATTCTCCCCTCCCCCTGAACAGTATAATAGATAGATAAATGAAAACAGAAACCCTTTTCAACAAAAGGAGATCTACAAGTAACTCGACGTGATCGAAATTGCAAATTTCTTCCTCATTAGATATATTGCCCTTAGGGTAGATCGGGTTTCTTCCGCCATCTTAGGGAGCTACCATTTGATTTTTATTGGGGGGGGGGGGGGGGGGGGGGGCTAGGATGAAATTTGAAAAAAAGGCAGGACAGGAGTTTTGGGTAAAAAAAAAGGCAGGATGAGAAACTTGGCAAAAAAAAGGCAGGATGACAATTTGTGTAAAAAAAAAGTCAGAATAAACTAATAAAAAAAATGCAGGACCGAATAGAGTGAAAAATAAAAAGGCAGGACAGATATTACAACTAAAAAAAGGCAGGACAAAATTTGTCATCCTATCCCACCCACCCACCCCCCATAAAAATCACATGGTAGCTCCCTCAGATTCTCATATAGCTCAACACAATCGGTCTAGATCTAAAAAAAATATACACATTTTGAGAGAGGAATGTCATTCATATGTAGTACTTTTCATCTTGAAAAATTAAAAAATTATGAGATTTATCTGATTAAAACGACTATTTGTTTTTGAATACAGAACGTTTTTTGCATATGTTTTATAACTTTTCCATATAGGGGAGATAACTCGGATAACATTATTTTTTGTCGTTTTTTATTTTTTTTATTTTTTGCCATGGTATTGTCAGTCTGTTTTCGACTTATGAGTTTGAAATCCCTTTGGCATATTTCGTCTCTAATGATGGAATGTGTAGGGACTTTATCTATTTTGTTTTGTAGACAGAAAACGAGTCTCGTGATCCCAATTTATATATTTTCATTTTTATTTTCTAACATTGAGTTTTCCATGTATAGTTTATACAAAATCTGACAATACTGCATAACCTGTAGCTTGCAAAATGCTCTGTGGCCCATACTTTTTATTATGTTTTTCAAAAAAGAATAAACTTCATTTTGGCAAATAATTTTAAAAAATCTACCGATTTTAATTTAGACCACACTCATAAAAACTATAAGAGAGAGAGAGAGAGAGAGAGAGAGAGAGAGAGAGAGAGAGAGAGAGAGAACTGTTGACATCAAAAAAACATATCTACAAATTAATCAAAGCAATACCAAAATAATTCATGGACTTTAACAATTTTTACAGATTTTTGATTTTATTTTTCTTTTTCTTTGAAAACACATATAGATAGAGAGAAGCTGCAAAGAACCAAGAAAATCACTATGGACAAGAAAATAAGTGACGAAAATTATTAATTGGCTTCTCATTATAAGTTAAAGGGGTCATTGTCCATTAATGACTTAACAAATTTAAAAAAATAAAATATTCTCCGAGTGGATATATACATAAACCTGGGCACTATCTTACTTGGTGCTGGAAAAATGGTTGGCACTGCTGTAAATTTTATATATTTTTTTTAAAGTTGCAATTTAGAGTGGAGGCTCTAGGTCAAATTTCATTTGGTTTCATAGACTTCGTGTATGAGCGAAAAGTATACAACAGAATCTACCATACTTTATGTTTGGGTTGGCCCCATGCAGTAAGATTCTTCCGCCTATCAATTCTTTTTGTTTTAATTCGTGGAAAAGAAAATTCAAATTTTCAGATACCTCTAACAAGGCCGGGGGGGGGGGGGGGGGGGGGGGGGGGGGGGTCACATTCTCATATAGCTCTGACCCTGTCCTCAGTGACGCTTTAGCGTATTATTTGTCATATCAGTTGATCTTTGTTTTTTAAGATTAAGACTCCAGATTCTTTAGTTTTATTTCGGGGAAAACGGGAGTGGTAAATACAAATTCTCCGCTAACTCTTACATAGATGTGATTTTATATGAGTAAAATTTGACCCTCACATTCATATCTTATAAGCACAATATTATGTTGTATATATCAACACACAACAAAGATAAACATTTTCTTAAATATTGTTCATAAAAATAAAAAAATGGTTTTTAATCATAAAAATAAATCCAAACAAAACATGTAAAATATACGGCAAAACTGTATTCAAGTGTAATATATAGCGATGGGTAATTCTTTTGCTTTATGAATTTATGGAAAACTTTCTTTGTATATCATTTTGCCTCCGAACTTGCAAATGAAGAAGAAAAAATCCTGGGGATTTGCCCCTCATTCTTTTCCATAGAATTGCAGTTTCAATTCACATAATTCTGTAATGTTTTACGCATCGTTATTGTCTTTCAATTTAACATAAAACGATCTAATATTTGTACTATATTCGAAGTCAACACCAAAAATCTTCAATTCTGCACAAGTATATGTCATCCTATCATTGTTTTATTTTGACTTTACGTTCTGTTTTTATAACTTAACATTTTACTGTTTCAAGTCAAGACTAAACTACTTCAAATTTACATCGTGTAGTTTCAAGTCAACACATTGTATGATAAGCCTCTCGTGACGTCATAATGATATAACATCGTGCTATCTTAGCTCAACAACACGTACTTTCAACTGTACGTCGTGTAGTTTTGAATGAGCATATTGTATGGCAAGCCTATCGTGATATTATTATGATATACCATCGTTCTATCATAGCTCAACATCACATACTTTCAATTGTACGTTGTGTAGTTTTAAATGAGCATATTGTATGGTAAGCCTATCGTGACATTCAAATGATATAACAACATGCTATCTTAGCTTAGAATCACCTAGTTTCAACTGAAAATCATGTAGTTTTAAATGAGCATATCGTGTGGTAAGCCTATCGTGACATTCTAATTATATAACAACGTGCTATCTTAGCTTAACATCACATACTTTCAGCTGTACGTGGTGTAATTTTAAATGAGCAAATTGTATAATAAGCCTATCGTGACATTATGATGATATAACATCGTGCTGTGTTAGCTGAACAACACGTACTTTCAACTGTACGTCGTGTAGTTTTAAATGAGCATATTGTATGGCAGCTTTCGTGATATTATTATGATATAAGATATTGCTATCATAGCTCAACATCAAGTACTTTCAACTGTACGTCGTGTAGTTTTAAACGAGCATATCGTGTGGTTAGCCTATCATAACATTCTAATGATATAACAACATGCTATCTTAGCTTAACATCACCTAGTTTCAGCTGAAAATCATGTAGTTTTAATTGAGCATATCGTGTGGTAAGCCTATCGTGACATTCTTATGATATAACAACGTTCTATCTTAGCTTAACATCACGTACTTTCAGCTGTACGAGGTGTAATTTTAAATGAGCAAATTGTATAATAAGCCTATTGTGACATTATAATGATATAACATCGTGCTATCGTAGCTTAACATTACAAAATTTCAACTGTACGTCGTGTAGTTTCAAGTGAGCATCTTAGCTTAACACGTTGTATCGTGTTGTTTTAGGTCAACAAATTGTATGGTAAGCCTTTCGTTTCAATATAGTGGTGTAGCATCATGTTATCTTAACTTAACATCATGTACTTTCAACTGTGCATCATGGTGTTTTAAATCAACAGATTGCATGATAGACCTATCGTAATATCACAATGATATAACATCGTACTATCTCAGCTCAACATTTATTAATAACAAGTCAGCACCATACATTTTAGCTATTCATTTTATTTGTTATCATAGCTATCGAAGTGGACGACTGAGCAGTATCCATCTGCAAGCTAACATCATGCAACGTCAACTTCACATCATGTACTTTAAACCCAACGTTACGTGTGTTTGGCATATCATCACAACATCGTGACTTATCATTATACTATCACGACTAAAGCACTTGTCATTGCAAGTCAACATTGCGCAAATTCAACTTAGCATATTGTAATTTAGAGTTAGCATTTTGATGACTCAACTCAACATCACGCTGCTTAACTTTACATTTTAAGCTTCAGCATAACGTTTTGTAAATCTCTAATATATGACAGCTGAGGCTTTCCATATTTTGCATCACACCAGTGCATTGAAAAGGTGACCTTAATTGTGTTGCCTTAGAGTCCAGCTGCAAATACTTTATGGCATATATTCATAGCACGATTGGCGAACAAGTTGAACTCTATGTATCATGTGTCTTAAAGGGAGTTATATGAATGGATAACGAACGGTTGGTTGATTTTGTGAAACCGGGAGATACATTTACGAAGAAAAAAAAGATACTTAGTAAGTGTCAGTGAGAAAGCGACCAAGTAAATATAAGTGTCTACGGGTCAACATACGTATTCATAAAAGTAAGTAGATATAAGAAGATGTGGTATGAGTGCCAATGAGACAAATCTCCATCCAAGTCAAAATTTATAAAAGTAAAGCATTAAAGGTCACAGTACGGTCTTCAACACGGAGCCTTGGCTCACACCGAACAGTAAGCTATAAAGGGCCCCAAAAAAAGGACTGTATAGAGTACCGCCCACAATCTGAACTTTTTCGGCATACACAGTAGTATTTTGAGTGCAAGGACCGTAGCACCTGATAATACAGACCACTATCCGAGACATATATAGTACCGGTACATTTACAGTCGGTTGAAAACAAAACTTTATGACAAAAGAGATGATTTCAGCTTCCCAATTGTGAACTTTCCATTTTTATGTAGCAACAGTTCAGCAGCGCCTGCATACTGAGTATATATCTCCCAGTTGATACGATACTCCAGGGGTTGTATTTCCTATCATAATTTCCTTGATAGAGGGTTGCTGCTCACAAAGAAGCTATTAAACCAAGAGTTCCAAGTGGTGAAGTTGAAATCATCCCTTCGTTATTTTTACGAGCGCTATCACGAGTTGGTTGACCGTTACGGAATATCCGTTTCACATATGATAGCGGATATGTTCCTAATGTCGTAACTACAATCCCGTTTCCTTTTCCCGAATGTGACCTACCGAATTAGACTTATTACCGGGTTTGTACTAACATGAGCAACACGACGGGTGCCACATGTGGAGCAGGATCTGCTTACCCTTCTGGAGCACCTAAGATCACCCCCAGTCTTTGGTGGGGTTCGTGTTGCTCGGTCTTTAGTTTTCTATGCTGTGTTTTGTGTACTATTGTTTGTCTGTTGGTCTTTTTCTTTTTTAGCCATGGCGATGTCAGTTTATTTTCGACTTATCAGTTTGAATGTCCCTTTGGTATATTTCGCCTCTCTTTTACAGACGGTTGATGGCCACATGTTTGCCCAATTACCAGAAAACCCATATAAAGGCAACTAGGAATTCCCCAGGCAAGCATGTGGGAATTGTCCCCGAGTATATATAGAAACAATGACGTAGGAATTAATGTGGGGTAAGGTATGACGTAAACACTATTTCACTGCATGTTTACAAGTTGTTTAAAAACACCATTGAAACTTCAAAAACTGATTAAAACACGTTTTGCCAAGATAAGAATGAAATGAATAACAGACATTTATTGATTGGCAAATGTCAAATTTATTATCGCTAAAAGTCTTTTTTGCTGTTCAGTTGCTCTCTCATTTTCAAAGAAAAAAATAGATGGATAAAATTTAATCAATATTAGTAAGAATATTTCTTATAGAATTTGATACATGACACAAGAGATATTTATGAAACCCCTGAGTTACACCTAGTATACTAGAAATGAACCATGGAAATTCATCATTTGATGATAGATAGAAACTTAAATACGATGTTTTTTTATTCATATTTATTACCTCAATTTCACTGATGTAGACATAAAAAGCATCATTTAGTCTCTGATTAATGTTTTTTTTTTCATCAGTTCAATGTTTTGTGGTGTTTGATATTAATGTCTAACTTCTGGTTTACATCACAAAAACTCAACAATTGAATGGTTCGTGAAATTGAGGTCATGGTTAAGATAGACAACGTCAAAGGACATGCGCACCTTACAATGTTTCCATTCACCAGATGTTATTTACTCTTAACTTAGTGACTAAGAAATTGTTCTACTCACGAGAACATAACATTGACCTATGAACAATGAAAATGACGTCATGCATCATCAGGGTTAGATGAACCTGTCTAAACGACATGTACAACAGATAAAGTTGACCTTATATCTATACTGACTGACTGACCTGATTTAAGCGTAAAACTAAATATTGATTAATGAACATTAATACAAGGTCAATGTGACTGAACCGGCCTGACTGACAGACATGTCCACCTTACAAAAATGACTTCTACTTTCCTACCTTTTCATTTTTATGTTTCAACATAATTCAAGCAGCATCTGGTTGTGAAGTATGATATGCTATATATTCCAGAGCTTTGTTTGCATTTAACTGTACAATTTTTTAAACAAAAATGGTTCATAGATATAAGAAGATGTGGTATGAGTGCCAATGAGACAACTCTCCATCCAAGTCACAATTTGTAAAAGTAAACCATTATAGGTCAAAGTACGGCCTTCAACACGGAGCCCTGACTCACACCAAACAGCAAGCTATAAAGGGCCCCAACAATGACTAGTGTAAAACCATTCAAACAGGAAAACCAACGGTCTAATCTATATAAAAAACAAGAAACGAAAAACAAGACATTGCCATTCCAGTTAAGATTTAAGTCATGTACAGTCACAGCTTTAATCAATACAAGAAGATGCAGTCTCTACAACTTTTCAAGGAAGATTAAAAGTAATTATGAAGCAGACTTGCAATACCACATAGTGCAAAGGGAAATAATTATCTTGCATTTTAAAACATATTACAAACATTAGATGTTTTTTTCCAGAACTTGCCCATATTACTTCAAGAAAATGTTCTGGCATGATATGATTGAATTCAAATTAAGGCTTTTTTTCCAGTTTTCAAGTTACATTGATTTAACGATTCTTCTTCTCTTGTTGCTCTGTACACAATCATGTTGTTCTGGGTGTCTTCAACTTTGCTATAATTTGCTATATATGATGTTGCTATACATCCAGTGGCAAATATCTCATGTATATTCAGGACGAGACGATTGAGCGATTTGAAGAGATAATTTTCTAGGAAGAAGATTTTGTCCTCCATTATAAGAGATGTATGATGGCACCTCCCCCTAATTAGCAAGGGTTAAGAAACATAAATGTATAACAATAATTTATTTTAATAAGATCATGTTTATTATGATAATTATATTATATAAACATCCATATTCACATATCACAGTTAAAATAGATTTGAAAAGTTTAAAAAATTTAAAATCACATAATGTAAGGAGTATACATCTAATTATGTACAAGTTTATATGGACTATTCCATTAATATAGATGTGGGAAGGTAGGATAGGAAGTTTCATTTTAGAACAAGGGTCATTGGTCAATTGAAATTGTATAAAAAAGGAGATGTGGTATAATTGCCAATGAGACAATTTTCCACCATAGACTAAAGGTAAATGGATATCCATTTTGTTATATCCACAATTCTCATTTAGGACTTTGGTTGTATTTTTTTTATAAGTCCGTCCTTTCCTACCTACCCTCATCTGTTTAAATGGAATAGTCCTAATGATAAAAAACTGGAATTAATATGTATATATTTTGCCTATATTTTACCATTTCGTTATTTTATATAAAAATGTCTACTAATGCTACCCTGCACTCAAAAGCAGCTTTTCGCAAAAAAAAACTTAAAACAAATTCTTTGATAAGTTACTGACAATGCAACATACTTAAAATTCAGAAATTATCTCATTGTTACCATAATAATAACTTGCATTTCAATTTAAACAGCGCTACTTCTTTCATGCAGAATTCTTTAAATATCGCAATAATTTTAAGCATTTTGATCTCTTTTTTTTTTGGCAATAACAATTATAAAGTTAACATGAAATAATTTCAGAATTTTCCATAACCTTAGATCAACTCTATACATAATATTGGCTGACACAGTCAGACATAATTCACAGCATCAAAATAGAAAAAATAATAAAAAATTGCACTAAAAACTGAAATATATTTGATATTAAATACTAAACCCCTTTGGGACTAAGATCCTTTAATTACATCCAATGTTTCCATATAATGAACTATACATATTCATATCTCTTAGAAGGAGTATTCAGTTTTTGTTCTGCTATCAAAAGTTTTGACAAATTTTGCTGTTTTCCAAAATGTGTCCCATTATCTCTGGAAAATTGCTACAAGGATTCAAATTTGATACATCAGACATGCGTTTCTTCTAAAAAAGACTCATCAGTGACCCTCGAATAAAACAAGTGAAAAGGGCCAAATTAAGTATGAAGTTGAAGAGCATTGAGAACCAAAACATCTGAAAGGTTTTGACAAACACAGCTAGGGTAATCTATTCCTGAGGTAAAAAAGCCTTAGTATTTTGAAAAATTCAAAGTTTTAAAAACAGTTAATTTAAAACTATGATCATATCAATGATAATTCATGTCAACACCTAAGTGCTGAATACTGGGCAATGAGCAATAAATTTTAGTTAGTTCAATTTTTTTCAAGTCCTAGTTAATTATCCATTCAGATATCAAAAAATTTGCTGCAATTGTTTTCTAAAATCATTTTTTATTCTGAACATGTGTACCTTTACACTATATGTAATGACATTAACAATAAGGTCAGACCTTTCAGTCATAAAACTTAACAAATTACTTAAAGTACAAAATTCGTGCTGGACACCAATTCCAGTATGTTGATAGGTTGATTTCTGAGTCTGTGTACGATAATTATGCTCTAAAGTTTTATGACCACATGGCCTGGGCTCTCGGTCATAAAACTTTACTCAGTACTCGGAGTATAAAATTTGTGTTTGAAACACCAATTCCAGCATTTTGATTGGTTGATTTCTGAGTCTAAGTACGATAATCGTGCTCGAAATTTTTATGATTGCAAGGCCAGATGTCTTCTGCAACCACAAAAATCACAATCAATAAAAAAACATATGATCATTAAATTACATCAATCAATTCTTAAAATTATAATGTAAGCAAAAATGGATGCTCAATCTGCTCAACAGAAGCCATGTTTTTCCTGCAAATCTGTACAAAAATATATATTTAGTATTTACAGACTAAATATTGCACAACACACGATCACTTAATACTTGACTAGGTTAGATATTTATTCAATACAAAAGGCAAAAAAATGAAATATTTTAAATAACTGTAAATTCAGAAATTATTGCTGGGTTATCATTAATGTGAATAATGTGACTGGGTGAGTATCACAATAATAAGAACTCACATTCTGATTTCTGATACATATATCTGTATGCCAGTTTTCCATGAAATCGCAATAACTTATCGCACATTTTTGTCCATTATGAAAAATTGCAAGGATAAATATATGCAATCATTTCTGAATTTATAGTACTTAGATACTAACTTCTGTGGATTACTAAGGTATAGTTAGACCAATAGTTTTGATATTTCCAAGGGGCATAACTCTTAAACTAGAGGCTCTCAAGAGCCTGTGTCGCTCACCTGTATTTACTGATGCTTTGGAAATCATGTAAAATAAGATTAAAATCATAATTAATAGTATTAGATATTAGATATTATAAAGATATCTAAGATAATAACAAAAATTTAAAAACTGCAAAATTTTTGTAAAATTACTAACTCAGGGGCAGCAATCCAACAACACGTCGTCGGATTCGTCTGAAAATTTCAGGGCAGATAAATCTAAATCTGATGAACATTTTTGCCACCCGTCAGATTTGCTCTAAATGCTTCAGTTTCAGAGATATAATTCAAAAACTGCATTTTACCCCTATGTTCTATTTTTAACCAAGTCAGCCATGATGGTTGGAAGGCGTGGTCATCGGACAAATTTTTTAAACTAGATACCCTAATAATGATTATGGCCAAGTATGGTTGAATTTGTCTCAGTAGTTTCAGAGAAGAAGATTTTTGTAAAAGATTACAAAAATTTACGAAAAACTGTTAAAAAATTGACTATTAAGGGCAATAACTCCTAAAGGGGTGGACTGACAATTTTGGTCATGACAACTTATTTGTAGATCTTACTTTGCTGAACATTATTGCTGTTTACAGTTTATCTCTATCTATAATAATATTCAAGATAATAACCAAAAACTGCAAAATTTCTTTAAAATTACCAATTCAGGGGCAGCAACCCAACAACAGGTTGTCAGATTTGTCTCAAAATTTCAAGGCAGATAGATCTTGACCTGATAATCAGTTTTACCCTATGTCAGATTTACTCTAAATGCTTTGGTTTCAGAGATATAAGCCAAAATCTACATTTTACCCCTATGTTCTATTTTTAGCTATGGCGGCCATCTTGGTTGGTTGGCGGGGTCATCGGACACATTTTTAAAACTAGATACCCTAATGATGATTGTGGCCAAGTTTGGTTAAATTTGGCCCAGTGGTTTCAGAGGAGAAGATTTTTGTAAAAAGCTAACAACGACGGACGACGACAACGGACGCCGGACGCCAAGTGATGAGAAAAGCACACTTGGCCCTTTGGGCCAGGTGAGTTAAAAACGTCGATCCTCCACCATTAAAGAACATGTCCCAGATATTGCTGATATTAACATATAGTATAAGTTTTATAAAAATCTGGCATGAATTGTACCCGTGAGAGCGCTAATGAGGCCATTTTCCATAAATTTAATATTTCCAAGGGGCATAACTCTTTTTTTAAAAAGTCGATCGGCCACCATGATAAAACTTGTCCGAGATATTGCTGATATTAACTTATAGTATAAGTTTTATAAAAATCTGGCAAGAATTGTACCCGTGAGAGCACTAACAAGAAGGGACAGATGGACGGACTCACTGACAGACGCCCGGTATTTCCATGTCCCCCGCAACGCATTACGCAGGGGACAAAAATTCAATAGGAAGCCATTCCACATGTGTTCTAGCATCACCTGCTTAAAATTTATAAGTATTAATTAATAAACTTGACCTCATTAAAAATGGCATAATTAACTTTGAATACTGCGTACCTAATTCAACATTTCATTTAAGAAAAGAAATTCAAATGCGATGATTAAAATACAGTATCACTATATACCAATTCTTCTATAGAATGTCTCAACGTAGCCATGGAAGACAACTGGTCATGTCATATGAGTAAAGTAATACCAGTTAATAATCTCAAGTGACAACCCATATCCTAGTACCAGTTGGCTATTCTAGTTTAAAATAAGCATATTATGTCTGTTTTTTATACCTTACTAGCTCCAAATAGTTATAACTGGCAATATTTACTCATTAAAAAAAATAATTTTAAGCTGCAAATAATCCCTAAAGGCCCCGGCTGAAACCACCTCTGTTCTAATATAGACTATAATGTTTGGGGTTCTATCATACGTTGTATTTGATTAGTTTTGGACAAAAACTGTATCTTGCAAATTGATCAAATATTTATCTATCTTGATAAATCCTAAGACATTTATGATTTTCAGGGTCAAATCTTTACTATAAAAAAAAGACAAATTTAATAACTGATTCTCAATTACTCATTTCCATGCAATCAAATCTGCTTTACATATTATAAGTTGTATATTACTCAATTCAATATCAATATATTAATAAATAAAAAAATTATGGTATTATATAAAATGCATACAATATACAAGCAAATGCTTGAAATAAGTTTTAAAATTTAAATACATAGAACATATTGTCTTTGCAATAATTTCATTACATTAAAACATCAAATCATATGGAGATATGTCCACTTATAAATGCTCTGATAGAAATCTAATTAAAGTTCCATTATACATAATAGATTGTTATGCTGAAACTTGTGTGCAAGCAGCAATATGCAGTCGCATAAAATTATTATTTGCGGAATTCTTATTTTCTTGGGTTTAGTGGATAAAGTTGATGTACAAATTTGAAAGATCAAAGAAGTAAAATTTTTTCAATAAGCTTGAATGCAAACAAAACCATGAAATCAAATATCCACAAAAATAAAAAATTTCCGCAATCTATGAAAAGGGGTACCCCCAACAATAAATGAATCTGCAGTAAGATAATGTAATTTCAAGACCATTTATAAAAATTGATTTAAGGATTATTTTCAGACAAACATATGATATTTAAACTGAACTGAATCGTTTGAATTGTTTTACATTGTCATTCCAGGGCCTTTTATAGCTAACTGTGCGGTATGGGCTTTGCTCATTGTTGAAGGCCGTACGGTGACCTATAGTTGTTAATTTCTGTGTCATTTGGTCTCTTGTGGAGAGTTGTCTCATTGGCCATAATACCACATCTTCTTTTTTATATATATATATATTGTTTTACCCAGAAAGCAATATTTTGGACTTGTCAAAAGTTTTACACGAAAAAAGAAAAAAAGTTCTATTTTCAAACCTTGCTGTAAATATTTCATACCAAATAACTTGCCATTTGAACTTTTTGTAGATTATAAATATCACAGAAATACATGTATACCGTCTAAAAAACGCTTTTATTCAATAAATTCCTATGAATAATAATGCATTTGTTAGTTGTAAGTCATGGCATATTGTAAATTCTGTAATTATTGCGAGGTTTTTATTAATGCAAATAATGCGATTAGGTGAGTACTGCAATAGTAAAATTTTGCATTCTAATATCTAATACATATATCTGTATGCAGCTTTTCCTGAAATTGCAATAATTAATCTCACACTTTTGTCCTTTCTTCAAAAATTGCAATAATAAATGCCGCAATAATTTCTGAATATACAGTATAAGACAAACTTGTGCATCCATATTTTTAAATAACTTGCTAGTTAAAAATACTACATTGTTATGGTGTAAATATAAACAACAAAAACTGCCACATAATGTTGCCATAGCAAATAAAAAGATATGATATTTTTTATTACCAAGATACGAGTGATCAAAGTTTTTCCCTTCTGTTCAAATGTGTTTATGATCCCTAAGCCGAAATAAGTCAGCTGGAAAAATTTTCGATGCCAACTTTATCTTGTAAACAGAATTACGGAATTTGATATATGAATGCAAATTAATTTTTATTAAAGAAGATTAAAATAAATTATGACTGAATTTTGCAACCAAACATTGCAATTTTTGACCCATATGAGTTGTTGTCATGGCAATATGGAAGCACCATTTAATTTTCTAATCGTTGAATCTTCTATTTGATTTACATCTTAAAATTCAAAGAGGAGATTTTACTCAACCATAAAAGATACAAAATAACTGGTAGCCAATTACTATATATATGTATAGTTTACAAATTCTATGGACAAATCCAGATTATAAATTGAGGAGAATGGAATCATCATCTTAATTCTGCAACAAAACATTACAAAGATCAGGATGAACTGTCGTCATGCCAACATGGAAGCATCAGTTATTTGTATTCTGTCCAAATTATACCATTGCACATTATCACCATCAAGATTAACATTCCGTAACTTGATATACACAGCACCTATTAGATTGTTTTCTCCCAACCTATCATGGTCCCATACACTAACTTGTAAAGTCTTCATACGCATATCACTATCAGACATTTTATATTCAATCTGTAAATAGAGTTCAATAGTTAGTTTCATACAAAATTTTTAAAAATACAATTGAAAATTCATTTATCTCTCTATATGGGTGGTTTCACTTTTTGCAATTCATTTGCATCATGCCCATGATCAAGGGTAGGAATGGGGTACCCCACATGACGAATGACGGTAAAATATTTGTTAAAATAACGTAAAAAATAAACATTTAATTCATTTGACGCTTTAGGTAGCTACAAAATGAGATTTGACTAATGATGATAAAAAATTAAGGCTCTTTTGACGCTAATCCTAGCGAAAAACAGACCTTTGATGCTTGACGATAAAGGGCATTCCTACCCTCATGGTTAGATTAAATGAGTTTCTATCATAAAAAATGAAAGGAGATATGGAGTATATGTCAAAGAGACAGCAACCAACCAAACATAAAACACATACAGTCTTCAACAATAGACAATTGTCTATACAGTATGTCAAGCTCTAATTCTCCTCCAGTATTTGATTTTAAACATATTTTATTCATTAAGATATGAAAAGGATTGAGCAACTGGCACAGCCTATAAAAGCTCTCTCCTGAAGTAAAAAAGATACAGAAGCATCATTGGTGCGTTTATACACAGGATATGAAGCATCCAGAAGGTCTCATACTGTTTGAAATTTAAAGCTTTATACAAATAGTTAATGTTATGTCACTGGTAGGTATCTCTATTTTCTTCACTCAATGACATTGGTTCAGACCAACAAAAAAAATCAACCAAAAAACAAACTTTTACCCAATTTATGTTTTTCAAATGCTGACGTGACCTTGACCTTTTGACCACAAATTAAATTGCGATCTACCTAACCGCATGGGGCATTATCAAACCAAGTTTAATAACTGAAAAGATCTTGCCAAATAACTGAATTTGTTGACCTGCAGGGGCCAGTATTTCATTTATCATATTATAAAACAAGTTCAACTTTGTTGTAACTTTGCACTTTATGTAATTTTTTCCATTAAATCTCAATAAAATTGGTTCTGGGGATACATATGGTTAATGCATATATTTATTACAAGTGCCACTCGTAACGTTGCCTTGATGCCCCACCCCTTTTCAAAATCCTAGATCTGCAATAAACGTATTTACACTTTTGGTATTTAGCTAAATTTTGTCTCTGAATGACTTTAGATCTGTCTCCGAATAACCTTCTGACATCAAGCAACAATCACTTTTTAATTCTGACGTCAAATTTTTTAAATTGTGATGTCAGATTTTATGGGAACTTGTGTGATTTTAATTAATTGCAGACAAATTTGTATACAAGTGTAAATAAGTCTATAAAATCAAATATATCACTGAATAAACTTAGTTATTCATCAGAATCAACTGAAATTTTTTAGCTGAACCAGCTGACTCATTGATCTGAAATTACTTTGACATACATACACACATACACTACCACATGTAGGAAACTTACAACTTCATTATATGTAGGATGTGTCGTGTCTTTTACGATTTTAGTTTTCCTTTTTGTTTGTTTATCTGGATCTGGTAGAAGGTAAATTTTCACATAGGGACTAGGCAAGGTAGAACCACCAGGCTGAAATAGATATATTTGTACTTTTATAAAAAAATTCAACTGACACATGAAATATGCAAAATACTATTGAATGAATTTTTGTGAATACCTTTTTTTTTCAGTAGAAAAAAGTTTCCAGAAAAAAAATAGAACCATATGACATGTAAGACAGTCAAACAAGTTGCTTTATAAAAAAAAAAAACAATACGTGAACCATAGAACTTTTTTATCCTAATTATTAATTAACTAAATTAAAAATTAATATCTCAGTGTTTTCATGGCCATGTATGTGCAGGATGATATTTTCTTTTTATTGTTAATCATGACAATTTTAAAGTTGTGTTAAATATAAAATGAGGAGAAAATAAATAGGGAATGTGTCCAAGTGACACAGATGATGCACCCGCTTGCATATCATATAAAGTTATAAAGGGACATAACTAAAGAACGGTAAAAGGGACACTACCCAAATGTGTAGTTGATCTGACATTTGTGGTATTATGTATTATGTATAAGTTTCACAACATTTGGTTGAGGCAAACTTAAGTTATAGAACGGAATCTTTTACGTTTGTATAGGGGCATAACTCTAGAACAGTAAACGTGACACCACAAAAATTCCAACTTGATCTGTGATTTGGGGTAATAAACATTGTGTATAAGTCTCATAACATTTGGTTGAGGAAAACTAAAGTTAGAGAACGGAAACGAAACATTCAGCAAAATTTGAAAAGGGGCATAACTCTAGTACAGTTAAAGTGACACCACCAAAATTCAAACGTGATCTGTATTTTGTGGTAATAAGCATTATTTATAAGTTTCATATCATTTGGTTGAGGCAAATTAGAGTTAGAGCAATTCAAAAATTCATTAAATTAATCTAAGACATAATTAATGAGGCATTGCGAACTAGTCAGATACAGTACGGGTAGAGACTTATTACTATAAATAACGGACTGGGACATGTCGGAAATGAATAATCCGACTTTTTTATGGTAGGTAGTATGGTCATTAATCAACAGATCTAGGTGTGAACGGTAATATAATTGTCCTTTCATCTTAATCCGTGCTACTAGATTATTAAGCTTCACTGATTTCAGAATCAGGTTACCTGTGATTTAAACCTCTCAGTCACTTTATTGATTAGTTCTACATCGTATTTGACATAAAATATTTTTACAGGTGAAGTACTGGAGACAACTTTGTTTTAATAAAAATAGCCTATTTTTTTAATTATGGCTTTTTATATTTCAAATGCTGTTTATATTCCTTAAAATATTATTTTCTATGTTCCCTGGTTTTTTCTGTTATGTATTTTTTTCGTATTTGTTGGCATACAGTTTTTAAAATATTTTCTTTTTTATTTCTGGAAGGTTATTTTTTTTTTACTGATTTATTTTCCACGTAAACCCATTGATTAGCAGAATGATGTGCAAAGTGCTGCTGCATACGTTTTAGTTTAACACACATTTGTATTTAATTTTCAGTCTGCGTTGGGTCAGTTCTGAAATAAAAATAATTACAGTGAGCAATACTTGTATACTAGTAGTTTGGTGATTCTTTATAATTGTGAATTTACTTTTTACTGTAAACAAATATTGTCCGAAAGTTGGTGATATATAACTTAAGTAGTACGCAAATAATAACACTAGAAGAAGATAACGATTCTTCTCGGGAATTGATTTATTTTGATATTTCTGGGTTTGTTAAATATGCATGAAATAATTGCCACTGAATGGACATTAAAACTAGAAGCATTCAATCGTTTGATGACCAGTTAATTAAATATTTACTATGATTTGTAGTCTAAAGAAATGCAATTACTCCTATTTAAATAATTTTATGGTGCTGCATTGACTCTTAGTCTTAATTGCATAATATTAATTTACGCACAATGCATGTTAACTTGTATGTTGTATTTTTGACACCAATCTAAAAAAATATTTGCCGTAAAAAGACAATTCCATGATACACATATCAGTGATCAACAGCATATGGTTGAACTTTGAACTTGACTTCACTCTCAATACAATGTTGAATGCTAAAAATAGCTGGGATCAATTTTGTCAAATGCACGTGATTTTCATATGGCGGGAAATATCGTAACAGTAAACACAGGTGACCTTACTGACCGACCGTGGGAAAATCCATTCATGATTTAAAATGATACGTAATGATTGGCAGTATTGTGCGTTAGTTTTGAGGCTCTTGATCGAGATCCATTAATAATTGATTTACCAGAATAGAAAATTTAATCCTTGTAATTATAAAAAAAACAAGCTTTAGTCTTCTTTAACTATTTTATTTATTATATTTATTAGTCAACACCCAGATTCCTATTTAAATAATTTATTCGGACACCTCCTTTAAAGTTCGGGAATTATACAATTTAAACTGCCGACATCGATTTACAAAATCTTACTGACTGCACAAGCTTTAGAGAATGGCTAGAAATACGACGCAAAAGTAAAGACGGCTAATCATGAATAGTGTAAAACTTTGATCTTCATGTATTGATTGACACAATTCGTAAAATATGTTTATAAAAACACGATTTTCATTAAAATTTCAAACATGGAAATAGAAAGGCAATATCTTTGTTATGATACAACGAGTGTCAACAAATCTGTTATTTCTATTATATGTAAATTTATTAACAAACAAAATTTAAAATAGTGCTGGGTCATAGAATATTGACGTGCATATGAAAAGTTTTTTTTATATAAAAACTAGGAATCGAAAGATGATCACTGCGTTATAAATATTGTAAAAAAACAATTGTTTCAAAGATATTAACAGGAAATATATGTCAAAATAGAAAGCACGGATGATCTGGTTGACCAAATTGTTTTACTTGCGAGAAATGATTGACAGGTATGAATAGACGTAGAGGCTCCGACGGGGAACGTGGTATCGAAAGGAAAATAACAGTTTATTCACAATGCCTATATTCAATTTGTTTATATACTTTATAAATATGATATGTTGGCCTTATACTTAGAATTGTGTTTCTATCAATAACTTTAAGGAACAGGACGTTAAAAGGGGGAAATATTGATACCATCAAGGAAAACCCGTATAATTTACGGGATTGATGTCTCAACATTTTGATTAAAACTTCGATTGAAAACAGTCCTGGTTGTTATAATTTTGAACAAAATGAAATATTTACGGTTTACAAATACAAATACGAATAGTTTATTGGCACAAACACAATTATTATAATTGGCAACACATTTTTACAGTACATTGTTAAAAATCGTCTTTCTTTCATTTTCAAGTTAAAAAAAAGTTGATCCCATATTCATGATATTAAATTTTAATTTTTATTGTAATTTTTTCTTTTTGAATATAAAACAATATTTTACATTTATTATCTATCCTCCATAAATACTAAAATATCTGTACAGGTAAAATTTAATTCTAATCAAGCTGGTACAGATTGATTTACGACCTTCCACTCGGATATTGTACAGGTTGATATCACAGCAGGTGTTAATTACACTCAGACAACTGTCCGGCCAGTCTGACATCTAGACGGTTTAAGACATCCATAATAATAAGTCTCAACCCGTACTGTAGTAGGAGAAATTAATGTTCTTTACCGACCAATCATCAATAAGTTTAACTCTCCAATGAGACACATTGAGAGATTGCTTGGTCTTATTATAAAACCATTATTGAAGAGGCTTAACTTTTACATTCGAGATACAAACGATTTCATTAATAAAATTGAGTCACACGATGTCAAAAAAGCATTTAAACGCAACAAAAATATTAAAGATTACATTGCGAGGTAGTAGTTGTTAGACTTTTGAAAAGGGACCCATGCTTAAACAAGTTTAAGCAAAAAATCCTGAAACACTGTTAATATTCTGAATTATAGGCAACAACCATCAGCAAAAAACGGTTTTAAGTCTTGAGATTTATTACGTATGTTGGTCGAAGGAACCGCATACATAATTATTTTTAATTTTAAAACACTTAAATTATTTAAATCATAATTTCATCAATTCAGATATATTTATTAAAATAATGTTGGTCTCAGTATATATGTATTTCCAATCTTAATTCTTATATTGATATATAATTGCTTAAACAAATACCCGAATGTAGGATAAAATTCGCCCTTTTTCTAACTTTACCATGTTTACAGAATCCATTGAGTACTTACATGTATGCTTATTCAGTGTAAAAATCTAGAGTTAATTGTTTTGTGTATTTGATTTTTTATTTCTTTTGCATAACATATTTTTGAAGACCTCATGGAAGATTAACATGCAATTGTTTAATCTATTTCCTTAATTAAAGAATTATATAATATATTTTTATCATTAAGAGTAAGATTATTTCCTTGAATTATTAACGAACAGTCTTTATTTTATTTGTTTTATTAATAATTTTCAGTTTTTGAAACGGACATTTTTGTATATCTGATTTGTCAAAATGACAAGTGAGCATAAAATGTATTGTTACAAATCAACAAATCCCAAAGACCACTATAATTCATTAGATAGAAACCGCTGCATCATTAATATCTCTCTTTTAATATCTAGACGCAGATGTTCGATACCATAGGTTGTTAAATCTTGACCATTTAACTTTCACGTGTTAATCAAACGGTGCAACTGCTCGTGCAACTGTAACCTTTGCTCAAGTAAACACTTACGATGCATAAATTTAGCTTTAACATAATGTTTGAAAGTGATCTATATATACATTTAGTTTATTATTCTGACAAATGAATAAGCGATTTGTGAAATGTTCTTTATTGTCACATTTTAAATATCTTAGATACCCCCGTATGGTGGTGCTCTTTATTGCAGGAGGCTAATACAGATAAGATGAATAAGTGTTCCGAATGAAGAATAATTTAGCTTCCGAATATTCCTCCATAGACTATATTTCTAACTAATTGATATGCGTGAACCCTCAGGGGTTCACGCAAAAATTTTGTAAAATAAATATCATAAAACAGGAAAAATTATACTTTATTTATGCTGTGAACTGCTAAAAAAAATAATGGTAAAAGACAATCACAATTTAGAAGATTTGATTAGGCCACATTTTGTCCCTTCAAATTGAATACTTGAAAAATCTATAAAATTCATGTCAAACACTTCCACTGTTCACGAGACATATAAATATAATTTCAACATTTGAAGGAACTGAATTAGATCGAAATCAATTTCTTCTAGTTGTCTACCCATAGACTGTTATTAGTTTTCCCGAGTTTCCTGGGTAATAACCATTCAGCACGACTGAGCCTCCTCGAAAAAACATGTATCACATTTAAATTTTTATCTTGATTGTGTGAAGTAATTTATGCTATGTTTAATATATTTTGATTTAAGTAGAATTTATAAATTACTGACTATATTTTGTTGAAATGACATTATGTATCATAATTTACAATTAAACTCAGCACATTGCACTGTCATGTGGATATTCAATTTGAAACTTTAGTTTGGTTTTTTTCGGTGATTATGTGTATAGAAAAAAAAATGAAAACAACACGTTCAAAGCCGAATATTTGAAAGCCAAGGATGTATAAGAACCGAAACAGTTATAGAGCTATATAATAAAAAAGGACCTAAAATAATAGCCAAATCCTCCCAAGGCCAACTTATAGAGTTGTGTAGTGTATGGATGTTAGTCATTGCAGAAGAATTAGTCTTTCAGATATCAAACTATCATATGTGGGTCAAAAATGCAAAAAATACTCACCAAGTCTTTTGCATGCATCACCATTATCATCAAAGTGCTCTTTTTGTATTCAAGTGACAACTTCACTTGGCCAAATGGGGAGCCTTGAGGGACTAACTGGACTTGAACTTCTGAAATTAGATTAATAAATGCTATGAATACACTTTATGTGATTTGATAACTGTAGATGGTTTCTTTTCCTGTCATCATATAATAAATATCATGTAATAAAAAAAAAATCAAGGTTAGTGAGGAGCGTAAAGGGGGGTATCTGCACGGAAGAACGCGAAATAAAATTGCCATTTCACGATGAACGAACAATTAAAAATTTCTTGCACATTGATATTTTTACCGATTTCATGAAACATGGTGAATAACGAACCTTTTTCATGGCTGCACGTGAAATAAAAATGGCAAAACACGTTGCACGAAAATAACCCTTTACTACCCTCGTTAATTGTTCATGTATAGTATCTTTTTAAGTTTATATATCGTTAGATTAAATAGTAAAAACCTAACACTGGTGACAATGAAGGATTTTAGACAATATTTCAATGGGAGGAATGAAAATGAGTTAAAGAATTGATGACAATAGGAAATCTTTACTGAATGTTATCCAAGGGACTTTCAAGTGTTTGACCATTTCCTTCATCTTTTCAATGCTGATAAGGATTCCTTCTAAACCCCCTTTCGTGTTAGTCTAAGCATATTCCATTAACAGAGTGGGAGTCTTTCTTTAATGTTCATATAGATTATAAATGTTACAAAATTGCAAGAAAAGGAACATGAATTACTTCGCACCAATGAAACTGGAACCTCTTAGGTCAATGCAGATGTATGAATGAGATATGTGGTAGGATGAGAGAGTGTATCTCAAATATCAAATAGGATTTTTATCAATGACTTAAGATTGACCTGAGCCAAAAACATTAAAGGTACCAATTTTTCTGCACCAGATGCGCATTTCGACAATAAATGTCTCTTCAGTGATGCTCGAGGCCAAAATATTTGAAAATCCAAAAACTTAAGTTTTAACCTAAGCCAAGCGAGATTTGTATGTCTAGAAATCAAAATATTCTATTTATTATATGAACTATAGTGAAAGGAGACATGATTTCATGTCAGAATTTCAAGGCTTACTTTCAGTAACAGTGATGTGGTTTTGCAATCTACTAATTATCTTGTTATCTACTACCCCAATACACATGTATTATTTACTACACCAATACACCTGTATTATTTACTACACCAATACACCTGTATTACTGAGTTAAGTGCTTTTCCTGTCCTGATTTTCATTATACATTTTTAAAAATTCCAATGCTATATGTTTAGCCTTTTTCTATTGTTGAATATCATGGCAGCTAAAAGTTTCAACAAGTACAAACCTGTTTTATGACAACATGAGTATTTTAGATTCCTACACAGGCAAAATAGTCTGGTACGTTGACAGTTGTCATGAAATATTTGATCTGGGTATTTTTTTCAGTGTAATTTATTGGAATTATATAAACAATATTCATACATATAAAAATTTATTTGTACTCGCTATGAAACAGGTGAAAAGCTAGGTGCACCTTGCTTTTCTTTCTGTTTCTAAATCTCCATTGACAAATAAATGTTATATTTTCCTACAATGTATGAATATTGTTTTCATCTTGCAATTTAACATATAGTTTTTATAGTATAGTTTTTTTTATACATCACAACTGTTGAATTTGTTTTTGAATGAAATCAACATGACTTAAGGATATTCGCTACTCTGCTTTTTAAAAGACTGTTATAAATTGATAGTATATAAATGAACTAAAAAAGCAGAAAAAAAAATGAAGGGTCCGTGTGCTTGTTTTCGAGATATAAGCCATTGAAAATTTGGCAGGAAATGATTCTCTCTACGTTTTTACATATATTTAACATTGGCACCTTTTTTCTTTCAAAAACAATGAAAAAATAACAAGGATTTTATAAGATTTTCAAATATGGCTTTTTAAACTATATGTAATAAAACTATGAAAAGAGAAGTAGGGGTTAGCGGGCAAAATTTTTAATGGCACTACATGGATAAAGTCAAAGGAATCTGAACATTACAGTTTGCTTGGTATTTGTATAGTAGAAAGGTCGATTGCAGGAGTGTATTGATGTGTAAATCATTTACTCACTTACTGATTGAGATCCAAACACATTTGATAAACAAACAAAAATAAAAATAGGGATGTGATATAAACTTAGGTGTGAGTGTGTATTAAACTTTATACATTTATTGTGCAACCATTGTAGCAATGTTTGGTCCAGGTGTTGTGTAAGGTTTTAAAATGCAATGTGATCACTTATACACAATTTATAAACTACATCCTTCCTTACATTTGAAAGAGAGGCCTTGGTGGCCGAGAGGTCTAAGTAGTCGAACTACTGTATCACTAGCCAGTCAACACTGAGGTTGTGAGTTCGAATCCCGCAAGGGGCAGGTGCACTCCACTCCAATCTTATTATCTTAATTGACTAGGATTTTCAGTTTTCCTTCCGAAGGTCGGTGGTTCTCTCTGGGCACTCCGGCTTCCTCCACCAATAAAAACTGACCGCCACAATAGTGTTGAAAGTGGCATTAAACACCAATCAATCAATCAATCAATACATTTGAAAGACTTTCAGATAAATTATTCAAGAGAGATTTTTAATCTAATTTAATACGGGTAAATAAATCAAACATGCTAAGAAAATTATCTTTAATAATTATAGGTACGTGTATACCAAAATTGTACGCTAAATTTACATTCATAGTCATGCCAAGAAATATTTTTCTTTCATAAGTAAATGGAAATCTATTGCATAAATATAATTTGAAAAAATTTTAAATCAATCAGCTAAAAATAGACAAATTATATAAAGAGAAAGAGAAGAATTAAGTTCAGTGAGACATTCCCTGCACTGATTATTATGATTGTACACCATGCACTTCAAAAATGCAGAATAGCTCCATTCATCATAATTCAATAATAATTACACAATTTCTAAGAAAGCATTAAAACATTTTAAACCTTCACTGCAGTCTTCAGAATAGCCTACAAGTTCATTATATTAGCCTGACCAAAGTGCATATTTAAATGGTGAAAGTAAGCTGCAGATGGATGGACCTGGCACAATAATGATCATAAAATTACCTTTAGGTGAAGGTAGTGGCTGCTCTACAAACATATTTACAAAATGAATATGCAATTTTTTTGTTTTGTTTAAATGTTGCAAAAGACACATGTATATTTTTTTAAAGGGATCATAAAGGAAACAAAAGTTTCCAATATATATTTTGAAATAACTTGGGTATCCCTTCTATACTCTATATCTTTATTTTATAACATACTATATACAGTGGAATGGTACAGAGAACACAATATTAGTAATAAATCAACACATATGAGACAGATGTCAACTAGATATCATTGAGATGGTAAAAATTTGTATGGATAAGCTGATATGAAGCACTTCTTTGACCTAGGAAGCTGTACATACATTATGACACACCCTCTGGTGTTGGTTAATATACATGTCAAGTATAAAGTATGAAATCATAATGGTTCCCTAGATATAGAGTAGACACAATTTGTTACGGACAGACAGACAGACTGATCACTATAGGGCAACCCGCCACTAGGCGGGGCCCTAATAATGCATAAACCAAGTTGCCAATATTTTGCCTGCCAACCCCAAATTTT
Organism: Mytilus californianus; assembly: GCF_021869535.1. NCBI lineage: Eukaryota > Metazoa > Mollusca > Bivalvia > Mytilida > Mytilidae > Mytilus > Mytilus californianus. The sequence goes on from NW_026262712.1 coordinate 30,141,165, forward strand.
TTTTCCTAATCTAATAAAATGTATTTTAAATACACATTTGTCAAAATACTGTTCAATCTTTGTTATATATTCTTTACTTTTCTAACTTTTTTACATCATAATTTCTCCATATATTTCGCAATGAACTACAGACATTATTTTCCCACCCCAAATTGATGTTTTTAAATACTTAACTTTATATTTTTTCATTATTTTGATGTTTTTAATTCATTATTTTAGCAACAAATAATAAAAGTTAGGAAACATTTGTATCCCATAGGTTGAATAAAAGTAGCGAATATTCAACATAAGGAAAAACAGAGTTTAAGTACATTAGACGAAAATCCATTAAAATACTAAAAAATAACAAATATCCCAAATGCAATAGAACATTGATATTAACTCCTTGCCTGTATAGATATAATGACTTCAAACTTTATTAGTATCTACATGTAGTTAAATTTCTCAAATTTCCTCTATCAGATAGCTAAAATATTTCCACATTTAATTACCTCTGAATTTCTGAATCCCCAGATTTTCTTTCTGAGCCTCTTGTTCATCTCTCAGCAATGGATGGAAGAATGTATAAACAATATCACTCTGAAAATATAAATTAGTCGTGTTAGGGATCATAGATTTATTCTTACGAGGAAGCTCCGAGCATGCTCGGAGGATGCTCAGAGCTTTTTCAGTAGGCTCTTCTCTGCAGTTTATGTGAAAATAATTATCATGATCCATTAAGATGTCAATCAAATCTACACCACTTCTATAATAAGGAAAGTAGAGCATTATAGAGGAAGCTCAATTAACACCTGTGTAAACATCTAATCTATTCAAATACATTTTGCCTGAAATTTTACAAAACTATAGAATAGATTAGAAATTCTTCAACAGTACTGTGTAATGCTTGGAAAGAAATCTCAAGTCTCCACAAAAAATGAAAGTCATTTAACAAAAAATATACAATTATTATATTTTTAAAATAATCATTTCTTTTTTTATAATAAAAAAAATTCTCAAATTTTATAATTAGATGATATGATTTAAATAGGGTTTATATTATATAATATGCTACATAAAAGTTATCAAGACACAAACAACAGCCAGGGGGCGATACTAAACGAGTTATTTTTTTTAGTTACTTATATTAATAGGTATTTTTTGTTTTTTTAAATTATTTGATATAATCTCAATTGTTATTTTAAATGTCAAAAGTGGACTAAATGTAGTTTTTAAGAATTTTTTCATCATTTCATAAATTAAAATTAAGTATTTATCCAACTTGAGATGAGTATAGAGAGATTACTTTCAAAATAATGACAAAAATATTACTTTTATTTATTATTTTATACATCTTCGAAAAACTAAGCATACTTACAATTATTTAAGGAACATATGTAATTGTTTTTGATAAATATTTCAAATTATAAATAACTTCAAGTCTTAATTAAATCACAAGGTTCCATCCATTTATATTTGTTCATCTCTAAGATTTTGAAGGAAAATGTTATTTTAATAGCCCCAAGCTGGGAACAGTATATCTAACGGGAAATGAATCTGATACGCTTTTCAGTATAAAATTGATAAAATCTCGGACTCCCCGAGACTTCCCGAGATTTACGGATTTTGGTAGCGTCTGACTGAAATACTATCAAAACTGCTCAACAAATAAACCACATAACTCTAATTGTAAATAAATACAAGTTTTATCATTTAGTAGATATATTTTGTCATATAAAATTACCAAAATAAGTTTGATTTATTTGATGTGAAGTGTTTTATAATAGTTTGGGAATTTGTAATTATCATCGTGGCAATGGCCGCCATTTTTTTATTACCTGGTTTGCATTCTGCACAATTCTGTGATGAAATGCTTTCGATTTTAACAAATTTGAAGTGACAGAATACAAGTTTGATACACTAGCTTCACTGTAAAACTAGTTTGAATGACATTTTATTGATAATATCAGAAATTATTAGGATAATAGCGAGTCCGTTTTTAACACATGTCCGTTTCTGTATCGTATCTTTATTAACTATGGCACGACGATAAAATCGACTACAATCAGGTAGTGTCAAGTCCCGTCAATATATATGTTCCTGCCCCAAGAGACCAATCTATGACCAAGAAGTGTGGCATCAGAAAGGCAATTAGTGTTTCAGGAGGATTTAAATAGTTTTATACTGCATGGGGAAAATAACCAGATGTGAAAATTTGTTAAAGCTTGTAAAACCTGTATGAATGGACACCTATAGAAATAATATTAACAGAAGTTACTTATTCATGATATATAAGTAATATTTGAAACAAAAATTTTGAAAATTACTAGTTTAAGTAATGCCCTTAACTAAACAATGGTACATTTGTATTTTTTTTTTATAAAATAGCAAAGTTTTTTATATAAAATATTTTTGCAATTTTAGGGGACATGGCTACTAAAGCTTGTAAACAGAGAAAAAAAAAGGGGGATAGAATTTGGTTGGTTAATTCTGGTGATGTCTTCTTTCTTATATGCACTGAAAAATTATGTTGTTTTATTACTATAGTACAGGACAAGAAAAAACTTTACTCATGTCAAGTATTTCTTTATTTAAAACATAGATAAATTCTGCACATATTTTTTGAAAAATACCAATTAAACAAAGACTGATAGGGGGAAACAATTTTATATTAGATTTTCATTCAAGTACAGGTCAGGATAAAACTTCACTTATATAATTATGCCAAGTATTTCTTTATTTAAATAAAACCAAATCCGCACAATTATAAAAAAAATGACAATTAAAGTGAGACGTATTAGAGGGAAAACAATGGTGGTATTACCTCCTCAACTTTTCTTAGAGTAGCCATAATTTTTTTTATAAAAAACTAACTTTGCTATTTTATAAAAAAAAAAAAAATTATCATTGTTTTAATAGTTAGGGGCATTACTTAAACAAGTAATTTTCAAAATTACTTATACAAGTTATATTGAAAACAAGGTTGTTTCAAATATTACTTATATATCATGAATAAGTAACTTCTGTTAATATTATTTCTATAGGTGTCCATTCATACAGGTTTTACAAGCTTTACCAAATTTTCACATCTGGTTATTTTCCCCATGCAGTATAAAACTATTTAAATCCTCCTGAAACACTATAAATTGCCTTTCTGATGCCACACTTCTTGGTCATAGATTGATCTCTTGGGGCTATTAAAATAACATTTTCCTTTAAAATCTTAGAGATGAACAAATATAAATGGATGGAACTTTGTGATTTAATTAAGACTTGAAGTTATTTATAATTTGAAATCTTTATCAAAAACAATTACATATGTTCCTTAAATAATTGTAAGTATGCTTAGTTTTTCGAAGATGTATAAAATAATTTATAAAAGTAATATTTTTTCATTATTTTTAAAGTAATCTCTCTATACTCATCTCAAGTTGGATAAATACTTAATTTTACTTAATGAAATGATGAAAAAATTCTTAAAAACTACATTTAGTCCACTTTTGACATTCAAAATAACTATTATTAATATAATATATCAAATAATTTAAAAAAACAAAATAATACCTATTAGTATATATTAAGTAACTAAAAAAAATAACTTGTTTAGTATCGCCCAATGACTGTTGTTTGTGTCTTGATAACTTTTATGTAGCATATTATATAATATAAACTATATTTAAATCATATCATCTAATTATAAGATTTGAGAATCTTTTTTATTATAAAAAAAGAAATGATTAATAAATATAATAATTGTATATTTTTTGTTAAATGACTTTCACTTTTTTGTGGAGACTTGAGATTTCTTTCCAAGCATTACACAGTACTGTTGAAGAATTTCTTATCTTTTCTATAATTTGTAAAATGTCATACAAAATGTATTTGAATAGATCAGTTGTTTACACAGGTGTTAATTGAGCTTCCTCTATAATGCTCAACTTTCCTTATTATAGAAGTGGTGTAGATTTGATTGACATCTTAATGGATCATGATAATTATTTTCACATAAACTGCAGAGAAGAGCCTACTGAAAAAGCTCTGAGCATCCTCCGAGCATGCTCGGAGCTTCCTCGTAAGAATAAATCTATGATCCCTTAATAAATGTTTTGCGACTTGGTTGACCTACTTATACTGCATTTAAAAATACCAATGAAAGCTTATTACCTAATTACAGAAAAGTGCATGGGGTTTAATTTTTGTTACTCTACTTGTTTCGTAGACAAGATTGAATGAGTTTCAAATACCTTTGGTTAATAATTAATAGGTGTTCAAATGAGCATTATATTACACTTTTCAATACTTTGTATTGGGAAATAATCTCTTTGTTCATGGCTGTCATTTTACGATTCAATTCGTCTCATGCAAACATTACACTGTGTACTTGAACAATAGCATAGTATAATGCTAAAACTTATCAAGGCGTAGATTGTTAACACTCTTTTTAAGTAAGTTAATGCAGATTTAAATATATGAAATCAATATGCAACGTTTTTAATTCCAAATTAAGGTGACAACACACAAGGTTAACTATTATAATATTTATACACCTTGTAGTAGAGTTTTGCTAGTAAAAATTGAAATAAGAGTTTAAATCATTGTTTTGTTTATTTGGTGACATTTTTTGCATTATTTTATTAAAACATTGTATAAACTCTGAACTTTTGATAATTACCTCAGATATTTCTGCCGCCTTTATCCATAGCTCTTGTAAAAAGTTTTCAATTTCTTTTTTCCTTATTTCTGCTACAGCTTTAATGTGAGATCTTCCCCAAATTACTCTGTAAATAAATATTTTGAAAAAAAATGAATATTGGTATTTTTTTTTTTTTTATGTTTGTTATTTCTGGAGATAGGGTAAACATATATATAAACAAAACTACAATTTGGACTTTCAGTGTTTGAAGTTAAATAAACTCTTTCTATCTAATTCCTTAATTTCTACTTATGTAAATTCAGAAATTGTTTATGCATTTATTAATGTGACTGTCGAACAATGGACTAAAATGCAGGAATAATTATTGGGATTTCCAGCTATACAGCATACAAATAACAATATCAAAATTATAAATTTGACTTTTTAATTTTGCGAAACATATCTCATCCAAATTTGGAAAACAATAAAAAACATTTCACAAATTTCCAAATAGACAGTCTTTCATCTATTTCAACAGTCTAGGATCTTACTTGCTAGATAGATGTGGCCATGGTATCAATGGGAACATCTCCATCAGTTTATTTCTAAATTCTACAAATTCTGAAAAATGACGGAAGACATAGCTTGGCACTTTCTGATTCTCCCTCTCCACTCTCAGGATAAATATCTGTAAGCAAATTACAACATGTAAATAATTTTATACTACACATAAACTTTCAATTGTAAGCAACAACAAAATGATTAAAAAACAATCCAACTATCAATATGTAAAGACACAGAACACATTATTCAACAGTAGACAAGATTCTTTACCATATGTCCAGCTCTATTAAAACACTCATGGTATAGATAAAGATAAGAATCTATTTTACAGAGACATTCAAAAATTTTTCATCAGTAACAAATCATTTAAAGAATAAAACATGCTGATATATAAAACAAAGACAACCACTGACAAGGTCCCCTTTTTCTGACAATGACACTAACATGTTGTGGTTTTGGAGTTAACCCTCCCCCATTATGAACTCAATAAATTGCTTCACCGAGCGCCGCTGGATACGACCGCAGATGTCCAACCCTGAACAGTTGGGGCAAAAATGGACACAATATTCGCGCTTGATACAGGTCTTAATTTGGATTGTAATTAAATATTTGACACATAATAGGTTTCTGACACAAAATAACTGTAGTCAAAGAACTTAGAATTGGTTATATGATTTGAATTTATATTCGATATTTTTTGCTTTTGTGCAATAAACTATACTGTTGCGAATTGACCCCCCCAACTCCCCCCCTAATAGAATCTGGTATAATAATACACATTTTCATGAAAAATTTAGACCATCATTCAAACATTCCTTATTTTAACCAATGTGTTGTGTAAAAAGCTCAGAACTTATGTTCATGTCTACTTGTTTTGTACCATGCTGACATTAAATTTATCTTATTTATTATTATTTATTACTAAGATTAGCGGACTTACATAATGTCTTTCTGGAGTATACCGTTTCTGGTAACTATGGACTTCAACTTTACTTATTTTACCATCTGTGTTTAAACTGTAATACAAGAAAGCAACAGATATACTTATAAATCACCTTACAATTAAATTAAATTGCATTAAAAAATACCTAACAATTATACAAAGCTAAGCGTTTCTATTCTTATTAAAAAGCATCCTTGCTCAAATGAAGATTACCATTTGTGAACAATTATAAAAATTTAAGATGTGGCTTGGAGGCACTTTCTATTTCCACCACAAACTATGCAGTTTCACTTGAAAGCTTAATTCTTGCACTTTGTTGATTTTTTCAATCCTCCACTCTGCAGTCTACCCCTTCCCCCCAGAAATAAGGTACACGAGACACTAAACCCTTAGATTTTCTTTTTCAGGTTCATATGGAAATGATATATTCTAACAGTTTCAAACTTTGAAAAATAAAAATGCTTAAATTTTCAAATCTTCTTTGTACCAGTAGTATGTGAATGATAATTAATAAGACCAGCTAAGTACATCATGTTTAAAATCACAATTGAAAATTCCTAAAAATCAATTCAAAACTATTGAGTGCATTTAATAAAACAATTTTTTAATTTTAAAATTTCCTAGGAGTGTATTATTACAACAAAATCAAAATTATTCCTTAAAGGTCATGAATTCAAAAAGTAAAATAGTGTTGTCAGATCCTCGTAAGAGAAGCATGGACACAACATCTGCATTAATATCAGATTAGCTCAGATAAGCCCAACTTGCATCTCCAACACCAGAAACAGCAACCTAGTCAGATAAAAACGGAGATGAAAACCAAGAATTAGGTTTAGAATTTGGCCATTCATATTTTGTATTGTTTGGAAACAATAACTTAGCAGACAAAGAGATCCTAAAAATAAAAAAACAACAGAGCATCATGAAAAATACATTTTACAGCTATTATACTTGAGTGTGTACATAAACATCAAAAATAAATTTGTTTGTTTGCTAGATGGATCATGAAATCACTATCATACTTGTTAACTACTTATTGAAAAATTAACAATTGATATTGCTAGCCAATTAAACATTGGGATAGGTAACAAAACGATGACCAGTTTTTTACTATATAGCAATAGCTAACGAAGAATTCATGTTTCAACACACAAACCTAACTTTTATGCACAAAGTACACACTCCAGTAGATCAGCTGTAAATGTATGAGAAAATTTGTAACAAAGTACACACTTTACTAGATCGTCTGTAAGTGAATCAGAAAGATTGTTCCAAATGTTTATGAGATATCGTTATGCTGAAAGAAAGGTCAGGTTCATTCACAGATGCAGAGAAAGTAAGTCTGTTACAGCATAAACCGTTTATGTGTTAACCAATATTCTTTAATGGGTCATTTAAAAGTGTTTGTTTAGGGATTCAAAATTAGTTGTATTAGAATTCAAAATTGTACATATAGAACTTTAAGATTAAGGAAAGTTATCTTAGTTGACCTTTTTCATGAGAGCAACTTTGATTTTAATAGCAAAGAATTTTTTATCAAGGCTTCTATAACAGAACAAACAGAACAGACCTCTTGTATAAAATAAGTTCCACATGAGCGATTTATGCTGTAAAAGTATGTAGATTTTATTTGTATCTGTTCATTACCCATTACATTAGAAATATTCAATCAGATAAAACAGCACATTTAAGGAAAGTTCTGTAGTTGAAGAGTTGTTGCCACCAATTATGTTTTTTTGAAGGTAAAAACCTTGTTTATGATAAATCTGTACGTAGTGATTGGTTGTGGGGTTACCAAGGGGTAATTGCAAATGTTTTTCAGACAGGTAAGTACAAATTTTGATATAAACTGAGGATTTGACGGGTAGCAAAGTAGTTTTACTTGCAATGTGAATCAGAGCCAGTAAAATGTATATTTGTGACTGTCAAATCCAGTATTGATGGCAGCAACTATTCAACTACAGTACTGTTATTCCTATTCAAGTGCATTACAAAAGGAAAAATGTTTAAGATCTTAAAAAAGTAAAATATAAAAATAAAATAAAAAATTCTGCAAAACAGAAGAGGTTAGAAAGTATTATATCATCATTCCTTAATTACAGCTTAAGACACAGTTCTGTTCATGCTGAGAAACACAAGCTTCCTGATACCTGCTTGGAGATATCGATGTAACATCTTTCTGAAAACTACAGTTTGTGGAAATATGATACATTATTTTATTTCTATAACAAATCTAGAAATCATCAAATCGATTTTAATACAATAATTTCTATTTCTTTTCACACTCAAAAAAGGTTCACCTATCTGGACTTCTATTCATCACATAGACCTACACAAATGTATGTTGAAAGAGTGGGAGGGGTCTTGTTTGCTGTATTGGAGGTAAATATGAGCAGTCAACCAAGTCAGGTCCCATCAATGGTATTACATCTTTTTTTTGCAAATGTCATGATCTCTGCACATAAAAAATCACAAACAATAAAAAATCTGTAGGGAATTTTTTAAATGCTTAATTTCTGAAACCGATCTTAATACCCTGAGTCTTCTTATGTTAGTCCAAAAGGTCACCCACTCTCCACATCCCACATTTCCTTCTTCTCCTGAATATGCATGACATATTTGCCACTGTGATATAAAGACAACAATTCGTCCAATTTTTTTTTTCAAAATGATGATTTTGCTGTATTTAACAAAGGTGTACTTTGGATTTATAGATTATCGTTGGTCATCTCAACGAGATTGATTTTCTCGCTTGAGCCGGTACAGCCAATGATAATCTGTTTATCGCTATTTTACCAATGTCGACGTTGTTAATTTCATTGACAGCGGCACATGCGCCCTTAGTTTCTAGTTTCATATCACTCTACTGCGCTGAGAAAGGAAATTATCAGTCGGTAAGATCAAAGGAAAATTTCGTAAAATAGCGATAATCATTATTATTCATGGAATACCATTTGTCTTGGATTTCGCAGGTTTTTGTTAATCAAGAATTGAAATGGTCAACGAAAATACAAATGTTCTATAGGCCTGTATGCAAATTTGGGCAAAACCACAAAATTAAACATCCTCAGTCTAAACTAGCTTTTTCCTCAATCCATGAATATTGGTATCCATGAAAATAATTTAATTCACAGTCAAATGAGTACCTGTAAGTTTCATACGAATGATGATTCAAAGCAAGCTGCCTTATGACTTAAAAACTTTTGATGAGCATGATTGTGTTTAAAGAATTAAAACTGCATGAATTAAATTTAACCTATAAGCTTTATCATATGGACTGCCATTGTGCAAATTGAAATTAAGCTATTTTTTTGTATTTGATTGATGTAATCATCTTGCAGTCATTTTTGTTATGCTACATTTCAACCGTTGCAACCAAGCTCTCAGAGATTTATCTTGTCTAAACTCAAAACATTAGGCTGCTATTTTCTGGCTTTTAGCTTTTATTGCTTTTTTGTTCAACTTTTAGGTTTTGGTGATTTCATCTTTATCATTTGTTGGCTGCACCTGTGAAGATTCTTTATTTTTTTATAAAGAAAATAACTCTATGAATTAAAGTTTACCAACCTGTAAGTTTTAGGAACAAATGATAACAGAGCACCTTCCTGATGACTGGAAAACTTGAGTTGAGCTAGGTTGTGTATAAAGAAATTAAACTGGACAAACACAGACTTCAGACTCTCTTCTATCATTCTACGAAAAATTAAAAAAAATGTATGTTTACTTATTATTTTTTTTTTAATTTTGTATATCAAATAATAATAATGATAATAATAATAATAATTCTTTATTTAAAGAGGGTTACACAGTTAGCTATAAAACTAATCTTCCCTGAGGCCCTCATATAAGAAAATATATATAGGTTATGTATAAGTGAATAAAGTTTTTCAGATACTTTTGTAGACAAAATATCAATCAATCAAAAACAATAACACAGCAGGCCAGCATTCATAACTGCTGGTAAACCATAATTGGATGGTCAAGTGGTCAATTCTATTTCAATCATATGAAGAGCTGCTGAACAGTCAGGTGTTGAACATCCAAAACAAAAAGTTTAGAAATAATTGAAACAAAGTTGAGAGAAAATAAATATAACATAAAGTAGAACTGAAGAAGTTTCCATGTAAAAGTCATATTTCTGTCGTACTTGTGAACATCTTTCAATGATAATATCTTTTACTGATTTCTCCTATCCTTATATTGCTTTTACTTTTCATGCTTAAATCCCAACCTATACACTGAGAGCCTTTTACAATACATACAATATTTGAAAGAGTAACTAGAATACCTGGTATATATAGCCGAGACCATAACTGAGGTCTGACCAGGTAACAATACTCTCCCTTAATAAAGTAAGGACTTGTTTTGGTATTTATACATCCTCGGATTTCAAACATTTGTTAATAACTTAATTTTGGATGTAACGCATCTTCTGATTGCCTGACGTTGTTATGTTTATCAGCTCATAGACATAATTTTGTCATGTGACCGTGACGTCTTCAACGTTTTTTCATGGTTTACTCCGGTTTAAAATGGAATTTAGAATTAAATTATAAGAAATAACTGTAATATTTTTTCTGTCTATTCGAAATAACATAAAAAATGTGGTGCACAATTTAAAATAACCCGCTACGCGGGTTATTCAGTGCGCACCACATTTTTGATGTTATTTCTTCATAGACAGAAAAAATATTACAGTCATTCCTTAAATCTAGAAAATGTTTTCTTACTCATAAAATTTATAGTGTTATTTCCATTTTTAGACAATTAAGTAAAGAAATATGAGTCCTTTTTTTTGTACTTACAAGAGCAAACAAGTTAAGAAACAGATTAGTATTTTTTCTGAGGATATTGAAGGCTTGACAACACATATCAACAATTAAGTAACAATAGCAATGAAATCGAAGTTTTCTCTTATCATTAGATGGTTTTTGTCTGTTAATTCTAAGTTCCATCTTATACAATAACCTTTTCAATACATTTGTATATACTATATATATAGTTTATGGGTTAGTACAATACCTAGTAAATATAGCCGAGGCCTGAACTGAGGTCTGACCAGGTAACAGTACTCTCTGTATATATCTAGCTGCATCCTTATGGATACCTGGGATACCAGACTTGGATAACTGAAAGATTTTGGTTTGTAACAGTGGCGAAGATGTTCAATTTTACAGCAAAAACATTAACATCATAAAGGCTATTCCATTAAAATGTATGTGGGAGGGTAGGAAAGAACTTTCAAAATATCCCTACAACCAAGAACCATTTTTTAGATAATTTTGCATAATGGTAATAGACGCTTACTGAAAAAAGACCCATGACCCACATTCAATAATTAAACTTCCCTTCCTACCCTCCCACATACATTTTAATGGAATAGCCCTAAACAAATTTCTTTTATCTGGTTAGGTAATTTAAATTTCATAAAAAAGTAATAGAAAATTGCTATTTGTTGAACTCAGTAATTTTTCAGATAATGGATACTTGAAATACAATTTATTTTTTGAATGAAGAAATATGAGTCTTTTCTTTGTACTTACAAGAGCAAACAAATTAAGAAACAGATTAGTATTTTTTCTGAGGATATTAAAAGCTTGACAACACATATCAACAAACTCCTGGAATTTATTGTTCTGTTTTTCACCATTGTTGATAACATAGGCCATATCAGATGTCAGAACAAAAGGCACTCTGTCTCTGGAAATAGAACAAATAGACGCTTTAAAACATTTAACATGGATTACGACAATGTTTTATTAATTTTTGTGAATTGTGGAAAATTTTTTGTTAGCTTGTAGTTTGTTGAACATTCAAATCAGTTGTCCAAAATCCATAAAAATTAATACCTCATGAACAATAGTGGACTCCCAGTTTTCTGTCATAACGGATTTTAACAGCTACTCCGAACAAGATAAGGCTTTTGTCAATGAATACCAGATATAAAAAAACATACTGATACTGTCTGAATGGCATAAGTTCTGTTGCATTATCAAGAAATAAGTTTAAAATAATTCCATTTACACGTTATATACTGTGTATTCAATCATTTTGGTTTTTTTTTGTTACAATTTTCATGAATTGAGGAAAGTTGTACATCCAGTGGATTCTTGATTTCATGGGTTAAAAAAAAAAGTTTGTTTTACAAGATCAATTAAATTCATGGTTAAACTTTATTGAAAATACCACACAAGAGTGCACACACGGAAATGTCTCGCCTTCTTTACTAATCATTGATATTATGTTGATAGTCCTAAATATAAAGCTTTATTACAACTGTCACATAAACTTAACATTAACCAAGTAAACTAAACATTGACCAATGAACCATGAAAATGAGATCAAGGAATGATGAACCATGCTAGGCAGGCATGTACAGCTATCAATTCTTCCATACAACAAATATAGTTGACCTATTGCTTATAGTTTAAGAAAAAAAGACCAAAACTCAAAAACTGAACTTTGACCACTGAACCATGAAAATGAGGTCAAGGTCAGATGACACCTGCCAGCTAGACATGTACACCTTACAATCATTCCATACACCAAATATAGTAGACCTATTTCATACAGTATAAGAAAACCAGACCAAAACACAAAAACTTAACTATAACCTCTGAACCATGAAAATGAGGTCAAGGTCAGATGACACCTGCCAGCTAGACATGTACACCTTACAATCATTCCATACACCAAATATAGTAGACCTATTGCATACAGTATAAGAAAAACAGACCAAAACACAAAAACTTAACTATAACCACTGAACCATGAAAATGAGGTCAAGGTCAGATGACACCTGCCAGTTGGATATGTACACCTTACAGTCCTTCCATACATCGAATATACAAGACCTATTGCTTATAGTATCTGAGATATGGACTTGACCACCAAAACTTAACCTTGTTCACCGATCCATGAAATGAGGTCGAGGTCAAGTGAAAACTGTCTGACGGGCATGAGGACCTTGCAAGGTATGCACATACCAAATATAGTTATCCTATTACTTATAATAAGAGAGAATTTAACATTACAAAAAATCTTAACTTTTTTTTCAAGTAGTCACTGAACCATGAAAATGAGGTCAAGGACATTGGACATGTGACTGACGGAAACTTCGTAACATGAGGCATCCATATACAAAGTATGAAGCATCCAGATCTTCCACCTTCTAAAATATAAAGCTTTTAAGAAGTTAGCTAAAGCCGCCACCGCCGGATCACATCCCTATGTCGAGCTTTCTGCGACAAAAGTCGCAGGCTCGACAAAAAATGAATATCCAATGTTGAATACAGTTTATTTATGTTGCAATGAACTGAATAACTCATAAAGTTAACTAGTTTCACCCAACTTACAATTTACTTTATTAATTAAGCATATCAGCAAACATATTTACATAAAATGAACATGTCAATACCTTTTGATATTTCCAAACATTTGAGCATCACCAAGGAATTTGTTGAAGTCGATATGAAACATGTGACCCGACTGTTTTAACATGATATTGTCATTGTGTCGATCACAGATTCCAAGTACATACGTAGCTACACAGTAACCTGCACATGATCTAGTGAAATTTTCTACCGCCTAAAATAAGAAAAATAAAATAAAATATTACTATAGATCTAATCGTAATTTGGAATTCTGCAAAACTCAAACTTGAAAGTTTTGTGAAGCTTCACCTATTAACGTCAATCAAAAATCATTTTTGGACTGCAAAATTAAACATTTTTTTCTTTGTGTTAAAATTTTACAGGATGTGTGTAATATGCAACTATAAGTATTTGAGAACATAAGCAGACACACAGAAGTGTCAGATGGAAGATTCAGACGGAGTGTCAAATAACATATAAACCCAAAAAAATAAAAACTTGTGTTTTTCCTAGTTCAGTTAAAAGAAATTGTTTTGTCTTTTCACATCTGCAAAATATTTGGGTTTATATGATGTTCCTTCTTTATTCAAATTACTACAGTTTATTTTTGCTTATTTTGACACATCATGTAGTGGACCTCAGTTGCAGTTATTTTCATTATATTTATTTCAGATGTTATCTAAACATATAGTTTTTTTTCCAGTAGAAATTTGTGCCAGCCAAATATTCCTTTCCTACTGCCTGTGAACAGGATATAAAGCATTGAGTGGACAGGAATGGGCTGCCAATGCAGGGTAGGCATGTGATATAACAAAATCAACCAAAGCAGTACGGAATATTCAAATTATTGAATAAGTTTTCAAGTTACTCTGAACAAAGCTTACCTTCTGATATTCTAATTCTGTTGGATTATGTTTCTGTAACCACTCTTTGATTGGTCGATCTTTAAATGACCCTGTGACCCCAGAGGATACTTGTATTTTGCGTAACGTGTCAGATTCTGTTACTATTTCCACCATGCCTGGAAATAAAACATAAAACTGAATTTTTTGGGAATTTTGAGGAAACATAAATTGTGACCTCTTTCAACATATCAAGTACAAATGTAACTTAAAATAAAATGCTTCGCTGGGCGCAGCTTGATACGACCGCAGAGGTCGAACACTGAACAGTTGGGGCAAGTATGGACACAACATTCAAGCTTGATACAGCTCTGAATTTGGATTGTGATTAAATATTTGACACAGCATAGGTTTCTGACACAGAAAGAATGTGGTCTAAGAACTTCAATTTTTTTAATTTACCTATTATGGTCCAATGTCCAAAATCAAAATACATGGTTAGATTCAGCATATCAAAGAACCCCATATATTCAATTTTTGTTGAAATCAAACAAAGTTTAATTTTGGACCCCAACTTGGACAAACTTGAAAATTGGTCCCATAATCAAAAATCTAAACACATGTTTAGATTCAGCATATCAAAGTACCCCAAGAATTCAATTTTTGTTAAAATCAAACTAAGTTTAATTTTGGACCCTTTGGACCTTAATGTAGACCAATTTAAAAAACGGGACCCAAAATTAAAAATCTAAAAACACGGTTAGATTTGGCATATCAAAGAACCCCAATAATTCAATTTTTGATGAAATCAAACAAAGTTTAATTTTGGACCCTTTTGTCCTCAATATGAACCAATTTGATAGCGGGCCCACAAATAAAAAATCTAAATACATGGTAAGATTCAGCATATCAAAGAACCCCATATATTCAATTTTTGTTGAAATCAAACAAATTTTAATTTTGGACCCCAATTTGGACCAACTTGAAAACTGGGCCAAAAATCTAAAATCTAAATATATGTTTAGATTCAGCATATCAAAGAACCCCATATATTCAATTTTTGTTGAAATCAAACAAAGTTTAATTTTGGACCCCAACTTGGACCAACTTGAAAACTGGGCCCATAATCAAAAATCTAAACACATGTTTAGATTCAGCATATCAAAGAACCCCAAAAATTCAATTTTTGTTAAAATCAAACTAAGTTTAATTTTGGACCCTTTGGACCTTAATGTAGACCAATTTAAAAAACGGGACCCAAAATTAAAAATCTAAATACACGGTTAGATTTGGCATATCAAAGAACCCCAATAATTCAATTTTTGATGAAATCAAACAAAGTTTAATTTTGGACCCTTTTGACCTCAATATGAACCAATTTGATAGCGGGGTCCACAAATAAAAAATCTAAATACATGGTTAGATTCAGCATATCAAAGAACCCCATATATTCAATTTTTGTTGAAATCAAACAAAGTTTAATTTTGGACCCCAATTTGGACCAACTTGAAAACTGGGCCAAAAATCAAAAATCTAAATACATGTTTAGATTCAGCATATCAAAGAACCCCATATATTCAATTTTTGTTAAAATCAAACAAAGTTTAATTTTGGACCCTTTGGACCTTAATGTAGGCCAATTTGAAAACTGGATCCAAAATTAAAAATCTAAATACACGGTTAGATTCGGCATAACAAATAAATAAATGTGGTCAAAGATTTTACAAATCTAATGTGCCATACTATGCAATTAAAGATTACTTCTTGAAATTTTTCAATATTTGAAATTTGAAAAAAAAATAATATTTGAAGAATAATTCTTTCTAATAGAATTTAAAATATAGTGTCAAATCTTTCATATGGATTTTTTTGTAAAAAAAAAAGATGCAACATTTGCAGATATTTTTACTGGTCTTCCTTTATAAATATGCATTTCTTTAAACATAATTTAAAAGCAGTGTAAGGGAAGTAACCAAAACGTTGTATTTGGATTACCTCCCTTACACTGTTTTAAATTATCTTAATTGTTCATTAACCATTACTTTATACATAATTTAAAAGCAGTGTAAGGGAGATAATTTCAATGATGTATTTGATTTATCTCCCTTACACTGCTTTAAATTATGTTTTGTACTAAAGTATTTGTCCATTAACCAGGACAACCTTGTTTTTCCCCCTTTTTTGCCCCTAATTCTTAAACGGTTTGAGCCATAACCCACCAAAGCAAATCCTAACCATCCCTTTGTGGTATGGAAACTTGTAGTATAATTTCAGAGAGATCCATACACCGTTCCACAGTTATTGTCTGGAAACTAGAAAATGCTTATTATTGGCCCCTTTTTGGCCCCTAATTCCTTAACTGTTGGTACCATAACCCCCAAAATCAATCCCCACCTTCCTTTTGTTGTATTGAACCTTATGGTAAAATTTCATAGAGATCCATTCACTTAAACTAAAGTTAGAGTGCGAAAACTAATGCGTATTCGGACGACGACGACGCCGGACGACGACGACGCCAACGTCATACCAATATACGACCACAAAAATTTTTTTGCGGTCGTATAAAAAATACTAGTAATATAATTAATTTTAATAGGATATTTAACAAATATATGCCAATTTTAGAAAAAAACTAACACAAACTTATTAACTAAAAAAATTATAATTTTAACATCAAATTGGAATAGACATGATAGAGTACTGTTTTAAAAATTCATGGTTCACTTAAAAAAATTATGTACTAAATACACATTCAAGCAGTTTAGTTGTTCATTGGTTATAACCTTCATAATAATAAGATTCCACTGACCATCATACAAAGATGAGATTTAAATAAAAGCTCTTTTGTGATTAAAAAACTTACTTGTCCGTATAATGGTAGCATACTTGCAAAACAAATTGCGAGTTTTATTTTTGGCAAGGTAAAACCAAAGATTTCAAATTAAAAAAAAATTTCTGCTTATTCTCCACCTAGCAAAGGGAAGCAAATACATGGGTCAATTTTGGGGTCAGAATAATCTGACCGTTTAAGATGAATTTGTTTTTTGTTGTTGTTTGATTGCTGTCTCATGGAGGTATATCCCACAACTCCTTTTTTCATTATTATTCATAATTATTCACATATTTAGTTATGCATAATTATATTACCCTTCTTAGGTCCTGTAGCAAGACAAGAAAACGTAATCATTTTCAGATCTAGTCCTTGTTTTAACCACAATCTGTCCATAATTCTTATCATCTGTAGTGTTAACATGTCCTGTCGTAAATCATCACCAACCTACAATAACATAGTAGTAAGTGTCTTAATTAAGATATATTAAGGGCTATTCCAGAAAAAAATGTATGGGGGGGTTGGGGGTTGGAAGGCACTTTATATTAATAATACATGGGTGATGGGTATCAGAGCAAATTTTCACACTATAATGCACTATGATTCTCAATTACAATTATATGGGTGGTGGGTGTTGAAAAGAACTGCCATCCAACTCCCCCCCATACATTTTTTTCTAGAATAGCCGTAAGAAGATATAACAGTAAATTTTAAGAAAACCAGTACAGAATTCACGTTACAAAATGAAATTTCAGCAGGGATTTTTTGTATGTTTATTGTTTTTTACAATCAATCTTTTTATGTTAACATGTATGTCATTTGGTCTCTGTTGGATAGTAGTCTCAATGTCAATCATACTACATTTCCTTTTTCTATATTTTCATTTTAAAGAAAATAAATTTGGAATTCTCAGTAAATCATTACTTAACTGCCATAGAAAAAAAAAAAATGAAATGCCATGACCCGCAGTGTTCTCCCCAGAAATTTTGGATAGCATCACATTTGGTGTAAAAATATAAACTGTATTTTTTTTCAATGTCATTTGATGCGTTGCAGCGATGCTCTATTTCCTTTATGTTATATATGTTTATATTGTTCAATTCATAACTGAGAATACAATTAAACTATAACCATGATAACAGTTGTTTCAGTTTATGTTTTCTATATTCATTTATAGTTACAGAATTATTTTTTCCTCTTGGGCCAAATAAAAATATATGTGTGGTTCCAGTTACCCTACCTACTCAACTAAATGAATGAATGAATGGTTTATTATAGTACAACCTGTATATATACAATACTAAATATCTAGCAAAAAAAAAAGAACTGGTTTTTATATACAAGAGGCTCTCAAGAGCCTGAATCGCTCACCTGTTATTTTTTTTGCTTAAATCTTTCATCAATGATTATTTTTGCTTTTTACCCATATGTTCCATTTTAGCCATAGTGTCTATGTTTCTTGACGTACAAGGAAATGAAATACAAAATTTATACTAGATTCATTTGAGAAGATTTTGAAAGTTGAAAAACATAAAACAACTTGTGTAAAATTGTCCTTAAAGGGCAATAACTCCTTAAGGGGTCAATTGACAATTTTGGTCATATAAACTTTTTTGTAGATCTTACTTTGCTGAACATTTTTGCTGTTTACAGTTTATCTTTATCTTCAATAATATTCAAAATAATAACTAAAAACTGCAAAATTTCCTTAAAACAACCAATTTAGTGGCAGCAACCCAACAATGGGTTGTTCGATTTGTCTGAAAATTTCAGGGCTGATAGATCTTGATCAATTAAACAATTTTACCCCATGTCAGATTTGCTCTAAAAGCTTTAGTTTTTTAGATATAAGCAAAAAACTGCATTTGACCCCTATGTTCTATTTTTATCCATGGCGGCCATGTTTGTCGATGGATTAAAACTTCGGATACAATTTATAAACTAGATATCCTAAGGAACATTTAGATGAAGTTTGAAGGTATTTGGCCCAGTAGTTTCAGAGAAGAAGATTTTTAAATGTTAGCAAACTTGATGAACAAATTGTGTAAAATTGTCTTTAAAGGGCAATAACTCCTTAAGGGGTCAATTGATAATTTTGGTCATATAAACTTTTTTGTAGATCTTACTTTGCTGAACATTATTGCTGTTTACAGTTTATATCTACCGTTCCTACTCGCTTATTAGTCGGAAAATTGGGAGTAAAATTCATAATCCAGAGAGGGGGACCGACTAATAGACGAGATCTAGCGACCAGAGGAAAAATCCAAGCTTGAGAAAAGTGGTCAGGAGTGAATTTCCTGGTCAAAACTACGTTTTTGATTGCCTAACCTACATAAATCAATAAATAAAAAGTTTTTGTTGAAAATAAATGACTACAATACTGTCTTTGTGTTTTATTTGTTCTTTGGTAAACATTTTCTGCAAATTCGTGTTGAAATTCTACTGTTTCCGGTTTGTGTATTGATTTTCATGGTCACATGGTTTTCCTATAAACCCAAAAGAAGAGCCAAGAACCAAAAATGAAAAGGAGATAATAATGTACCAAATATGTGAAAGGATGTTTTCAGCGGAGTTATTGTGTCATTATTGTGATATCATGATATCAATTCAATGCTTATAAATCATATAATAATCAAAAAATAATTTTAAGATTCATTCCCAAAATC
This sequence comes from Mytilus californianus, assembly GCF_021869535.1. Classification (NCBI taxonomy): domain Eukaryota; kingdom Metazoa; phylum Mollusca; class Bivalvia; order Mytilida; family Mytilidae; genus Mytilus; species Mytilus californianus. Next base: position 30,160,995 of record NW_026262712.1, read on the forward strand.
AAAATATTATTCATTAAAGTGTCTCAGTAAACAAATTACAAAATTGATTGACAAGTCAATATAATCCATTGATAACCCCAATTAAGAGACAAAGAGTTGTATTTACTAAAGGTGTGAAAACTATCAGTGATAGGTAAACAGATGACACTAATGAGTTTGAGTTAGTTATTTTAATATATTGATTAGCTTCACTTAATTTTTTTAATCCTTTAATCATCACAATATAATAAGAATTATGAAGTGTACATGCTCATTTAACACCGAGTTATGTATGCTGTGTAAAATATTTTCATCAAGTGTTGATTGACTTTAAATTTTTCAGGTTCATATTGGTTTATATTCGCTTTTCTCAAACAATAGGTTGTTAGTCATACCCTACAAAATCATTGATGCATTACGTAAACAACACATGGCTAATCTAACATTTGAACAGTGAACAAAACAAGAGAAATGAATACATCTTTATTATTAACAGCAATATAAATTATCATGATGAGCATCAACTAAATTCAAACCAAACAAACATTAATGCAGAAATGAATATTATTCCTGGATTTGCATTGGTTTTACCGGCGTTCAGTTACTGTCAGCTGAAAAAAAAAAACCCAAATTTTGTCCGACTTATACGAGGGTCAAGACTAAATCCTTAGAATTTGGAGCTGAAAAGGGCCCCAGACTTATAGTAGGATCGACTATTAGGCGAGTATCTACGGTATCTATAATAATATTCAAGATAATAAAAAATAAAATGCTCCGCAGGGCGCAGCTTGATACGACCGCAGAGGTCAAACCCTGAACAGTTGGGGCAAGTATGGACACAACATTCAAGCTTGATACAGCTTTGCATTTGGATTGTGATTAAATATTTGAAACAGCATAGGTTTCTGACACAGAATGAATGTGGTCTAAGAACTTAAAAATTTTAAATTGGACATTCACCTATTATGGTCCAATATCCAAAATCTAAATACATGGTTAGATTCAGCATATCAAAGAACCCCAAGAATTCAATTTTTGATGAAATCAAACAAAGTTTAATTTTGGACCCTTTTAACCTCAATGTGGACAAAGTTGATAACGGGGCCCAAAAATCAAAAATCTAAATACATAGTTAGATTCAGCATATCAAAGAACCCCATATATTCAATTTTTGTTGAAATCAAACAAAGTTTAATTTTGGACCCCGATTTGGACCAACTTGAAAACTGGGCCCATAATCAAAAATCTAAATACATGTTTAGATTCAGCATATCAAAGAACCCTAAGAATTCAATTTTTGATAAAATCAAACTAAGTTTAATTTTGGACCCTTTGGACCTTAATGTAGACCAATTTGAAAACGGAACCAAAAATTAAGAATCTAAATACACAGTTAGATTCGGCATAATAAAGAACCCCAATAATTCAATTTTTGATAAAATCAAACAAAGTTTAATTTTGGACCCTTTGGACCTCAATGTGGACTAATTTAAAAACGGGGCCCAAAATCCAAAAACTAAATACACGGTTAGATTCAGCATATTAAAGAACCCCAAGAATTCAAGAATAAAACCCCATTGAAATTGGTCAAGAAATAAGCAATTTATACGAAGTATCTTCTTTTGCACAATACTGTGCAATTAAATATTTCTTGCTATTGCGCAATACTGTACAATTGACAATTTCTTGCTATTGCGCAATATTGTGCTATTGGATATTTCTTGCTATTGCGCAATACTGTTCAATTGAAGATTTCTTGCTATTGCGCAATACTGTGCAATTGAAGATTTCTTGCTATTGTGCAATACTGTGCAATTGAAAATTTCTTGCTATTGCATAATACTTATTATATAATAATTTACACATCCTGTTTGGTGTGTATCTCCTACCATATCATTATTATTTGCTTTTAAATATAAATCAGAAATAACCAACTTAAAATGGAAAAATTTAAAAGAAAAAAAAAGGAAAAAAAGAAAAAAAAGGAAACCCCCACCCCCAAATATTTTGAACCCCCTTATGATTCATCACCCCCAAACTCAATCCCAACCTTCCCTTTGTGGTATGGTACCTTGCAGTACAATTTCAGAGAGATCCATACACTTGAACACAAGTTATTGTCTGGAAACTAGAAAAATGTGTTTTTTGGCCCCTTTTTGGCCCCAAATTCCTAAACATTTAGGGCAATTACCCCCAAACTCAAACCCAGCTTTTCCTTTGTGATATGGAACCTTGTAGTACAATTTCAGAAAGATCCATAGACTTACACACAAGTTATTGTCCTGAAACTAGAAAAATGCTTGTTTTTTGCCCCTTTTTGGCCCCTTATTCCTAAAATATTGAGGCAATTACCCCCATCATCAATCCCAGCCTTCCCTGTGTGGTATGTTACCTTGCAGTACAATTTCAGAGAGATCCATACACTTGAACACAAGTTATTGTCTGGAAACTAGAAAAATGCTTATTTTTGGCCCCTTTTTGGCCCTCAATTCCTAAACGTTTCGGCAATTACCCCCAAACTCAATTCCAGCTTTCCCTTTGTGATATGGAACCTTGTAGTACAATTTCAGAAAGATCCATACACTTACACATAAGTTATTGTCATGAAACTAGAAAAATGCTTGTTTTTTGCCCCTTTTTAGGCCCGTAATTCCTAAAATTTTGAGGCAATTACCCCCAAAATCAATCCCAGCATTCCTTTTGTGATATGGAACCTTGTGGTATAATGTCAGAGAGATCCATACACTAACACACAAGTTATGTCTGGAAGTTACAAAAATGATTATTTTTGGCCCCTTTTTGGCCCCTAATTCCTTTACTGTTTGTACCATAACCCCCAAAATCAATCCCAACCTTCCTTTTGTGGTATTGAACCTTGTGGTAAAATTTCATAGAGATCCATTCACTTAAACTAAAGTTAGAGTGCGACAACCAATGTGTCTTCGGGCGACACAGATTGACGACGACGCCAACGTCATACCAATATACGACCACAAAAATTTTTTTGCGGCCGTATATAAACTGCAAAATATCCTTAAAACTACCAATTTAGTGGCAGCAACCCAACAATGAGTTGTTCGATTCGTCTGAAAATTTTAGAGCTGATAGATCTTGATCAATTGAACAATTTTATCCCATGTCAGATTTGCTCTAAAAGCTTTAGTTTTTTAGATATAAGCAAAAAACTGCATTTGACCCCTATGTTCTATTTTTAGCCATGGCGGCCACGTTTGTCGATGGATCAAAACTTCGGATACAATTTATAAACTAGATACCCTAAGGAACATTTAGTTAAAGTTTGAAGGTATTTGGCCCAGTAGTTTCAGAGGAGAAGATTTTTGAAATAGTTTACTATGACAGACAATGACGACGATAGACGACGAACGACGACGGACGCCAAGTGATGGCATAAGCTCACATGGGGCCCAAAGGGGCCCCGGTGAGCTAAAAAGGGAAGAGAAAGTATCATATAGCAATAAAATTTCAATTAAAAAACTTTTTTCTTTATCATGTCTATGAAATTCATTGTTTCATGGTACTCAATGAATTATGTCCCAGTTGTTTCTTTATATCAAAATGATATATATTTTTAACAAAGTTAAGCTACTTTAGTCAGTATATTAAAACAATGTATTTTCAAAAAGAATACATTTAGCAAAGATATATGATAAATAGTCTGTTAATGAGTGTGGAATGCGTAGTTTTCTCTTTTGTGATCATTTTTTTTTTCTGTCTACTGTGCCCTTTGTGCATCTGTAGTTATCATCGTAGAAATGCAGAATTTTGTCATATCTGGTCCGGTTCCGATCCGTAGTTTACACAAATATTTCAATGGCGCCGGAAGAAAAATTTTTGAAAATAAACAATGTTTAACAAGAGATTGGAAATGAATGTGACACTTTTAATGCATTAAATAGATGAAACATTAACTAAAGCCAATTATGATATCTTTCTAAAGAAGTATCAAACTTATTTATCTCAAAATCAAAATGTTTAATATATGCTCTCGATTAACTAGTAGTACCAGAAATGAAAGAAAGTAATTTTTTTAAAGTTGTAAAAATATACGACCTAACCTCTTTTCTAAAGAGAGAAATCGTTTGTATCTTTGAATTTTGATTATGCAAACGTAGATTTCGAATTGTTTTTTGATTTTCTGATTACATTTCCTTCATGTTGAAATTTGCGATTGGACCACATGGTATTAGTCATGTCACAAGTGTCAGCTTGGGGTATTCGTATCCATACAGTTATCACCTAAAGGGCAATTAACACCTATTTAATCACTCTAAATTGCCTCTATTGTCCGACTTGAAGGGACTACAATTAAAGGTGATAGAATTTTTATGATCACAAGCGGTAATTAGATGGAAGTTCGAAATTTAGGACATGGTTTTGCCATATAGAGACAAGAAAAATAGCATCCTCAAAATAATCATAGCGTCGCGGAAATTATTATAGCATCACGGAAAAAAATATAGCGTCTTGGTGCCGCGACGCTAAAACGGCCTGGGGAGAACACTGACTCAGTTTTTGGATTTGCAACTGCTGTCTCTTTAACATATATCCGATATATCTTTATATTCATAACATAATGAATAATCTTACCTTAAACATAGAGTATACAGGATCAGCATGCTGCTTGGAATTCTTAAACACAAGTTTTAATGGAACGGCATTTGAAGTAAAATATGAACATGACTGAAATAAAAAAGTATGGAAGTCAATAACATTTTTATATACCAGTAAACAAAATTAATGAAAATAGTCCTGTTAAATGAATGATCAATTGTAATAAATGTTGTTGCTTCACATAACTTTATAAATATATATATGCACATACAAATATATTTGTATAGCTGGTTAATTATATGCTCCATATAAAAAGTTTCTGTTTTGCAGTACCTAATAAACAAATTTTTAAACATCCTTGCTAATTGCATAATAAAATGTTAACAAGAGTGCACACACTGAAATGTCTCGCCTTCTTTACTAATCATTGATATTATGTTGATAGTCCTAAATATAAAGCTTTATTACAACGTTAACTAACTGTCACATAAACTTAACATTAACCAAGTAAACTAAATATTGACCAATGAACCATGAAAATGAGTTCAAGGTCAGATGAACCATGCTAGGCAGGCATGTACAGCTCACAATTCTTCCATACAACAAATATAGTTGACCTATTGCTTATAGTTTAAGAAAAACAGACCAAAACACAAAAACTTAACACTGAGCAATGAACCTTGAAAATGAGGTCAAGGTCAAATAAAACCTGTGTGACTGACATATAGATCATAAAATATTTCCATACACCAAATATAGTTGAACTATTGCATATAGTATTAGAAAAAAAGACCAAAACTCAAAAACTTAACTTTGACCACTGAACCATGAAAATGAGGTCAAGGTCAGATGACACCTGCCAGCTAGACATGTACACCTTACAATCATTCCATACACCAAATATAGTAGACCTATTGCATACAGTATAAGAAAAACAGACAAAAACACAAAAACTTAACTATAACCACTGAACCATGAAAATGAGGTCAAGGTCAGATGACACCTGCCAGCTAGACATGTACACCTTACAATCATTCCATACACCAAATATAGTAGACCTATTGCATACAGTATTAGAAAAAAAGACCAAAACTCAAAAACTTAACTTTGACCACTGAACCATGAAAATGAGGTCAAGGTCAGATGACACCTGCCAGCTAGACATGTACACCTTACAATCATTCCATACACCAAATATAGTAGACCTATTGCATACAGTATAAGAAAAACAGACCAAAACTTAAAAACTTAACTATGACCACTGAACCATGAAAATGAGGTCAAGGTCAGATGACACCTGCCAGTTGGACATGTACACCTTACAGTCCTTCCATACACCAAATATAGTAGACCTATTGCATACAGTATTAGGAAAACAGACCAAAACTCAAAAACTTAACTTTGACCACTGAACCATGAAAATGAGGTCAAGGTCAGATGACACCTGCCAGCTAGACATGTACACCTTACAATCATTCCATACACCAAATATAGTAGACCTATTGCATACAGTATAAGAAAAACAGACAAAAACACAAAAACTTAACTATAACCACTGAACCATGAAAATGAGGTCAAGGTCAGATGACACCTGCCAGTTAGACATGTACACCTTACAATCATTCCATACACCAAATATAGTAGACCTATTGCATACAGTATAAGAAAAACAGACCAAAACACAAAAACTTAACTATAACCACTGAACCATGAAAATGAGGTCAAGGTCAGATGACACCTGCCAGTTGGACATGTACACCTTACAGTCCTTCCATACACTGAATATACTAGACCTATTGCTTATAGTATCTGAGATATGGACTTGACCACCAAAACTTAACCTTGTTCACTGATCCATGAAATGAGGTCGAGGTCAAGTGAAAACTGTCTGACGGGCATGAGGACCTTGCAAGGTACGCACATACCAAATATTGTTATCCTATTACTTATAATAAGAGAGAATTTAACATTACAAAAAATCTTAACTTTTTTTTCAAGTAGTCACTGAACCATGAAGATGAGGTCAAGAACATTGGACATGTGACTGACGGAAACTTCGTAACATGAGGCATCCATATACAAAGTATGAAGCATCCAGATCTTCCACCCTCTAAAATATAAAGCTTTTAAGAAGTTAGCTAACGCCGCCGCCGCCGCCGCCGCCGGATCACTATCCCTATGTCAAGCTTTCTGCGACAAAAGTCGCAGGCTCGACAAAAACTTGAAACTTTAGTGAACAAGCCAAAGAACCCAAATCTTTAATATGCCCGTCTAGTACAAAGTAGGGTTTATATTCATATCACATTATCAGGTTTTTGTTGATTCGGTGAGTGGAAACCTTCATACAAATGTTAAAAGGAGCTGATAAGAATTCTTCTGACAATAAACGAAAGTGCTATCCTGTCCGCAAGAAAAAATATGGGGTATACCAAAAATATAATAAAACTGAGAATGGAAATGGGGAATGTGTCAAAGAGACAACAACCCAACCAAAGAGCAGAAAACAGCCCAAGGCCATCAATGGGTTTTCAACACAGCGATTAAATCCCGCAACCGGATGCAGGCTTCAGCTGGCCCCTAAACAAAAATGTGTACTAGTTCAGCGAAAAAATGGAATACAATGCTTACTTTCAGATCAAGGCCACAAACAGATATACCAGGGTTGTATGGCATTAATACGTCTCCTTTGTCATGGAATAACTCATATACAGTTTGTAACTCTCTCTTCAGTGTATTCTGAAATCAAAATTAAAAACTTTAGATGTATATGTCTGTTATAATTATAGAAAATTTATCTCAATATTTGTATTCTAAAGATGATACAAACTGCATCACATTTTTTAAGGAATGGGCCATAAAATATCAGTGTTAAGTACCAAAATTTTTAAGATTTGATCTGTAGACAACATAGAAAATATCTATAGTCAAAGTAAATGAATCAGTTGGCATAAAAAATCTGCAAACCAAAAATTTAATAAAATTTTTAGACTTGTCAACAATTTTATAATGTTTGAACTGATAAGTTTGATTCAAAGTTGATAAGCTAGACCAGAAATTGATAAATTAGACCTAAGTTGATAAGTTGAACCAGAACTTATATAAATTCTCCTTCCCATTAGCTTGTGAAACAAAGAAAAACTTGCATGCATACTATATAAAAACAAGAATGTGTCCATAGTACACACATCGCGCTATCATTTTCTATGTTCAGAGGATCATGAAATTGGGGTCAAAACTCTAATTTGGCATTAAAATCAGAAAGACCATATCAAAGGGAACATGTGTACTAAGTTTCAAGTTGATTGGACTTCACATTCATCAAAAACTACCTTGACCAAAAAACTTTAACCTGAAGTGGGACAGACAGACGAACGGACGTACGAAAGAAACGGACGCACAGACCAGAAAACATAATGCCCCTACTATTATCGTAGGTGGGGCATAAAAATCAAATATAACAAATCAGATTTTATATTTATATTTATTTACTTAAAACTATTGTGCAATATCAGCTGCTTGACACAAGTGCACTTGATGTGCACATCCACAAAAAAAGCTTCATATTGTGACTCACAGCTAACATTTTAATACATTTATATCAATTAGCAGAAAACCTGATAATCAGTACATATTTCACAATAAGTTCTATATTGATTATTTGTATACTTACATCCTTGTCTTTAGCCACTTGAACTCTTTCCGATGTTTGTGTCAGATATTTGACCATTTCTTCCTGTTTTTTAAACTCCTGATACAGTGCATCACCGGCCACACTGACCAGTGCAACAAACATTAACTCATATCGTCTTTTATATCCCTGGTCTTGAGCAGCACCTTTTAACAACCTAAATGATACATAAAGTAACATAAATATGACAGCAAACCAAATTTTTTTTTAATATACTATTTCATCGATCAAATAAGAAGAACATGGTTAATGCTGTTACAAATGTCTCTAATTACAAACAAGAACATTCATGCATTGTCAATGCTTAGCATAATCTCTTTTGAACTAAAATCATCGGAAAACAGGAAGTAGGGGTCTGTCATATAAGAAAAATTCTCATCACTGAAAACAAATTGACAAAAAATGAAGCCATTTTTGTCGAGCCTTCGACTTTAGTCGAAAAAGGGAGACATAGCGATCCTACATTCCGTCGGCGTCGTCGTCGGCGTCGTCGTCGTCATCTTCGGCGGTGTCCACAAATATTCACTCTGTGGTTAAAGTTTTTAAAATTTTAATAACTTTCTTAAACTATCCTGGATTTCTACCAAACTTGGACAGAAGCTTGTTTATGATCATAAGATAGTATCCAGAAGTAAATTTTGTAAAAATAAAATTCCATTTTTTCCGTATTTTATTTATAAATGGACTTAGTTTTTCTGCCGGGAAATATTACATTCACTCTGTGGTTAAAGTTTTTAAAATTTTAATAACTTTCTTAAACTATCCTGGGTTTGTACCAAACTTGGACAGAAGCTTGTTTATTATCAAAAGCTAGTATCTAGAAGGAAATTTTGTAAAAAAATAAATCCATTTTTTCTGTATTTTACTTTTAAATGGACTTGGATTTTCTGCCAGGAAACAACACATTCACTCTGTGGTTAAAGTTTTTAAAATTTTAATAACTTTCTTATACTATTTTGGATTTGTACCAAACTTGGACAGACAATGACAGAAGCTTGTTTATGATCAAATACTAGTATCTAGAGGGAAATTTTGTTTTCTTCCAGTTAACATTATATTCAGTCTGCAGTTAAAGTTTTTAAAAATTTATTAGATTCATAAACTATCCTAGATTTTTACCAAACTTGGACAGAAGCTTCTTACAATCAAAAGATAGTATCAAGTGAAATATTTTTATTGATTTACTTCCTCATTTTTGTTGAGCCTGCAATTAACAGAAAAAGTAGGCGAGACACTGGGTTCCGCGGAACCCTTACAAATTTTTATCATATACAGTCCTTGTGAAATTTTTACTCAATCTCTGGGTTAACCACAATCCTATATTTCTTACCAAAAGAGCTGATGAGCAAATCGAATACTTTTACAGGATTGCTCAAGTAACAGTTTAGCTAATGCTGATCCATGGTAACTTTCAAACTTCAATGCCTGAAATGAATAAAGGCTTGTTTTATCTATCACTAAATCAAATTTTTAGCCAAGAGCACATTTTTGTCTCCAAATGTGACTTATTTTTGTAGGTCCCACCTGGAATTTTAAGGAAAATCTTCAACAAAATACAAGTCATTTGCCATTATTTTTTCTTTTGATAGTCATGATTTTATAGAAACTATTAATTTGTTTAACAGAAAAAAAAATTCTTGATATAAAAATATTAACATCATTATGTACGTTTGACAGGTTTTAGGACTTCAAAATCTACTTAAAAAGGAAGTACAATTTCATACCTGTATAAGTTGAGGAAGAAAATCAATGAGTTCATCAGTAGGCATATCTTGCAAGCATCTACATGCAAACTCTCTCACATGTGTGTCTGAATATCTGTAAACAAAGAGATACAGGTCAACAAATCATCTTACGGTGAAATTGATTACGGTAATTTAAATTTCATGCATCTTGACAATTTAACAATAGTAGTTGATGTAGTAATTTTTATCAGGTTTAATCCAACATTTTCTACATAAGGAAATGCCTGTACCAAGTCAGGAATATGACAGTTGTTTTCCATTCGTTTGATGTGTTTGAGCTTTTGATTTTGCCATTTGATAAAGGACTTTCTGTTTTGAATTTTCCTTAAAGTTCAGTATTTTTGTTATTTTACTTTTTTCATAACATCCTTTTATCATCACATTTATTCATACTTGTTCACGATTTTTTTTCTACTTTTACAATATAACATGTGATCTTCTCTCTGTGCAGTTAATCAACTGGATTATTTTTCTCATTTCCTAATGTATTACAAATACATAGAAGATAAGTCAAATCCCAAAATGACTACTTTTAAAAAGATCTTTGTGAAACATTTAAAACTGAATTTTACTTAACATGTAACTTTATCATAAAGTAAGGAGCCTGTAGTTCAGTGGTTGTCGTTGGTTCATGTCTGTCATATTTGTTTTTGGTTCATTGTTTTGTTACAAATTAGGCTGTTAGTTTTCTCAATTGAATTGTTTCATATTTTTCATGTCGGGGCCTTTTAAAGCTGACTATACAGTATGGGTTTTTCTCATTGTTGAAGGCAGTACAGTTGCCTATAATTGCATACATCCACTTTATTTGAACTTTGGCGGATAGTTGTCTCATTGGCTATAACTTCAACATTTAGGACAAAACCTTCCCTTTTAGTTTTAAAAAACGTGAAAAGGAGATATGGGGCTATACATCCATTAGACAGCAACCCAACAAAACAAAAAAACCAAAGATAGTTAGAGGTCAGCATTTAGTATTCACAAATAGAAAGGTCAATACAATATGCAAAGGTTGAACTGCGTCTTTAAAAAAAAAGTGAGCAATATAACAGAAGGGGCGGATCCAGTCATTTTTAAAAGGGGGGTTCCAACCATGGCCATATGTCCCCATTCAAAAGCATTGATCATCAAAACAAAAGGGGGGGCTCCAACCCCCAGAACCCCCCCCCCCCCCCCCTGAATCTGCCACTGAACAGAGACTATCATAGATCTGTCCTCAACACCAAATTTCCCAAAATGACAAAAAATCAAAATAAGATATGACAAAACACAACCGCTAATGAGGTTCTTGGCTTGGAACAGAAAATAAATATTTTTAAAAGTGATAAAACATATCTTAACACAATCAAGTTAATGTAAATTCTGTAATTATTGCAATTTTTTTATAAATGAGAAAAATTTCAGTAGTGGTTTTGATCTTAAAATGTTTGCAATAGCATTTATTAAACCGATTTTTTGCCAGTGGTCAAGGATTCGCAGTATAAATAAATAAATGCACTAAATTAAAAGTTTCAGATTTTAAAATGTATTTTATATAATTTGTTTTTAATTTCATAGTTAACAATTTATATCACGTTACAAAAAACAAACTTAAAACATACTGAGGAAGTAATAGCTCCAATGACTGCATGGGATCTAACTTCTTCCAAAGTCCTAGCAAATCATATATTTCTGATAAATGTGAAAAATCCCAGTTTATCTGTCCCTGTAGTATCCATGGTAACAGATTTGGATTGTCATATAAATAATGTCTGTATTGCCACAAAATTCCCAACTCATCTGCCTGGCATCTGTAAAAACATATTAAACATAAAAGTAAATATCAAATTTAAGTTCTTCCTAAGGAGTTAGTATGTTTTATTTTGTGTATTTTTTTCTGTCAAATGTAAACATTCACCCTTTTAAAATCATCAAATTAAGAAATAATTCTTTCATGCCATGCTCTATGCTCATTTTAACACGGGTAGGCATTACGGTATATTTTTCAATATCTTTATACCGAGCGTTAGCCTGGTGTAAAATGTTGTCAAATATAATGCCTACCCATGTTAAAGTGAGCAAAGAGCATGGCATGATAGAATTATTTAGATTCTAATAAGAAAATATAGAACTTTGGTACTTCTTAGTGGACCTATAATACACGTTAGAAAGGCAGCCATTTTCATTTTATGAAGCCAAAATGTTACAGAAAATCAACAGTTTCACAATAAAAAATGAACAGATACATGTAAACTTACTTTTAGAAAGATTTTATTTATTTTCCTAGCGAGCAACACCAACACAAATATCCATTTTGATCTCCAACGTTGTTCAAAATACAACTGAAGTCGCAATTTCAATTGTGATGTCAATGTTTTATTGGAATTAGAACATGGCTTTGTTTCCAAAGCGAAAGAAGAACGTCATATTAGAATGTCTTGAAGGTCACCTCTTATTAAATTTCAACAAAATCAACAAACCCCTTCTTCCCATTCGAGTGTGTTCAATATTGACTTACCATAAATTACAAATTTCTCAAACATATCTTAAATGTAAGCAGCAAGGATTTGACAAAAGAAAATGTTAATTTAGTATAATAAAAAATAAAGTGAATTTATTATAAGGGAGCTTCAAATTCCTGGCAATAACATAAAAGATCTGAGACTCTTTTCATAAATTTTTTATTCAGAAAAACATTTGTGGTTAAAATGAAGTAATTATTTACAGAGGCGACAATGGTAGCCTTTTTGGGTCCTGCGTTTTTACTATAAAAGATCTGTTGATAAGACTGTCAAATTCTGAATTATCAACACCTTTGGGTGTGAATAAAACTGAAAAACACATGTAGTGCCGCAGCTTTTTTGATAGAAAAATGGCATTTTTTAAGGGTACTCTATGGTTCCGTAATTTTCGAAATAGTATGAATGAAGAACACCTCTTGCTTAATTTTGCTCAGAAAATTTTGCTTGTCACAGACAGTTTCCTTCAAATTTCTAGCTATTTCTACACCAAAAGCCAACACTCATTTCTCACTATTTCAATTTTGTTTTCTAATTAACAGGGCAGCAGAAAATAAATTTACTTCTACCTATTATCTTGGATGTAAAAACTAGGTGGTGCCAGTCATCTTTAATTACTTCCTTTTAACCTTGTATCTCATGTACACTTACCAACCATTTCCATTTTTTTTTGTGAAAAGAGTCACTGAAAATTATTCTGTCACAGGCTTTAAGAGTTTTGTATATATTGTATACGAAAGGGAAAGATTTGAAAAATATATATCGCAGCCTTATACCTTCATAAGTTTAAGCACATTTTGACAAGCTAAGAAAACAAAGATATAAAGAAATTTCAGTACGAAAAGAAACTGATACAAATACAAAAAGACTTAAGTTAATGATAAAATTGAGAATGGAAATGGGGAATGTGTCAAAGAGACAACAACCCGACCAAAGAGCAGAAAACAACCCAAGGCCACCAATGGGTCTTCAACACAACGAGAAAATATTTCAGTACAAGAATTCAGAACATCACAATTTTCCCACATCTAAACTTGTTGACTTTTCTTATTTGAAGTTTATTTGCAGATAGGATAATACCAATATTCAAATAATATGCCTTTTCCCATTATTGCCTTGGTACTACCACCATTGACCATTACTATTTGGCCAATACGTATGGCTTATGTAAAACTTTGGTCATTTCACATCATTGCCAATTGGGGCCTCAGTGGCAGAGTGGTCTAAGTATTTCATCTACAGTGACCACTAGCCTGTCAACTCTGATGTTGTGAGTTTGAACCCCACTTTTGACAATATGTGTTCAACTCCAATCTTGACAGATTGTCAATTTTCCTGCCAAAGATTAATTCAGTCTCAAGGTACGCTGGCTTAATCCACCAATCAAAATTGGTTGCCATTATATAGCTAAGATAGCTAAAAGTGTTGTTAAAAACCAAAAAACAAATAAACGATGTCAATGTTGAAGAAGTAAGCAGATATGTACAGATGTAAACACATCTGAGAAAACAAAAACAAATGCAGAATTTAGAGATATTATACAAGTATGCCAAGAGCTTTCTTTCTTTGAACTAAGTAACATACCGGTACATTCATATGAAACTTACCTGTCAATCATAATCAAGTTTCTAAAGGAAAGTGTATTACTTCCCTTCTAAATAGTTCAAAGGTCATATCTATATAAAATGTTGACAAGGTATATTTTAAAAGACACATTCTTAAATATGAAGTAAATTCAAGTCATAACTATGCAACCACATGTCAGATGTCAAGTGCAGTCTTCACACTTAACCACAGGCCCAGGAGCCAAGGCTTGCAAAATTCCTTTCGGGCCTGTATAAATCATCTCCACAGGCCAACAGAATTTAACTAAATTTTCCAAAAAATGAACTCTGGGCCTGTTGATTTAAAAGTTTATCGTGAAGACTGCAAGTGGTATAACAACAAGTAACAAAAAGTTCCAGTTGGAAATAAAAATTCTTACCAGGTAATGTCTCACCTTTCAATAATATATCTAGTGAATTTAAAGAAAAAAATTTTTACTTTTGACCAATCTTTTAATTTGTTCAATTCTCAAATTTTTAGGTGATTGAAAATTCACCCAACCAGAAGTTTATTTGATTTTTTTTTTTAAATATGATTACTTGTTCTGATATTTTCATTGGTGGGAATTAATCATGATGTCAAGTTACAAATGCATTTTTCCTGTCTTGCATTTTACTGTGGCTATGATGAATAACCCCTTAGGTCACAAGGTCACGTTTAAAATTTGCCTTAGGTCACCAGGTTACATTTAAATAAAACAGTTTTGAACATTCTTAAAAATCACAGGTTCTTTTAAATGAGACGTCAGGTCGCAAGATTGCTCTCCCTCCTTTTCTGTTGCCCCCCAAATCAAGACATTATAATAATATTACCAATTAGTTCATTTGAGACCTATAGATTCTATTACTTACGATGAAATACAATCTTTCTCCATCACAGTTTTAATAACTTCTTGGATTTCTGATAATAGTGAATTAAAACTTCTCTTTTGTCTACAATAAATAGTAAAAAATTTTCTTAAAAAAATCTATTCTTAATTTAATAATTTAATTGTCTTTCAAATTTTTTTGATGTTTTAGTTCCTGTGTCATTTACATATGCCTATATCATTTTTTTTTTAATTTATATTGTCTTTTATTAAATCCCAAATATACATTATATATTTAAAATGACTTTAATCTTTGTTAAATACCAACTAATGTTATATCCATAATATACTAAAAAGCCGTTGATAAAAAATGTGTGCTTTATAAATTGTATGCTTTAATGTGAATCCATCACTAATCTTTTTTTAGAACTGGACAATGATGGCTCAAGTTAATATGTAAGTTAAGGTAAAAACATTCAAATTTTTCAATATAATTCAACACAATCACTGTATTTGAATAATCAAAATTACATAGAACTTGCATTTATTACTGAATATCCGTCAAATTATGTGTTCATAAATTTATTATGGTCAATATGGTTTCTATTATTCCATTTTTCCAAAAGCAAAACAAATAATGGTAAAGAAATGATCAAATTTTACTATATCTGTTGTTCACAAAGAGGGTGGCCATCTTGGATTTTGGATCATAATCATATTTTTTTTTAATTCTGACAGCTTAATGAGGTTAGTTACAAAAGAAAATTTCACAGTAGGGATGGGATGGCTGTGTTGGATTTTAAATCTAACCTTTTTTTCAAATTCTGACAAATTACCAAGGTTAGCTATAAAGGAAGACAATAAAATATCCAACTTACGAAATTTTAGATGTCATTACTGTAGGAAATTCAACATGACAACCAAAATCTGGAAAATTTATCTGAAAAAGACAAAAACAAAAAATACAGATCAACAGAAAAGTCAATGCATTATTTTGTACTTGGGTGATTGATCTTTGCTGGCTTAACGTGCAGTGGTAAATTAATTATACTTGACATCTGATGTCATGTCATTTCATGAGAAGGAACATCTTCATTGGTAATCTTGGAAGCTCATGTTGTTCACTGATTAGATGGCATCGGCAGCAGAAACTTGTTATTTGTTGAGAAGGTTTAAAAATTACGATGAAAGGTTGATGATACACGCTTTTAATTTTTACTGAGAATGATTGCTTTGTATAGTTAAACATTTTTGGTTATTTTCATAATAATCAGTGTATATGAATTTGACAATGAAAAAGGACTGTTCCAAAATTTATCAAGTGGGGTGGATGGTCGTCACTCAAAACAATGAAATATGTGCAGTCTTATTTTCCTTAGAATTTTGTAAAAATTATAAATTAAGTGAAAATTTTTATTTTATGGCTGGTTGGGGGCTTCAAAAATTGCCTCGAATATGCATGCCCCTATGTATTTAATTCTGAAACATCCCTAATAAAAAGGACTATTTGAACTTTGTGATTAAATTTGGGTAAAATTCTATAATTGTCCATACCTGCATTAATACAGCATCATTCTGTATGACAGAACCAACAGGTAACAATGGATCAGCCGCTGCATGCATTCTTAATGGAACTAGGTGACTCCCTCGTATCAACTCTCTACAAAACATTTGTATAATAGAAAAACAAAGATATGGGGTATCCATCCATGACACAAAAATCAGTACATGCAGAGCAAAAAAAAAAAAACATTTGGTTGAGGCAAACTAAAGTCACAGAAATATTCAGACTTTCTTCATCCAATGTAGTAGTCATCTCTTTTTATGCAAAGATGTTCAAATTTGCCAAACCTGTCAGCCCTTTGGAGTTAATGTTCTTCATCTTGGATATATAGATCATTATACGTGTTAGTGAAAGACTGGCAAAGATTTAAACCAGAAAATATCAGCTGTTTTTTGAAAATTTATGTTTGGCACAAGTCTTTGGCCTTCTATAATAACTTAATGTCAAGTTACAGTAAATGGGTCATGTCACAGATTTTTGTCAAATTTTTGCATACATCTACGGTATATAAGACTTGAACAGAAACTGAAACAATAATGCAGTTATTTCTTTTATTTTTTCTGAAATATTACTGAACGATTTCTTTCAAAATATGTGAACATTTGTACAAAATCACATACAATTTGGCGAAAAAATTCTTAAATTTGCCATGTTTTGTGGTATTTTTTCACCAAGAACACCACATTAACTGTCCCTTGAACTTATCTGATGGTAAAAGAGGCAAAAGATACCAAAGGGACATGGTAAGATGTCTTTTATTTTGTGTCACAGGGATTGCTTTCTCTTTGGTGTATGTGTTAGAAAATTGTATACATGTGTGTATATAAAGAGTGGCAATAAACAAAACCAAAACAACTGCATCATTTTTTTTTCCTTTTTCCACAAGCAAATAATAAGCTTAGACAAAGAAAATAAAGAGCTGCCCCATCAGTGCATAATATGCCTGTCACCAACTCGACTGTTTTCGACAATTTTTCAACTAATAAAGTTCCATAACTCTGCAATGTCATATCAGAAATTTACAAAAAAACAAGCATTCTGAGATTATTGCATGGCAATACATAGTCCCCTACCGGGTAAAAATTCATTATACTGGAACAAAATGCTAACTTGTTCTATAACTTGTCATGGTGTAAACAAAAAGTAAATATCATGTCAATATCTTCAAGCATGACTAAAAACAGCGTGGAAAACTGATTATATGAGTGAATTTTTCAAGTCCAAGGACTATAACTCTGCACAAAATTATTAGACCGAAAAAAAAATTTGAACTTGATCTGTAACTTGTCATGATAAAACTATA
This sequence comes from Mytilus californianus, assembly GCF_021869535.1. NCBI lineage: Eukaryota > Metazoa > Mollusca > Bivalvia > Mytilida > Mytilidae > Mytilus > Mytilus californianus. The sequence continues at coordinate 30,178,757 of NW_026262712.1, forward strand.
TACCAATTATCAATCAATATCTTATAAGCATGATGAAAAAAAACCATTAGATATGATTAATAGTTCTCTAAAATTAGATATGATGTAATACAGTGTATATCTATTTTCAAATTATAATCAAATATAATTAATAGTTCCAAATATTTTTTCTTTCATTTGTCACAAACTAATATAGATTTGTAACTTATCTATAAAATGTCAATAACTTTTATCTACACAATGTAATGTATTGAAATATATACATTAATAAAAATAGATTATTATCTAATTAAAGGATTTCTCTTCATAATTTTTTTTTTATATATATAGCATTCAGAAAATTAGTTTATACTAAATAACAAACATACCTGCCAAAAAATTCTTCATAACTCTGGACTAAATCATCAGACCGAACAAAATTCAAACTTGATCTATAACTTGTCATGATAAAACTATATACCAAATATCAAATCAATATCTTCAAGAACAAAGAAAAAAAGTGTGGAAAGCTGATTTGCCGGACTGACGGATGGACAGACGGACAGAGTGCAAACCTAAAGTCCACTTCAACTTCGTCGGTAGGGGACTAACAAAAGAGAGCTTATTTCAATAGATATAAACAAGTCTCATGATAACTGTTAGAAGCATTTTTGAGTAATTGTTAGAAATACTGGAAAATCCCCCCTTTTTTATGATTGATTGATTGATTGTTGATTGCTTTACGCCACATTCCTTTTTTATGAATAAAGTCCCAATATTCCAAAACATAAAATCAAAAGTTTTTAAAAATTGAAAGGGAACTTATGTCAATATGTATAAACAATTCACCAAAGTTTCATGAAAATTGTTCACAGCATTTTTGAGTTTGAGTTAGAAAACTGGAAAATCCCGCATTTCTTATGAATAAAATCCCACGTAAAATCTAAAATTTATAAAAAGCAAAAGGGAGATTACGTCAATAGATATAAACAATTCACCAAAGTTTCATGAAAATTAGTGAAAGCGTTTTAAGTTATTGTCCAACATGTTGACGACGGACGGACAGACAGACGGTATACCATAATACGTCCGTTAACAGGCGTATAAAAATACATATACTCTGGTGGATGGTTGTATCATTGGCAATCATACCATACCATATCTATTTTTACAGGACTAATTTCACTAATCATATTTCAACAAATCTAATTTTGAAACGAGTTTGAACTGGTACCCATACTTACTCCTTCTGTGAGTAAAGTTGTATAGTGACTCCACCCAGAACAGTTTGTAATTTATCAGTAACATTAGCAGGACTGTTGTTACCAGGCGCTACAGATTTCTGACCATACAAAGTCAGACATAGTCTTGTCTCCCTTGGCAAGGTCATTAATATCACATTTTCAAAATTTATCCTGAAAATAAAAATTTGCAAATCAAATTGTGAGACTTATTTATATCACTGATCATGCTGATCTTAGAAAATTTCTTCTGTACTGTTAAAGACCTTCTAGGTTTTGATTCTATTAAATGTTCTATATTTAAACATCTTCAAAACCTTTGATGTCTGTATTTAAACATCTTCAAAACCTTTGATGTAAGTAATTCTACCTAAATTTAAAAAAAAGTACAGAATATTATTTACATCAAAGAGCTTTAATAATAGACATATTAACTTTTTTGGTATTTAGCTGAATTATGTCTCATAATTACACTAGAATTGTCTCTGGATAACCTTCTGACATCATGCAACAATCGCTTTTAAATTATGACGTCAAATGTTTTTAAATTTTGATGCAATAATTGGTGGAACTTGTACATGTATGGTTTTAAATACTTATGGTGAACAAATTTGCATACAACTGTAAAAATGTCTATCATAGAAAAGGTGAGCAACCAAAGATATGTTTTTTTTATTAATTTTAGGGATTGAGAGAGTAATTTGTTTTTTTCCTTAAAATATGTAAAAATGGAAAAAAAATAAAAAGGCAAAACATGTTTCATTTACTTAAAGATATGTATTCTATAAAATATTTAGAACAACAAATTAACTTGATGAGACCAATACAAACTTTACTTATATACTGCAACTAGTTGTGTTTATTTCCTAAATATAATAACAAAGCTATATTTTGTGCAATGTCAATTTCATCATGGATAGTTTCTTCAACAATCAGGGGTTCATTAAGGGATGAAAATAAGTTTGAAATTTGTGTTACAATTTAAATAGCTATCAATGTATTAATTTAAGTTGCAGTATAAAAAACAAATATTAGGTCAATGTCAGAAAAATATAAACTTTTTTGTATTCGGCACAAAACCGGGGAATGGCTCGGTAAAACCTCACCCTTCCCCAGTTTCTCAGCCTCATACAAAAAAGTTTGGGTTTCTTTTACATTGACCTCATATTGTATATTTATTTCTGAAATTTCAATAATATTGTAATGTAAATGATCTGTCTACTTTACCATTCATCCCACATTATTCTATCACACAGGCCAGTACTACTGATGGCTTTAAAACTTGTCATTCTGTCCAGTTCAATCTTCTTGTTAGCATAGTACAAAGAACATACAACTTTATATTCATCATATCTGAAATTAAATTACGGCTATTAAATATTAAATATATTCCGGGAGGGGGATACCCGTTTTTCTAAGAGCACCACCCCCTTCTTACAGAAAATTAATTAGGCCTGTCTATTATAGTAAATGGTACAGATATCTCTCCATCAACATACAGTTATTAACACAAGAATTCCTCTTCTAATAGGTAAACTTAAAATTGCAGTAAACCTGACAACATATTTAAAGCTATTTCTGAAATACATGTATGCATTTTATTTTACCGATTGTGAACTAATTACTATAAACATAAAAATAACAAATCTCCAGTTTTTTTTCTTTTTCAACAATGGCGTTGTCAGCTTATTTTTCGACTTATGAGTTTGAATGTCCATTAGGTATCTCTAACCTCTCTTTAAAGTTCTGAAGTCTGTCATGTTTATGATATTGTGATTTAATCTATTTATATTAAACCTAATACAAAATATGGTTAAATTGAAGTATTGTGATAAATGACAAAAAAATTAACTATCAACTTTTCGGTGTATTATACACGACAAAATACAGTACTTACTTAGTAGACCAGTATGGAGGAATTCTGTGTACTGTTGCTATATGTAATATAAAATTATCTTCAACAGTGGTTACTGATTTGCTGCCTGAAAATAAGAAAAAAATACAATTTGCAGTCTATAAAAGAGCTAAGCAATACACTATCAAATCAATTTTAGAAAAGAAAATTTTGCCTGTTGATGGCCCATCCATGCCCTTTAACCTCGACAAAAGAGTCAAGAGTAAAGTTTACAGTGGAGGTTCCAGAAATTTTCATAAGTGGGGGCCCACTGACTGCCTAAGAGGGGGTCCGCTCCAGTCATGCTTCAGTGATACCCTATATAATCAACCGAATTTTTCCCAAAAAAGGCCCCCCCCTCCCCCCCCTAAATCCGCCTCTGGTTTATAACATGAAAGTATCAAGAATGCCTAAAAAATAGAGCTATAATAAATCTATTAGCCTAAGTCAGCCTAACCATAAGTACATTACATGTAAAAACCTTTTAGATTTTTTTTACATTGATTCATCCCAGTTAAACTGACAAGAACAATCAGAGAATTGCTACATATACTCCTTGTTTCATCTTTGTCATAACCAATCAGAAAGTTCTGTTACATCTACTTTCCCCAATCTGCCTTGACAGTAGAACCACTCAGAAAGTCTTTTACATCTACTTACCCAGTCTGCCTTGACAGTAGAAGCAATCAGAAAGTCTGTTACATCTACTAACCTTAGTCTGCCTTGACAGTAGAACCAAACAGAAAATCTGTTATATCTACTTACCCCAGTCTGCCTTGATAGTAGAACCAATCAGAAAATCTGTTATATCTACTTACCCCAGTCTGCCTTGACAGTAGAACCAATAAGAAAATCTGTATGGAATGTTATGCAGTACATTCTAATAAATTCTTTCACAGCCTTCAAAAGCTGATCTAAAGCCTCTTCCATTTCTTCTATCAATGAACATTTAATTGCCATACTGAAATATATAGTTTAGATAAGTTAAAACATATTTTATTACTCAAAGTAAAATGGATTAGACACAAGTAAACCATACTTTTGAAGTCCTCTACGAATTACAGTTTATAACAATACAATGTAAATATGAGCATGCAAACTTTCAAAATATACAATGCTTTACGAGTCTAACTATTGAAAGAATAACAAAATATTAACTGAAAAATTGGTAATGATGATGATGATGTGAACAAATCACAAATACACTTTTCATCTTCAAATGACAAGAAATCTCTCAGACCTTTTGATAAATTTTAAAATATGTTTAGATATCTGAATGTTTTGTCCATACAAGAGGTTTGGAATAGCAGAAGTCAGTCATTTGCCTATAATAAGAAAACAAATTATGGGAAAAGATGATCATAATTACATTGCAAAATAGGCAAAGCTTATAAAAATAATTTCTATAAATAATTACTATATTTACAATAAGTTATACTCATTTGTTATCAATTTTTATTTTAATTGTTGCAAAATGTTTGGTGGAATTAATGAAAATTGAGATGAAAAGGTAACTTATAACAGATGATGCTGTTTCACTAAACATTACAAAATAAACATTCATGAAAATGAGGTCATGGTCAGATGAACCCTACCAGACAGACATGTACACCTTACAATTATTCAATACACCAAATATAGTTGACCTTTTGCTTATTATATCTGAGAAATGGATCTAATAACAAAAATTTACATTGACCAATGTATCAATCATTTGCAAGAAAATTTGTTTACAGATCTATAATGTTTACAATAAAAAACAAGAGAAACTGCGAGCTACTGCTCACTGATGATACCCCCGCCCAAATATTTCGGTAAACAGGAAGTTGTTGAGTGATGAATCTGAAAATGCATCACATGGTATAGAAGACTTATATAAACCCTTAAACCAAATTTCAGAAATCTTTGTATTGCAGTTCCTGAGAAAGATGCGACGAAAAATATTCATGGGACGGATGGATGGATGGACGGACTGACGGATGGATGGACTGACGGAGGGATGGACGGACAGACAGACAGACAGAGGTAAAACAGTATACCCCCACTTTTTTAAAGCGGGAGTATAATAAAATAGCAAAACATAATTTACAAAACTCAATTGTTTGGAAGAAATATTATTACAACAGTTGAATAAGTACTAAGATAAGCAAGTGTTCTTTAAAGCAACCCAAAACCTTAGGACTATTCTACAATATAAATTTAGTATATATAAGATAATATTACTCTTTCTACATATGATACTGATGCTTATCCATTTGTTAGTTTTTTTTTGCAGTTAAAACTGCCTAGCAGAATTATATTTCATAATAAAAATTTAATAAATAACATTATACATACCGAAGTACAACACATGTATATTTTTTTCTAATATTGTTAGTTTTGTTACTACATCTAAGGAGTTTTTATACACAGAAAAGCTTATAGTTTGTTGAAATTATTACAGAAACAGGCTTGGACTTCTCCTCAAAAGCATGGAATACTATTGTTAAGAGTTTTTTTCTAAAGAGGACTATACATTTATCTCTTGGAAGCAAGTTTCAAGTGACCACAGAATCTTATCTATCATAAAGAAAAACTGCATTGGTGGTCTCAAGGTAGCCGGCTTGTTTCAAATTTCTATTCCATTGAGACTGATTGATTGATCGTTGGTTTCTTAACGTCCAGTGGCAAATATTTCATGAATGTTCAGGACGAGAACAAATTAACAATAAATACAATAGGCCGTCCAGGATAAAGGTCGGGGAAATTTCAACTGCCACAGGAAAATAGAGGATATATTAGATAGGGACAGAAATTTAGCATTGCAACAGGTCACCTACAGACCCCTCAAAAAATTGTTGCAAGGGTCCTTAATGTGCAAAGAGCATGGCACTCTCTTTACACGAGGCATCAGATTAAATGTCCCCATTCTGACCGGACGTGGCTGCGAACTTGTACATCCCGCACAGCCAAACGGACGCCCAACTTTGGTGAGGGTTGTACTGCTGGTCAGAGGAAGACCAATGGTGACCATATTTCTATTCCCCAGTCACCATTGGGTGGTATTCCATTCAGCATGAGGCATTAAGGAGAAGGAGCAATTCTTGCATCTAAAAGTCAAAATAATGTTTCTTGGTAGGGAACCATGTTTCCTTCAGACATTACCTTATTAACCACATGTAACACATTAAAAACAATTGATAAAGAAATCCCCCTTTTATTATAAATGACCGAATTCCCCACTTAATGAGGGATTGGTGGACATACAATTAACTAACAAGAGTTTTGAGGAAAAAGTACTTAAAATATACTAAGAACTTGCTTTCAAGAACAAAATTATGTAAAGTTACTTAATTTTGAAATATGTTTTTGACATAAAGTCCATTTTAGGAAATCCAAGCCTGATTAAAGAAATTCAGATTGTACCAATGACAAAGAAGCTGCATTACCAAAAAGCTGTGACAAAAAACGGCTAAAATTTTACCATTCCATATAATTCTGCTTACTAGATAGGTTGAATATAAACAAAGGGTTCACTACTACCAAACTAAAGAAATGTTATCAAGAATTAGGTTATATTAACAGAACAATGTATATATATGTCAATGAGACAGCAACCCAACAGCTCAAGTTCACATGAGTTTAAAAATGCCGTCAAAATTTCATTATCTCATTAAACAGTAACAAAAGAAGATTTGACTCTTTACCACTTGTTCTCATGGTAAGTTTGAACAAGTTCTATTGCTATAATTGAATGAAAGATATAACATATACTTTTAATTTTAATTGGTGTATCAGAATATAAAAGATTATTGGTAATTTCATTATTTGTACACCATATTATAAAAAATATGGTTTCTCTATTGAACAAATAGCAATTGTTTAGAGCAATTTTCCTAATTCTTGTTGTTTAAAGGTTTGGTTTGCTTGCTTGCTTTGTTTGTATAAATATTTGCTCAAGCATTGTTATTAAGATTGACATCTGCAATCAATAGATAGGTGGGGCTTTAGCTTTTATACATTATACTCTGCATTATACTTAACATCCAATAACATTTAAGTATAATGTATACAAACTGAAGCCCCGCCTATCTATTGATTGCAGTTGTCAATCTTAATTACAATGTCAATGCTCATTATGCTTGAACAAACATTTATACAAACAAAGCAAGCAAGCCAACCAAACCTTTAAACTACAAGCATTAGGAAAATAGCTTTAAGACATTAGCAGTCAATCACTTTGTTTTGGAGTAGACTTTGGAATTTTACCCACAATGCATCCGATTCTGTAAGGATGAATTACTGATAAAAGAAAGTAGGTAAATCTTATAGCAGGAATGAGATTGCAAAAAGTGCAACCACAAATATTGATCTTTAATCAGATAATGAATTTTCAACGGTATTTTTAAACACTGTGTAAGTAGATTCTCCTTTTCTCGTCTTTTCCTTATCTTACTTAAGAATGTTCTTTGCTCTTCTTTTTAACTTTTCGAAAAATATTCAGAATCCTCTGGCTTAATCCATGTCAGTAAAAAATTTTCCCAGTAACCCCTAATTTTCTATTCATAATTTTAATACATATTGTTTAAAAAGATATTTTTCAATATCTTATAAAATCCTTGTTATTTTTTTTATCGTTTTTGAAAGAAAAATTACCAATGTTAAATTCATTTCCTGCCAATTTTCAATGGCTTATATCTCAAATTTTTTTTACAAGGACACATACCTTTCATTTTTTTCTGCTATTTTAGAATGCAACTTTGAAGACGAAAACAAGAATCTACATTTTGTATAGTCTACATTTTTATAGGAAAGTATATAGTTTAAAAATTAATTTACAGAATCAAGAAAAAAAAAAATTTGGAAAGTTTCTAAAAGCTTAATGCACGATAGGGGTAATGACCCTCATCATAAAGGAATATATTTCAAAACAAGAAACATAATTACCCATGTTTAAGATACCTTCAGGATGAAATTAATCATATATATATATATATATATATATAGGTAAAACATAAGTGTAACGATTTGCCAAAACTTGCTAAAACATGGAATTCTTTCAATGTTTGATTAACTGTGTAAAAAGGGGCATTTACAGTCAGAACAATGTTTAAATATGTTTTGAAATCCTAAAAATGTATGTTTGTTTCAGAAAAAACTTGAAATGAGTATAAAAGAAAACAAAATCAGATTAACATTTGTTGTTATGGTCTTTTTTTTTTTTTTTTTTTGTCTAATTTTTAAAGAATAGGGACCTTTATACAAATGATGTCGACATCAAAATGGTAAAAATACATAAATCAGGATGTAACAGATCTTTCCTTAACTGTTACAATAAATTTCTGGCAAATCGATACACTGTTAAGCAATAGTTAAAATAATCAAAACAGAACAAAACAGGTTAAAATAGGAAACTATGCTAAAATAAAAATGCAAATTAAAGAAACCTAAAAAAAAAACGAAAAATATGATTAAAAAAAAACAATTATAAAAACGAAAAAAATCTAAAATATATACATAGAGAATAATTTTACCTGTCGATTCAAATTTGTCAAAGGTCAATGGCCTTGTATATCTTTATATTTGTAGTTTAAAGCTTGGTACAGAAAATTTCATTCTGGCCTGTCTCAGTATTAATTGTATGGGGGTTGGAAGGCACTTCAATTAAATTTTGATGGGTGGTGGTTATTTTAAAAAAGACAGCCTGCACAATTATTGAAAATAATCAATTCAATTCTATGTTTGGCTAGATAAAAAGGACTTCCAGCCCTGCATACATTTATTTCCTGCACAGCCCTAAAACCGATTTGCACTGTTCGGTAATTTGTTATGGAATTTGTTTTGAACATATTATTATTAAAGCTCTAAGAGTATACACTTGATACTTGGTTAAACACATTTCTGAATATAAATATTATTCCGAAGTCTGGTTACACGATATCTGATCCAAAATGATGTTCATTACAAACTCACCCAATGGCTTGTTGTGTGGCATAGTCTTCGGTATCCTTACACAAAACTTGACTTTCTTGACCCTAAAAAAAAATTTTTTCTATTGTTTTTCACTTGATTTCTTAACTACCTTTCGGTTATCTAAATAAGATATAATATCTAAAAAAAGTTCTAAATGATTTCCTTGTGTATAATATGTTTCTGGAATAATCCTACTTGATAAAATTGCCTGTAAATCAGTGGTTGTCATTGGTTGCTGTCTGTTATATTTGTTTGGTACATCATTTTCTCACTTGATTTGTTTTACATTTTGTAATGTTGGGACATTTTAAAGCTGACTATACAATATGGTTTTTTTCTCATTGTTGAAGGCCTTACAATGATCTATAAAAGCTTACATCCATGTCATTTAGAAACTTGAAGATATTTGTCCATTGACTAGCATACCACATCTGCTTATTTTAATACTGTGACCAAAAGTTTGGAACTTACTGTGAGCTGTGCTACAATATTTTCTACTCTCTGTAGTGTTTTTGTTATGTCCATAGTTTCTATCTTACATAAAGTCAAACATATGGCCTTCACAGCTTGGCTTAACTGCTGAGACCTGATTAGTGCTGTTTCATTCTGAAAATATATAAAAGAATTGTGCAAAAAAGCCTACTCCTTAATGTAAACAAAATTTTTGAGAGTAAAGTTGTCTTTTTCAATAAAAAATATAATTAAAATTACAAAAAGAGTTCATCCTAAGATTTTTTTTATTTCCGCAAAAAAAAAGAATTTATACTTTCCTATAAATGTACTGTAAATTCAGAAATAATTGTGAGGTTTTTATTATTGCGAATAATGCAACTCCTTGAGTATCTCAATAATAAGAACTCGCATTCTGATATCTTGTACATATAGTTTTGTGTAGCTTTTCCTAAAATCGCAATAATTAAAACAGCATTTTTGTTCATTCTTCAAAAATCGCAATAATAAATGCAATCAATAATTTCTGAATTTACAGTAATTGACTTTCCTCAGCAAAAGGAACAGGAAATTACAAATCCCATATTTGTGTATCTTACTTCCTCATTTGCTATCTTTTTTTTTTTTAATTTTTGTCTTCTAAACAGTTGAATTAAATAAACTCATCATGGATACCAAGATTGAAATTTTGTATGCCAGATACGCATTTCATCTACAAAAAACTTATCAGTGACGCTCGAATCAAAAAGTTAAAAAAGCCAAATGAAGTACAAAGTTGAAGAGCACTGATTAACATGCAAATGAATGTGACTTTGAGGTATTCTGTTTCTTTTCTTAACTTTTATAGTACCTTTAAGATATGATCTCTCAACTTCTCTACTTCAACATAAAATGCATTCAGCAGAATCTCCATCTGTTCCCTGAAAAAAGGTTATCAATTTACGTTATGCAAAACAAGAGTGTAGCACATATAATGTGATTAAGTTACCCCAATTTTTGACATTTTTACCTGTTATGTCTGTTTTTTTTGCTCACACATTGTTGTCAATATAATGGAATTCTATGCGACTGTCATACAAGTGAGAGGTTTAGCTAGCTATAAAACTAGATTTAATCTACCATTTTCTACATGAGGAAATGCCTGTACCAAGTCAGGAATATGACAGTTGTTTTTCATTCATTTGATGTGTTTGAGCTTTTGATTTTGCCATTTGATAAAGGACTTTCCGTTTTGAATTTTCCTTGGAGTTCGGTATTTTTGCTATTTTACTTTTTACAACTGAACTACAGTTATATAATTCCCAATTAAGATAAAACAGAGAAAATATTCTCTTGCATAAATTTTATCTTTTAATGGAAACTGGAATCAGAGATTAGAAAAATAGGAAAACTAAGTCCTTGTGCAGTTTTACCTTTGAAAATTGTGAAATTTAAACTCTTAAAAAATACATAACTTTACAGTATTTAAGTGTGTTCTATGTCCATAAATGTTTACATTATTTAAGTGTGTTCTATGTCCATAAATGTTTACATTATTTAAGTGTGTTCTATGTCCATAAATGTTTACATTATTTAAGTGTGTTCTATGTCCATAAATAATAATTAAAATTGACAACAACACTTCAAGAGATCTGCAATTTTATTCTCTATGTCAACATGTTTCACCTGCAAGGCAGGCGTCTTCAGGACCTGAGGTCAATTTTAATTATTATTTAAGGATTGCATTCATTTGCATTCATTTGCATGATTTGACAACCCGGCATACCAAGGTATCCACTTCAGGTACTCTACCAAAACGATTTCACAGGCGTTGGTTCACCACACGGAATTTATGTCCATATTAAGACATTATTTGAGTGTGTTCTATGTCCATAAATGTTAAGTTTGCTTGACCATGAACCATGAATTTTTCATTAGCTAATGTTTATATATAAACAAACTGGCAGCATTTTACACATTAATAAAAAGGAGAAAACATTTATTTTTTATTAAAATTATATAGGGAGTTGGTCACAAAAAAAGCCTTCAAAACCCATTTGACCAGGGCTTCCAAAATTATTTTTAGCCAGCCGGACATTTTATATATTATCCCGATTTTAATCCCTTAAGACTAAATAAACAAAAGGTAATTATGGTATTCAGTTGCCGAGTTGGCCATCCCAAATTTTTTATGATTGACATTAAAAAAAACGATATTAAACTTTCTTTGATTCAAATTCGAAGTTCTGACGTAAACTGTTAAATTGGCAGTGCATCATTCGAAGTGTGCAACATCAGCGTACTTATATCTGCCTTAGACTCTTTATTTGTGCAAAATAACGTTGTCAAAAACTTTACTTTCGTTTTTAAATCTAATCCGGATGTTATCTTGACAATGGTAAAACATGGACCAGAGACGGATACGTAAATTCCGTGTACGTTTGCAAAGCTTGAATGAGTGTACGTAGCTCTTTCTACGTTATTTCTTCAAGAAAATATTCGAAATAAACGTGAGATAAAGGTATCAATGACAATTTAAGCATTTTTTGAAGAAATTAGGATGCATTATTAAATTTCACACCTGCCCACATGCGCACACGTGTACTAGTTCAAACAACGTGGTTATGACGATTTTTCATGTTCACCTTTTTATTTTTTTCATCAAATCATATTTGTAAACGTATTTCTGATAATTTAAATCTTTTTGACTAAATTAATTAGATGCAAACCGCTGAAATGTAAGAAAATAACTTTGAATAGACCGATCAATGTCCGGTTCAAAATAGTTTACCTGTCACCTGAACAGGTAAATTTCAGCTGTTCGACAACTAATTAGCCTTGATTAAAATAAGAAGGTATTAAAGTAGGGGATGTTTTGATAGTACTTAATGATCATGTCACTTTTATGACCGGAAATGTGTGGCTGTTAAAGGCAAAAGGTTGGGTCAAAAAGATCGCGAATTATGTTAAAATGACCGTCTCTTAAGAAAGCCTTGAAAACTAAAAAGTAAATGACCGTTTCATGCTTTGCCCAGCCGGACTTTTACCGGACATTATACAAATGTCCGGAATATATGACCGTTTTGGAAGCCTTGCATTTGACTAGTTTCTGGAATTCCCCTAATTACTTCTAAGATTGGCTACTATTTGTTTATTTCACCTTTTATATACTTTTTTTATGTTTCATTAGCACAACCTTAGGTTACCCAGATATGCCTTCCTTGTTAACATATATAGGATAAACAATACATACTTGTTGGCAATCATTTCATCTGTTTTCACATACTCTTTAGGAAAATACAAACATTGGCTATCATCATCAATCTAAAAATAGACAGTTACTTTCACTTCAAAACTTGAACCTACCGAATTAATTTTAAAATTGGGGTTTGTACTTTGTGAGCAACACGACAGGTGCTAGATGTGGAACAGGATCTGCTAACCATTCAGGAGCACCGGAGATCACCCCTGGTTTTTTGTGGGGTTAGTGTTGCTCAGTCTGTAGTTTTCTAATTTGTGTTTTGTTTACTGTCTGTTTTTTGGTTGTTTTTCACTTTTTTTTCCCATGGTGTTGTCAGTTTGTTTTTAGTCCCCTACCGACAAAGTCAAAGGGGACTTTAGGTATGCACTCTGTCCGTCTGTCTGTCTGTCTGTCTGTCCGTCTGTCTGTCATTCTGTCAGTCCGGGAAATCAGTTTTCCACTCTTTTTTTCTTCATGCTTGAAGATATTGATTTGATATTTGGTATATTGTTTTATCATAACAAGTTACAGATCAAGTTCGAATTGTGTTCCGGTCTGATAATTTTGTGCAGAGTTATAGTCCTTGGACTTAAAAAATTACCTCAAATATTCAGTTTTCCGCACTTTTTTTCGTCATTCTTGAAGATATTGATTTAATAATTGGTACATTGTTTTATTATGACAAGTTACAGACCAAGTTTGAATTTCGTTTCGGTTTGATGATTTTTTGCAGAGTTATGGTCCTTGTTGAATTAAGTTTAAACTTATCCCTTTGGTTTTTTCCTCCTCTCTTTTTGAACAAATAAAGTGATTACAAAACATCATATAAATATGTGTACTTAGTCTGAGAGAACATGATTTATTTATTAGGGCTCTTCCATTAAAACATACATGGTACCCAGGGAAGGCACTTTAAAAATGAAGAAACCAAACTATAGAGGCAATTTAGAACTTTTCTTTACATTTTTATTGTTCAAAATAATTTTAACACCCACCCATAGTTGCGATTTCAAAGTGCCTTCCCTGGGTCCCATGTATGTTTTTATGGAACAGCTCTTAGTTATAATCAACTTTGAACTACATGAAGCTGTCAGTAACTGTGAGTACTCTTAGATCAATACTTTGTGTCTGTTGTTTTTATGTTAGTTGTTTTGTGTTCTTCTTACTTGGTAATAAAAAAAATCCAAAATTCGGCTCTTAAGATTTCATCTTCATTTTTAAAAAATATTGACAACAAATTTTTCTCTGCTTACAAAATGTAGATCAATGAGTAATCACTTTAGGCCTCATGAAAAAATAAAGGAAACAGTTCCAACAACTCTTTAGGTTGGATAGGATTGAAGAGCAAACATTGGTCTATCCGGTGCCCTCTCTAAGGAGATGTCAAAAATAGAAAAATATACTTTAGCTGCAGTGCATCACCTTATTATATTTTTTTTAAACTTACTGTTCTAAGAAATGGTAATAAGACTTCCTGTCTCCTCATTAGCGTAAACTTAATATCTTCATCAAGCTTCAAGCAGTTATGGACATATTCATATCGACACAATGGAAACTTACTGCAAATAATTATGAGTTTATACAGATTATTTTCCGTTAACAAACAAAAGCATGAGGAGGTACTTAGGTGAGGTTTAGGAATTTGTGTCAGATGTTCGGACTCCATGGTTTTTTTTCCTACGATACAGGGTAAAATATTTTGTCCCATAACACCCATTTTTCTTTTCATATAAGACTTCAATAGCTCATAAAAGGTCATTTACCAAAATATAAGCAGATTCTAGATTTCTTTTCTTTCGATTTCAGACCCAAATAAAACCAATGCAAACATAAGGTAAAAGTCAGAGTCAGCCTTTTCCTGCCATTTTAAACTTAAATATCTGGAAAAGGAACTCCATTGCCTATCAATATTTTAGCTTATTTTGTTCCTTAATTAATGCTCTTCTGACTTATAGTATCTTTAAATTCTAGATTTTTTTAATTTCACCTAAGTACATCCTTAAAATTCTCAAATATTAACTTCCACATGTCCTTAATAATCACAAGCATACACATTTTGAACTGAAAATGTCATTTTTAGCTGAATTTGCAGGTTATACAAAAACATCTGATACAGAGAACATGATTTATGAATTAACAAACTAAAATTTAGTTTTTAAGATAGTTAAAGAACAAAATAGATAGCTATTACAGATCAAACATTCTATCTACCAGTGAATTATAAATAATGCCAGGTTCTATGGTCAACAATTAGGAAAACAACTACTGAAAATTGACTCATTTCACAAAAAAATATTAAGAGAAAAGGTGCTCGTAAGTCATGTACATTTCAGTATAACTTATGATCTTTTTTAGTTGTAAGATCTTTTTTGAAAAGAGCCCCTGATCAGTATTTTTCTGAATAAAAGCTTATTCAATTTTTTTAAATTGTTTTGCATCAAGTTGAATTTCCAAAACCTACCAGCCAGTCAGCCAAGAAGAAAACCGAACACAAAAACTATAAAACATTCATTATCAATTAGCCATTTTTTCTTAATCATTCTGGTTCAATAATTTAATCAAGCAAAATACATATCAGTAAAGAATTTTATTTTGAAACAAAATAACGTAATCGGGCTTTTATAGTTCGCACTGGTGTATTGTCTGCACCCCCTTCTCGCCATGAAATTTCAGGTAAAAAAACTTTTTGTAACTGTTAGAAAATGTAATGAAACTCCGGTAATTTCAAATCGTGTGTGATCGTTTGCGGTATTTTCATTTCCATCATCAAATAGAAGTTGAAACTGCTTGTTAATGATTCTAGAACACTTCATGAGTGTTAAAATGTGTCAAAATCACACAAAAAACAATTTAGAAACTTGTGTATGTTTAAACCGGATGTTTGAATAGCACGTGTAAAAGAAAATAAATACGGTGAGAGTGTACAGAAATCCGTACTTAATAGATATCACTAGAATACGACTTTGAAAGTAAAACAGTTCCATCCTTGTGTAAAACAATGTTTAATATATCTATCACATCCATGTTTGAAGGATCTTAAGCTAAAACAA
Organism: Mytilus californianus; assembly: GCF_021869535.1. Lineage (NCBI taxonomy): Eukaryota > Metazoa > Mollusca > Bivalvia > Mytilida > Mytilidae > Mytilus > Mytilus californianus. The sequence goes on from NW_026262712.1 coordinate 30,194,522, forward strand.
AACACATGCGTCAGTATGAAACACCAAAACGGTGTTTTTACCTCAGACCAGCAAAATCCTACCAGCATGGCACAAAATAATGCAAAACATAGCTTTAAACCCTATTTTGAAGAAACAGAGTAGCACGAAACAACTGTTTTAACATACATCTAATATATATCTTTAGGTAACTTACTTGAGAAGATATTCTGATCTGTCATAAACCTTTAGTAAAAAGTCAGATGTGTTTAAATCTTTCTGGGATGCTCCTAAGGAACTATATAATACATGGCTAATCACCATTTCTGTTGGATTTTCAACTAAAATAATAAGAAAAATAAACTGCTTTAGAAAAACAAAATCATTCAACTGATTTGTCATAAAAGTGGGAACTCTTTTCACTACGACATGTAGTCCAACGGGTGACAGGGGTAAGAAATATGGTTACCTGAATTTCTCATCACATGCAACTGATGCTGAGGAAACACCCATTTTTTTCGGTGCAAGATGTATATAAATATGCAAATAAGATTGTTAAAATGGGAACCAAAAATAAAATTATGTCCTATATTGAGGGATTGCCACATTGTGTGCATTTGAAGGAACCTTTGCAACAATTCTTTGAGGGTGAAAGTAGGTGGCCTTTTGAAAGGTAAAATTTTTGCCCTGTTAAACACTTCCTCTTTTTCCAGAGCAGTCCAAATTTCTAGTCCTCCCTCTGAGGATATAAATTTTGCAGTACCTTCTTATTTAGTGTATTGTTTTATGTGTTCTCATCGTGACCATCAATGAAATACATTTCACTGGACTCAAAAACAAACATCATGTTGTGATGTTACACTATTGTTTCAGATAAGGGTGAAGGTTTGGTACCATTAAAACGTTAAAACCCGCTGCAATTGTTTGCACCTGTCCTAAGTCAGGAATCTGATGTTCAGTAGTTGTCGTTTGTTGATGTGGTTCATAAGTGTTTCTCGTTTCTCATTTTTTATATAGATTAGACCGTTGGTTTTCCCGTTTGAATGGTTTTACACTAGTAATTTTTGGGGCCCTTTATAGCTTGCTGTTCCGTGTGAGCCAAGGCTCCGTGTTGAAGACCGTACTTTGACCTATAATCATGACAATGGTTTACTTTTATACATTTCGACTTGGATGGGGGGTTGTCTCATTGGCACTCATACCACATCTTCTTATATCTATCAACATGATCAATTGATCAATCAATCAAAATTTTGCAGACATTAATGTTTCACTGCACTAAATTTGTTGATGTTGCTGAAATTTGTTTTGGTAGTTTTATAATATCATGAATATGAGGATGGAAGTTTAAAAAAAATTATGATTTGATCCTTTTCCTTACCTTCACATGTAAACACAACTGGCTCAGTAACAAAGTCAGAGTACACTATAATTTTAACAGACATGGAACACTGTTGTTTAGTACAGAGCGGACTGACTATAAATCCTAGGTTGGTTTTTGTGTCTGTTGACTTGTACCGTGATTTCAATCTGCAAAATAAAGCGAGAAAATATAATCTGTAGTCATGGATTAACTAAAATCAATCTAGCTTTTGTTTTCTATAAAAAATAGTGCATATAAGAGTCTATCGTACGAGAAGATAAAATCAAAATTAATAGAAACTAACTCAAAATTAAAAACTTTGCTATATTAACACATGTAACATGAAATATCGATATTCCAACCACTTTAAATATAGATTGTAACTGTTTGCAATTTTCTATATATGACAAGTTTCTTAGTTTTACCAAATGTATGCTCCATTTTTTAGGTGTGTACATGGTGAATGAAATGTACATTTATGTTTAATTCTATTGTGTGACAAATATCTAGTTTAATGTTTCAGTTCACTATGATCCAGAAACTTTAATGATTTGACAACTATAAGTATAACAATGACCATGATGACTTTTAAAAGAATAACACATACTCAACAACCATCTGACAGAATGCATTGGACTCGTCATCTACAAACATATGCTGCCTCAGCCTCTCAAATGATTTATCCTGAAATTAACATATATATAACAAGCATATGTATGTTACGTACATCATGTTTTTAAGAATTGAATGCTTCTTTTTGTAAATTTTATTGGGGTGTAAAAGCGTTGACCGAAGTGCATTTTGTATGAGGCGCGGAAGCGCTTCATTCTAAAAATGTACGCACATTCAACGCTTTTACATCCCTATAAAATTACTAAAAGAAACATTCAATACTTATAATTACATTTTTTTGTTAGGATCATGAAAACACGATTTCTTTCAAGTTTTTATTTTATTTACCTGTGCACTTTATTGTGGAAGCTCGTGTTATCATGAATGTTACATTTCATTTGAAAATGAAGGTTGATTTCAGAATGACACAAGCTTGCTGGTAGCCAATCAAAATAATGTATTATAATGAAACATACATGTAATGTAATATAAATGTTTAGAAATTAATTCAGAAAAAAAACCACAATCCACTTACATATGGTTCTTAATTATCTGTAATCCTTGTGTAAACTGAAAATATTTCTAAACTCAATTCTTACATCAGAAGTTATAGTTTATTTTCTTGAGTATTTTAACATTTGAACTTGTGTAAACAGAACACTAGTCTAATACAAACAACATGAACAAAATCTTCAGTCCTGATAGGGGTCACAGTACCTTGTTTAATTCCACCCCATGTCCAAGTCTGATTTTCAAGTAAGAAGTCTTGAAAGTGATTGTCTTATATAATTTTTTTTTTTAATCTATAGATTTAGGTGTTGATTGCAGATTTTTGAGCTCCTGTTTAATTTCATTATTCCTTGGACTCTGAAGGATTAAGAGCTTGACATATTTATAGATTATCATTGGTCATCTCAACGAGATTGATTTTCTCGCTTGAGCCGGCACGGCGAAAGTGAGAAAAGCAATAGAGTTGAGATGACCAATGATAATCTGTTTATTGCTATTTTACCTATGACGACGTTGTTAATTTTTTAATTGACAACGGCATGTGCGCCCTTAGTTTCTAGCGATAATTTTTTATATCACTCTACTGTGCTGAGAAAGGAAATTATCAGTCAGTAAGATCAAAGGAAAATTTCGTAAAATAGCGATAATCGACGATATTGCATGTATTGTATGATCACTGTTGAAGACCATATATTGACTTCTAGATGTCTTTTGGGTCTATTTCATAGGTTGCTGCTTCAGTGATGTACATAAATATAAGAAGATGTGGTATGTATGAGTGCCAATGAGACAACTCTCCATCCAAGTCACAATTTATAAAAGTAAACCCTTATAGGTCAAAGTACAGTGTATTACAAGTCTTCTTTTATACATCATGTTCATATGGACAATAGAAACTTATTTAAATTTACCTTAACAAAAGGCAAGAAACAATTTACAATCTGTGATCCAAGTAAAAAAAATTTCAATGGTAGTTTTAAACTCAAAAGAAATTTGAGTCAAACATACCTGTGATTTAGGAGGGGGTGGCCGAGGAGGTGCTTTTTGTTCTGTTTCTTCTGCAACTGGTACCTCACTCCTGAGAAATATCTCTAGCTCATCATGGCTGGCCATTGGACAAACTCCCTTCTCATCATCCTCATCTGGAATTTGTGGATATAATGATGAACCATATCCACTGTCCTTAAGACCTCTGTTGACAGGCTTCACCTCTGTTGCCTCTGCGAACACAAAAGAGGGAAATCCACCTTTTGGCGATCCCGTCAATACACCTTCTCTTGAACTGACAGACTCACTTCTTTGTCTTCTATACAATGGATCAAAAGATTCTAAAGACAAATATTCTTTTTCAACGTCATCTCTTTCTTCGTCAGACAATTCAATCAAATCACTTCCTTTACGACTACGTGGTAGCGCATCGTCCACAAAATCACGATTATGAAAGTTGTCCTGAAAAACTTCAGATTCAGTTTGTTTTTTATCTCCCCTTATGTCATCAAACTCACTAGCACTAGCAGTTCTATGAAGACCTGTTTGAGGCACATTAAGTCTGTTTTTCAACCATGCATCAGTACCATGCATACTAGCGGGTCTGTTTGCATTAATTGTAGAACTAATGTTTGGTGTAGGATTATAAGGCTGTGGTTGAGAAAACTGATGTTGAAATTTACCCGCCATGACAGCCTGATTTCCAGAATTTTGTAAATTTGGAGCTGGTGGATGCATAGGGAGCACCTGAACCAGTCCATGTCCAATTTGTAAATTTGTAGGATAAATATTTGGGACATTTGAAACACTTTTTCTAGGGGGTAATGGGGGTCCAGAAGCAGTCACATTTGTAGCACTATTCACAGCCCATGGATCATTAGATGCATTATTAAAGTTTGGAGTAAAAAGGTCTTGATTCCAGCCATAACTTCCTGTATGTCCAGAGGTCTGCCAGGGGGTCGGTAATCTAACACTATAATCAGGTCTTGTTGGTTCTCTTCTTACTTCTCTAAATGCATGACTAATATCTGGATATGCCGGGTTGTTTGAATTGGAAGACAAGTTTTCAGATGAAGAACTTGATGATATTTTATTAACATTTTCATTGCTTTCTGAATGGTCAAAAGACAGCCCTTGTAAATCCATGCTATACTTAGTCTGACTAAAGTCCTTTTGGTGTGTAACTGTGGGTTTGTCTGGGGATAGAGCTATCAAAGAGTCTCTGACTTTAGAACTAGGATCAGGCATTGTCAATGATAAAGGACTATTGTTTCTAGGTATGTTAGTTCCTGTGGAACTTGTATTATTCTGCATTGAAACATTTCCCATGAAATTATTTTCAAAAGAATTTCCAAATGGATCAGATGCTGGATTCATGAAATTTTGTTCCACTGTAGAATTTGTTCTTGTGTCTGAGAAATCAGGTATATTCCATCCCATCGAAGGAGGATCGGATCTTCTTGATCTTTGAGGTATTGGTGGTGGAGGGTTTAACTGTGGCACTGGGGAATTATTTGTACCTCTCTGTTGGTAGTTGAGGGATTTTCCTTCAATCCCTTGGGAACTAGTAAATGCCATTTTTCAAGGCCTTATCATCTAATCTATTTCAACTGTCAAGATTCTGTAATAGATAAAAAAACATGAAACAGAACTCTTCATAAAATCATCTGCACATTATGAGAACATTTTGTTACTGTTCCTAACTTTCCATTTCGACAATTTCCAATTTAGTAATTCCATAAAATTATTTCAAAAGAGATGAGTTCCAGGTAGCATCAAGATTCTTTGAACAGAATCTAGAAGTCATCATTTCATACACAAAAAAAATAAAAATCTGAATTTCTTCATTATGTTCATTTTGTTTAGACAAGATGACATCAATTATCAATAAAGGCTTTGATTGTGTTGATATGGATTTTTAGTCAGAACTGTGGAATCTTCATGGAAAATGTGATGGAGTACCTGCTCTTTTAAAAAAAAATCTTAAGTGAACCTTGTAAAAAGCAGATATATTTCTATTTTTTTTTTTAGAAGTTATCATGCTTATTATTTATCCATTACTTTTAATTTGGCATCATCATTTACTACAGCTTCAACATGTACAAGTATCTCATACTGAGATTTTTACCATAAAAAAAATCATTCTCTAATTCCAAATTTAAACAATGTAAACATTCAGAAATGGGACAGACATACATGTATATATATGTATATGTATGTTAGCAGTCAATGGGGCTACCAAGCTGTTCCAATGATTTTTAAAACTAAAGTGATTAAAATTATCACTTTGTTAAAGTACATGTGTGTCCATCATAAGAAAAGGCATAAGAAATTGTAAGAAATGTTTACTTTTACTTCTTCAATAAAATTTACATTTTCATTGTATTGAAAGAATATCAGTCTACATTACATCACAAATACAAACATGACAAAAAACATTTTTTTATAACTCTAAATGCTTTTGATGAAATTTTCTGTCATTCTAGATGAGCAATGTATAAATAAATATAGCTTACAAAATTACATCAATTTGTCCAGACATGGTCAAAGGGTAAAAATAAAAGGATGTATGTCAATGAGGCAGCAATATTAAATGTTTGCACTGCCTCTTTCATGTACAACATGAATAAGAAAGGTGCTTGCTATTTAATTGACCATTTAACTGGAGTACAAACACTATGCAGTCGGTGAAGACATGCTTTGAGGCATTGTCAAATCCTATGATCGATGGTAGCCCTAAGCCTTCATAAAACTTAAAAGATAAAAGAAAGCTAGCCAAATTAAACCCATCTTCTCTTACAATGTAATATAAGTTTTTGTTGAAATTCCACCTGTAAAAGTATTGGTAGGGTATTATAAGACCGGAGCTCATGACAATTAAAATTGCTGTACAGTCGTAATGTTTCAGAAAACATTCCGTCATTCGTCTAAAACTTGACCAGGATGTAAATCAAAGGTGCTTTGAGAAAGTGAAAAATGAAAGTGGGAATCAGTTCTATAGCAGTGTATATTGACTTCGATTTATGAAGCTTATACCCTTTGAAACTAGACACAAACTAGCTAAAATTAAATCTCTCATGTCCACAAACTTTCTATCAACATCAACCCACTTCCGGTTAACTGATATTACTGATAACATTTCATATATATATTACCTATGCTAGAGGTGTTACATTTAGTAGGTTTGAAATATGAAAGAAATACTGTTCACCGATTTTATTTAATAATAAATAATTTGATTGTTTTGGTGTCCTGTACGTAACACATTATGTTATCTTTTCGTTTGACCTTTTTTTACGAGAATGAACGATAACTCTTGGTCATTTTGGTTAATGGGTTCCCGGTCAAAAATGTCCTGTGTTTGGCTAATAGAACTGTGTGTATGAGTTCCAGTCCACTTGAGGGTCAAAAAGAGGAATGTTATATATTAATTAAAAGGCGTTTTCTATTGTTGTTTGCTAAACTGTAAACACCAAGTGTCAAATATTTTAGGAAACACTATGAATGACTATGAATAAATACTTTTTTTTTTTATTTTGAAACAACATTTTTAAAAGGTCAAGTTACAGTACATCGACTATGTCACAGATTTTTCTTTAAATTTTGCATAAAACTTTATTAACTGAAAATCGACAAAAAAAATGTATTTATCTCTTTTATTTTCTGAGATATTACTGATTGTATTGACTGTAGGCGAAAAATTGTGTAGAAACTGAGACTGCTATAATTGTCTCAGGTAAAAAGCACATATAACTTGAAAGTCCGGGCGAAAAACGTTCTCAAATGTGTCTTAAAATCATTAAATTTTCAATTTTTGATACATAGATTTTTCTTTAAAAAAACTGTACATTATTGGTACAAAAATTTATGTTTTAATGATGTAAAATAATGACAGGGCCACCGACTTCGTTTCAACGGCATACATATTTCAAAGTGGTGTACTATAGAGTGAAAAAATACCACAAAACGTCGAAATAATCGTAACGTCTTCGCGTTGTAGGCCGTAAAACGTCGAATTTTGACGTTTTTCACTACCAACAAGGGAACGGATTGGTTTAAACACCAAATGCGAAATCGTTGACCACATCATTATCTTTATATCATTAAAACGGGAATTTATGTCAGCTTTATATACAAATTTTCATCAATTTTGAAAGAATTCAATAAGTAATATTTCAGAAAAAAAAGAGACACAGGCATTATTTTTTCGATTTTCAGATATAATTCAACGAGCCAAAGTTGTATGCAAAATGTTACCAAAATCTTTGACATAGCCAATTTACTGTTCCTGGACCCTAATTATAAACGTTTAGAATAAGAGATAGGCGAAAGAAATATGTACCAAAGGGACCGTGATTCAAACTTATAAGTCGAAAACAAACTAACAACGCCATTGTAAAATATGAAAACCAAAAGACAAACAACAGCATACAAAACACAACACAGAAAACCAAAGACTGAGCAACACGAACCACACTAAAACCGGGGGTGATCTCAGGTACTCCGGAAGGGTAAGCAAATCCTGCTCCACATGTGGCACCCGTCGTGTTCGGCTGAGTACAAACCCGGTGATCAGTCTAATTCGGTACGTCACCTTTGGGGAAAAGAGGACAGGAATGTGATTACGACAATTTGGACATATCCGTCGCCTCTGTGGCACAGATATTCCATAACAGTCAACCATACAATTCGTGATGGCATCCGAAAAAAAATTACGATTCCAACTTCACCACTTAGAACTCTTGATTTAATAGCTTTCTTGTGAGAAGCCACTCTCTATCAAGTAAATCATGATAGGAAATGCAAGTCCTGGAATATCGTATCATCTGCCATGGAGAATACTCCATATTCAGGCGCTGCTGGAATGTTGCTACATAGAAATGGAAAGTTCATAATTGGGAAGTTCAAATCACCTCTTTTGTCATATAGTTTTGTTTTCGACCTACCCTCATTTTTTTCATTTCGCCTCTCCTTTTCTAGCTATAAGTCAAGATATGAGTTAGATTTAACTATATCTGTTGTATCCTTTATCTCAATTTCGATGGGATAGATGCGTTCAACATATTCACCAAACTTTGAATTATTTAGTGAGAGGACATCATCTATATAGCAGAAAGTCCATTTGAAGGATAATGCTAACTTTTTTTTCTTTCTTCCTTTGAAACTCCTGTATGAAGTCAGCCTCATATAAATACAGAAACAAGTCAGCAGGAAGTGGAGCATAGTTGGTTCCCATTGGAATGCCGATTGTTTGTTGAATAACATGTCCTCCATTAACACGGTTGTTTTTCTTTTACTTATAGACTAAAGAACTGATACAAATTCTGCTATGTATGGTTCATATAACAATAAATACTGCAAATCTGTTCATGCACGAAAAAATATATGTATTATATGTCTTTGGTGGAAGTTAACCCGGCCTCTTCTAAAAGAAGCACCATATTTATACAATAATTCCCTGCATAATGATAGTTTATTTAGTTGGTCCGTTTAAGAATATATTCAGCTTGGAAGCAGTGAGACAGGATTGGTTGCTGCAGATTTTTAAACCTATGCCAAACCATACAACAAACTTAATACATGCATACTTGGTCGGAGACTCAATCTAGTTAAAGTATCGATATGAGTATAACAAAATCAGAGAAACATATTTTAATTAGATTGCCGGAGACTAAATGGCTTTGTTAATGCTGTAATATAGACTCAGTGGATTACGATACACCAATTGGAGTAACTAAACTCAACTTTACGAGATGAACAGTTATATTTAAAAAAAAAACGATATTGAAACGTTACACATTTATGAATATGTTCTTCTTCAAGTAATGTTCATTTGCTGTAATTCTTGCTTGTGTTATGGGACTTTTTTTGGTTTGCTTGAGTCATATCATTGGCTTTTAGGTAGGAAAATATCTTTAAAATCGTCAGAAATGTTTGTTTTTGCCATTTCTACATTATTTGGGCCATTACACCCCGTTTCATCGAACCCTGGATCTCCCCTTGCATATGTTGTTCAGTGGTTGTCGTTTGTTGATGTGGTTCAAAAGTGTTTCTCGTTTCTCGTTTTTTAAATAGATTAGACGTTGGTTTAACTGTTTGAATGGTTTTACACTAGTCATTTTGGGGCCCTTTATAGCTTGCTGTTCGGTGTGAGCCAAGGTTCTGTGTTGAAGGCCATACTTTGACCTATAATTGTTTACTTTTTACACATTGTACTTGGATGGACAGTTGTCTCATTGGCATTCATACCACATCTTCTTTAATATTTCTATGTAATATGCAAATACAGTTCGTTACTGCTATGATCAGTTATAACTATAACATACTTTCTTTAGTTTATAAATTGTTAACAAGGTTAAGGAAACAAACCCCTAGTTTTTGGTGGGGTTCGTGTTGCTCAGTCTTTAATTTTCTATATTGGGTTTTGTATACTTTTGTTTGTCTTTTGGTCCTTTTCTTATTTTGCCATGGCGTTGTCAGTTTATTATCAACTTATGATATAGAAATAAGAAGATGTGGTATCAGTGCCAATAAGACAACACTCCATCCAAGTCACAATGTGTAAAAATTTAACAATTATAGGTCAAAGTACGGCCTTCAACACGGAGCATTGGCTCACACCGAACAGCAAGCTATAAAGGGCCCCAAAATGACTAGTGTAAAACAATGCAAACAGGAAAACCAACGTCTAATCTATTTAAAAAACGAGAAACGAGAAACACTTTTGAACACATCAACAAACGACAACCACTGAACAACATATGCAAGGGGAGATCCAGGGTTCGATGAAACGGAGTGTAATGGCCCAAATAATGTAGAAATGGCAAAAACAAACATTTCTGACGATTTTAAACGAGAAACGAGAAACACGTTTAAAAGAACCACATCAACAATCGACAACCACTGAAACAGTTTCCTGACTTAGGTCAGGTGCAAACAAATGCAGCGGGTTTAAACGTTTTAACAGGCGCCAACCTTCACCCTAACCTGTAATAGTAGTGTAACATTACAACATAGAAAGACACACTATAAAATATCAATTGAAATGGCTTAACTCACTCAAAAAGACATATTAACAAAAACAAATAAAAATACACTGAACGAATAAATTTGATCTATGAGACAATGTCAAAAAGACAACTATAACCTTGGACAAAATGACGTTAAATAAAATAACGTACACAGGTAAATTTGAATATAATAATTTTGTTGTTAGGAGTACGATGTTTTTTTTTTACATCTTAAATAAATTTGTTGTTCATATGTTATGAGTTTGACAATGTCCCTTTTGTATCTTTCGCCTGTTTTCCTGCTCGATCCCTCGGGCATAAGTTGACCTTAAAAGGATTCTTTCTAGGGTCCCTTTTGGGAATAGAGCTCCTCACGTATTCAATTTCTTCTATATATATACATAATTCGATTTCACGGGCGAATCCAGGATTTTAGGTTAGGGGGTCGCATACTTAAATTTGGCCGATCGAAGCGAGGCAAATTTTTTTGAGGTAAAATTAACGAAATACTCTTTATTAAGCTGAGGACAATCTATGCTTTGAAAATTTTAGGAGGGGGCGCGCGCCCGCCACGCCCTCGCCTTAATCCGCATCTGGATTTCATTTGGGGGATGAAGGTTGATCTTTCCTGAATGATACGGGTTATGTTCCTCTCGAATAATTTATGATGGCGTGATACTAAACTCATAACGGGAGGGATATCGATAGTGCTTGATTTTCATAGGATGAAGACAAAATCTGTGGATCATTTTAATTGAGGTCTGGAGCTGGCAAGTCAGTAAGTGCTAGTAGTCCTTTGTAAATTTATGTTGATCATTGTCATTTTGTTCAGTTTTCTCTATTACCTGTTCTTACATCTGACTCTGACTTCTTTTAAACTGAGTTTTACTGTGCTTATTGCTGTGTGGTTGTTTATTCTACATTAGCTAGAGGTATAGGGGGAGGGTTGAGATCGCTCACAAAACATGTTTAACCCCGCCTCGTTTTTGCGCCTGTCCCAAGTCAGGAAATTTTGGTTCAATTATGTATTTCGGAGTTTAGTGTGGCGTCCATTTCGCTGAACTAGGATACACATTATTGTTTAGGGACCAATTGAAGCCCGACACCGGGTGCGGGATCTTCTTGCTGCGTTGAAGACCAAATGTTGGCCTTGGGCTGTTTTCTGCTCTTTGGTCGGGTTGTTGTCTCTTTGACACATTTCCCTTTCCATTCTCAATTCAAAATCCAGAAAAGCGTTTCCTATAAAACATGATGTACATTATCCACCATTTTTTACATAAGAAAATGCCTGTTCCAAGTCAGGAATATGACAGTTGTTATCCATTCGTTTGATGTGTTTTAGCTTTTTATTTTGCCATTTGATTAGGGACTTTCCTTTTTGAATTTTCCTCGGAGTTCAGTATTTTTGTGATTTTACTTTTTATGTACATTAACGCCAATGAGACAGCAATGCGATGACACGAACAATGCAGAAAAGATAAATAATATATTTGAGGATCTGGATGGGGTTAAGAGAATAGAGAATAATGGGGAAAATGTGCCAAAAAAAAAAATGGTTTAATTAAAGAATAGAGAAAAATAGTTTTAAAAAAATACAGAATAGAGACTAATGGGGCGCTGAATCCTGAATAGAGAATAATGGGCAAAATAAATAAATATATTTAATAAAAAAATAATATACGAAAAAGATAACAGGATTTATCAAAATGTTGCTTATCTAAAAATAATACAATCGGTAACATTTTTAATGATAAAAATCGTGGTTATCCTTCTGTCGATAAGTGTCATGCCAAAATATGACTTACATGTCCTCCGTCTTTCCATCAACAATACGGTAAGGGACACTTTTATTGGTCGCAGATTTTCCTTAAATTTTGAAACTGATATGAATTGAAAAACAGTATTTATCTATTTACTTACATGAAACAAACCGGGATGCAGTACGTAGGTGAAACCGGACACTATTTATCTAAACTCACGCAAGAACACCTTTATCGTTTTAGAAGACCCCCTAAATTTAAAAATATCATTTATCAACAACTTAAGGAGCACACTCATCCTATTAAATATTTAATAGTACAACCTTTAGAAATAATAAATAAGCATCCTGGGGAATCTCATTCAAAATGTGTAGGATCACGGGAAATTGTTGAATAAAATAAGATTAAAAAATTACAGACAGTCTATCATGGGAATTGGTAATATATCAAGAACCGATTCAGTTAACATTTTGGATATAGTTTCTAAAACTGTTCGTACAAACCGTTCTCATGGACGTAGAATAAATCGCAACGAGAGAAAAATTCGTACTAACAATACAAATATTTCGGACCTAATTACTATTTCAAAAAACAACGATAGATTTTATCTTTTAACCAAGCTCTGTTCTTTATCTGTTAATAAATTACATCAAATTTTGGAGGATTGCAACACAATTCCATATTGCAGTCCTAAGTATGAAATCGTCCAAATTATAATTGCATATTGTTATTCGAAACTGTTTCCCCAAATAAATCGCCCTGAGGATTATAAAAAACATTTCATTCAAATCAAATATGTCAGTAAAGGCTTTGATTTTGTAAATATTGCCGGTATTCTAAATGACCATTCCGTAAAAGAACAAATTCCTGGTTATTTTGATAATACTGAGCTCCCTATTATTTGTTATGTTTACAAAAAACCTACCCGGAAATATGTGTTTAATTATAGCGAAGTGTGTAAAGATGTTAATACCAGTGACAATATACCTACGTCATAAAATTGCAGTAATTCCAAATAATTTATGACCCCAGTTCCCATGTTATAACAGGAGACCTTAACATCGTCCAGGACCGAGAGTTGAAATTATCCCTTGTTAAAAGACCTAAATATCGTCCACCGTCAATTATTAATTGGAATGAGCGTCGTAACATCATCCACGACTCACTTCGTACTTACTGTATAAAATGGATAAAACGAGAAAAAGCTGACAAAAAAATCCTTCGATTCTTTTTTTAATTCTGTAATGAACACATATATAAATGGTTGACATTCGTATTAAACATTTTCCTCCTTACAACAACCATACTAGCCCTATTTCTCGTATCAAACATAAGCTAAAAGAACTGGCCAAGGAATTTGTTTTTGCCCAAGCTGATAATTAAGGCTGCCAATAATATCATTATTGTTTGACGTAAATTTTATATTGAGGTTCTGCAAAAGGAAATCACGAATTCACCAACATTCCAAGAGACTCGATTTTCGGAAAATGACATCTGTAACAAAAATAGAATTTTAGCTACCTCTTTACAAGCAGAACCGAATAACATGAAAGTTCCAACTATATACTGGCTTCCGAAGCTGCACAAAACACCTAACAAATATATCCATTTCCTACATATTTATTTTGTCTTAACGCCGTTGTTTCACTACTATACTGTCTATTCTACTTACTAATACACTTGGTACAATCAAAAACCTTGTAATAAATTGTTCAAATAAAACCTTTGAAAATAGTGAAATTTATTACTTTTGGAGTTTCAAAAATTCGTTGGAAGTACTTGATAAATTGCATGCTCATATTGGTAATTTCGAATCTGTTCAAAGTTTTGATTTTTCCACCCTATATACCACTTTGACTCATAATCTCATTAAGAAAAAAATCACACACATAATTAAATGGGCATTTAAAAAGTCAGAATGCAAATATTTATATGTTCAAACTCTTTTATGTCATTTTAGTAACAGCAAACAAAAGAACTATGTCAACTGGGCCTGCTTTGAAAAGATAGCTGCTTACTAGATAACATTTTTGTTCGCTATGGAAATTCCGTATATCGTCAAGTTATCGGAATTCCAGTGGGGACTAACTGTGCACCATTTATTGCGGACCTGTTTCTTATTGTTACGAGTTACAATTTATGACTGAAATCAGCAAAGATCCCTCGAAACAACATCTGATACAAGAATGTAATTACACTTTCAGATATTTGGATGATTTATTGGCTATTGAAAATGACGACATCAGTATGTACACTAAAGAGATTTATTCTGCTGAACTGACATTAAATAAAGCTAATACTAACAATGAACACTGTCCTTTCCTGGGTCTTGGTATCTACATCTTTAACGGGAAGCTTAATACTGAAATTTATGATAAAAGAGATGATTTTTCATTTCATATTGTTAATTATCCATTTTTAGATAGTGACGTTTTCTTGGCACCATCTTATGGTGTTCATATATCTCAACTTGTTCGATTCGCGCATGCATGTAACAACGTATTTAATTTTAATGTAATAAATCTCTGTGTTACTGAAAAAATATCACATCAGAGTTTTCAATATCACAAACCTGTCATCGGTACAACTAATTTAGGACATCATTCGTAAATATAAATCAACGTGCAGACATCGATATAGTTACGATACTGTTGTCAGGTCATTAAAATTGGATTTTTTTTGGAATATTGATTCACTCATATAGGGTCTTTGTATCGGAACACATTTATTCTAAAACCAGTTGTTGGCATGATATGGGTTATGCTCTTCTCGTATATTTTATGATGGTACAATATTAAACCGCTAACGGGTGGGATTGTGCTTGATTTTCACAGGATGAAGACATAATCTTTCAATCAGTAACTGCTAGTAGTCCTTTGTTAATTTTTGTAGTCATTGTCATTTTGAGTAGTTTCTTCTGTTACCTATTCTAACATCGAACTTCGACTACTTTTGTTTTACTGTGCGTATTGATGTGTGTTTGTTTATTCCACATTGGCTAAAGGAATAGGGGTGATTGAGGTCTCACAAAACATGTTTAACCCTGCCGCATTTTTACGCCGGTCCCAAGTCAGGAACCTCTGGCCTCTGTTAGTCCTGTATATTTGTTATGCCCCCGCAAATGAAAGTTGGGGGCATCTTGTTCTTCCTTCCGTCCTTCCGTCCGTCCGTCCGTCCCATTATGGGTATATAGTTATTCAAGATAACTCCTCCTACAGTTTAAATGCTAGGAAGTTTTCACTTTGCTGGTTGTTTTTACATATATTGAAGGTGTGCATGTGGTCAGGGTTTTGATTTTTATTAATATTTGCTCTTTGGGAGATAGTTGAACTTCGTTATTTTTGGAGTATATATTTGCATAAGAAGTGCATAGCGTTTCCAAATAACCCCTCCTACAGTGAACCATATACCTATGGGCTTCCATGCTCAACTTTGTGTATTTTGAAATAACACTCGTACTTTGCATCTGCGGTGGCATCATTTGTGTAAAATGATAATTCTAGTTTTCTTTCATTCTTCATAAGAAGCTCCTGTGTGAAGTCTGTCTCATATAAACAAAGGAACAAGTCGACAAGAACAGTAACACAGTTGGTTTCCAAGACAGTGCCAATTCTTAGTTGAAAACAATTTCTCCTAACGTAACAAATATGATGTCAATAAAAAAAAATATGATTCTTTATATATCACCCTCAGAATATTTAATATTTTTTTGTTTGAATTAGAGTGGGTTTTGTTACAACGTATGATTTATCCCTCTCTAAGACAAGATATGTGCCTAGCCATGAGATCTTGGGTCCGAAGGATGATCATGGTGGAAAATGAGATTTATTTTGCAATAAGTACCTAGTATATGTGTAAGAGAAACAATACTGCAAAGTTTCAGGGTGATATTGACTGTATGATTCATACGAGAATAACGAAATCATAGATCTACATTTTAATTAGATTGATTTACTAGTTGAAATCATGCAGTCTTTGAACTAGCATTCAAAATTTAAAGTGCTTAAGCAGTGTTGATCTGTCAAGTTTTCGGTTTGCTCCTTTGTCGCGATGCTACATTCACAGCTGTTCCAGATAGAGAGATGATTGACCTTACCTCTTTTCCTGAAACTCATTTCAAACCCTATGAATGATAGGCTCCTAACTTGCGATAGGCACATGGGTTTGCTGCTGGATTCATATTTAATCTATATTCAAATCATACATTTGACCAAGTTCTAAAGTCAAACAAAATCCGAAATATCGCAATCTTACGTATGCCTTGCATTGGAAGCAATACATTAAAGAAGGTTTTCATACATAATCAAACCACATTTGTTTCACAAATGCTGATTTTTACCATTTTTTTCCGTGTTTGCCTATAAACTTGAAAATTAGATATTAGATAGATATAGAAGATTAAATGACAAAACGATCAGCAAGACAAGATCTACAAAAAAGTTAACATGGCCGAAATTATCAGTAGACTCCTTACAAGAGTTATTGTTCTTGAATGACAATTTTTCCTTAAGCCCAAAAAAAGTAATACATGTATTTCCGCTAACGTGCTGAAAAAAATAAGGTAGGTAGGTAGGCAATATCATTTTATTTTACAAACATTTTTTAGCTGGTTACTACTAGGGAATCAGTCTTACTTTAACAGTGCTTCTTCAAAAATGGCACAAAAAGTGTTAGGGTATGCACTTAAAATTAGGGTAGGTAGGGTTAGCGGAAACACATGTATTATTTTTTTTTTGGTCTTATTTTTTGAGTGTCTTTAACGATTTGATAATCTTGAAAACTTTGATAGATAGATAAAAACTTTAAAAAAAAACCGAGACTACTATAACACACTATTGTTATAGTAGTCTCTGGAAAAAAACAAAAATGATCAGCAAGACAAAATCTGCCATTAGGTCAGCAAAGATGAAATTGTCAGTTGTCTTCTTATAGGATTTATTGGCCTTAATTGACGATTTTTTAAAATCTGTTTTTGTTTTTTTGAAAAAAAAACTATATTATGAAGATAGAGAGAATATTCAACCGTTAACAGAAAACATAGATCAGCGACGCATATACGTATATAATATATATACGTCTAACAGGGCAAGCTCAATGAGTTGTATAGTACTATACAGACATACAAATCCTCGGCAAGATCAGCAAAAACGAGATTTTAGTCATAAATTGTATTCTAGTCTACAATATTGGAGAGTGTCTATTGTGGAAGATGTACACAGACCTATGTGAACGACACAGGCTCTGTAGAACCTCTAGGCACAAGTTATAACTAACATATATTACACGTATTGTATTATATCAAGGAATTGTATATTTGAAATATACAATTCCTTGATTATATATGTCTCTGCTATCTGGTATCTCAGCTTGTATTTTCGGTAGTCTTTCCTCTTACATGCATAATCATAATGATTTAATTATGCAATGTATGTGCTATCTGTATTCGGTATACGTGCAACAGAATCAAAATAAAACTTTCGTATCGTATCGTCTATAACACTTGTGTTATAGTAGTCTCAGATCTGATAATTGACGGCTTCTTTGAAACTTTTTATTTCACTAAAGGCCGCACATGAGGCATGATAGTAGCCCCTAGTACAAACAAACAACAAAAACAAATTTAATGCATCAATAAAATTAAACATATGTACATGTACAGAATTATCCCAAAGGTATTTGGGGACAGCACAATTTTGTTAAGCCCTCACCCTTTTTTTCCAAAAAAATCCGGTTTTTTTTGTTTTCTATTAATTTCAATTATTTTCGCGTTTTTCTGTATATAGGAAAATAAAAAATACTATGTCTAAATAGTTTTCATAAATAGTTTCTTGATTATATCAGTGACTGCTGTGGATAGTATACTTGGAATTGATAGTAAATAGCAAACATGGCAAATACAAGTTATTTCTAGTAAATTTATGTTCCTATAATCATATATACATATAATACAAGCCAATAAGAGTGAATTTGTCATTACTATTCATTAATTCATAGAAACTAACAACATTTTTAACTTTACATACCTCTGCAGGTAAAAACTTTTGTCTCTCAACATTGAAAAAGGTTCAGGACCCCCCAATATCCAATATCCATTAGAGTTATCTCTCTTGTACAATTTCTCAATATTTATAGATGGCGTATTAAAATTTACGATTTGTCATGGCAGAGAGCACTGTAAGTCACTTTTAAGCCACTATTTAGGGATAAAGTCTCTTTTTCTGATTATTTTACATGTTCTCTCAGAGAAGAAAAATCATTATAATCTTTTGGAATTAATTGTCAATTTAAAAAGTCGACAGCAAATCTATTTTTCGCCAAAGAGATAGCTGAACCCGCCCCCGTCCGATTTCAAAATATTTGACAGTTCATGTGATTATCATGAATTTGTATATACATTGAAGTTTGAACCAAAACAAAGATAATGAATTTATTTTAAAGAAGTTTAATTTTATAGGATTATTGTCCGATTTTGACATCTATTTCCATCATGTCCATGGTAAAAATTGAGATTTTAAGAGGTGCCCATAATTTTTTTTCTGTATTGATTCACATTTCATGTAGGTTGGAATTATTTGAATGTAAAAAAAGTGGGAAAACTATAGTATCATCAACTTGCTGTTTCAGTATTGGCCCTGTTATAGATTCGATGTTAGCTGTATTGGCCCAGAGACTCAAAGAGTTGAGGGCCAATGCAGCTGATCAAGAATCTATAATAGGGTCAATACAGAAACAGCCAGTTCATAACACTTTTATAAATTGATGTTAATTCTCCGATTAAACTAAGAAACTTACTGTGAAGAAGATACAGGAATTCATATTTGAACTTGTCTTTTCACTGAGTCACGATGCACTTTTGTCGACATTGATGTAATTTCTGATTTCTTGACCAAGTACTTAATCTATGCTATTACCATGATTACAATTCATTTTACATGTATCTAGCAAATATAAAGTAGCTGGGAAGAATAAATCAGTCAGTTTAACCATTCTTACTCTATACAGCTTTTTCCATATTGGAGTATTGGACCGGTCCGAAAAGCAATATATATTAACTCATGATTTATATCGACAGGGCAACATCATCATTATTGCACATGTTGATTTATCCGTATTAGGGTTGATTTGATCATATCATTTGACAAATCAAAATATAGACTGTACTCTAAATTATTATAGAATTAAAAACTATTAACCACAAACTTATTGTCAGAGACTGTGAATCATTCATGTCATTTACAAATGTACTGTACATGTTTATAGGGGACCCAACCCAAATTAACCCTTACTAACAAAGTAACCCATACCTTACCATATAAACACCAGCCCTAATCGTTAAACCCTCAATACATACACATGATTCACACAAGACCACCATTATCACAGGCTCTGTTAAAAACCACATGTGGTGGTCATGGTGGTGGGTATTCAAATGACTTATGTTAACTTGTGAGACATACATCTTTTTTTTTTTTTATTGATTTCTAACCTTCTAACCAACTTTTTAATACAGTATATAATCTCAACATTTTATAGCCGACCATACGGTATGGGTTTTTCTCATTGTTGAAGGCCGTATGGCTGCCTATATATAATTGCTTATATCCACTTCATTTGAACTTTGGTGGATAGTTGTCTCATTGGCAATCAAACCACATCTCCTTATTTTTATATTAAAAGTAATAAGTATATGCCAGATTCTGTCAGTCAGCCAGTGCCCCAAATTAATTATTTGTCTCTATCTGTTTGTCCGGAGTGCTGTATTGGTCCCGTTAGACACTGTGTGTTTTCAGCTTAGCATGATTACACAGCTTCGAGTAGTATTAAATTATTTGAATTATATATATATATCATGTATATATACTTATCTGAACTCTTCACTCTTAACTTCATTAAGTGGTACTTAAAAAGAACTTTACAATACTAGTTTACCTAGCTTTTCATTAACTAATTTTAAAAATGCAATTGCCATCCCTCAACATGACCTTTATTAGGAGTGTCTAAAACCTGAATACTAATTATATTTTTAGTCTCTGGATGAGGTTATTCCATTCAATGCACATGTCTGGAAATTTAGATTTTTTTGGCAATTGAATTTTTTTCTCTGCAGTCATATGGTTATTGGACACAGATGTATGGCAGTTGCAGAATATTAGTCAATTACTGTGGATTAATTTATTTTACTGGATTGAGGATATTTGTGGTTTTTCCAAAGTCTGTGTACAAGCCTATAAAAAATTGTAATTCCTTGAACACTTAAATTGGTTACTCATGTTACTGTTCCTGTAAAACAATTTCACCTGAACCCTCGAAATCCACAAAAAATTAATATCCAATGAATAAAAATGAATCCACAGTACAATGTAAATTATGATTCTTAAGGTGGTACATAACACTACAGGGAGAAAACTCTGTAAAAATCAGCTGAACGTTTTAATCACGTTCTATTGTTAAGGAAATATTAAGCTTCTCAATGATCAAATTTAGTGTTTGTCAAACTGCTATATATATATATATCCAATGAAATTTTTCCGATAAAGTGTGTGGTTCAAGTTTTTTGAAATTTTTATATTTTTGTCAAATGGTCAAAGTAAATATTTTGTCAAAATTTTATGAAAATTAAACGAGCCAAATTAATTTTAGTCAAGATGTTTGGTACCACCTTAAGTCATTTTATTTAAAGTCATATTTTATGAAATTGATCAAAGGAATACAGATAAATATATAATGAAATGAATGGTTTAAAATTCACAGCTTTGACGTGAATTGTTTTGCTAGAAACTCTGAAATGGAAAGGAGTATTCTCCAGATTTTGTAGAGGGCTATAGCCATCAGAAAATTATTTAGTCCCATAAAACATGTAAAAGATGAATGGGTGGGAACTTGGCCATAAATAATAATTTTTGTTTTACCTACAGAAATGGGTTTTGTCAGACATTGCTGTCATGCCTGTCTAGCTAACAGAATGTCAGACAAAAGCTTGAATAGTTAGGAAAGACTGTAATTAGCTTTCATAACTCATATTCAAGGATTCAACTCAAAAACTCATACTTTATTTATAACATAGTAAAATGTCTATCAAAATTTCAAAAAGTCCTAAAGAAACAACATATAATGCATTGACTTTTTATAATGAATCAACATTTGGTGTGCATTTTAGAATAAACACCATTTAATTAACCAAGGTGATCTAAGAATTTCATAGGTCATATGAATTGATGTAAAAATTAATAAAAATATAAAAACATAGCAAGCACGTGCCATAGTATAATTGCGATTTTTCTAGGACTTTTACAATGCATTTCATGTCATAAACATGATAGATTAAGAAAATATGTAAATCATTGTTTTACCTGTATTTGAAAGATTTTTTGCGGGAAGAATCAGTCAATGAAAGTGAGTTAAGGGTTAAATTGAAGTTTGTTTGAACATGTTGAATAGGATTCAAATTAGTTGAATTATTATTGACTTGCAAGCCAATAATACATCTTCTATTTTTTTAGCATATTTTGACAAAAATGAACCAAAACTGACTGCTAAGAGTGAAATATTATTTCACAATTCCACTTTTATAAAATTCTCTAAAACACTAAGCTATACTATTTGTATGTGATTTTTGTTTCCTTTCCTCATCTTTGTCATCATGTACAATGTAAACAAAAAGTATGACTTGACTAAAAAGGTGAAATAAGTAAACAAGGAAACGTTTAACAGGTTTAAATCCCATGATCTGATGAATCTTACCAATATCATTTGTAAATACTATAATGTATGTGCAATCCAAGAATGAAACCTTTAATTTGGTAAGAATTGATTGAAAAATTGATTTTATACCTAGTTCAGTCTGCAACAAAATCTTTTCCAACTACTAGTCTGAAGAACAATATCCTGACATTTTTCTACGTGTCTAAACAAAGTTTTTCAAGTACTAATACCAGTCAGAATATAATTTTAGTAGTCTGGGACATCAGACTTGTCCAGTACTTACATGACTCCCTGTGCGGGATTTTCTCGCTGTATTGAAGACCCATTGGTGGCCTTCAGCTGTCTTCTGCGTTTTGGTCGGGTTGTTGTCTCTTTAACATATTCCTTACACAAATTGCCTCAAAATTTTAGGAATAAGGGGCCAAAAAACAAGCATTTTTCTAGTTTCAGGACAATAACTTGTGTGTAAGTGTATGGATCTTTATGAAATTGTACTACAAGGTTCCATATCACAAAGGGAAAGCTGGGTTTGAGTTTGGGGGTAATTGCCCTAAACATTTAGGAATTTGGGGCCAAAAAGGGGCAAAAAAACAAGCATTTTTCTAGTTTACAGACAATAACTTGTGTTCAAGTGTATGGATCTCTCTGAAATTGTATTGCAAGGTACCATACCACAAAGGGAAGGCTGGGATTGAGTTTGGGGGTGATGAATCATAAGGGGATCAAAAAATTGGGGGGGGGGATTTTTTTTTTCCTTTTTTTTCTTTAAAATTTTCCATTTTAAATTGGTTATTTCTGATTAAATATATATAAAAGCAAATAATAATGATATGGTTTGAATAGGTAAATTAAAAAAATTTAAGTTCTTAGACCACATTCATTCTGTGTCAGAAACCTATGATGTGTCAAATATTTAATTACAATCCAAATTCAGTGCTGTATCAAGCTTGAATGTTGTGTCCATACTTGCCCGAACTGTTCAGGGTTCGATCTCTGCGGTCGTATCAAGCTGCGCCCAGGATTTTCTGGCTGTATTGAAGACCCATTGGTGGCCTTCAGCTGTTTTCTGCTCTTTGGTCGGGTTGTTGTCTCTTTGACACATTCCCCATTTCCATTCTCAATTTTATTATATAGTTTTACATTTCATGCTTTACTTAGCTTCTTAATCTTAAGCATATTTTGCTAGTTGTGTAGCGATAATAATGTTTAAAATGTAAACCACATTTAATTAAAATCCCAGTTAAACATGTTAAAATAATTTTATGCAAAATGACATGTTTTCTCATGTGACACCATTTATGTAGAAATCTTTCTTTTTTAATTCTAAAGTTTGATGCTTCAGATAGTTCAGGGTCAAAAAGCATTAGGTAATTTTATTTGTTTATCTTTATACAACATGTACAAAGTTATGTAAATTTAAATCAACAATGTATTGCTTTATTCAGAAAAAAATTCTTTTGTCGTAGTTAGCCATTTCCTTATTAAGCAAATCTGAATTATAAATTTTCTTTACAGTAAAAATGTTGTACAGTTAAAATAAGGAAATTCATGTACTATAACGATATATGAGGGTCCTGATGGGGTTCACTGAAGAGAATAATGTCCAGACCATAACTTCAAAAAAAAAAATAGGGCAAATAAAACAAAAATAAAGGCAACAGTAGTATACCAGTATACCGCTGTTCGAAATTCATAAATGGATTGAGAAAAAACAAATCCAGGTTGCAAACTAAAAAAACTAAAACTGAGGGAAACACATAAAATATAAGAGGAGAAAAAAGACACAACAGAAACACTAAAATGCCACACACACAGAAACGAACTATAAGATAACAAAAGCCAATTTCCTGACTTGGTACAGGACATTTTAAGAAAAAATGATGGGTTGAACCTGGTTTTGTGGCTAGCCAAACCTCCCGCTTTAATGGCAATGTTAAATATAACACTAAAATCACAACATTACATGACAGGACTACAATACAAATAAATGGAAGAACATACAGGACAGAGAAACACACAAATAAACAATACAATAGAACATTACGACAATGAAAAAATAGTGAATAACAGGGTGATAAAATATAAAATAAAGAACAATAACTCAAAAAAAGAAAGAATTCAGATATGAAGACCCCCAAAGGCCATCCAGACCCTCATATATATATCTGGAGTTCCTGACCTAACTGGCCACACGTTTACATTTTTGAATCTCTGACAATACATAGATATATATTAATTTATATGTATTAGGATTTATGGTCCCTAATTAACAGGTAAAGCCTTGAAATTCTTCTTTCACATCTTTCAGTACACTTTTCTCGACAAGTCTCTAGCCTAAAGTAATGATAAATCAAAGAAAATATCATAAATGCCTCATCAACCAACAGGTAACAACAAAAAAATGAAATGATTAATTTTGATGAATTACGATAAGAACATCTTTAACATGTTTAATGATCGGGTAAACAAACCCTTGTTACTGGCCGATAGATGTTAATTTGAGTCACTCAAGTATCACACCACTGTATTTATTACTAATAAGGTGGCCCTGTTTAAATTTATATAGTATTTGTGACTCATGTACTTGATCAATTCAATTGGTGATTTAAATTTGTTTTTATTATTAAATATTACACGAAAATAGGAAGAGAGATTATTATTGGAAAATGATTCAGAAAGGGATGCAGGTAAAATATAATTTGAGAAAAAATTTTCTGTGTGAATAATTATCATGATTATTGATATCAATTACAGACAAAGATAATTATACAGAAATGTATACAGTATGAAATATATTGAACTTGTTAAGAATTATCATGGGGTAATATGTAAGAGGGATGTTAAGCATGGTAATGGAACAACCATTTAACTTGGAGGGGGGTACATCTTTTTTATTATGAAATATTTTTACGTACCACACAAGTATTTTCTCCCTTTTAAAAAGGTTTTTTCTTCAATCCATTACCCCCCCCCCCCCCCCCCACCCACCTCCTTTCAAAGGTAAATGATTATTCCCTGTGATTTTGGCAAGAATATTATCTATTGAAAATGTTGAATGAAGTTCAAGGTGACCAACCAATATTATAAGTAACCCTAGTTACTAGCTAGCTAGTATGTAGTATTGTGTTTAATCCATGTCAACTATTATGTCTTCCACCAGATCTAAAACTGTGTGGTACAGTTATGCTTCTAAGAACCACAAAAATGCTCTAATTATATATAGATGTGTGATGAATTGACTTGTTGAAAATGTAAGACATTTTGAAAGAACTTAGAAATGTCTGCCAAGGCATATATTACCAAAAACAAAAATTCTGTTTTCGTACAGATATATATAATGTTTAAATGAACCATAAAGAATATAATAAGTTAATCATTTACACACATTATATTTTATTGCTTTGCTGAAGACATGAAAGACCTGATGTTGAAGAATTTTATTACTTTAGTCTATAAAAATATTAAACCCAACGATTTAGATATATTTATTTGAAATTTTTTCTGAAAATTAGCTTGAAAAAAAGACCAATTCCTGTACATTTTTAGCTGTCCATAATAATTTTATAATGACACTAAACATGTTGAAAGAAACAAACTGTATCCGAGTTAGTTATATTTTGTCGTATGAATGAAATCAATTATTTTATATGTACTCCACCCCTTTTTATTCGATTAATTGGAAAGAAATCGAACATTTGAAATGTTTATTAGTGGACTTTTGTAGTAGATTAATTCAACATTAAATCCCAGATACACAGTTATATTTAAAGATAAATTGCTATTTTTATAGAGATTTTTATGGATTTAAACATTTTACGAATTGAAGAAAAAAAAAATGTCTTAATTGTTCTTTTTAAAAGAAATGATTTAATGACTGAAGATGGAGGTAAGATTAAACTTCAAATTATGTACTGTAATAATCAATATTGGATCAGACACATTGATTGATGTTAACTAATTTTTTTTTTAGAGTGATAGCTTTAATTACTTGCATTTCATCAAAATACAGTGAAACCTACATTTTATACAAATAATTATAACTGGAACATCCTCATGTCCTTGCATTTCATCAAACAACAGTGAAACGTACATTGTATTCAAACAATGATAACCGGAACAGCCTAATTTTCTTGCATTTCATCAAACTACAGTAAAACGTACATTGTATGCATACAAATAATATTAACCGGAACAGCCTAATTTACTTGCATTTTATCAAACTATAGTGAAACACACATTGTATACAAACAATAATAAATGGAACAGCCTTATTTATTTGCATTTCCTTAAAGAACAATGAAACCTACATTGTATACAAACAATAATAACTGGAACAGCCTAATTTACTTGCATTTCCTTAAACTACAGTGATACTACATTGTATACAAACAATAATAACTGGAACAGCCTAATTTACTTGCATTTCCTTAAAGAACAATGAAACCTACATTGTATACAAACAAAAATAACTGGAACAGCCTAATTTAATTGCATTTTCTTAAACTACAGTGAAACCTACATTGTATACAAACAATAATAACTGGAACAGCCTAATTTACTTGCATTTCCTTAAACTACAGTGAAACCTGCATTGTATACAAACATTAATAACTGGAACAGCCTAACCTACTTGCATTTCTTATACTACAGTTAAACCTATAACTGGAACCATATAAAGTAAACCAGAAACCAGTTTAAAGTATTCTTAAATCAATATTCTTTAGGAATTTAACCTGTGTAGAGAGGGTCACTCTTCTTTTTTGCAGAGTTCTTGGAATCTTTTTTTTCCCTGGTGGTCCATTAAGAAAATCTGCTGGTCCTCATGATCACTATTATTTCTATTGCAAAATACCAAAATTGTGTTGGTCCTTTGCAAAATTTTGATGGTCAAAGCCTTCAGACCACCACCTTTCAAGAACTCTTGTTTTTGCACAAAATCTTCATACTTAGGAGGTATGATATAATAAGCAGGTTTCATTGTACTGTATCAGTCATTCAATGATGTTGACATATGATTTTAATACCTACTAGTTCTCAAAATGTTGACTCTAAATGTCGATCACACTTTAATTAAAAGAGTTATACATGTATCTTAACTGCTTTCTTCTACTAAAAGGTTAACTTTGCAACAGTTTTGATATCTATATATTTTATTTATTTTCAGGTAAAAGTTTTATATGATTTTGATGGTGATCCAGACAATGGAGAATTATCTGTCAGAGCTGGGGAAGAATTAACTGTTACAGCACAGGTAAGAAGATTTGAAAAAATAGGGTGGAGGAGGGCAAAATTTTTGGAAGTGTAACAGCTGACCTTCCACTCAAAAGTAAATTGCCGAAAAGTTAAAAAACCCTACTATAATAATGAATGTGAAGCCCAATTTAGAGCTTTAAAACACCATACTAGGAAATTGTGTAAAGAACCATGGAACAAGCAACTAAGGTTAGAAGTTATGTCCAAAAGAAAGGTACTAAATAGATTGATAAGGAAAAATTATAGACAATTTAGAAATAAAATGCTGACTAAAATCTTGGAATCAAATAATTCTTCAGATGAGTTTTGGAAAACGGTTAACACTTTAAAGAAAAAAGAACTGAATGATCCTAGTTCAAACATTCAAGCTAAAGAATGGTTTGAATACTTCAAAAATCTTATGAATACTACCCATAACAAAAATTCTGATATCAAATCATGTACTGATGGTAATTTTTTGAATAATTGTAACAAAAATTTAAATGTTAGGATAACTGCAGAGGAAGTGCTGCTTGCTATGAAAGCCTTGAAAAATAAGAAATCATGTGGTTCTGATGGGTTAACAAATGAAATGTTGAAAATATCTTGCACTATGAACGTCAACATGTATGTAAAATTATTTAACTTAATTCTTTTTACTGGTATATATCCTTCTAAATGGAGAGAAAATTACATTAAACCAGTTTTTAAAGGAGGGTGTTTTAATAACCCCTCAAACTACAGAGGTATAGCACTTTCTAGCTGCTTAGGAAAATTTTTCTCAAGAGTTTTATATAATCGTTTAGAAAAGTATTCTGAAACTAATAAAATTATTTGTCGTGAACAGATTGGATTAAAAAAAGGATGCAGAACTAGTGATCAAATTCTAACTTTAAAAACTATTATTGATAAAGCTTTTAAATCAAACAAAAGAATATATGCATGTTTTATTGATTTTAAAAAAGCTTTTGACACTATAAATAGAGAGGCCCTGTTACACAAACTTGCTGAATATAACATAAATGGACCATTCCTCAATATTCTAAAAGATGTGTACAAAGAAGTTTTATTTGCAGTTAAAGTCACTGAAGGCATTACTAAGATGTTTCCTTCCACAGTTGGAGTAAAACAAGGCTGCATTCTAAGCACTACCTTATTTTCTTTTTATATAAATGATTTAACCTCCATGTTTGATAACTCATGTGATCCTGTAACATTACATGACATAAAATTGTCTAGTCTTTTATATGCTGATGACTTAGTATTAATATCAGAATCTTCAGAAGGTTTACAAAATTGTCTAAACAAGTTAAACAATGGAACTTGACTGTCAATCTTGACAAGACGAAAACAATGATATTTAATAAAAGTGGTAAAAAACTTACTAAAGACAAGTTTGTATTGAATAATGAAGTAATCGAATGCTGCACAGAATATAGATATTTAGGTATACTATTCAAGCCATCAGGAATTTTCACTAATGCTGTAAATCTCCTCTGTAAAAAAGCTTCAAAGGCATTGTTTTGTATTTAAAAAATCCTTTACTCAGATAAGATGGATGTTTTTCCCATATGAAACTTTTTAATTCTTGTGTTAGTCCAATATTACTGTATTGTAGTGAGATATGGTCACTAAATATTGTGAAGAACAACAAAACTCTTGAATCTCAATACTTATCAATGGAATCAGTAAAACTCCAGATCAAATTTGCGAAAAGTCTTCTTAATGTTAATTCAAAGGCAGTAAATACAGCTGTATTAGCTGAATTGGGAATGTACCCTATTGGTATACAGGCCCTTAAGTCTTCTGTAGGATTTTGGTTACATATTTTAAATTCAAATGAAAATGAGTCTTTATTATATAATGTTTATAAAGTTAACAAGCAGTTAAATGATGGATTTGCTTCAAAAATTAAAATGCTACTATCAAAATTGAATTTCACTCATGTTTGGGAAAATCAATGTACCTTTTCTAAAAAACGATTACTTTTAGCCCTCGTGAAGAAGCTCAATGAAAATTACATTATATTTTGGAAAAATTGTCTCTTTAATGATGATAATTCAATAAATGGAAATAAACTAAGAACCTACAGAAAATTTAAAGTATAGTATGAACTAGAAAAGTACCTTTTTTTGAATTTAGATAAAAATGTTACAAAAAATTATGCCAAAATAAGAATAAGTAATAGTATGCTGGCTGTTGAACGCGGTAGATACAACAAAACGGCCTTGGAAAATAGAATATGTCCTTTATGCCATAAAGAGGTGGAAGATGAATACCATTTATCATAACATGTACAGAAATTAATAAAACTAGGATCAAAATGTTTAATGAAATTTCTAGTATTGTCCCCAGTTTTAATTCAATGAGTAAAGAAAACAAATTTGATTTTATATTTTCTTGTGAAGAATGTGATATTTTACGTATCATTGTTAACAATATAAGTGAAATGTATAATGAGAGAAACAATTATAATGTCAATATATGAACTGTGTGTGATTGGTGGCTTAACTTATAATGTTATATATAATCATAATATTTGAATTGATAATTTTATAGAGGAGGCATGCTGTCAAAAATAGTATAATACTTAATAATAATAATCTTTATTTTTTTGTTTTTCAATGCTACATGTTTGTATTGTTTAATGTCTATCGTTTTGTCATTAATATGCCTGTCTGTCTGTCTGTTTGTTTGTTTTGTTTTGGTTTTGTATTGGTTTGTTTATTTAGTAACAATCCTATTGTTTGGATTTTAAACTAATAAAATTCTTATTCTTATTCTTATTCTTATTAAAGAAAGGGAGGTAGCTACACTTTGTTTTTGCTGACTATTCTAGTAAAGATAATATAAGTATTGAAAAAGAGAGGCAACAGAATATACCATGTATACCAAAGGGACGTTCAAACTAATAAGTCAAAAATGAACTGAACACAACGCCATGGTTAAAAAAGAAAAAGACCAACAGACAAACAATAGTACACAAAACACAACATGGAAAACTAAAGACTGAGCAACACAAACCCCACAAAAAACGGGGTGATCTCAGGTTCTCCGGAAAGGAAAGCAGATCCTGCTACACATGTGGCACCCATCGTGTTGCTCAATATCAGGGGTATCAGTGGCTAAATGTGGTCTAAGTTGTTCATCTACATGGTCACATACCTGCCAACAGAGAGATTGTGAAAGATATTTGCCCAAGCTCCCTCAGTCATGGTCAGTTGAGTGTGATCCCTGCTCCTTTCGAGGATGGTGCTTAACTCCAATCTAAATTGATAAAGTTTTCCTGTTGAAGGTCATGGTTTTCTCTGGGTACTCTTGCTCCCGGGTAGCAAAGGTCATTGACATGGGTGCTCAACTCCACCAAACAGACAAACAAACAGTCACAAACAGTCACAAACAAACTTAAGACATCATATTTTAGTCTTCTACTTAATTGATAATATAATTTTATCATGTCATTTTCGAAGCTGTATTAAAAATTTTGTCAACCATTTCCTAATGCTATAAATTTTATCATGTTCAAAATCAATTCACTTTTCGAAAATTTTATTCTAAAACAATAAACATGATAAGTGAAAGATAGACACTAAAGACAGATCACAATGAACATTCTGCTCTTTGGT
Source organism: Mytilus californianus (assembly GCF_021869535.1). NCBI lineage: Eukaryota > Metazoa > Mollusca > Bivalvia > Mytilida > Mytilidae > Mytilus > Mytilus californianus. The sequence goes on from NW_026262712.1 coordinate 30,225,282, forward strand.
CGGTTTGTCGTCTCTGACATATTCCCCATTTCCATTCTCAATTTTATATTAGCCCTTTTTTAACATTTTGTGTATCCACGATGATATTTGAAACTTCTAGGAAGAAAAGTGATATTAAGCTTTTTAAGACAATGTTTTGTTTGGATCATTTGAATGCTATAATGATAGAACTGCCAACTGGTTCAACTTTAAATGATAATATGATATGCTTATATGTTTGGTTAATCAGTTTTCAGTTAAATCAATGTTTTGCGAGTAATGACACATTTTTCCAAGAGGTGAAAATATGAGGTACAATTGACCCTTAATTACCTCTGTAAAGACAAAAAAAAATGTTTCTTGATATCAAGCTTGTCTGGTGCAGAGGTGGTAAATGTGAGTTTAATCCCTGACCATTTATTATAAATTTGGCATTTTTGTTAGATTTTCTAAAAGAGTCTATAGTTCAAAATAAAAAAAATAATTTTGAATCCTGTAAATTCAGAAATTATTGTGCACAATGTTTTTTATGAATGCAAAAAATATGACAGTATCAGGTATGCAATGATAAAAACTTGCATTCATAGTTTCAGTAGTGATTTTCTTCACAAATGTTCTTTTGCATTAATTAAAAGTAATCAGGGATTCACCATTATAAATGTATGCATTAATTTCTGAATTTATCATGTTTATAGTAGTTGTAAGACTATTTTACTTCCCAATATACAGTTTTTAATTATTATTTAAAAATCAGTTTACAGGTGCACCAAATCAATATTTTCACTAAAATTATCTATTTTATCTAGTATATATATGTGTCCTCATTGACATATACCATGTATACCCCACACATTTCCTTTGAACACCTTGAATTTATGTATATTGATTTTATATTTAACCTGAATACCTTTTGGCCCCAGGAACAGTGTTTTTGATACCAAGAAAAGTACTTTTCTAATGATTTAAAAGGAAGCTCAGGCTAATCCTTTTTCTAATAAAGTTTAACATGGATGTAAAAATTTGCCATTCAATAAGCTAGGAAAATGCATTTATAGAAAATAACAAATAAAAACAAAAAAAATTGTCTATTTTCATGTTAACAACTCTTTTCACAAAAAATCTTAAGAGTATAAAGACTTGCAAGTCATGAACATTTCAGTATAACTTACAATCAATTTTAGTCGTACATTTTTTTCTTTCGAAAAGAGTCCTGGATCTTAGGGTTTTATGACTTCCAGCATATCATTATAATTAAATGTTTTAACATGCACGCAAGGCATAACAATTAAACAATTTACTAATTTTTTGTTGAGTAAGTTAATTCTTTTAAAAAATATTGATATAAAATCTGTTATACCTGGCTATAATCTCCTGACAGTATTTACCAGATTTTGACATATACCAGTCATTGGCTATTTCAAGAATTATATATGTAATGATAAAATGCATTTACTGAAATTATATGCAGACTTCTTTTGAACTTTTAAGCAGGAAATTTCAACACATCAAACAGAAAATGACCAAGGTCACACTTAAAAATATTTTGGTTTGCCCAAACCCTGCCCAAAAGGTAGAGACAGTGGGTAGGTAGGTAGGCATTTTCTTCTCTTTTTTTTCGGCAAAGAGAAATTGTGTGAGATGTTTTATAGTCTTCATGCCTTTCTGATTAAAAAAAAACTTTTTCACATCAGGACAATAAAAGGTTTTGAGAAGGCAGCTATTTTCTGGGTAGGTTGGGTTAGGGCAAACAAACATATTCTTTTTTATCGCCCAAATTATATTTTACACCATGTGCATTTACACTGAACATATGTTGAATAAATCTCTTAAACTAAAAAATGTGAGTTATTAGGGTTTCTTGCGAGTTGAAGCTTCATAATCTGTTTAAGTTCCTTCTTTCCCGGAAAATATATAAATTTATAAATTTTTTTAACAAGTATAATATATATCTAAATGTCATTATAGTGTGTTTAAATTATATCTTAATAGATAAGTAGCAGTATAGATTCTCAGTTTCCTGTATAGAACAGGAATAAAACACTTGTTCTGATTAATGATAGCCTGAAGTACTTGAAATGTTGAAGATGACAGTTGACAGTCTCTCAGTACATGTACTGGTACTATCCATCAATCTTTCCACTTATACCAAGATTTTTCATGTATTTTTGAATTTTCTTGCAACTTTTTTTACCCTCACTCAACATTATACCCCCACTCAACAGATACGAAGGTATATAGGAATCCTCATGTCAGTATGTCTATTGGTCTGTCCTTCTGACTGTAGGTTTTTCGTCATTCGGCTTCTGTCACACTTTTCATTTCTGAATGATAGACAGAGAACTGCTTTTTGAATTTATAGAGTGTTTTGGACCTGACTAAAGATGTACCTAAAGTTGGATATTTGTCTTTTTCAGCCTTACCTTTCATAAGTTATTGGTACTTGATTGTTTAAAAAATTCTAAATTTTCTGGTTTCCGTATGATAAATGTAGAAGCCCATTTTCAAATAGATTGAAATTTGAATGGAATATTTTGGACCCCCTACATGTACATGACCTAGATTCGTTTTTCATCATTTTCACTTTTACCATCATTGAGTTATGGAACTTCATTGTTTGAAAAATTAAAAATTTTTTAGTTTCTAGAAAATTGATGGAGAACCCTTTTGGATATTGTTGAAATTATAATGGAATGTTGAGGACCAAGACTAATAACCAAAAAGATATCTAGAGAAGAGCTGATTGAAGCTAAAATCCATAATTTATCTATTTGATTTACATAGAACTAAATTTTTCCATTGGTTAATGCTTTCCATTTGATGAGCTGTCCAGTGACCTATTAAGGATGTGAAATGGTTTGAAGGGGGTAGGGAGAATGCAATGCTTTCTAATTTTGAGTCCCTCCTCAAAAAAAACAAAGCTACAATGGTCCTGTTATGGGGTAAAGTTTTGAAGTTAAGGTTGAAAATCTTCAAACACAGTACTGTTATTTCTTAATTAATGATAATCAGTGTTGGGAATTTTTCTGATTTGAAAATAGAGCCCTAATTATAAGATGGCCCTCAATCTACAGTTGAATCATTTGTGATTTTTTTTTTATTTTAAACGGTTACACAATGAAGATTGGTGCCAATAGAATGTTTAGTTATCTAACGTATTGTTAACCAATTTAAAAATAAAACAAAATCTTGTAATTTAATGTACATGGGTGATTTTAAGTCTGTTGAAAAGACATACATGTACTAGTATCAGATATAGTAGTTTAAACTTTTAAAATGTCCCTAGTTTTGGTCCACAAAGATGTATTTTTGTAAATATTGTCTAATTAGTTCTTTATTGTTATAAAAATAAGATGTGGTATGATTGCCAATGAGACAACTATCCATCAAAGTTCAAATGAAGTGGATTTTATTGTTTTATAATAGATTTTAAAAGCTTTATTACTTACAATTTTTTTTTTATTGAAATAAGGATTTCATATTTCAATATTTGGCAGGGTCAAATTAAAGGATGACACTTAACAGACTTGACAGATATTATCTTCAAGTGATTTGTATTGGCCATTATCAATAAATAAATCAATGATATCTAAAATCTTAATTTGATATAAATCAAAGTGTGAAATAATCACCCAAAAATATGAAAAAGAAAAAAATGTTTGAAATAATACATGTAATATACAACCATGTTTTCAAATTTCTTTTATGGAGTAATAAGTTATTTATAGAATTAAAAAGTTTTCTAAAATGAAAATTAAATCTGGAGTAGCTAGTGCCAAGAAGCCCAAAAGATTCAGTGTTTTGTTTGATACTCTAATTAATTTTATAGGTAGTGTTACTATAGATAATAGAACTGATACATGTAACTTGGCTGGATTTTTTCCATTCCCTTCTAGAATAAAACAAGCTAACAGTTTTGGTAAAGTGCAAATTATATAAATCAAAGACTGGTAACTTTGGAGCATACATATATCTGGATCTCTGTTAAGTGTAAACTCTAGTCTAATTTGATCAAAGCCCAGCCAGCAAAGGTCAAGATCTAGAACAGTTGTTCCTTTACTATGCATATACTGCTGAAATATACTAAAATGAACTAATCAAATATAAACAGCAATAACTGTTTCCTTTCCTAGATTTAGATATTTCAGTTTCACACTGGAAACTCTATACAAAAATTAACGCCAAATTTGACTTTTAGTTCCCTATAGTTAATTTTACTTTTTTGTATGAGCCTTTTATAGTGTGCTATTCGGTGTGGGTTTTTGCCCATTGTCGAAGACCCTGTGGTGATCTTTAATAGTTTATATCATCTACATCATTTGGTCTCTGGTGGAAAGTTGTCTCAATGACAATTTTTGAAAATGGACAAATATTTTCCTATTGAATAGTTGTTCAGATGATTAAAAAATGTTCATAAATGAAGTGAAACAGAGCTGGTATGCTATCATACCAAAGAGAATGGGTTTGACTTTGACAGGAATGTCTTCGTCTTTAACATGATACAAATACTGATTCATGTAATAACACCTGGGTAGAAAAATGATATCTCAATTTATAACAACCTTGTTATAAGTGACAAATCTAGGGCGAAATGACTGTCATGTCAGCCCTGATCACCAAAGAGCAGATTGGTCTGCCAATTTTGATTGTAGTGGTGGTCCTCATGTCCAACTAAAAGTTTATGGTGATTTGATTTTTTTTTTTTTTTTTGGGGGGTGGGGGGTGGGGGTGTGTGTGGTAATTAGTATCATTGAGTAATAGCTCCTGATTACAATGTTTATCAGTATTTGATCTGGAATAACATTAACAGTACCATTTTAGAGGGTCAGGATGTGGGGGCCTTCTTTTCTGTATTCTTTAATTTTTTAGGCCATTTTTCTATTCATATATTTTGCCCATTATCATGATTATTCTCTATTCTGTTAACCCCCATATGCATCCACACCCTCATTTTACTACCTTATAATTATTGTGCAAATTAGCCTAATCGTATTATACCCCAGCTTTAAAAAAGTGGGGGTATACTGTTTTACCTCTGTCTGTCCGTCCATCCGTCAGTCCGTCCATCCGTCCATCCGTCAGTCCGTCCATTCGTCCCATGAATATTTTTCATCGCATCTTTCTCAGGAACTACATCATAAGGATTTCTGAAATTTGGTTTCAGGGTTTATATAAGTCAGCTATACTGTGTGATGCGTTTTCAGATTCATCACTCAACAACTTCCTGTTTACCAAAATATTTGGGCAGGGGTATCATCAGTGAGCAGTTGCTCGCAGTTTCACTTGTTTATACTATAAATGTATGGAAATAAGTAATGGCAAACATTTTCTGCAAATACAGGACCACCAAATTTTCACTGGGACCACCAGATGTGTAGTCTTGGTGGTCCTAATGACTAAGCTCGGCTTAAAAAGATTTTAAAAACTCTTGTCATGTAAATAGAGTCAGCATCAGTCCTTTTCTCACTTAGAGAGTTCACTGCATGTTGTCAGTTGAATCTGTGTAGAATACTTTTCACTTTGTACCTTTGATGACTTTGAATCTGCTGATAAAAAAAAAGATATCGGTATTGAAATTATAGCTTGTTAATACAATATGCAAAATTGAAATGATCTCTTTCTTCAAGCTACATGTTACTGCAGAGAAATGTAATAACAACTTCACACTGTCTTTTAAGTTTCATAAAATTATGCATTGTCGTGATTGTGATTATGAAGTATATGCATTGATCATGTTGATCTGAATAATTTGTATTTCAAAGGGGATCTGAAATGCTACAGAGATAAAAAGAGTTGAAGAAAATTACTAGTTTATGAAAAAATAGAAAATGTACTCATGACTTTTTATTTATGTGGGAAAGTTAGTTTCTTTGTTGACTTCTCAGATTATAGGACACACACACACATGATTGGGTAAAAACAACATATTAAGAGTGAAGAAAGCCAGATTCAGGGCCTGAGGCCCAACATCAAACTAGATATCATTGTAAAGGTCGTTTATTGGAATGTTGTTATGATTAAATGTGTTGATAAACTTTATGTGAATTAATATCTCCAAAAAAGAACATGAATTATGTTAATTTCTTTTTTTTCCTTAAATTTGTGAAAATATTATTTAATTAAATTGAAATTTCAGTCCAAAGTTTTTCACATGGCAGGCAAAATGTGTCGTTACGTAATGATTATTACATGGTTTATTTAGCAAATTCTTTTCTCTACAATGATTTAATAGTTTTTGTTCACCTATAGAACATTTGTGACATAATAAATAAAGACTAAAACCTTTTATCATGTGTATTGATTTTGTCTATGGAGTTGAAAAAAAGAAAGAAATCTATTTTATGTTTTTATACTAATAGCTCTCATATCATTAAGAAATTTTAACATGTTTAAGGAGGTGATTAATTATTATAGGAATAATTTACGTTAAGGGTCAAGAATTAAGTATTTTATGTTTTCTATACAAGACAAAATCATCAGAAAACAGTTGATTTTTGCCTCATGGGCCAAATAGCTCCGACTGTAAGCTTAATTCAACTTCTTTTAGTAGCTCTTTCTTAACGAGTACCACAATGTCTTACCACAGAGTAGGTAACCTGTTGAAAAATTATATGCTAGAGTCAAAAGCCAGTAATAAGAAAATAGTTTATTGAGGTCTGAATGCTTACAATGCTAGACTATGTTAATAGAAAATGAATTGGAATTATTTTTGCAGGCTCCAAGATCAAAAGGCAAGGTTTCGAAGACAAAATTTTTTAACAATAAAAGATTAAACATAAATATGAATCATAATAACATGATGGCACTTGAAAAATGAAAACCATATCAGGACCCAGTTGTTTAAAGTATATTAGTTCTTAATATAACTGGTAAAATCTGATAGAATTATCTAAGGAAATTTCTTAGCCAATTTATCCTTTTCCTGACCTGTTGATTATTGTCCCCCACATAACGCGTTGTGGGGGACATGGAAATACCAGATGTCCCACGTAATGCGTGTCCGGTCTTGTTAGCACTCTCACAGGTACAATTCTTGCCATATTTTTATAAAACTTATACTATAGGTTAATATCAGCAATATCTCAGACAAGTATTACAATGGTGGCCGATCGACTTCTTTTAAAAGAGTTATGCCCCTTGGAAATATTAGATTTATGGAAAATGGCCTCGTTAGAGCTCTCACGGGTACAATTCTTGTCAGATTTTTATAAAATTTATACAATAGGTTAATATCACAAATATCTCAGAAAAATTTTATAATGGTGGCTGATGGACTTTTTATGCCCCGGCCATAGCTGAGGGGGCATTAAGTTTTACCCGTATGTCCCAAAATTGGTTTCCGTTCTCTAACTTGAGTTTGCCTCAACCAAATGTTATGAAACTTATACACAATGCTAATTACCACAAAACACAGATCAAGTTTGAATTTTGGTGGCGTCACTTTAACTGTTCTAGAGTTATGCCCCTTTATAAATAGAAAAATTGCAGTGTTTTTAGTTTCCGTTCTCTAACTTAAGTTTGCCTCAACCAAATGTTATGAAACTTACACACAATGCTTATTACCACAAAATACAGATCAAGTTTGAATTTTGGTAGGGTCACTTTTACTGTTCTAGAGTTATGCCCCTTTATAAATGGAAAAATTACAAAATTTTTAGTTTCCGTTCTCTAACTTAAGTTTGCCTCAACCAAATGTTATGAAACTTATGCACAATGCTTATTACCACAAAACACAGATCAAGTTCGAATTTTGGTGGCATCACTTTAACCGTTCTAGAGTTATGCCCCTTAATAAATGGAAAAATTGCAAAATTTTTAGTTTCCGTTCTCTAACTTAAGTTTGCCTCAACCAAATGTTATGAAACTTATACACAATGCTTATGACCACAAAACTATGATCAAGATTGAATTTTGGTGGCGTCACTTAACCGTTTTAGAGTTATGCATCTTTATAAATGAAAAAATTGCAAAATTTTTAGTTTCCGTTCTCTAACTTAAGTTTGCCTCAACTCAATGTTATGAAACTTATACACAATGCTAATTATTACCACAAAATAAAGATCAAGTTTGAATTTTGGTGGGGTCACTTTAACCATTCTCGAGTTATGCCCCTTTGAAAATGGAAAAAAATGCAATTTTTTTAGTTTCCGTTCTCTAACTTAAGTTGCCTCAACCAAATGTTATGAAACTTATACACAATGCTTTTTACCACAAAACACAGATCAAGTTGAATTTTTGTGGCGTCACTTTAATCATTATCGAGATATGCCCCTTTATAAATTGAAAAATTGCAAAATTTTTAGTTTCCGTTCTGTAACTTAAGTTTGCCCCAACCAAACATAATGAAACCTATACATAATACTTATTTTACCACAAAACTCAGATCAAGTACAAATTTGGGTAGCGTCACTTTTATTGTTCTTGAGTTATGTCCCTTTATAATGTTGTATGCAAGCGGGGTCATCATCTGTGTCCATGGGGACACATTCTCCATTTATTTAAAAAGAGTTATGTTACCCTTGAAAATATTGAATTTATGGAAAATGGCCTCGGTTAGCACTCTCACAGGTACAATTCTTGCCAGATTTTTATAAAATTTCTACTATAGCTTAATATCACAAATATCTCGGACAAGTTTCATAATAGTGGCTGATCGACTTTTTTTAAAAGAGTTATGCCCCTTTGAAATATTAAATCTATGGAAAATGGCCTCGTTAGCGCTCTCTCGGGTACAATTCTTGCCAGATTTTTAAAAATCTTATACTATAGGTTAATATCAGCAATATCTCGGAAAATATCTATAATGGTGGCCGATAGACTTTTTTTAATGAGTTATGCCTCTTTGAAATATTAAATTTATGGAAAATGGCCGTGTTAACGCTCTCACAGGTACAATTCTTGCCAGATTTTTATAAAACTAATACTATAGGTTAATATCAGCAATATCTCGGACAAGTTCTATAATGGTGGACGATGGACTTTTTTTAAAAGAGTCATTTATGCCCCTTGGAAATATAAAATATGTGCAACGCAGGGGACATTGGAACTCTGTTCTTTAATTTTTATTTAATCAACATGTGGTTGGTTTGATCTCAGATCTATATTCTTGTCATTGGTCAGAATTCAATTATGACGTCAAATTTTCTTGCTTACCTTGAATTTCCTATTGTGATGTCAGGAAAAAAGGCAGCTATGTCTGATGATGTTACAATCGAAGTACACATCTTTTTGCAGATCATTGGAAAAGCCGTTTTATGTTTGTCTGCATATATATTGTCTAAAAATCTTTCGAGAAACAGATTCCACCACAAAATCTTGTGTAATATGATATTTCTGCACTCTCAAAAGTTAAATTTTAAATATTTAAGTGCTCAGCCTCATCCTTGCATTTTAAATTTGAAAATTTAACTGTCTTGAGTGGAGAAATATCGTATCACACTCGATGCAGTGGAAGTATCTACGTATAAACAATTGTATGAACAATGTATTACAATTTCATTGTTTTTCTGGAAAACATGCATTCATATAAATCCATACATGTATAAAAATACTTTTACAACAGCATTATACTAGTATAGCATTAGTAACATTTAAGTATTTTACAATAATGATTACTGTAAATTTAGAAATTATTGCGTGCAGTTATTATTGCGATTTTGTCATTTTTGACTTAAATGCGATTTTAATCTTTACGATTTTGGGGAAAATCCTGTTTAATTCATACAAAATATTTCAAAATGCGAGTTAAAATTATTGCGTTTACAACTCTGTCGCATTTTTCGCAATAATAAAAACCTCGCATTAATTTCTAAATTTACAGTAATTAGAATTAATCAGGCCAGGTGTAAGTCTTATGTTTTATTATATAAACATTTACATCTATGCGTTTTTACTAGTATTCTGTTATTCATAATAATAAATGGACCCATTAATTTTGGAATTACCATATAATCAAACTTATTTTCAACCCAATGCAACAGATATAAACCAAATGTTCTATATTTGGTTTAATCTATTGGCACGTTGACTTTTTATACATGTACTATATAAGGAAATGTACTTATTTTTAGGATATTGGAGATGGCTGGTGGGAAGCAAGAAATAGCCTAGGACACCAAGGATTGATACCTGAGGCTTATGTACAGGTGAGAATGACCTCAAAGGTCATGTACCTCTTGACATGGATGTCATAAGGACATGATAATGTTCACAAGATCAAGTAAACATTTTAACTTATGTTAACAGGTGCTTGGCATAAAAAAACCCATGTAATGGTTTGTAAAAGATTGATTAAACCATGACAATATAACACTTCCTTGATTAAACCATGACAATATAATACCATAAGCTCATGAAGATTTCACTCTGTATAACATGTATAATGAGTGTATTGTACAGTAATACTGTCATGTTTGTAAATTCAGAAATGTTTTTGATGTTTTTATTATTTCAAGAATTGGAAAAATTAGGTGTCTCAAATATGTAAAAAAAAACCAGTAGGATTAACCATGCACGGCAAAGGGTATTCAAATGGTTAACATAGACTGAACTCACTAAAGTGCTAAAGTAAATGAAAAACTATCTAACCCTATGCCATGTCAGGTTAGTTTCAGAAGTATATTATTACTTCAAAAATTTCTAGACTCAATTTTTTTCTAGTTTCTAGTTATCTCTTATTCTCAATGAAATATTTTCCCTAACTAAGGCAAACAATTTTTTTTTTGATAAAAAACTTTCCTGATTGTTATTTCAAATCTCACTTCGTACGAATTTTAAAATTTGCTTTTAAACGCACCCTCACATCAGCAGATGTGTCAAAGTAGCCTACTTAGAAGTAATTATGACCCTAGAAGTGCAAGGTACAAATGTATTACGCTATTGTCATATTTAAGTAATTAACAATTGTTTGTCCATGTGATACAATTTAGGAAGGATGAAGTAGGCCAAGTGCATGCCATATGTTTATTACGGTTTACATTTACACCTACGATAATTAATTACAGTATAATTTTGTACTACAAAATGTTTTGACATATTTATATATAGATTTCACCACTGCAACAAGTGTGTTACAATATTTCTCCACTCGAGACAGTTAGATTTTAATATTTGAAGCGTGAGGCTTGCAGAGCTTTTTAGATAATTTAAATTTAACTGTTGAGAGTGGAGAAATATAGTAATACACGAGCTATAGTGGTGGAATCTGTTTCTCTAATGATTTTTATCCTTCCTTTTTCAAAGATTTGCGGAAAGTTGTGTCCTTTATATGTGATGTCATCAGGCATGGTCGCCTTTTTTCATGACGTCACAATAGGAAATTTCAGAAGAAATCAAGAAAATTTGACGTCATAATTAAATTTCGACCAATCATTTGCCGAGAACAAATTTTTCACTAGTGAGGAGAAATATTTTTCTCACACCGATCAAGAAATGTGAAAATAGCACAAGAATTAGAGAAATATTGTTTCCATTGTGATTTACTACTTTTCTCCACCCCTGGAGCTTTGTCAGATTCAAATGTTTGTGTGGAGAAGCACCAGGAAGCCCTTGTTTATAATCTCAGCACCCCAAAATATGATTTTTAACTGATTCTTTTTAACACTTAAAGAATTATTAAAGCAGTGGTATAAAAAAAACTAAAACAACCATTTATCAAATTTATTTAAAATGTCTTCTCTGCATTATACATATTATATGTACAGCAATTAGGTAATAAATAATGTAATGAAAATATTAAAGACAATTACAACTTTGAACAAAGAGGGACAAATAAAAATTAGAAGAACCTGAATTCCTTTCCTCTTAGCCATCATTGGCAGCCAACTCCTGCCCACTCAAATCTTACCTCAGGTGTTTGTAGTAAAATTATTGAGTACAAAAGCTTTTCAAGGTTTTATAAGTGCAGATCTCACTATTAAATTGTAGATCATAGTCTTATAGTGAAAAAGCAATGATGTGCCCAATGCATTATGATGGGCATAGGGGACCATCTGGAAGTTTATTTCACTCTATGTGGACTATGGACCAAGAAAATGAAAAATTCCACCTGAAATGTTTTTGTTTTGTATTGTAACAATCCATGTATGAATATATACATCAATGAAACAACAACACATTAAATCTATCAATCACATATTATAATGACACTTTTTAATGTTACATACATATATAAAAAACTGTATTTCTAATGTCTATATTTATAGCTCACCTGACCCAAAGGGCTAGTGTGAGCTTTTGCTAACATTTTGCGTCTGTTGTCTAGTCCTTCGTTGTCCTTTGTCATCATCCATTGAATGTAGAAAGATCATCTCCTCTGAAACTACTGGGCCAAATTTTAAACTTGACCACAATCATTAATGGGGTATATCTAGTTTAAAAAGTGTATCAAATGACCTGGCCTGCGGACAAACATGGCCGACATGGCTAAAAATAAAACAGAGAGGTAAAATGCTATTGTTGGTTATTATCTTGAAAAACACTATAGATAGAGAAAATCTGACCGGGGGCAAAAAATGTTCAGAATGATGAGATGTACCTAATGACGACTTCTTGTAGGGGTAATTGTCCTTAAACCACAACTTTTACCATCTTTTTTTAATTTTTGTCTAAATATTATCTCTGAAATTATAATAGATAAACAGAAACTTTGAATAGCAAAAATGATCAGTGAAACAAGTTCTACGAATTAGTCGAATGGTAGAAATCAGTCGACTCATTATTGGAGTTATTGCCCTTTAGTGATAACTTTTACCATTTTTGTTTTGCATTTTTTGCCTATTATTTTGAAAACTATAAATAATAAATGGAAACTTTAAAAAGGCAAAATGATGAGCAGGATATGATCTTCGAATACGTCAACGTGACATTAATTGTAATTTATAGAGTTATTCCCCTTTAAAGATGATATTGGCTAAAAAGTGGCCATTTTTGAAGATGCAGTTGATCAACACAGGATCTTTAGAGCCTTTAGTTGAATATTGATCGAGTGAAAGTAGTTTGTTAATGAATATATATTATATTTCAGTTGGCAGAACCTCCAGAGCCCTCATTTCCACCCCCTCCACCTCCCCCAGCAGGCCCTAGTGCCCCTCCTGCACATCACTATACATCTGAGTCTTCTGATGATGTGAATGGTTTCCATGACAACCAGTATAATGGAGGTCAAGGTTATGATAATCATGGGCAGACGTTACCACAACAGTCTTCACAAGAGGGATGGGACGATGATGATTGGGATGATTTCGACGATCAGTCATCAACTAGTACAGCTGGTCATGACAACCATGTAAGTTAAAGTGGTACATAACGCTACAGGGAGATAACTCTGTAAAAATCAGCTAAATGTTTTATTCATGGTCTATATTGTTAAGGAAATATTAAGCTTCTTAAAGATTGAAATTAGTGTTTGTCAAACTGCTATAAATCCAATAAAATTTTTCCGATAAAGTGTGTGGTTCAAGTTTTTAGAATTTTTATATTTTTGTCAAAGGTTCAAAATAAATATTTTGTCAAAAATTTTATGAAAATTAAACGAGCCAAATTAATTTTAGTCCAGGTGTTTGGTTCCACCTTAAATGGACGGAAAAAAAGTTGTTTAGAAACATTAACTTTATTTCATCAGGATTGATTTTTGTGGTTTCCAGTATGTGAAAGTACTATAAGGCCAAAAATAAAATTTAAATTGTTTGATGTTGCCTACCTTCCAACCTAAAAAGCGGCCTACCCAAATACATTTTATAATACAAATCGTTTCAAATTTTTTTTTTTGAAAGATTTTTTCCTGCTCTTATCATGCTTATGTTGTTGGCCAAAAAAAAAAATCCCTACCTACCTTGCCAACCCCCCAACCCTACAAGGCATGGTTAGGCAACATCAAACAAAGAATTTTTAAAGGGTGGCCTAACTGAAGTTAAAATTTTGTTTGGGTTTTAGTTTCGTGGATAACAACTGCTCATGAAATGAAAGAAATTAAAACCCTAGCAAAAATTTCTGCTTTTTCATTAGTTTTACAGGGCTTTAAGGCCGTACATTGACCTATAAAGGTTTACTTTTACAAATTGTGACTTGGGTGGAGAGTTGCCTCATTGGCACTCATACCACATCTTCTTATATCTCTTTAATACACTGTAATAAATCTGGGGTTGAAATATAATTCAGTCCAAGGATTGGGACCTTTAAAGAGGGTGGTAAAGGGTTATTTTCGTGCAACGTGTTTTGCCATTTTTATTTCACGTGGAGCCGTGAAAAAGGTTCGTTATTCACCGTGTTTCGTGAAATCGCTGAAAAGATTAACGTGCAAGAAATTTTTGATTGTTCATTCATCGTGAAATGGCAATTTTATTTCGCGTTCTTCCATGCAGATACCCCCCCTTTACGCCCCTCTTTAAAGAATGTTATATAGAAGTCAAATAGAATAGACTATTCGAATAATTTAAACTGTTTTAAAAATTACTATGAAACTAAGTGTTTTTATACCTTTTTTGAAAATAATCATTGAATGGCTGTTATTTTTTAATGGTTACCATGGTTACAGTCTAGGTTTTGTTGTCATTCATTGATTGACGGGCATTATACATGGAATAAATTTAAATAAAGATGTTTATAAGTTACTATGGTTACACACAACAAAGACATACTCAGTTTTCACAGAAGCTGGGCTTTTTTGACAATTTTCAGATGTTTTACTTTAAGTCTTTTACTTTATGGACAAAATCTTAATTATTACTGGGTAGTATGAACTATAGACATGGAAAAATGGAACTCCATTTATGGATTAAATATTACTTTTTTCTATGACTAAGTCTAGTCTTTTATCATGTTTATTGACAATCTTCCTCAGGAAATACATATGAATATAATAAAGAGATGAAAGATAAAAAAATTAATGAAACAGGAACCTAACAGTACATGATATTTTGCTTCCTGTCAAAATGAATATTTCTGGGAAATGGCATAAATTTTTCTGATATTTTATAGTATTTGATTTGTTGGAGTGTATACTGTACTAGATAATATACATGCTTGTTTTTTGCTTCTACAGGATTTACAGGGTCAAGGCAATTTTGGTTTGTCAGTTGCAAAACGAGAAAAAATATCACCAACAGGTGTTCCAGGGGGAGAAAATTTGTCAAGATACGGTACAGTCAGAGTCAGTAGGTTGGTATTTTTTTGCTTCCACCATAGTGGAGGGGGCATTAAGGTGAACCCTTGTCCGTCCATCTGTACGTCCCGAAATTGGTTTCCATTCTCTAACTTTAGTTTGCCTCAACCAAACGTTATGAAACTTATACACAATGCATATCACCACAAAACACAGATCAAGTTCTCTAGTTATGTCCTTTTATAAAGTTATATGCAAGCAGGGTCATTATCTGTGTCCCATGGACAGTTCTCCATTTATTAAACTGAGTAATCATATATCATTTATCTTATTATTTTCATGTTGTTTTTTTTTTGTTACAGAACTAACTGTAAAATTCAGTACAGAAAAAAAACACATTTACCAAAAAATCAGTCTTACAGATGACGGGGGTTTCATTAACTTTTGTGTGGACTGGTACTTTTACCATTTGTAGGTGGTACTTTTACCGTTTGTACTTTTACCATTTGTAGGTGGTATTTTTACCATTTGTAGGTGGTACTATTACCATTTGTAGGTGGTATTTTTACCATCTGTAGGTGGTATTTTTACCATTTGTAGGTGGTATTTTTACCATTTGTAGGTGGTATTTTTACCATTTGTACGTGGTATTTTTACCATTTGTTGGTGGTATTTTTACCATTTGTTGGTGGTATTTTTACCATTTGTAGGTGGTACTTTTACCATTTGTAGGTGGTATTTTTACCATTTGTAGGTGGTATTTTTCTATATAAAATAAGAAGATGTGATATGATTTCCAATGAAACAACTATTCACCAGAGTTCAAATGACATAGATGTTAGCAAATATATATGAATACATTATATAAAATTTCTTTTATTCAGGAAGTTAAAGTACTGGGTACTATCTCTTGATGAAAGACTGAATACAAAAAGAACACATGTTTTAAGTAAAAGAATATTAATTGATACCATATTAAAGAATACTGGCAGATAGTTTGAATATCATACAAGTACTCACTACTGTATATCATATTTGTTCTTTGGTCTCCTATCTATTTACAACTATGTACAAGTAAAACAGATTGTAAAATGCAGCCCATATGATTTTTTTTCATGTCTGCCTGCCCTCTAATGGAAGCCCAATCATGTTCACTCAAATGTTAACCTCATATTTTGTAACAATATTGACAACAAGAAATTTTGAATAGAGAAAATGTTTACTGTTACCATGGTTACCACTGTTCAATTTAATTTCAGATTTTCAAATTTTGCGAAGGCTGGTGGTGAGGCGTTTTTAATGGGGCAAGCAACTCCTCCTGTACATATATCTGAAGGAGATAAAGTCAAAATTATAGTGAGTACCTTATTAAGTTAATTTTGAAATTATTATTATTTTTAGTTAAAGGTAGTATATAAATAAATGAGTGAAATGATAGTTGTTTCAATGAATAAAATTCTGCATTTGTTATCAAAATGACTTATTTTTATGGCCCCGCCACAAAGTGGTCGGGACCATAGAGTTTACCCTTATCTGTCATTCCAACAAACAGTAATATACAGATTTTTTTTTTAAACGTCTTCACATATAGTGCAGAGTTTTAGTATGTGAGTCTACTATGATAAATTACAGATAGAAATTACGTTTTGTTCCACGCCGCTGATTTGTGCTGAAAATTAACAGCTTTGGACTTTGAAAATTTCGTGAAAATAACATTTATACGGACTTTTATTCTAAAATTTCCGCTCTAAAAATGGCTTGAGGCTTTTATTGCAAGGGAGGCCATTTGTGTCATTCCGACACATCTAGTTCTCAATTTCTTTTAGGAAAAATGTACTGTGGATTCATAATTGTTTATGGGATACCAGTTTTTTGGGTATATGAGAACAACAAAATAAAATGCTCTTGAAACAAAGAACACTTTTCTATAGGCTTGTATATGCAGCGTTTGGCTAAGCCATGAAATCAGATATCTAGGAAACTTCAATATTTACTCAATCCATGAAAATTGGCACTGACAAAAGTAAATGAATTCACAGAATTCATAGATAACATTCTAGTATTTTAATTATTTATGGAGATGCAATGCATGCTTTTTAGGAAACAAGGGTACCATATTTAGTTGTGTATAATATGCACCTTTTTACCCCGAAAATATAGTTGGTAGAGGGGGTGCATATTATACACAACTATAGATGGTTTTTGATATTTAAATTTTTGTTTTTATTAATATCATTTTTTTTCTTCATTTTTTTTTGAATATTATTGTTTGTATTTTTAGAAGTAATTAGAAGTAAGTTATATTTTTTTCTCATTTTAGGAAACAAGAGATGGACCTATCTGGGCTGCCACGGAATCCTACACATGTGAAATCAAATCTCCAAAGAAAGAATCCAAACTTAAAGGACTTAAAAGTTTTATTGCATACCAAGTTATTCCTTCAGTATGTTGTTTATTATCATTACCAAGGGAACATTCAAAACTCATAAGTCAAAGAAAAACTGAAAAACACCATGCCAAAAAAATAAAAAACTACCAAAACACAATCAAGTCCAAATAACACTACAAAGAAGACTAAGACTGAGCAACCCCCTCCCCCCCAAACAAAAAAAAAGGAGATGACCTCAGGAAGGATAAGCAGTTCATGCTCTACAAGTGGCGCCTATTGTGCCGCTCGTGCAAGTACAATTCATGGGATTAGTCTCATAACTACAAATACTTCAACAATTCAAAATTGCAGTCACACTGTAGGCCCAGATAAGATGTGAATGATACAACCAAATGTATGGAATTGTCATTTAAGAAATGAATGCTTCTTTTTGTAATCTTATTCGGGTGTAAAAGTGTTGACCAAAGCACATTTTGTATGAAGCGTTTCATTCTGAAAATGTGTGCACGATCAACACTTTTACAACTCTATCAAATTACTAAAAGAAGCATTCATTTCTTGTAATTACATTTTTATGCTAAGACCTTCCAAAAAAAGTTTTATCAAGTTTTTCTTTTATTTACCTGTGCACTTTTTTGTGGAAGCACGTGTCATAACGAATGTAACATTTCATTTTGATATGAAGGTTAATTTTTGAATGACGCGCTATTGTTGTTAGCCAATCAAACTAACTGATTCTGGTGAAAACATACATGTAATGTAATTATTATAAAATATTGAGTTATGATTGATAATGAGACAACCTTCCACTAGAGTTCAAATGAAGTGGATGTAAGCAATTATAGGCAACTGTTTTAATTAGTCTTCAACAATTAGTAAAACCCATACCGTATAGTCACTATAAAAGGCTTTGACATGACAAATGTGAAACAATTCAAACAACAAAACTAAGGGCCTAATTTATAATAAGACAATTTATAGAAAACAAATATGACAGAAATGAACGAACGACAAAAATAGAAGCTAGCAGAAGAAAATTGAAGTCATAAATAGCATAGATGTAGGAAATTGAGATTTTGTATGAAAAATAACATTCTAAGATAATTTCTTTTTCAGTTTAGTAATATACAAGTTAGCAGACGATACAAACATTTTGATTGGTTACACGAAAGGTTAAAAGAAAAGTTTATATGTATACCAGTGCCTCCTTTACCAGATAAAGCTATTGCAGGTAAATCAGTAGTTATCTCCCTTTATTACAGTAAATACATGATGATTCACAGCATAATCACTCCTCATTATTTCATAATTCACAGTTAATGTAAGTGGTTGTTGGTAATTTACTGGGACATATCTGTATCTAGTTTTGGATATGATATTAAAAACAGGATGGTAAATCTGAGTGCTATCAGCTGTATCAGTATGAATCACAAACAATCACTCTAGATCTGTTTCATGTTGAATCACTCCATCACCAACAATAGTGATTTTTTTCTAGATCACCTTGAATGCACTGTTATTTAACAAATTATTATTTGTATCTAAACCACAGATCAGGAAGAGTAACAATTAGCCCATAAACATTGTACAATTAAGTTTCTTAAACACAACAATATGGGAGGAAGGGGAATTTTATATTCTGTGGTTGATTGGCTGATTTTTGTTAAGATTAGCATGAGATGATATTTTTAGATATTCAAAATGTAAATAAAAAAGTATGAAGAAAAAATCCTTTTGGCTTCAAAATAAAATATATTTGCTTTGCTCAATATGTTAACTTTGAGCTGATTTAATATTTATCAAAAAGTTAGTTTTGTAGAAAGGAGAAGGTATGATAAGGCCACCATTGTTGGCCTTTCTGAATTTGAAATTCAAAAAGTATTATGAATTTACTCATTTTGAAATCTTGTTATTAATACTAAGATATAAACTGCAAATTCATAAAACAATTTTTTTTTAATGTTTTATACGTAAATTTTGATGTTTGTGAAAAAATATATTTTGGTAAGGCTGCACTTATATTTAGTAATATACCTAGTTTATTCACAAACTATGTATAAAATTGCCATTTTAGGTCATTTTTTTTTTATTAAAAATTACATAAGTAATGCATGGTGTATGAATCTGTAATAAAAATAGGTTCAACCACAAATGTACAATCATGAACAAAGGAAGATAACTCAAACTCAAATTTTTAACTTATCTAGCAAAATGAAAGGAGTTGGGGCAATAAGACTCTTATTTGGCCCAAATATTAGTGCAAATTGAAAAGTTACCAGACATATTCACAACTTTGTCCAAACGACACAAAGGTTCAAGGTTTTCAGAAAACGAAAACAAATTTCACTTTTAACAAGTTACCATGGCAACAAACTATGATAAAACGTGTATATTTTGTGTAAGATTTTATGATTTTCCTTGTTTTACATCAACCTTTAGGTATATATTAGATTGGAAAAGTATTTTTGTTTTAATGAAATAAGTGCACTTTATGACGTAATTGTGACATCATAACAGCAAAAATCTGATGAAATTCATTTATATTTTTTGAATTTAAGCATTTCCAAATATTATGTGCAATTTTGAAATAACTCTCAAAAACTTTATTTTCTTGGCCAAAACTGGGCCTTAATGCCCCTACTCCTTTAAGATATATTTAAAAAATCACAAAATTGCAAAATGAAAGCAATCTTTACTCTTCAATGCTCACAAGCACTTTGATTTTATTATGAATTTGGCTTTTGATATTTAATCATCTCTGTGGAATAATTACATGTCTGTGAATACTAATTTTTGTGTATTTATTGGGGGTAGGTGAACCACAATTCAAGAATTCATTAAAGTCAACATTTCCATTATGTTTGAATGTTATAAAATGACACGTAGATGTGACAAAATAGAATGTTTCATAAAATCAAGTATCCAGGAAAAAAAAACAGTTTATCCTAAATCAACAAACATTGGTTCCCAAGAAAATACTCTTAAAGTGGAAACCGAAGTTAGTTCCACTTCATTTCCTGGTAAAATTAAAATGCAGGAAACTGTCCTCTGTAGGAATAGTTCCAACCAATCAACAATATTTATTTGAAGGGACAATTTTTATTCAATTTGCAAATTTAATACCTATGCAAAAAGTTTGTGCATTGAAATTGCAAAAACAAAATCATGAAAGTATCCATGGTAACAACAAATGAATCTACAGTTGTTTACATTATGTATAAACTGTAAATTTAGAACTTTTAGCACTGTTTTTACTTTTGCAAAAATTGCGAACAAGATAGGTGATGCAAAAATAAAAACTCATATTTTACATTTGGATAGCATTGTATTCAGAATTTCATGAAATTGCAATAATTAAACTGACATTTGTGTAGATTGTCCAACAATAACAATAATAAGAGCTTACAACAATCTCTGATTTTATAGTACATATTTCTGTCAAATATTTAAATCATCAAATCATAATCATCACGTTTTTCATTACATTTTTCAGCTGTATATAGAAAATCAACAGGTTTGTCTATTCATATGACTTTCAGAATTTTTTTCTTGTTCTGAATAACTGTCTCTAGGCCGGGGTTTATTTGAATTTCAGAAGTATAGCAGAATGTAAATACTTTTCATCGACTTTGGGAAATGGTGTTAAGTTTGATAACAAGTGTGTACCATGGTGAGAAAAAAAATTTAAAAGAAAAGTTTGTTCAGTCCTTTAATTTGGTAACTGATACAAGTTTCATTCAAGATGCATCGGTTTCTCTATGAGCACAAGCTAAAAGTAGTACTTTGCCCCTCACTAATAGCCGCTTTCACTTGAAAACACATCTGAAAATAGGTAGGGATTTGGATTTTGGTTTCCTTAAATCATTATAAATTGAAGTTTGTCACATTTAAAATCATATAATGATTGTGTTCCCACCAATCAAATAACAATACTTCCATAAAAATATTATCTAATAAATAGCTTTAGAAACATTTTCTGTAAAAACTCTTATATATGAAAACATAAATCATTTCATCGCAACTTATCTCCCATTACACAATATTCTAATGTAAATTTTATTGATTTTAGTTTTTCAATGAATGTCTACTTAATTGATTAGAAGGTGTTAAATCAAGTGCATTTTTCGTCATATTTGAATGCAGAGAAAATGACAAGAACTCCCCCCCCCCCAAAAAAAAAAGAAATATTTTTTTTCTTGTATCACTGGGACCTTTTGTTTTTAGTCCCCTACCGATGAAGTCGAAGGGGAATTTAGGTTTGCACTCTGTCTGTCTGTCTGTCTGTCTGTCCATCCGTCAGTCTGGCAAATCAGTTATCCACATTTTTTTTCTTCGTGGTTGAAGATATTGATTTGATATTTGTTATATTGTTTTATCATGACAAGTTACAGATCAAGTTCCAATTTTGTTCCGGTCTGATTATTTTGTGCAGAGTTATGGTCCTTGGACTTAGAAAATTCACTAAATTATTCAGTTTTCCGCAATTTTTTTCGTCATGCTTGTTTAAATTATCCTGGAGTTCAGTATCCTATTTAAACAACCTGTTATGATGTCTTTATCCATTATAAAACATTTGAACATGTCTGACCATTTTTCCTGAAAGAATTTAAGATAAAACATTAACACACTTTATCATTCATTTTATATTTCATAGCTATTGGTATTGTTAAAAACTTGATTGTGTACTTACAGCATGCCTGTGCAATTGTGCTTCACTAACAAATATTTATGATTAACAGAGTCTCGCAGTTACATGTTTTAATTTTCGCTGTTATGAGTTGTTTATTTTAATATTTTTTTGTTATTTAGGGAATCTGGTGTTGCTGGTAGATCTATACTACCCTCCTTTAAGAGTAGACTAGTCCGACAGATAACCAATCTATCTGTCTGAAGGACTAGACTACTCTGAAAGAAGGGTAGTATACCTAACCTAATAATGATTTCACGTTTCAGTTAGCAAGCAAGGTAACCAAAATTGTTGATTGAACCTAAACAACAGGCCATAATCTTGCCGGCGAAATGACGATTTAAGTCGCCAAAGAATTTTGAAAATCGCTAAATCTCGCCGGCCGACTGACTTCATAGCGAAGTCAAATCGCTATCAAAATTGGTAAAAGGGAGACAACTTGTGATTGACAAGTCTCACAGGTAAAAAAAAAATGGCGGCTGACAAGGAAAATCGAGATTTTCGAAACGACCCAGGACTAATACTGTAAACGATCAAATTAAATAAATACAACGGCGACTTTGAACATCCTCGGATATAACTTTCAAAACTGTTGAAACGGAAAACTGACCGTCTGTTTAAGTTATCGTTTTACGATGATTTTCATCTGAGGATGTTGCGTAATCACTCAGCTGATTTGTTTTATTTTTATTACCTACACGAGTCGATCAATTTTACTATTCCGTAGGTAAAGGGTGGGAATTAACGGTAGATTTATTATATTCATTGAATAAAAATTGAAATATAAAAGGTAGAAAGACAGCTGATAGATAATGTGATTGCAAACGTACGACACTCGACCAGATTGTGATCAGCAGTGGATTTTTTCTCATGACCACTTCGTTGATATGGATGATATTTTTAAAAAATGATAGAAATTAGCTCTTTATCGGATAATTAACTTGAGATTGAAAGATATTTTCATTTATAGACTTACAATCTTTAACGATAATCTCAATTTACTACAACTAACATAAATGTCCTGGACATTCAATAATGTTTTAAAAAACAATGACAAGTGGTGTTATAAATTAAATTCCCAGTCATGTGAAATTCATCATATTTTTCTAGAGTTTTAAAAATAAATTGAGGCAGATGCACATGGATTCAATGCATCATAATCTTGATAATATTACTAGGCTACTCCCTCATGTCCCAATCAACAAATTTTATTTAGAACACATTATTTGATATCAATAAATAAATAACAACTATGTATTGTCTAAACCTTTTTATTAAGAACTTTCTATATATACATTGTGTACAATACCATATGAAAAAAATGCAAGTACATCTTTTATTGAATATAAAACAATTTCCTTAGTGATAAGCTTGAAAACACGATGCAACCGAAACGGTAATGGAATCTCACTTCTCCAAGAAGTTGACCACTTCTCCCTTCTCTCTCATGGAAGGAGAAGTCACTTCTCCCTCTTCAAAATCCTAGATTAGGCCCTGTAAACACTCAAATCATTTGGCTGTAATAGTATCCATTACTTTTGTTTACTTTTCTAGACTCAGAACTATAAAGAGCTTGATATTTCGAATAAAGACAGTTTCCAAGTTTTTGAAGACTGTATGTCAACAGCTAGATGTATTTTTTGTCATCAGTTACTATAATTTTTCTCGTTGATGTGTTCTTTACATTTCTTATTCATGAGGATCTGGATGGGGTTTACAGATTAGAGAAAAATGGGCGAAAAAAAAATAATGAATAGAGAAAAATGAGGGATAAAAAAAATTAATGAAAATAGAGTGAAAGTAGAAATTAGATATTTAATATTGATCTGTTAACATTTTGAATAAGAGTTTCAAAATAACTGATGTTGTCTGCAAAGAATTAAAAGATTTCCTGTCTTCTCAATGAGTGGAAGGGAAAGGGGTCCAGAAAAATTTAGAGACCACTGTCTGTAATGAAAATATAGAATAGAAAGAGTCCTAGGGTCATCAGAATTTAGATAAGATATAACTTTTCAAATCCTGACTGATGTTGAATATCACAGACTTTACTTAGTAGCACTTTAAATCATTGCATAATATTGGTTGGCGGAAAATGAAATAATGTTTTTGTGCTTCCTTTCACAGGTCGATACGAAGACGATTTTATAAATGAGAGAATGAAACAGTTACAGTATTGGATGGATAGAATGGTCCGACATCCAGTAATATCACATTGTGATACGTTTAACCATTTCCTCACCTGTACAGATGAAAAGGTAAAAATACTTATTATTTTGGCACTATAGCACCTGTTATGGCCGGAATGATTTGGGTTGTACCACTTTTTGGACTGCCATTGTAATAGAAAATATATGAAATTATGGTAGATTAACTGTATACAGCCATCTTGGATTGTAAAATAGCAGTTTACAATAGGTCTAGTTGATCGATTGCTTAAATCTGCAAATTTTGGCAATTAATGGGTTAAACTTTTATTGGAATAAAGAAAAATAAGTGATTAATTGCATTATTTAGACTGATTTATCAAAATCAATTATTTGTGTTTGTTCGAATCAAAGTCAACTTAGCAATTTTAGGGGAGATAACAGAAACAAACTATTATAATGGAATGATAGAGAATTTTTTTGTTTTTTACTTGTAGGAAAACAAGGTCGGTGACACCATTTTTTTCTGTTTATTATCTTATAGCATATTTTAAAACGTATCTTCTCATATTTTTTTTTTCAAAATTCTTTCTCAGTGATTTCCTTTTATTCTCAATTTTTTTTTTCATGAACAATCTCTGCAAATTTGGCAATTTTGCATGACTTGAAGCTTGAAAAATAACACAGTGATCCATACTTTATATTATATTTTTGATAAAAAATCAACAAAGCTACATTCTGGGAAAGTATAAGAAAATTCTATCATAGTAAATATATACCAATGATCCACCTTAAGCATTTATAATGACATAGCTTCATTATCGCTATTTTCTTAACTTTTGCTTTTATGTATGACCTCACATCCTAATTACGTAATATTGCAGACCCATTGAATTATAATCTTCAGTATTTTTTTGGAAAGAGGTACAGTAATTAACAGTTGCTTGCAAGAATAAAGCATATGGACAAAAGTGTCCATTTGCATAGCTGTTGTCGACACATGTGTGCCTCCTGCAGCAAAAGGGTTAAAAATAACAAGTGACTAATGTTTTAAGTTTTTTTCCCCAAAATGTTTTTGTAAAATAGAAATAAGAAGATGTGGTATGAGTGCCAATTAGACAACTCACCATCTAAGTCACAATGTGTAAAGAATAAACCATTTTAGGTCAAAGTATGGCCTTCAACACGGAGCCTTAACTCACACCGAACAGCAAGCTATAAAGGGCCCCAAAAATGACTAGTGTAAAACCATTCAAACAGGAAAACCAACAGTCTAGTCAGGTTGTTGTCTCTTTGACACTTTCCCCATTTTCATTCTAAATTTAAAAAAAGGAGAAACAAGAAACACTTATGAACCACATCAACAAACAACATCTACTGAAGAATAGTTTCATTGGATATAAAGTTTATATCCAATTACAATTATTTTTGCAAAAGTAACACTTTCAAAGTTTATATTAATATTTTCAGAAATGGAAAGTTGGAAAACGAAAGGCAGAAAAAGATGAATTTGTTGGTTTTAAATTTTTCTATACATTAGATACACCTCGACAGCCACTTGATGTTAGAGATGTGTAAGTTTATAAATTCAGTTTACAAAATTTATGATCAATGTTCTTTTTATGCACCCCCTACAAAGGTACAGGGACGTTATGTTTTCTGTTTGTGCATCTTTTTGTCTGTCTGCTCATTGACTACTGTCTTTCTGCCATTATGTTCATCGGTCTGTTCACTGACCACTTAATGTAGAAATGCGACAGTGCAAACAGCACATGGTGTTCTATGGACGTGTATTCTTATCTCAGTTGTAGAAAGACAGACAGACAACACCATGGCTGAAAAAAGATGTCAAACAAAATTTACATCATCATATTAAATACTGTTCATTTATAGATTATCCATGGTTTTTCAAAAAGAAGGGGTGTTTCTCAGCTACAATCTCAGACAGCCCTGAGATGAGATATGAGTGAGGAACATTGTTAAGTTTGAAAGACCATTGGTAATCAGTTTATCGCTATTATTACCTATGATCTCATTGATGTTTACTTGACAACGGCATGTGGGCCTTTAGTTTTTGACGATAATTTTTAATCTCAAGCGAGTAGCATGATTTGAAAAATTATTACAAAAAGAAGTCAAAGGAAAAATACACAAAATAGCGATAATCATTATTATTCGTTGGATACCAATTTTTGGCGGGTATAGGTAAACCATGATTGATTGATTGATTGGTGTTTAACGCCACTTTCAACACTATTGTGTTTTTTCGTGGCAGTCAGTTTTTATTGGTGGAGGAAACCAGAGTGCCTGGAGAGAACCACCGACCTTCGGTAGGAAAACTGACAATCCTAGTCAATTAAGATTGGGGTCGAGTGCACCTGCCCCGTGAGGGATTCGAACTCACAACCTCAGTGTTGACTGGCTAGTGATACAGTAGTTTGACTACTTAGACCACTCAGCCACGGAGGCCCCCAGGTAAACAATGAATTGTTCCACAAAACGCAGGCTTTGGCAGATCACAAAATCAAATATCGTAGAAAATATAATTGTTCATTGGTCCAACAAAAATAAATAAATCCAGAGTATTAGAAATAATTACCTTTGCATTTTTCAGTGAAAGTAAAATGGAAACCTTTCAAAAGTTTGTTAAAGGAATGGATGATAATGTTAAGAACTTGATATCCGTTTTCCATGATAACAGAAAAAGACACACAGGGCGTAAGTATGAAGAGATAAGTAAAGCTACTCAAGTTATTTTTAATTCTTTTTATTATACGACCGCAAAAAAAATTTTGTGGTCGTATATTGGTATGACGTTGGCGTCATCGTCGTCGTCGATGTCGTCGTCGTCGTCGTCGTCTGGCGTCGTCCGAAGACACATTGGTTTTTCGCACTCTAACTTTAGTTTAAGTGAATGGATCTCTATGAAATTTTACCACAAGGGTCATTACCACAAAAGGAAGGTAGGGATTGATTTTGGGGGTTATGGTACCAACAGTAAAGGAATTAGGGGCCAAAAATAAGCATTTTTGTAACTTCCAGACATAACTTGTGTGTTAGTGTATGGATCTCTCTGACATTGTACCACAAGGTTCCATATCACAAAAGGAATGCTGGGATTGATTTTGGGGGTAATTGCCTCAAAATTTTAGGAATTAGGGGCCAAAAAAGGGGCAAAAAACAAGCATTTTTCTAGTTTCATGACAATAACTTGTGTGTAAGTGTATGGATCTTTCTGAAATTGTACTACAAGGTTCCATATCACAAAGGGAAAGCTGGAATTGAGTTTGGGGGTAATTGCCGAAACGTTTAGGAATTGGGGGCCAAAAAAAGGGGCCAAAAATAAGCATTTTTCTAGTTTCCAGACAATAACTTGTGTTCAAGTGTATGGATCTCTCTGAAATTGTACTGCAAGGTACCATACCACAAAGGGAAGGATGGGATTGATGATGGGGGTAATTGCCTCATTATTTTAGGAATTAGGGGCCAAAAAGGGGCAAAAAACAAGTATTTTTCTAGTTTCAGGACAATAACTTGTGTGTAAGTGTATGGATCTTTCTGAAATTGTACCACAAGGTTCCATATCACAAAGGGAAAGCTGGGTTTGAGTTTGGGGGTAATTTCCCTAAATGTTTAGGAATTTGGGGCCAAAAAGGGGCCAAAAAACACATTTTTCTAGTTTCCAGACATAACTTGTGTTCAAGTGTATGGATCTCTCTGAAATTGTACTGCAAGGTACCATACCACAAAGGGAAGGTTGGGATTGAGTTTGGGGGTGATGAATCATAAGGGGGTTCAAAAAATTTGGGGGGGGATTTTTTTTTTTTTATCCTTTTTTTCCTTTTTTTTTTCTTTTAAAATTTTGGATTTTAAGTTGGTTATTTCTGATTTATATTTAAAAGCAAATAATAATGATATGGTAGGAGATACACACCAAACAGGATGTGTAAATTATTATATAATAAGTATTGTGCAATAGCAAGAAATTTTCAATTGCACAGTATTGCACAATAGCAAGAAATCTTCAATTGCACAGTATTGTGCAATAGCAAGAAATCTTCAATTGCACAGTATTGCGCAGTAGCAAGAAATATCTAATAGCACAATATTGCGCAATAGCAAGAAATTGTCAATTGTACAGTATTGCGCAATAGCAAGAAATATTTAATTGCACAGTATTGTGCAAAAGAAGATACTTCTTATAAATTGCTTATTTCTTGACCAATTTCAATGGGGTTTTATTCTTGAATTCTTGGGGTTCTTTAATATTCTGAATCTAACCGTGTATTTAGTTTTTGGATTTTGGGCCCAGTTTTTAAATTGGTCCACATTGAGGTCCAAAGGGTCCAAAATTAAACTTTGTTTGATTTCATCAAAAATTGAATTATTGGGGTTCTTTGATATGCCGAATCTAACCGTGTATTTAGATTCTTAATTTTTGGTTCTGTTATCAAATTGGTCTACATTAAGGTCCAAAGGGTCCAAAATTAAACTTAGTTTGATTTTAACAAAAATTGAATTCTTAGGGTTCTTTGATATGCTGAATCTAAACATGTATTTAGATTTTTGATTATGGGCCCAGTTTTCAAGTTGGTCCAAATTGGGGTCCAAAATTAAACTTTGTTTGATTTCAACAAAAATTGAATATATGGGGTTCTTTGATATGCTGAATCTAACCATGCATTTAGATTTTTGATTTTTGGGCCCCGTTATCAACTTTGTCCACAGTGAGGTCAAAAGGGTCCAAAATTAAACTTTGTTTGATTTCATCAAAAATTGAATTCTTGGGGTTCTTTGATATGCTGAATCTAACCATGTATTTAGATTTTGGATATTGGACCATAATAGGTGAATGTCCAATTTAAAATTTTTAAGTTCTTAGACCACATTCATTCTGTGTCAGAAACCTATGCTGTGTCAAATATTTAATCACAATCCAAATGCAAAGCTGTATCAAGCTTGAATGTTGTGTCCATACTTCCCCCAACTGTTCAGGGTTCGACCTCTGCGGTCGTATCAAGCTGCGCCTGCGGAGCATTTTATTTTTTTTAAGGCTATTCCATTTAAATGGATGGGGGTGGGTAGGAAGACCTCCAATATCCCCTGACAATCAACACACATTTCATGAGTAATTTAACATACTATAAATTTAGAAAATTTATAGAGCATTTATTATTGCAATTTTGTCATAACAAAACAAAAATCAATATAAACTATTGCGATATAAGGAAAATTTAAAAACCCATGTATGTATCAGATATCAAAATCACATCAGCACTAATTAAGATGACATCAACACAAATTTAGATGACGTCACCACTTAAATGCATGCATTTTTTTAGTTTAAAAAATGTGCATTTATGGAATTGTAGACGCTTATTTAAACTTTGATACATAGCAATGAACTACACATTTCATTTCAGCTCTAAAAAAAAAAAAAAAACAGAAATAAGTAAATTTTTTTCAATAAAGTTCTTTAAAATTCATATTTGATTTAAAACATTCAGCATTTTATATATTTAGAATTAGTGAAAATTTAATTTACTTTACAGTAGATAAATGTGCATTGTTTGCATTTTATGCATGATTTCCTTTTTCTTTGTTTCAAGTGAAGTTATGAGAGAAAAAACTTATAATCATTTGATGAATACAGAAATATGAATGTATGAACAATGATCATGGTATATTCTAGTCTAACATTTTGTAATGATCTTATTTTAGCTTTCAAGAAAGAATTCTCCAGAATTGGTGGTGCTTTTAAAGAAGCAGCAACTACTTTTAACATGGATATAGGATCATGTAAGTCAATGTTAATTTCACCTGCGTCCCGGAAGGCGAAAGCAGGTCTAGAAACTGCTCAACTTTATCTGTCTGTCTGTTAGAAAGACCTTGGGAAGAAAAACCTGCAACATGAATCAATTAAATGCAGCGACACAGGTCCAGACCCTGCATTGGAAAAGAATAATTATATAAGAAATTATATGATTGATTTTACTCAATAACGAAATTTTCGAATTTAGAAGAGCAGACTTCTCAGTCAAGCAGCTTCATTACAAAACCAGTGTTATTCCACCTTGACTGAAAAGAGGCGATTAGAGATTATTGATGTTCTAAACCTGAAAATTCATTGTTGTCCCGCCTCTACAAAGTCTTGGTAGAGATTGGCAACGTCAACATATATGTCAGGGCTGTTCCAAAATTTATTGGGGGTGGGGAGGTGATGGTAGGCACTCAAATTTATTAATTGTGGGTGGTTATGTTTTTCTTACAATTATAAAAGAGTTATAAGTTGAATGAAAAATTTTATATCATGGGTGGTTAGGGTCTAAAAAATTTACCCCTGTATAGGTTTGATTCTTGAACACTGAACAGCCCTAGAATAACTTGCATTTAAGCGTTTTAAACTTTTACCATTTTATTGGTCCAGAGCAAAACAGGGTCCTTATTTATATTACTTTGATATATTCCAATCCTAAAATAAGGTTGAAAGAATATCTGCTTGATGTCACAAATTCGTCCATCAGTATTGGTATTACACATTTATTTTCATTCAAATGAAAGCTTCTACTATTTGTTATCTGTTTCAAATTGCAATTATAATGTCATGATTTTCTTTTAATATGTGAAAGATTTGCATTTCAGCTGATAATACGGGTAAGATTTGATGTAAACCTAAACACAACACATTGTCCCTAACACAAAAAACCCTTGTTTTATTATATATACCCTTTAGTTTAGATATGGTACAATTTGTCATTTTTTCGTAAATGACAATTTTATTTAGAAAAGGAATGGTGCGTGGAAGAGGTGTGGGATACCCCTGGATTTTTGTGAGATGTTGGAATATACATTAAAAGGTTTTTTTGTGAAAAATTTTGTTCACTGAAATATATAGACAAGATAATCCATTGTTGTAATGGGTTCACTGGTTCAATTATGTAGGTTTTTTTTTGTTGTAATTTATGTCAATATATCGGGTTTTTCTGTTTATAACTGTTTGAAAGGTTTTATCATTTATTCTGATTTTGTGTTCCAACTTATCTATATTTTGACATTTCGGAAATGGGGCTTTTCCCTACAACGGTACCTTCAGTGAAAAGCTTATTTTAAAGAAGGAAAACTGCATATATATTAATGTAAAACTAGTTTGGTAACATCGTTAATAATTAGCTAACCTCTGGGATGCTTTTAAGATAACTTGTGATGGTGACTGGTGATATTGGCTCTAAAATGTTGTGCTTATGAAAGAAAAATTGGGAGTTAAAATGTGTAGTTTAGGAATTGCAATAATTAATGAAAATTTTGTGAAATTTGTGTTTTTGAATAACAGTTATTGGTATAAAATGCTTGAGCTTTACAACTTATTTACTGTTTTTGAGGTTACGATGACAGACTTCACAATTTATCGCAAATAAAATTGATGTTTACAAAATTATTACTTTTGATTTGAAACGTCAAATGTTTTCATTTGTGATGCTACATAATTTCCTTCAATGCAGACTAACCCAAAATTGGTTTATAAATTTCAAAGTAACTTTATAAAGCAACTCGTTATCATAAGAGATTTGAAATCAGATGAAACCTTGTTTTTAATAATTACCTGTAATGAAATTTTCATTATTTTGTTTTTTTTTTATTTTCCTTTGATTTTCAGGACACACATTTATATTATATTTATCTTTAGAATGACACTACATTTCAATTGTTGTATTTAATAGTGCAGTCCTATGAAGTGAAGTCTCCAAAAGAGAACTGTAGACCAAATTTTCTGATACTTTTTTTGCATCCAGTCCCTTTTAGAAAACTTCAATGAGATTAGGATAAGATCTAAGTTTGACATTATCATGACCGCTTAATATTGTCATTATTTTTAACCTGAGAGAGTCACCCAAATGAATGGCTTAATAAAATTAGTTGGTTTAAAGTATTTCAGATAAATAGGAATTGATTATATTTGAAGCTGTACAATCTCATCAAAATTCAAAAAATAAATCTAAAATCTATTATTTTTATTTCAGATTCGAGGGATTTAACAGCTGCAATAGATTACACAGGTGATACATACAACCAAATAGGTGAAATGTATGCTAAACAACCTGAAAAAGACATTGATCCCATGCATGACATGTTATATGAATATAAAGGAATATTGGCGGTGTTTCCAGATGTTTTAAAAGTTCATGAGGTAGGTTCATGGAAAAAGTAACAAACGGTGGCAGAATAATGAAGGTTTTGAGCAGTTCATATGCAAGGTTTCAAATCAAAATTCTTTTGTGAAATGAAGTGGTATTTTCCCATTTCACAATCATTTTATAATCTGTTTGTCTATCTGTCTTTCCATATTCTTTGAAAGTGCAACTCCTTCTAAAAGACTGAAGGATATGGATGAAACTTTGCACCATTCAAAAACACAACCAGATGATTATAATCTTAAGTTCTACATGTTAAAGAGGAGATGATAAAATTATTTACTTCAATGCTACAACATCTCCATAACAGCTTGATGTATAATGCTGAAACTTTACTTAGTTGTAGAATTCTGTCTGTGGGTGTTATATTGGAGATAATAATAAATTTAGGTAGGTTTTTATCCTGTTGCGAGAACAATTACTGTTCGATGTATAAATGAGTCAGATATCATTTTTTTTGCACTTAAGGGAGCATTTAGGGGAGCTACAGAATGTGTCAAGCTTAGAAAAATATTATGTTTGCATTTTAGGGAGCATTTAGACAAGAAAGTGAGTGCATCAAGCTTAAACACTTTTTACCTTTACATTTCAGGGAGCATTAAATAAAGCTAGAGACCATGTCAAGCTCCCAAACTTTTATCTTTACATTTCTGGGTACATTAAGTAAAGCTAGGGACTTTGTCAAGCTCCTAAACTTTTATCTTTACATTTCAGAGAGAATGAAGTATAGTTAGGGACTGTGTCAATCTCCTTATCTTTTATCTTTACTTTCCAGGGAGCATTAAGTAAAACTAGGGACCATTTCAAGATTCTAAACTTATATCTTTTAATTTCATGGAGCATTAAGTAAAGATATGGACTGTGTCAAGCTCCTAAACTTTTATCTTTATCTTTACATTTCATGGAGCATTAAGTAAAGCTAGGGATCATGTCAAGTTCCTAAACTTTAACCTTACCTTCCAGTGAGCATTAAGTAAAGCTAGGGACTGTTTCAAGATTCCAAACTTTTATCTTTACCTTTCATGGAGCATTAAGTAAAGCTAGAAAATGTGTCAATCTCCTTAACTTTTATCTTTATCTTTACATTTCGTGGAGCATTATGTAAAACTAGGGATCATGTCAAGGTCCTAAACTTTAACCTTATCTTCCAGGGAGCATTAAGTAAAGCTATGGACTATGTCAATCTCCTTAACTTTAACTTTACATTTCAGAGAGCATTAAGTAAAGCTAGGAAACATGACAAGCTCCTAAACTTTATCTTTACATTTCAGGGAGCATTAAGTAAAGCTAGGGAATGTGTCAAACTACAGGAAGATGGGAAAATGCAGGAGAACGAAGTGACAAATGTGATACAACAAAGTGACATTATATCGTACGGTACTATGGCCGAGGTTCAAAATTTTCAGAGACAGAGAGTAGCAGACTTTAAACATACTATGCAAGTGTATTTGTCAGGACAAATAGAATTCTACAAAGAGGTAATGAATGATTTTCCATTTGATATACATATCTATAGTTGTTTGTTTAAATAGCAACAATTAGCAATGCATGCATCCTTGGTTATAATTGTAAGAATACAGATTTTAGTCATTGTTTTTTTTTTTGTCTGCCTCTGGGACTCATTTCACAAAAAATTTTACGACTAAAAATACTCATAAGTCATGAAAATTTCAGTATAACTTATGATCAATTTTAGTTTTAAGATATTTTGTGAAAAGAGCCCCTGATCAGTAGTTTGCATGGATTTTAATGGCAGCTAAGAAAAATTTACAAAATAAACAATCTCTGACATGTGATTTGGAAACTAAAATTATATTTATATATTTATTTTATGAAATAATACATTTATTACATAAAGTGTCTTTCACATCCTTCTGTACTAATACCTATGTTTTTGTAACCTCAATTCAAACCTTAATTCAAATCTCACCAGTTTTAAAACGTATTTTTTTTCTGGTCCTAAGGGTGACCTTTATGTACTGGTTGACTGTATTTATATTGAATAACTATGCAGTTTCAACATTTGATTTATATTTCAGATCACCAAAAAGTTAGAAGATGCACTTACCCATGTGGACAAGTCTTAGCTCTTCTCTGTGCCATATTGTGTTACAAGCTTACACTAATTGCATTATCTCCACTTGCTGCGGGCTCAGATATGTCATAATGTAGAAATATCATATATCTACTCCTTCAGGACTTTTTCGATGCCAGCTGAGAGATATAATGAACTGGCAGAAGAGTAAAAAAACTGATTCCATGAAGGTTAGGATTCTATACGAAGTTATCAGTGATTAAACAAATGATTCCCCTAGTAATCAAGAAAAGAACATCTTCCTCTATTGCAGATAAAACTCATCAAAATCATTCATTTCTGCTGTTAAAAACTTTTAATTGTGTAAATTACTCACCAAGTGTCTGTCATATTTGTATGTATGAAAGATTTATTCCATAGTACAGCAATGGTTTATTTTCCAATTGCCAACTTTGTTTCTAATTTTGAATTTTTGGCTAAGGGAAACAACTCTTAGGTAGACAAACTGTATCTCTGCCTGTAAAGAGCAAGTGGAAAGAGCAATGGTGGGTGTTGACAATAAATTTTACTTGTTAATTGCATTTTACATTTATTGTATAAATAGGATTACAAAATTTGGGATTTTTCAATGAAAATTCATAACAGCTGAAGTTTTAATGTGGAGGGATAAATTTGTGTAGGAGTTGTTCCCCTTTGCAAAAATAAAATCTAAAATTAGAAACATGGTAGATAATTAGAAAATTGACTTTTTATTCACTGCATCTGTTGTAAATTCAATATATTCTCAGGACAAATTATATTTATAAATTATTATGTATGAAAACACATTTATAATTGTAATATTTTCTTAAATCTATTTAATACATATTTTCTTGTTAAATTTACTTAACCATGTTGATTGTTGTTATAGGTGTCAATTTAAAGGGATGTATTAATGGTCGGCCATTTTGTACAAAAATGAAATTATGTATTTATGGTCTGCCATTTTGTACAAAAATGAAATTATATATTTATGGTCTGCCATTTTGTACAAAAATGAAATTATGTATTTTTGTTAACTGTTTCAATCTGTTGAAATTTTAATACCAAATCATGAACATACAATGTCTTAGGGTCTTAGAAAGGAAAACGGGCTTTAGGTATGTCCAGTTTCTGGGTTAAGAACATGAAGGGATTGTAAATAAGATTATTTATTACGCCCCACCTACCATAGTAGAGGGGCATTATGTTTTTCAGTCTGTGTGTCCGTTCGTTCGTCTGTCTGTCCGTTCATGAGTCTGTCCCACTTCAGGTTAAACTTTTTGGTCAAGGTTGTTTTTGATGAAGTTGAAGTCCAATCAAGTTGATACTTAGTACACATGATCCCTATGATATGACCTTCCTAATTTTAATGCCAAATTAGAATTTTGACCCCAATTTCACAGTCCACTAAACAAAGAAAATGATAGTGCGAGTGGGGCATCCCTGTACTATGGACACATTCTTGTTTATGATATTTTACTAAACAATATTCTGTTAATGACATTGTGGTAGATAACTAGTGTAGCCACACTTAGTGTTGATAAGCAACTCCATTGCCATAGGTTATCTTGAAATATTAGACTTGTTATTAGACCATTTCAATTTCTTATTTATGAATGAATTACAGCGGTTGATTCAAGGTCAGTTGCTGTAAATGATGTCATTGAACCATGAACATTAACTGTGAAGCAATAACATAAACATTGTGACACGTGTAAGGGAAAATTCACTAATTTGAAAATCTTTATAGTTATTAATGATTGTCAAGTTGAAATTCAGATTAGCCTCCATCCTATATGATATATGATTGTATGGCAGATCAGCTTCAAATTTTGAACAAAAAGTGAAGTTTTTGTACTAACTTTGTAGGCCAATGTAATAAAATGATTCTCCAGTGGTTATCCTCTTTATTTCAATACTCAGCAAGGGGTTTCAAAATATTTTTGACCACACATGATGTGGGTCAAATTGTCTTGCACAAGATAAGAGTAAATAACTCATTTCAAATGCTGTGACTTTTAGCTAATTTATTATGCTCTCATGCTATTGGTTGATTCTATTGAAAGAGTGTCTTTTATGCTTTATCTGTTCTTGGGAGTTTTACACAAGACTATCGTCTGAATAAACATGATAGAAACAAATTCTCCAAACTTGTGAACAATATTTCTCAACTCTTAATAGAGTAATACCATATAGTTTTTCTTTTTTTTTTAGAAAATGAAAAATATCAGCTGTCAGTCATAATGTTGAACTTTTTGTTGGTTTAAGGAGTAAAAATGATGAAATAATTGACTGTATTTTTTTTTGAAACTATAAGAAAAGGTACCAAGGAAATATTCAAAAAGTCAATATTTCATTGACCCAAATTATTACCTGTTTCTACAAATCAAGTCCATTTTTTTTTACGATGCCTATAACAGTCTACTTTACTTGGTTAATTATATGCATATTAGTTAATTCCTGACAAAAGTTATTTACTTGTCTATGATAACTTTATACTGTTCAGAGAAATCCAGTACTTTTATTATAAATTATCTGTTTACAAAACTTTACATTTTTGAAATACTAAGGCTCATCTACCTCAGGAATAGATTACCTTAGCTGTATTTGGCAAAACTTTTAGGAATTTTTGGTCCTCAATGCTCTTCAGCTTCGTACTTTATTTGGCCTTTTTAACTTTTTTTTATTCAAGCGTCACTGATGAGACTTTTGTAGACGAAACGCGCGTCTGGTGCAAATACAAAATTTCAATCCTGGTATCTATGATGAGTTTATTATAATATCCTGTATACAGGAATTAATACAGGAATTTAACAGATTTTATTTACACTATTCTTATTATTATAGTTATATACATTTTTGTTTTTTTTAAAGTTTAGTAGTACATATTTGGTTAAGATTTTTTCTAGAAGTAACAACATGTAGCTATAGATTATTGTACCCAGGAATTCTATACACGAATTAACACATTTTAATGTATACAAGATCTTTTTCATACAAGATAGAGAAGTTAACTGTTTTTATTGTACGCAAGATTGGGAATCATATATGGATTCTCAGAAGCAGCTCAAAGTATTTCCAAGTATTGTGGATACTTTATTTGGTACATACACTTCATTTGAAAATACCATTGAAAATTCAAAAGTGCACAGTTGTTTATAAGTATTCCAACTGTAGATTTCAGTAGTTTTCAACGTTTAATAACGATCCATGTGATGTCTCGTTTTTGTTCTATGGATGTACGACAACATTTTCAGGATTGGTCATCTATAATTTCAAAGCTCATAAATGTTATCAGGCAAATTATCAGACTGGTTCCTAGACTGGTTGACAATTCATTATATGATTACAAATCAGCAGTTTTACTTGCTTGCAATTCAATTTTAAGATAAAATCTTATTTCCTGTTTGTAGTAATTGCTTGGCAAAGATTTTGTTAAGCTCAATATGAAATGCTTTCCTGCATCATATACATTTTGTTAAAATTGACCTTGAAATGTTAAAATCTATCTTATAAAGCCTTAGCTCTTCAATGATATTAGCACTAATGGTATAACCTTTTTTCACATTTGATTTACCAAGCACAAAACAAAGTCTTTAAACTAGTCATTTTGCCATTATCTGTAGATTTATATGCTGTAAATTCAGAAATTTTGACATGTTTGATTATTGCCAAAATTGCAGTGGGAAAGGATTGCAAAAATTAAACTTGCAATTTAAATTTGATAGCATTATTTGCATGTATGCAGCATTTCTTGAAATTGCAATAATTTATCTTGCAATTTTTGTTTATTGTTTAAAATGCATGCAAAAGTTTCTGAATTTACAGTATTTATATATTAAATATAATAAGCTGTATACTAGTGCTTTGTTAATACATTGTTTAAGTTTGATAAATATTTATGTTATAAGAAAGAATCAAGGTCATCACATGTTTTACAAATATATTTGGATTATAAGATGAGAAATATTTGTCCTGTTTTCATTTGTCACATTTTCCCTGTATATTCTATCAAAAATCATCATCCGCTTTACTTCCTCACAGATTTATATTATTTATGCACACCAAATTTTTACGGTATAGCTATACAGTTCCCAGAAGAACTTAACAATTGTGAAAACATATGACTAATGTCTGAATATCTGAAGGATGATGTGTGACAAGTTATAATACTTTGTGATTTTCAGATTCAAAGGTCCAAATGTAGTCTTATGATAGGCCTATTTCAGAATTAATTGTGTGTGTGGTGTGTGTGAAAGGCACTTAATATTTAAAAAAATATGGGGGTAATTGTATGAAAAGGGGTCTCCAGAAAGAGATTAAAGGCCTTTTAACACACACATCCCCCTTTTACTTAATTTCTGTATAGCCCATACCTTCTCCTGTGTTTTGTAGTGTTAGAGAAATCCAGCCAATGGAAAAATGCTCAGATGCTAAAAGTGTTGAGATGAAACACATCACTCTGTATCCACACTAATTGTGGTACAATGTATTACTCAAATAATTTTACCTGATTGACTGTGGCATTGATAGCTATATGTATTTTTATATTTTCAATTAAAGAAAAGGTTATAGGAATGCAAAATTAAAATTATGTAATTATGTCTGCATTGGGTACCAGTGTAAATTATGCCCAGTCAGGTCAAAATCAATTAGTAATTGTAAAATAATTAATACTGTATTTTTTATTATTTTTCTTCAGAAGAACAAGCAATACAGCAATGAATAAAATAATTAAAATATAATATAAAAGATTAATTGTGATAAAATATTTGTTGTATAATTTTATTTATGAATTCTGTTATAGTTTAACAAAGTATAGAGGTCATTGAGATCATGTATTTCAGAATGAAATGTTTTTATTACTTACAGCTTTGTTATGCTTTGTGTCTGCTTGTCAAGCAAGCATGTTTTTCTGCATATTGTAAAAGTAATTGAGAGGGAAAGTTTGTTAAAGTCTTCAGGGGGAAACAATAAACAATCAAAAATTTTAATTGGTTGTTCAAAAATGAATGTACTTTATACATAAAATTTAAATCTCGTTAAAAACATTAAGTTTATCAAAACTTTTTGTTAAATTAATATTTTACATTTTTTTATTAGTAAACAGCCTACAGTTTCAACAGCTCCTTGACATGTAAAAAATAAAACCAAAACAGCTTAATGCAACTGCAGAACAGCATTAGTGATCATTGTACATGACACCAGATGATTGAATCTTCATCTTCTCTAAAACCTGCCAAAAAATTGATGATAATTTCTTTTCCACTATTTTTTACTATGTACTAATTAATGATTAAGATTAATGAGTACTAATCACTGACTTAGATTAATGAGTACTAATTACTGATTAAGATTAATGATTAGTAACCAATTCTATACAATTTTATATATTAATGCACTTCTGTTGAATACTTATAATTTTTGTAGTTTTGTGGATTTAGATTTAAATCCTCATTGAAACTTTCACCCTTTTACTGAACAAACTGGAATTTGTTATGCATTACCTGTGCATGTATATTCACATTTGCAAAACTTATGTCAGTGTGTGATTGATTCTGATAATAGTGTGGAAAATGGAAGACTAAATGAGAGTGAGATAATTTCATAAAAGATTAATTTGCACACGTTAATTATACAAATCAAAACAAAATTTACTTTTAAAATAGATAAGATGAAATAAAACAACTCTTTTATTGTGAAACTGTAGTAGCAAATCATGAGGATTGTCTGTGGACAGAATTCCTTTCTTAACAGATTTTTTAATTCATGTAAAAATGAGTTTGAAACAAAACTTTCAGTGATTTAATTCTATGACCTCCTACTTTCCAGAAGTTCCTAGTTCAAACACTTACTAATACATTGGGCAGGCCCATGTTATTTGTTTGATGGTTATATACTTGCTCCCTACAAACGTTTGTGCTATATTTTGTAACCATTCTTGTTAATGTGCCTGTGAATAGGCCTCTTTAATAATGAATAGATTGTTTCATTCTTGAAATATTTTATTGATATCTTGAATAAAGAAATTTATATGAATTACTGAAGTGTCTGTATGAATCTTTTAATTAGCCAAGTTGTTACAAAGTTATGCTTATATGATCATGATGTATGCCTTCCAGATGTCTGATTGTCAACTTTTCAGTTTCAGGACAAAATCTTTAGGGCCATACACAATATCTTAAGCCAACTTTATTGGATCAAGATCCATTGAATGAAGAAGAACCCTATGCATTTTAGAGCCAATCTTTTGTTTCCATGTTATATCTTTAATAAAGGCTGACATTCACCAAACATAGTCTTAAGAATGTCTCTAGGAAAGAACAAGGCCGATGTCAATTTCACTTCAACCCCAAAAATTAGTAATCGACTAAAAATGTGTTTCTTCTACTACACATCCATAAAATATAACAACCCAATTTGTTATTGATGGTATTACTTATTAGCCGTTAAAAAATGGCAGAGGCTATTCCTCTGGCTAGCCAAAAAACAGCAAAAAATGTTTATTCTTCCGGCCATCCGGAATAATAGCTTTTCTCTGCTCTTATGCTATAATTCCGGCCATACATAACAATGAATAATGAATATGATTTGGGTTTAGTGGTTATTGTAGCATGCAATGGAGAATGTAGTGGCAAACAAATTCCTCTCTCATGCAAACACTGAGATTTGGAACTATTCATTTTTTTTTGCACGTTCTCCATGCAGAGGTTACTGATTATAAACTTAAGATAAAACGTTCTGGAAAATAGTAGTAATGAACAAAAATAAATAAATAAAGAAGAATTATCATGGGAATAAACTCCTCAAGTACAAACTTTGATTTGTTTTTTTACTTGCTGTTCTATGGAACATGCCGATTCACCGTAAATATAAACTGATTATTTGTGTGAATTTTCTAAGTCCAAGGACAACAACTCTGCACAAAATCATCAGACCTGAACAAAATTCGAACTTGATCTGTAACTTGTCATGACAAACAATATAACAAATATCAAATAAATATCTTCAAGCACGGAGAAAAAAGTGTGGAAAACTGATTTGCCGGACTGACGGATGGACAGACAGACAGACAGAAAGACGGACAAACCT
Source organism: Mytilus californianus (assembly GCF_021869535.1). Classification (NCBI taxonomy): domain Eukaryota; kingdom Metazoa; phylum Mollusca; class Bivalvia; order Mytilida; family Mytilidae; genus Mytilus; species Mytilus californianus. The sequence continues at coordinate 30,266,915 of NW_026262712.1, forward strand.
AAAGTCCCCTTCGACTTCGTCGGTAGAGGACTAATTAAAGTCACTTGTCAAAAAAGTTTCCATTCACTAAAAGTATGCAAATAAATTTACTTCATAGTATACAGCATATTCAGATTTTTTTTTATCCTAATGGGGGTAGGGGGAGCATGTCTCTCCTCTTTTTTGTGTTCTACCTATGAATTTCATGCAATGCAAGGTCATAAGTTGGGTTTATGGCTTCAATGGACATCTATGATTCTTAAAGGAGATCCTGAATTTATCATTTCCTTGAACATTGGTTCCAATAAAGTCGTCATTTGATTTTGCATGATTTTTAGGCAGTTAAGCTGCCTTATGCGAGCACCCTAGATTTGTGTTCTACCCAATAAATACTGAAATACGTGCCACTGTTATTATCTAGCTGGCTATTATGTTATTTATAACTAATTGGACATTTTTTTAATACTTTTATTTCTGGAATACAAAAAATATGACCAGAAAAACCTTAAATGATCGTCGAACTACCCAAAACTTTTGAAGTTGCACATAGGAAGTAGTGCTCAATAGAAATCCGTCCGTAGTTTATTATCCCCTGTGCTTTTGGCTACGATGTCAAAGAACAATTGTATGAAATATTTCATCGCCGAAAATCGGTAATTACAAGTCGTTTATATTTCCCAAATGGCAAAATGCGCAGGAATATTGTTCATGTACAACAAATCTGTATGATAGAGGAAATAAAGTTATATAAGTGGGCGGTAATTTTTAACTTATCTTGCCAAATAAGGTTGTTGTTATTTTATGAAACGAGGTCATGAAACAGATGCGGAAATCGACGTTGATGGAATGTTTTAAGTAATGTGGACAACTCGTCCCCGAGACAAGTCGGACCGAATCCACTCAAACCGTCTAAGAAGACAACTTTGACCGTTTGTCAGATTTACTTAAGATTTCATAAAATATTGGACTAACATGTCTAGCGGAGCCATTAATCTTTTGTTTGTGCATTGGGGTCTATTTAGGGGTATTTGGAGGGGCCTGAAGAAGGGAGGGGTTTACTATAGAACCCTATGGGATTTTATTTTTTGGGGAAAATGACGCTGTCAAAGCGTCAATTTTACTATACCATTGATAATTTTATCGCTTCCGGTCGCTTCCAAGCCGCCTTCCGAACTCGATTCCGTATTTTACATACCTATGTCCTGTACAGAATTTCATTCTTACCTGTCCATATGTTTATTGTTATTAAATGGTATTTTGAGCTATCCCTTTGGTATATTTTTCATATTTATATGAGCTTTCGCTTTTATGTGCATGACTTTCCAATCCGTAAAAATAATTAGAATATAAATAGATCTGTATTGTTATGGTTTTGTACTTTTTACATACCAGTGATAACAAATCGCTATTGCTAGAAAATAGTTCTTGAAAGAATGTGTACCTTTCTTGTCAGCTGAACTTTGAAATCATTCAAAAAATAAAGATCAGAATCATCTTCAAATCATACGAAAGATAATGGTCTTTATCAAGATTTAAGAAGTTTTTAAGAATCGAAAATTAGTAATACGGTTATATCCACGCGGTGCGTATGTATTTGTTTACAAAGTTACTGCTGCAGACATAATAAAGGTCAAATATCGCAGGGGCCAGTTCTATTAAAGAATAAATTGGCGATAATTGCAGAAGTTTTTCTGTCAAAAAGACTTCATTTCTTTCTGGATTTCTTCACTTTAAAAAGAATTATACGATGCAGAAACTTTATGAAAGGAGTAGGCAGTGCTCAATGAATCATACCAAAAGTATTTAAGAAAAATTTTACCCTTTCTCTGTCAACGTGGTCTCGTCCATTTTTGAAACATTACGATTATTTCATTACTTTTTCGAGTTAACACTGAACTATTGAACCTGTATTGTTTTGAGAAAAGCATTCCCGTTGTCCAGGTGTTCATTACAAGCCCGTATTTTACGATTACTTTTACTTGCATCGCTATTTTCAAAATCGGATACAAAAATTTCTTGAACATAAATAAAAAATATTGAGATTTGCCATCCACTTTTCAATAACTATTAATTAAATATTAATTTAAAATCAATGTTAATTGTGGATGACTTTGATAAGGAATGGCATTTAATGATTCCTAGAGATACAGCAAAATGTGTAAACAGGAAGTTGTGAAGGGAGACAATTTCATTGGGCAAAAGTGCTAAAACATGTATTGTTTAATCTTGTAAAATATTTCTGGTGGCAATAATTCACATATTCATAAAATAACCAAACACAACTTTTAAAGGTGTTTGTAATGTTTCAATTGGCAAACATTTATTTATTGATAATCCACCTTTAATAATAAAAAAAAACTTCTTGAAAAAAAAGAGTTCTATCATATTCATCTTGGAATATGATCAAATATGTTAGCCTATTTTAAACATGCCTTTAATAACATTTCAGTACTTATGGAAAGAGTTATTCCATTTCTTCCTTTGATGTTAAAGGATATACCAATTTTAATTGCAAAATTGTAATTCGATAAATGTAAATAAAAATTAATGAAGAAATTCCAATTTTGTCATTGTAAACCTTCTTAAATATGTGTAAGTAAATTATGAAGCTGTAAAGGATATATAACTAGTTTATAAGTCAAACAACTGAATGTGAGAAAAAAAAGATATACCTACTGTGCTACATTTGGGGACGGTTGGTAATAAAATCAAATTATTTAAGTTATCTATGTATAGGCATTTTAATTTTTAAAGTTTAATTAATGATTGAAATGTCACTTATTTGCATTTCAGTTAATGCACATGGCACATGTATAAAAAAATCCAGGTCTTTGTCTATTCAATATAATAAAACTAACATGGTAGTTATAAATAAATGTAACATCAAGTCACAAACATGAAACTTAAGGTGAATCAATCTTAAATCGGGCGCTAATACCACAGCGCTATAAAAAAATCCTGGGGAGAACACTGGATTGTATTGTTTTCAGAGTTATATAATACACCTTGCCTAAGAAAAGGTCTAGCTAGGTCCTTATAAAAAATGAGGCTATAATGATGTAAAGTGACTTATAACTGTCAACAGCCACATTATTTAGACTCTGGTGGATAGTTATCAGACTGTCATCTCATTGGCAATCATGTAACCACATCTCCTTATTTTAGTACGGGTTATTTGTTTGAAATAAATGACTCACAAACATTAAATCATTTGAAAAAAAGATAATTCTGCAATAATTTATGTTGTCATTTAAAGATTTGTTTATATATAGATAAATATAAATATCAACAATGAAATTTGGTTGTATAAATGGTGTCACTATATTTGTAATTGTCAAACTAGTATAACAATACTATTGTCTAAATCTACAGAATTTGATCATCCTTTAAGTAACAGAAATAACAATGTCACTAAGTCACTTGTAAGTTATCTCTTAAATAAGGACTATGTGGGGTATAAGAGCTTGCTTACTGCAGGCCGCTCTTCACCATCATTTTGTTAAATAATTCTACAAAGAAGGGGATAGTCTGTTAATGTATCCTTGACTAAGAATAATGAAATTGCAAGAAACAAATTCACATATTACTTTGAATATTGTAGATCGTTCAGGTAGTCTTGAGCTATTTATTTATACAAAAGAAACAACCAGTATATAAATATAGTCATGATACACCATTGTCCCAGGTTAGAGGGAGGGTTGGGATCCTGCTAACATGTTTAACCCCTCCACATTCTGTATGTATGTGCCTGTCCCAAGTCAGGAGCCTGTAATTCAGTGGTTGTCGTTTGTTGATGTGTTACATATTTGTTTTTCATTCTTTTTTTTTGTACATAAATTAGGCCGTTAGTTTTCTCGTTTGAATTGTTTTACATTTGTCATTTCGGGGCCTTTTATAGCTGACTATGCGGTATGGGCTTTGCTCATTGTTGAAGGTCGTACGGTGACCTTTTAGTTGTTAATTTCTGTGTCATTTGGTCTCTTGTGGAGAGTTGTCTCATTGGCAATAATTCCACATCTTCTTTTTTATATTCACTTCACACTTATATATATATTTATATCTTGACAAACAAATAAAAAGCCATAGACATTGAAAACAATTCATTTCTATTCTATTGTCAGTCAGCCTACCTACCATGAACTGAAAAGTCTCTTCAGATTCAGTAGGTAAATTATGTGAAAATCAAGACTTGCATAAAAAATATCTCAATATTAGAGACAATGGCGTCATTTTTCCTCAGAGCTTTCAGCTCTTTGATTAAATTTTCAAATGACTATTTCTTGAAAACAGTAAGTGATAGACACATGAAGTCTTCAGTAATGAGAACAGGACAATAATAAAATTACCCAAAATATAGGTTGAGTCCCTGGGGGTCATCCCAACCCCCTTCAATTTGAAAATGTACTTTTATCTTGTAAACCTTCGCAATGCCCACCCCTAAACAATATATATACTTGTATGGGACAATAAAAGAAATCAAATGAAAATAATTTGGGGGAGTCCCCGGTGTCGTCCCACCCCCTCCTGTTTGAGAACTTGGAAATGGTCGAGATCCCCACCCCTAAATCATATATATTCATGTATGGGACAATAAAACAAATCAAATGAAATATATGGGGAGTCCCTGGGGTCACCCCAACCCCTCCTGTTTGAGAACTTGGAAATGGTTGAGATCCCTACCCCTAAGCCATATACATTCATGTATGGAACAATAAAACAAATCAAATGAAATATAGGGGGAGTCCCTGGGGACACTCCACCCCCTCCTGTTTGAGAACTTGTAAACAGTCAAGATCCCCACCCCTAAACCATATATATACATGTATGGGACAATATAACAAATCAAATGAAATATGGGGAGATCCTCGGGTCACCCCACCTCCTCCTGTTTGAGAACTTGGAAATGGTCGAGATCCCCACCCCTAAACCATATATATTCATGTATGGGACAATAAAGCAAATCAAATGAAATATAGGGGGAGTCCCTGGGGACACCCCACCCCTCCTGTTTGAGAACTTGTAAACAGTCAAGATCCCCACCCCTAAACCATATAAATGCATGTATGGGACAATAAAACAAATCAAATGAAATATAGGGGGAGTTCCTCGGGTCACCCCACCCCCTCCTGTTTGAGAACTTGGAAATGGTCGAGATCCCCACCCCTAAACCATATATATTCATGTATGGGACAATAAAACAAATTGAATGAAATATTGGGGGGTCCCTGGGGACACCCCACCCCCTCCTGTTTGAGAACTTGTAAACAGTCAAGATCCCCACCCCTAAACCATATATATACATGTATGGGACAATATAACAATCAAATGAAATATGGGGAGTTCCTCGGGTCACCCCACCTCCTCCTGTTTGAGAACTTGGAAATGGTCAGGATCCCCACCCCTAAACCATATATATTCATGTATGGGACAATAAAACAAATCAAATGAAATATATGGGGAGTCCCTGGGGTCCCCCCACTCCCTCCTGTTTGAGAACTTGTAAACGGTCGAGATACCCACACCTAAACCATATTTATTCCTGTTCATCATTTCAAAAAGATTTGAATGACATACAGGGTCAATCTCCTAGGTGTCGCATATGCATATCACTTTACTAGACCAAACCAATATGAACTGGACTTTGCCCAATGTCAGGAGACCATGGGAATGACGAATTATGGGGGCTTCGTTTGGGAGACTTCGTAACTGCATCCTGTTACAATTATTTCTTGTTTATTATAAAATTCTATTGATGCAAAAAATGAGTCTAGGTTAATTAAATTTACTTTAATTATTTATTAAATTATTTCTGGGCCTATAATAATTTTCATTTATGACTCATTTTAAAGAAAACATATAAATCTTTCAAGCAGTGTAAAGCCCGAGAATGTTTGACCAACTGTTTTATAATCACCTGTCATTTTATTCCAAACTTGGTATGGAGTAACATCATGTACTTGGGGGTGAAGATGGGGGTCATTTACATTGATATATGAGTTGCTTTTGAAAACCTTGATGAAATATTAATTAATTTGCCTTAATAATCAATTCATTTAATGAACATAAATGTACCATATACGAATGTTTAATGTTTGTTCTTTCAAATCTTAAAAATAAAATTGAAGCAACACAGCCACAGTTTTCATAATTACGTTTGCCTTGGTTTTTTGTTAACTGCCTACAGCGCTTACAGTGCTTTGATTTATTTAAAATGTTCGGTGATTCCTAACACATGGAAAATAAGAGAAAAGGGTAGGCACCTGTAAACTGCCCCAACGTAAGATTGTGTTTTTGATAGCAAAACATAGTATTTTTTTTATTGGGTAAATAAATCAAACAGTATAAGATAAAAAGGGGGGATGGTTATACCCCAACCCTGGTATACTATTCCCAGTCCAGGCATATCAGTGCATTTCATAAATATCCGTTGTAATAGAATTTAGAAATAATGCGTCTTAGCAAATTTGATTTAGTCGTTTTTCTGTGAATTGTTTGTATGCATTTTTCCTCCATTGATACAGGTAAAGGGCAATTTCAGTTTGATTGCATGCTTTATTCCTCTCAGGTTACGTGCACACGCTATTGGTCTCAAGTCTGTTTGTTTTTAAAGCAATCAAAGTCTTTCTAATTTTCTTTAGGACATCTTTGAATATAATCACGATCTCCAATTCTCAAAACGTCCATTGCATACGCGCGTTTGCAATCCGACACCTCATCCGGGACAATTTCCGCGCCACATGACTGCTGTTGATATTTAACATTTGCGCATGTGCAAACGGATGGCCGGAAAAATAGAGATTTTTAACTATTATTCCGGCTAGATGAATAACTTCAAGATAGTATTCAAGGGAGATATTTGGTAAACATCAATGTGACTGCAACTAAAACGCACAAGAGAAGAGTTTAAAAAAATGAGAAAGATCAGGATAACTGGGCGATAGTTCTTGATGGGGGTTAAAGAATGGAGAAGGACCAAAACTACAGAAAAATGGTGCAAAAAAAAAAAGAATTGAGAAAAATATTCCAAAAAATTAGGAACAGAGAATAATTGGGTGCTAAAATATAAAGAATAGGGAAAGGGGGAAATGAAAAAGAATAGAGATAAATTGTCGAAAATTTGAAAGAAAACATAATTTAAGACCCCAAATCCAGACCATCATAACCTTGCAACAAATCATAGGGTTTACAACATGCAAAGAAAAAGTTAAAAACATAAAAAGCAACCCCTTTAATGCATCTTACTAATCAATTATGTAGTATATATTTGTAAATAGAGACTGAGACTTGGAAGCTTTGAGTACCACCATTGTTCTCTATTGATGACAACTTTTATTACATGTCATGTATATACGTCTCAGGTAAGGACAGAAAAAGCAAAAAATGGAGATTGCTTTTCCGGCGACGACGATAATGAGGACGATGACGGCGTGAACAACTGTTCAGTTTTCTGCTCCAGTTAGTTTAATAGGTGATAGACCAATGGTATTTTGTATTAAGTTGTATTACTATCAGTACATATCAGTTTGACGATTATTTGAGGCACTGTCCCCTAGGTCATGGTCCAGTGACTGAATTAATAAGAAATATTTAATGTTAATTTTATGCTGTTAGGCGAGATATATCTCAGTGTCAACGTTTTGTTATTGTCACCTGCAGTTATTTTTACGCGCAGAATTATATATTCAGACAGACACTGATTTAAACAAATCTTTGATTTGGGATCAATCTGTCAGATAGGTTTAACCATGTAAAACATTGACATGTTAAAACTTCCAGTTGTATTGACCAATACACCAATCTCGAGTTTCTGTTTATGAATGAGTTACACCGGTTGAACCGAGATCAATCTGTGTAAATGACATAATTGAACGATAGGTTCTTACTGTTACTGAATAACAATAACATTGTGACATAGGAAATGTACTGGTAATATTTGTGTCACCAGAACCAGATGCAAAATAGAAAAATAGAAAGAAATGACATAGAAAATGAAAGACTAAAGAAAAGAAGGACCCCATCCAAACCCTAAATACAGGGAACTATAATTGTAAAACTTCGACAACATTGATTTCTACATATGCAATTGCTTTATAGTCTTAACAAGTCTGATAATATTATTTTCCATCTGTGCTAACAAAATTGCTATAACCAATATAATGAAAAATGTTTGTTGCTCTAAATTTTTCTCACATTTACTAATATGACCTGTTTTATTTATCATACCAAATACAAATTTAAAAGCCTTAAGCAAGCTTCGTTTATACACAAACACTATTTGAAATAATTTAGCCAAATTTTTGCAATGTATACACAATAAATGTTTAAAAAAGCGAAGTTTTAATTCATTATTAATTATAAAAATATACTAATCGAAACAGTCAAAGTAGGAAATAATTAATAACCCGCTTATAAAGGTGAACAAGAATCTGATTTAAAAAAAAAAAAAAAAAAAAAAAAAAAAATTAAAAAAAAACGAGCCATATACATGATATAGATAGAACTAACTAAAAAATTGACAAAGTGTATATTCAAAAATATATATCAAACAATATATAACAAAATTGATCTTGTTAACAAATAATGTTATTCCTTTATGTAGTCGTGACTGTAGTAGGTAATATTTCTAGGATTGAAGTGTAGGAAACAGACGGTTAGCAGACGGCGCTTTAACGAACTTGTTTATTTTCTTGAAGTCTAGTAAGAAAGGTTAACTACAGCGTTTCCTAAATATATATCCAGTAGTGATTTATACGCACTGAATCGAAAAAAATCATAAGCCTCTGTCTCTCTAAATTCAGTCTTACCATTTGACTTTAATGCTACTATTTATTCTTTTCGCGGTTAATAATCGGCAAGGATATATATATTTAATGTCTTGCTTTCTGACTAAATTTTTGTTTCAAATTGGTTCCTGATTGTTTATGTTCTGTTGCCAATATCTGAGCTTGTCTGTCTTTCTTCCTGACTAATCCGATGGAATCAGATGGATAATTCTTAACCGTAATCAAACCTAATTTTTGGACATTAGTAAAAAGATCCCGTATTGTAGCATCTATTGTATATTCTAAGTCTAGTTTTTCTATTTTCTTATCAACAACCAAAGACTCAATGCATTTCTCGTTTTTAGTAATCTTTATTTGTAGATTTCTCATACCGAGAAAGGTTTGTATATCGGAAGCATACTTCTTCATTTTTTCAATTTCTGTGTTGCACTGAATAATCTCCTTATCTTGGATATTGACAGGGGAAACAATTGATTGCATCTTTTCGCAACATTCTGTCTCTGTTTTGTTAAGCTCTGTAATGAAATTATCTTGTAGTTTATCAAGGTGCTGATTTATTTGGGTTCTAAATTGAATAACCTCTTCGACGATTTTTTTCTTTTTGTCCTGTATCATCTGTATGTTAGTCCTCCTGTCTTCTCGGATTCTACTGATATTAACTATCATATCCTTTAAGCTTTGTTCCATATCTCGGAATACTTCTGATGATTTTACATCGCGTGCAAGTTCTTCAAGAAGTGTCAATCCACCGCAGTTTCCATGCTCATTTATACATTTGTAACAAATAGGACATTCGTGTTTTACACAGTATTGCAGGTATTTCTCATTGTGATAAGTGCAAAATAAGTCAATATTGACGATGGAGGGAGGTAAACAATTATATTCAGATATAGAGATTACACGATGACATCGGGAGGATTTCGATAGACTATGGTGCTCTTTACAGTTAGTACATAGTGCTTCCTCGCATTCCGGACACCAATGTGTAGACGATGTGGTAAGATGCCGGAGATCGCAAATCGTACATAGTGATGTTTTGGTAGCCATTGCTGGTAGTTCTGATAAAACATAATAAAAAAAATTTTTGTTTGCCTAAATAATTTGATAGCTAAAATTAGTTATAAACACAGTTTTTAATTATCTGTCCAGTGCATTGAATTTCTTTCATTTCAAGGAGCTAAAATATTGATGTTTACTCTTTTTTTTAAATACCTTTATAATTAACTATAACAAATGATTAAAGGTAAGGCAAAAGCACATGCCGAGGACTAAATTTATGAACGGAGTAATCGTTGTAGTCTTTGTTTTAGACGAACATATGTTGATAATTGACCTGAATAAAATGGGATGGTAAACATAAGTGAGACAGTATATGAAACCAAGAGCTGTACAAGAACTAACAGTCCATAGCAGATAATGTACTTTTATAGTTAGAATTGATTTTAAAGAAATAAAAAAGATATTAGGTAAGCACCAATTAGACACAACATCAATGATACAAATAAATTTTGCCAACAGTAGTGTACCGATGTTCATAACTTATAAATCGCTTAAGAAGAGACAAATTAAGGTAACAAACAGAATCCGAGGGAATCAAATAATCTCCAAAAGGAACGACGTCGAGTGCGGCGACTTGATAAGCGCCTCTTGCTATGCATGCATCATCCGGCATGCGAATTCGTACTCAGTTCAAAAGTCACAATCGAGAATAGGACACAATCGGTAAAAAAGAAATCAGACGACTATATATATTGGTATCTAAAGATCTAAGACCGCGAACACATGTCGCTAGTGAATTGAGATACCGACAAATTTTATCGGTCAACCAATTCGTGATGGTGACCGTAAAACTTACGTAGTATCGATTTCAGTCGTTTTCTCTCTTTAACTATTTAGAGCTGTTTTCGCGTAAGGACGTAAAGAGCACTCCCCAGTACATCAAATCAACAACTTATAGTGTTCAGAGGTTGACATGCATAGATATTCAAGATGTATATCATCATGGTATATTTTTCATTTGAAGCCTATTAATAGCATTTTGCTGGTTGAAAATGTGGATATGATTTTCATTTCCTTCCGAAATATTTTAATGTGGTATATTCAACCAGATGTGGATTCTTGAAAATTCTTAATATATGCTCTAAAATCTTCACTGAAAATCTTTACAACTTTGCAGTTATATAAAAACCATTTGATTTTTCTACTCCTTACACTACCATTTTCTATGCTCAGTTGAAAGATGGACGAATTCGTGTAAAAAAAAAAACTTTTTTAGAAACGTAGTTACAAATTACTTGTTTTAGGTCAAGAAAAAGTTTTCTTTGTGAAGGACCACATTGATAAAAGGATGAACGTTTTGATCGACAACATATTTGTTGAGTTTGTTGGATTAATATTTCAGCAGACAGTCGGTATTCCAATGGGTACTTATTGTGAACACTACTGGCCTTCTAGCCTTTGTACTCATATGAAGCAAAGTTCATCCAGAACTTTCTCAACGACAAAAAGAAGGGCATCTTGCAAAGTTAATTTTATTTCACTTTCATATATGTTGATGATGTTCTGACACTAAATAAAATACATTGCAATGAGTGCTTACATCTCATGTATTACAGTGAACCTAAGATTTAAGATTCGTCAAAAACAGAAGGTATTCGTAATTTTTTTTATCCTTTCCTCGATATTGGCACAAATGGACGAAATCAAACTAGAATCTATGACATACATGATGATCTCAATTTTCCAATTGCCCACTTCCCATTCTAAGCAGCACAAAAATGCTGCATTGTGTGGCGTCTACATATCTCAGTTATTAGGTTTCACTCGTACATGTTCACACTATATGGACTTCATTAACATGGATGTGCTCCTTACAAAAAATATGTTCGAAAATAATTCGGAGGAAGAACGACTGAAATCGACACGACATAAGTATTTGAGATCACCATCACGAATTGTTTGACCGTTACGATGTGTCGGTGTCCAGACTTACTAACGACATGATTTCGAGCTCATGTATATCTAAATATCAACATATCTATAGTCGTCTTATCTCTGATTTTCCAGATAATGTTCTATTCACGATTGTGTAACATTTTAAATGAGTTTAAAAATTCGCATGGCCGATGTTATGAGTACATAACAGGTGATGCTTACCGGTTTTGCTCCTTTTGGAGTTCATGATATCAACTCAGATTTTCTTTAATGTCTTTATTTGTATCGTTTTAATCAATTTACGAGATGTGAACATCGATTTACTACTGTTGCCTTAATGTATAGAATAAAAAAAATAATGATATACTAGTAATGCGCTTTTAAGTTTTCTTGTGACGAAGATTTTTCGGTTCCTAAAAATATGTTAATAAAAACTATGTTCATGAATCGAAAAGACATAATTTTGACCAACAAGTGTGTATTCTTTTTTATTGAGGATTTAACCACCATGCAGTTTTGAATTGACTGGTTGGATTTTGGAGAAACAGGTAAAGAAAGGAAGGCAAGTCACAAAAAGTAGTTGTCAATTTTTGTAAAAAAATAATTCCTCGTGATAACGTGTATTCCTTAGAGGATAATAACCTTTTACACTTTTACCCAAAATTGTCATGGTTACTCAATAATAAGTTTTCTAATGTAGCGTATCTATATCATTGTTTGTATGTTCGTCGTTCTGCTTTTTGTCCGTGGTATTGTCAGTTATTCTTCAGTTTTTGATTTTTGAATCTGCATTTGATATAATTTGGCCCCTTTTTGACTAACTATAGCAAGCTTATATTTTTTTTTCACTTTTGTGCTGTTGGGTTGCTGTCTTATTGACGTATATACAATACTTCGACTTTTAATTCATATAAATATTTAGTTATTTATCCAAACAATATGCATTGAAATAATATAATGATACAAGATAGTTTGACAAAGGCCGGTGATACATTTATATGCAAAGCGATATGCATGTCATTTCACCTTATGGTCTGCACTTATATAGACACTCCATGATTGACAAATATTATAAGCGCATCTCTATTATATCTATTTATCGGAAATCAAACTTATGTATATTTCAAAAGTATAAACAAATAAGGAAAACTTCTTACATTAAACAAGGAAGTCTGTTGCTATGGAGGTGCTGTGTACATAACACAGGTAAGTATATCAATGTGGAAGATTTTAACTAATTATACCGATAGATCAATACACACGTTTTATCTGGTTGAAATGAATGAAATGGCTATGCATATTCATCCTTTCATTTAATTTAACTTCCAGTAGCAATGATGTTGATTATTTCTTTAAAAAAGGAAGAGATAAAGTTTTTGAGTAAACTCAATTCGTCAACATAAAAAAGATACTTAATAATAATAATAATAATAATAATAATAATAATAATAATAATAATAATAATAATAAACATTTAAGAATAATACTACAAAGTTTGCGCAAGTCATGAATTGAGTTGGGTGAACCGGATAAAATAGATCACTTACGTAAACATATTAACGTTAAATTAAATAGAAGTAGCAATATTCTTCAATAAGAAAACATCTCTTGTACTTAAAATGTAAAATTTCCTAAGGCTTTGCAAAAATCAAAAACTCTAAATTTTCATGATAGTCTTGTTCATTACATTACCGAATATAAAAACCTATAAAAAGTATATAAAGCAAATGAAAATAATGGAATTTACTATATAATTTTGGAGTATCAAAATCTTTTAATGGGTTAGATAAATTTCGAGCTTTTGATGGTCCGTTGAAATCGGTTGAGATTTTTGCGTTTTCGACTCTGTACACTTCACTAACACCCCAATCTTATTAAACAGAAGTTCTCGTATTTTATTAAATTTTCCTTTGAAAAATCTGTTTGCTGGATTTATTCGCTACAACTCATATTAAGCCTTCTTCTTTGATGAAGAAGGGAAATATGCTAGATATATTACTTGAACTGCGATGAGATGATGATTAAAGCTGTAAAATTTCTCCATGACAACATCTATCTTCGTTTCGGTAAAACGTGATCCATCTATACTACATTTTATTGATGAATAAAAAACCACTTACCGTTACGTTGATGATATTATTGGTTAAGTTTTATTGCAAAAATTTACCCAAAGGAACATACTTTTAATATATCTAATACTACAGCAACGAATATTCCGCACTAGATTTAAACATTTCCTTTTTGGACGTTGATGTTTTTTTAGCCACTTCTTACTGTGTTCATATTTGACAACTTGTTCGCTTTGACCGTGATTGTAGTCACATTTTAGATTTCAATGAACGCAATTCAAGTTAACTGGTAAATTATCAAGCTAAGGATTTCGCTAACACAAATTTATTAAATCTTTACTAAATTCTTTCAGAGATACATAAATTTGGTTAGGAAGTTTGCACTACCAGTAGAATTCGTATTAAAAATGGTAAAGCACTTCCTTATTTTTACGTTGATGTTGTTGATAGAGCCCGTAAATTATGATACGATACATGTAAACTCATTGATTCCTTGAATAAACTTAATCTTTAGGTTTAACACAGTAATCGTTACTTACATTGTTTTGTTTGTAAAAAATTGAGACATAACAATATTGCTTTACATGTATAAATAGGAGAACTCATGACCCTACATCCTGTCGACACTGTTGACTTATATTTTGGCATTGCACAAGGTCATGCCTTTCTCAGACTGTTTATGCCGTCTTTACACTGAATTCGTTGGATTTGTATTGAGTTAAGCCAATTGCAACAAATTTTACAGTGTGTTCTGTTATTGTGGAGTTACACCATTGGCCCAAGTTAGGGGACTGTTAAGCGCTCAGCAATATGTTTAATCCCAACTCATTCTTTTTATGCTTGTTCATTGTCAGGAGACTGTAGTTCAGTTGTTGTCGTTGGTTCAGGTTTATAACGTGTTTTGGTAAATTGTGTGTGTTGTTATAAATAAGGCCGTTAGTTTTCTTGTCTGAATGCATGGTTTCATATTTTTTATATCACGGCCTTTTATAACTGAGTATATGGTATGGTCTTTCTCATTGTTGCAGACCGTGCAGTGTACTATATTTGCTTATATCCACTTCATTCTAACTCTATTGTATAGTGGCTCATTGGCAATCATGCCATGCACATCTCACTATTTCTATATAGGAAGAGACAGATCAAGGTAACATACAAAAACTTAGGGAATCGCATGCTCTCACGTTTACAAATCTTGCTAGATTTTCATGAAATGTACTTTCAAATTCTACCAGCAATATATCGAACATAATCGAAAATCAATTTTAAAAGGAGTTTTGTCCTTCGAAATAAAAGGAAAATTAAATTGTAGTATTTTAAGCATCCTTTTTTGTAGTATTGTTTTTGGTTTGAACGAGATTGTTATCGACGCTGACAGATTATTTTGCAGCAATGTGGTTTTCGTACACTCAGTTAGATACTAAGTATGTGTAACCTTAAATGGACATGCAGTAACACAGAATGAGAGAAATATCCATTGTTTTTTTTTATGTCGCTATGTCTTAGGTCTAAGTCATAATTACTACAAAAAACTTTATTTTGTGCAGAGGAGGGGTTTCCAGATGTTAACTCAAATAATTCATATTCGATTACAACTTTGATTAAACATTTGGTCACATATAATTATAGGACAATAACTATTGATTTTGAAGTGACTAGGTTTAAGCTCAAGGTCAAAGTAATTAGAAATAGCTTTATACTAGATGCTATTACTGTCTGAAATCATAGTATGAAGACAAAACTACGCATTAAAATAAAACCCCATCATTGATACCAGGCTTATAATTTTGTATGCCAGATATGGGTTTCGTCTCCAAAAGACTTATAAGTGACGCTCGAATCAAACAAGGTAAAATGCCAAATAGGTATACGAAGTTGAAGAGCATTGAGGATAACAGATTCCGAAAGTGTTTGTCAAATACAACTAAGGTAGAATAGAAAATTGAAACGGGGAATGTGTCAAAGAGACATTAACCTGACCTAAGAGCAGACAACATCCCAAGGCCAGCAATAGGTCTTCAGTTCAGCGAGAAAATCCTGCACACGGAGGCGGGCTTCAGCTGACCCCTATACTAATACAACGAAATGGACGCCACACTAATCTCTGAAACATACAAAAGTAATCTATTCATGTGGGTGGAAAATCCTATAGTTAGTTTTTCGAACACTTCAAAGTTTTGTAAACAGCTAATTTATTAATATTACCATATCAATGATAAACTATAATAATATAAACGATTTTGATTGTTCTCCTAAAGTCCAATTGAAAATATCCCATGGTATACATGACGAGAATAATTCAGTATTATAGATACAACGGAGGGCGAATAGTTTGTTTTTCATGAACCAACGTTTATCCCATGTGTCTCTAACTTAAACTATTGTTCTGATGTCTTTTCAAAATTAAAGCCTTTTCTTAATTAGAAGGTATTGTGAGTGAGTTTAAATCACCATGTTATCATGTTCAACAATGCATTAATAAATCAAAGTTCACAATTAATCAGATAGAGAAATACAAATATAACATAAACATGACACGTCTGTCTTTAGATTAACGCACGTTTGTTCACTACTAAATTACTGTATTTGTATTTGCATTAGTAAGTTATTTTTGAAATTAATCATATTCTAATTCATATGTAGAATATAAATTTAATTGCAAACGACTTTTAAGTTTTGAATCACTTGGCTATATCATTGGATCAGATTATAATGATGGTAGAATTCGGGGTATCCGGAGATGACCATTGACTCACGGCAGGATAACTGGCAGTTCTATTCAGTTAGTATCGTAATTGAACGCACTAAGCCACGAGTTAGATCGACTTCATAACCACAGTGTTGAATATAGTTGATCAACAATATATATCGTAAGGTAAACTTTTAAAGCAATCCCTTTCCTTCACGTTATATGAAAGTCAAACAAACAAAATGAAAAAAAAAACACAATTAAAATGCAATAAAATCACATAGAAGGTATTACTATATGTGCTTTTTATCTATAGTGTACTTTTCGGTTTTGTCTGAAATTAATATTTGAATAGCAAATGTGTAATTAGCATGACAAATATAATATTTGGTTAATTTGTGTAACGAGATTACTTTCATCATTGAAAATATAATACGAACTTAAATAAACATTTTGTTTAAACATGTGATAGCGTGTAAATTAAAAAAGAGAAAGCAACAGAAATGAAAGTAGTGTAACTCAATTAAAATATTTCTTACAGAACTTTTTTCTTGAATTAGATTTAGAAATAGGAAATGCTATAAAGATGAGCAAAGCAGTCTTCGTTTGTTACTAACAACTGCTTCCTAATGTTGTCAAAGAAAATTGAACTCGGTTTTGTCAGATCATATTGCTTGGTTTGTATCTGTCTGTATTGCTTTCCGTCAGGAGATATCACCAGAATAATACTAGAATCCATTATTAAGACAAAAACATTCCCTTTATCGTCTACGGTAATTCCTCGAGGTCTTTGTAAAACGCTTTCGTTTTTGAACTCCCACAATGGGACTCCGCTATATGAACAACAAGTTACCGTATTTTTTTGTAAATCAGAATAGAGAATCTTGCCATTATGCGTTGCAATAGATGAGTAAGCCGACACGGCTGTGTTCGGTATAATGGTATTGCTAAAATCTGTACATGATATTACACGTATGTCTTTACAACAGCAAATCAAAGATTTCCCATCGAAAGTAATGCCATAAGGTGTAGAGGATAAGTTAATAATCTTTTTTCTTTTCTTGTGGTTAAATCAGTAATGATTACTCCTGTTTTCCATATGAATTTCCAGTTGTTATGGCTACTGTTTTGTCGTCTACACATGCTAAATCGTAGGAACTATATAGTTCGGAAAAGGGAATGGTATATTTATTCTCACCATCTGCATTCAATGCTACTAATTTCTCGCTATGATTTTGATAATCTGTGAAAATGTATCCACCGTTGACAGTCACGCAACAATTTTTCTCATACCAAGGAAGCCTTGTATATCGGAAGCATACTCCTTCATGTTTTCGATTTCTGAGTTGAACTGAAGTATTTCTTTAGCCTGATCATTTAGTGTTGAAAAGATCGATTGGATCTTTTTGCAACAATCCATTTCTGCTGTTTCAAGTTCCACCAGGAAGTCCTCTTGCAGCTTATCAAGTCGATTGTTTATTTGTTTTTTTAAGCGACTAATCTCTTCAATGATCTGTTTCTTTTTATTCGTGATCATCTCAATATTAGATTTCCTGTCTTCTCGGATTCGATCGATATTAACCAACAAGTCTTTCAAGCTTTGTTCCATATCCCGGAAAGCCTCTGATGATTTCACATCGCGGACAAATTCTTCGAATAATGTCAATCCACCACAATTTCCATGTTCATTTATACACTTAAAACAAATCGGACATTCGTGCTTTACACAGTGTTGTACGTATTTTTCATTGTGATAACTACAATGCAAACCAATATTGGTAATAAAAGGAGTTAAATTAATGTACTCAGATATAGGGATGATATGGTGGGCTCGGGAGGCTTTTGAGAGACTATGATGCACTTTACAGTCAATGCAAAGGGCTTCTTCACATTCCTGACACCAGTGCGTGGACGATGTGGGAAGATGTCGAAGATCACATATAGCACATTGTGTTGTATTTGTAGCCATCGTATCGTCTAACTGGTAAAAATATAAAATATGATGTATTGTTTCTACATAAGGTTCAAAATGATCATCAAAGAGCATTAAATATACGAGTAATCATTTTAATTTCTATATCATGTAACGTGTATATTGCCAATCCTTACAATTTTAGTTATCTTTAAAGGTAAAATAACAGTATCGGTACCTTTTTTTTTGCACCAGATGCGTATTTCGAAAGTAAATGTCTCTTCAGTGATGATCGAGGCTAAAATATTTGAAAATCCAAAGCTTTAAAAAAAAAAGAAAAATGAAGAGTTCTTGAGGATTATGCTGAAAATATATGTTTATTTCTTTCCTTTCTAAAACGTTTTGCAAATTAAAATTCGAACTGATATCATTAAGTTCGTTTTTAAAATGTTCATTTCATACTTTGTTTAAGACGTAGGTATTATACCACGGGATGTACGGACACATGGTTTGAAAAATTATGGAGTCAGAAAGTCAAACAAATCTCCAGGGGAGAACATACGGACTGCAGCACTACTGAAGATCAGGACAACAATATACCTAGTCAGTCAAAAATGATATATTATGATTAAAAGGAGATGTGTAATAAAGTCAATTAGGACATCAACCGAACAACAAATTCATCTAGAGGTCATCAAACCAGCCTTTATGAATATGAACATCCAGAAAATAATTAGCATCGATGCATCATAAGCTTATTTGGATTATTTAATTGTCTAAAAAATTAATATGTGTTTAAGATACGTTGAACTCAGATTGAAATTTTGATACGCATCAATCATCATTTACAAGCACATAGCTAATTAAAAAAATATATGTGTTTTATCCACATGATCCAGTAAGTCACAAAGCAAATATCTTGCAGAGCATCGAATTCATAATCATTAACTTTGATTCCCAAATATAATGAATATGTTAAACTCTATTGACCTATTTGTGCTATATGCAGATTGAGTCTAGTAATCATTTCTGTATCTAATTAACCTAATACGTTATTAAATGACAACCTGAAGAAGATTAAAACATTATTTCGAATTGATTATTAAGTCAAACTACACTGATTTTACAAATTTAGATAGGGTATTAATTAAATATGTCAAGGCGTCTTTGAATTAATGGATTCATATCAATACTGTCATATATCAAATGATTCTTTAAACACAATTTTGGCTACACCTGATGTCAGGTGTAAATAGTGGTATTAATTCATTCAATGAAGTTATTTCCTTATCAGAACAGATTGCGGTTTTCATATGTTTTAACTGTGGACTTTTATATAGACAAATAATAAATATACATGTGCACTAGAAATTCATATGAGGTGCAGTTTTCAAATAATATTTGAACAAACACAATCAATGTACTATAATTAAATTATTATCCAAAATCACTAAAATCAGGATTTTCAAAATGAAAATGTACAATCACGTCTTAACTATGACTAATGGAATTTTATAAAACTCTTTGATTGCGTGATGTTTCAGTTCATTATCAATGTGTTTTTCATTTAAATTCTACAAACAAAACAAAACCGAAATTTCGGTAGAATGAATGCTCTTCTGGCAAACGATCTTCTCTTATCATTTCTTATTACTTCATTGTTTCTTTCTTCAAGAGTTGTGAATTATTACATGAAAATACCACTTTTTCAAACCAAAACATTTCTAATGATGAATAAGACCAAAATACATGAAGTGCTATTTGACCAAAGGGGACCTTAATAGAACCAAATTCTAAGGTCTACTATGACAGAAGGAGTTGGAACCTTAGTTTCTTAATACATTCTTAATTTTTCAGTGTATAATTTAGGAAAAGTTTGTTATGAATCATGTCACTACCTAAGCACTAACTACTTAATTGGTGATACCTTCGGGGACAAAAATCATTATCTTCACAAATTCAACAAGTATTTTTAGATTTACAATATTATTGCCCTCTTGTCTATAGAACACATTTAACGGGGTATAAACCATACGTTGTTTTCGGTTTGAGTGTTTGGATTCAAAGCAAAAAATTTAAGCCAAGTACACAAATAGAACATGGTCGTGTGATATAGAATTGTGTAAAATATCTGCATAAGTATTGTTATCGCCTTGAACCTATAAAAACCTTTTTATTTTTTATCTTTTGTCAATAAGCGGACAGAAATATGGTAGAAATATTTGTGTAGTTTGACGTATATACCTCTTTCATTTGTTTATGTGTTATTTAGGTTCACCAGAAGGAATCATCAAGTAGAGTCGTGTTAGCACCATAACACTTGTGTACAGACAAACTTGTTCACATGAAAAAAGTTTAAAGGCTTGACAGGACCTTTATATTAAAAAGTATATGCATCGTGTGTCGCAGAAAAAAAAAGTAAACTTTTTTTGATTTTCAAATTATTTTTTTTAGCCTGCAGAAGATGGTAATATATAAAGACACCTGTAATTCCTTTGATAAAGTCCAATCATTTACACGTTTAAATCTCACATTGTTATGCAGATAGTTATTATCAATATCAATCAGTACAATTCAATACAATAGTTACACAACGATTTAAATTAAGGGAAAATCCCAAATATTCTGTCAACATGGTTTATTTTGACACCTTCGGTAGGACCAAAAAAAAAAGGCACATCAAAATCCTGAATATGTTTAATTCTTTTTTATCAATGTCCTGCCATGCCATTAAACGTAGTAATAACTTAATAATTCAGATGTAATAATTTCGACCACGAATGTTCTGATAGGAATTAAATTAAAGATCAACAGTATTTTTCAGTTCTATTATATTCATATCATCTAACATTAAAAAATGTAAAATGTAAATAAACATGAAAACCTACCCTTTATCTAAAGAAAATGGACAAAATTGATTGTCGCTATGCCATTGTTTGTTTTACCAAACACAGGTAACAATACATGATAAACTGATTAACGATTGGAGTTATTGCGCTTTGCGTTAAATGGATGCATACATATGGTGAGTTGAATTTCATCTTTCATTTGTTTCTTAAATTTTGTCTTTAGTTTATTAATACTGTAAATTCAGAAATTATTGCGATGTTTTTATTATTGCGAAAAATGCGACCGGGTTATAATCTCAATAATTAAAACTCGCATTTTGAAATTTTCTATATGAGTTAAACAGGATTTTTCTCAATATCGCAAAAATTAAAATTGTATTTTAGTCTGAAATGACAAAATCGCAATAATAAATGCACGCAATAATTTCTGAATTTACAGTACATCTTGTTCCCGAAATGCAGTCAGGACGATAATCCTATTGACAGATGAACATCAATTGAAAACAAAACCATGAAGCGATAAAAAAAAAGCCTCATTGAAAAGACAATGCATCTACGTGTTTTTAATGCTAAACCAATTGTTGCTGAGAGCAAACATAAATGTTTGTGAAATATGCTTACTATACGTCGAAAACACAATTATCTCTTTTATAAAGTCAACAGTTTAAATGTCGAGAATTGCTTACATTAAAATATTCAAATTGCATCAACAACTAAGATAATACATATTTTCCGATTTCTAGTTTCAATCAATGCTCGTACCTGATAGACGTGTCATAGTTTATTTGGTATCGTATCGGCTAGTGAGATCAAATGCACGTTTGATATTAACAGAACGAACAATTTTTTTTCACATATGATGTAACCTTCCAGAAAAAGATTTGCTGGCATTTCATAATTACTGGCAAGCATCTGTTGGTCTTGTTGTGCTTGTAGATATATATATATATATATATATATATATACTAGAAAATACCCGCGAAATATACTTTGGTTCATAATTTGAAGATATATAGTTTTGGTGTAAGGCGATGTTAAGATCTTAAATCTTTTTGAAGCGTGTCACAGACGAAATACCACCACTGCTAAACCAATTGTTGCTGAGAGCAAACATAAATGTTTGTGAAATATGCTTACTATACGTCGAAAACACAATTATCTCTTTTATAAAGTCAACAGTTTAAATGTCGAGAATTGCTTACAATAAAATATTCAAATTGCACCAACAACTAAGATAATACATATTTTCCGATTTCTAGTTTCAATCAATGCTCGTACCTGATAGACGTGTCATAGTTTATTTGGTATCGTATCGGCTAGTGAGATCAAATGCACGTTTGATATTAACAGAACGAACAATTTTTTTTCACATATGATGTAACCTTCCAGAAAAAGATTTGCTGGCATTTCATAATTACTGGCAAGCATCTGTTGGTCTTGTTGTGCTTGTAGATATATATATATATATATATATATATACTAGAAAATACCCGCGAAATATACTTTGGTTCATAATTTGAAGATATATAGTTTTGGTGTAAGGCGATGTTAAGATCTTAAATCTTTTTGAAGCGTGTCACAGACGAAATACCACCACTCAATATGACACCCAAAAGAATAGTCTTTCCGACAGAAACTATCTCCAGGGGGGCCGGCAAATTATTTTGAAAGTCCAGAAAAAATTCAATGACCCCCCCCCTTTTCCATTTCTGCAGAAAATGTGTGACCCCCTCCTGAAAGTTTTAGAAAAATGTTGCCCCCTCTCCCTTTGTACCCATTATTTTATATTGGTATTTGGTTTATTGCTGTCAAACTTATAATTTTTTAAGAAATAGTAAATAAATACTACAATTTTCAGTTTGGATTAAATACAGATGGTCACCTTTAAAAATTTCTATAACTTTGTCAAATCAACTTTGATTGTCATAAAACTTGCCTTTTATCTATATTATATACTGTTCTTACAAATTACAAAGTTATTTGGTATTTGGTTTATTGCTGTCAAACCTATAATGTTTTAAGAAATAGTAAAAAAAAACTACAATTCTCAGTTTGGATTAAATATAGATGGAGTATGAAATCTTGATTTTCCGAAAATTTAATCACAATTTTTTTTCCACCTCCCTCCGATCGGCAAATTATCTCGTGTACACCTTTTTAAACTGAAATCTTAAATCATTTGTTGCTAAAAGAGGGACGAAAGATACCAGAGGGACAGTCAAACTCATAGATCGAAAACAAACTGACAACGCAATGGCCAAAAATGAAAAGACAAACAGACAAATAAAAGTACAGATGACACATGTTTTTTTGTTGATAAAATATCTTGTTTGCACCATTCTATTAGAACCCTGGTTTAATTTTGACATTTTTACCAATAAGGATTTCGCACCACGCTCCTCTCGGTGGAACAATATTTTTTGCGCCACCCTCAAATCCTGGATCCGCACCTGATTTCAAGTGTTTCCGTGCTCAGAGCCATCCCTATATATGAGTGGGCTGAAATTTTTTTGCATTAATATGAAGGGGCGGTCACTTTCCAGCCGCACTTCTGTACCGATTTTTAATCGATAACCGAAGTAATCCCTCCAGCCTTTTCATGTTGAATTGCTGCGGTTCCCCGGAAGGAAAAGCTCTTGACGTGTAAAAATCTGTTGTTAAAATGCGTCATGGGAATGTGTATCACAAAGTGTTTCAGTGAAAGGTCAATCCGCATCTGATTTCGGGTGTTTTCGTGCTCAGAACCACCCCCATATATGAGTGGGCTGACAATTTTATGCATTAATATATGAATGGGGGTCACATTCCAGCCGCACTTCGGTACCCATTTTTATCAGAAAACTGAAGTAATCCCCCCACCCTTTTCATGTTGAATTGATGCGATTTCCCCGAAGGAAAAGCTCTTGACGTATAAAGATCTGTTGTTAAATTGCTGAGAGCGTCAAGGAAATGTGTATCACTAAGTGTTTCAGTGTAAGGTCAATATTTACCCTATCTGCTACGAAATAAAATTTAATTTTGCCGGGCAGACGTGAAATGATGACGGGACGTACATTTCAGAGCCGAACGTCGTGAAGGACGGTCGATCCAAACTGGCTTTTTTCCGATTTTAACCCCCAGATACCCCCCAAAAAGATCTCGAAATGAACACATAATAAACTACGCTGGTCATTACCCCTTTGTGGTATAAAACAATATTCGTGGATTTTATGTGAAAGAAGAAAACGCGACACCCAATTTCAACTCTATTCATTTAGTAATATAGATCTTTAGGAACATAAGTGTAAACCTTCGAAAATATTTAGTTTTATGCATGAAAATGATTATCTACCATAAATGCTGTAGTCTGGGTTGCTCTCAATTTTTTTATCTCGTTGAGTAATATGAACTTTTTTATTTAAGTAAAACCAATAGACTATACCAAGCTATAACATTCATTGATACCAAACATTACTTGGATTGTTTATCGACAAATTTCTTAAATATACACACAATAGATGATAATAAATTAACTGTTGACAACAAAGATGAACGAGTTTAGACATACACAGTAGAAAATTCAAAATCATCCGCCATAAAAGTGGAATAATAATCGGATTCAAGAGCACAAAACGAACCAAATAGATAAGAAAAACTAGAAAACTGACACTGTTTATATACGAATAGAGGTCAACATTAAACAATTAGATAAGTGAATATATGAAGATATACCACTATCTATATAATATAAACTAAGGATGTCAAAGAGTACTCGAGAACTCGAGTATCGCTCGGTAGTGCCGATTATCGAATACCAAAATGATACTCGACTAATCATTTTCCTGCTAGAACACTCTCCTTTATATGAGATTTATGTTCTTGCACACGCCCCTCAGAAAATAAAAACAGTAATTGCAGTTAACTATTGTGTTATATAATTCCTAACGTAGAGGGTTTATATCCATTAGAAAACTACCCAGAAAACGTAAAATGCGTATAATTGTGTTCCCATTTTGAAGGTATTTTCCGAACTAGTACTCGAGAATCGATCAGTAATTTGTTTCCTAGTAGACATCCCTTATATTAACATGACACTAACTGGTATAACCTTCTGTGATTCAAAATCTATAGATTCATCACATCTTTGATATTTTGTTTGACAGATGTACCTATATATAGGTATAACAATAGGGCATCTCAATACCGCGGTTTATTTTGTAGGCCACATATTGCCTTGGAACGTAACTAAGACTCAGCCCTGGTCAATGAAATATGAAAAATCAAAGTGACCTTTAAGCTAGTTAAATATGTAGTTGTGCTACTTCTTTAAGTATTGAATAACGTGAGTGTTGATAAAATTGTACCTTCAACTAATTTTTGTGTTTTGTTTTTTGTCGGATTTAAATGCAACTTTCAGCAACCTTTGCTAAATAATGGCGACACGTTTTAATAGGAGGAGAATGTTTGAATACCCGTAGAAAACTATCGACCTTTCGCAGAAATACTGGCGGTCCTTGTTAATTAAGATCGGAGTCGAACACGTCTTGCCACGAGTCTGGTACGAATTCACAACCTACGAACTAAAAGGATACGGAACACTAGTGATAGCTGCACATGAACTACTTAAATCACTTGGCAAAATAACCCCACAGCTAGATTTTGACTTGAAAGTAGGTAAGCCACACAATATGAGGCAGTGAACTTCTACTGACTGAATATTTTTTTTTCTTATTTGTAAACTATCAATGCCATCTGAAAAAGTAGGATTATATGCGAGGCGATTCTCATAATTCAGTAAAGTAGAGGCTTTTGGTTTCTTTTCGGTGTTTGCTTTAAAAAATCACATTTAAGGTGGTACCTAACACTACAGGGAGATAACTCTGTAAAAATCAGCTAGACGTTTTAATCACGTTGTATTGTTAAGGATATATCAAGCTTCTCAATGATCAAAATTAGTGTTAGTCAAACTGCTATATAACCAATGAAATTTTTCTAATAAAGTGGTTGGTTGAAATTTTTTGAAATTTTTATATTTTTTCAAAGGGTCAAAGTAAACATTTTGTCAAAATTTTATGAAAATTAAACAGGCCAAATTAATATTGTTCAAGGTGTTGGGTACCACCTTAATTGTTTATCTTATGTAGTATGAACTATATATTGCTTCTTTCCTGTATTGTTCAAATACGATATCTGACTAATTTTTTTCTTTCGAGGTCCTACCATCACTGAATTTGAATTTAGCAACCACATCACTTGATATGGTCCCGCTCCCTTTGTTACACGAAACAGGTTTTTGTTCAATAAGTAAGAGCTAATCACAAGGAAAACATTAAGAAATGGTAGGATATTGCATTAATAACTTTTGAAAATGATATTAGTATACCTAAATCACACAGAACGGTAGACAAGTCATGTTTTTTAGCTGTCATCTCCATCCGGAAATTGTTAATTAAATCAAAAGAAATACTATGACATAGTTAAAGAATTTATATTGAATTTCATATCGTATTTTCTTGGGATGTCAACGAATACTCGAATACTCGAGTATCGCCCTGTAGTATCAAGTATCTAATAACAATATTATACTCGACTAATTAGTTACCAGTTAGGTTATTGTCACCTCCTATAATTTTCATAAAATTGATTTCCTCGTGAAGCCTTCGGAAATGTTTGTTTTTTAATTGTCGTTTAAAATGTTACCGAAATGCTCCGTTTAGAAATATAAATGCAGTCCTGAGATGTACTTTTAAGTGGTTGAGCTACTAATTATGGCATATCATTCCAGTGATCAGTGTCTAGTCCGAGATAATAATGTAGAGGGTTTAACACTCAACAACGATCCGCATAGTGTAAAATGTGCATAATTGTGTCCCATTTCTTAGATATTTTCCCGAGCGAGTACAACCAACGAGCACTAGATTAGTAATTCCTCACCGAGTTTACATTCCTAGTTTTTTTCCCTATTGTTTCATATTGCATTTTAGAACATTTCATAGGTAACTTAAACAAACATTGGGAGCAACGATACATGTTCTTACGAAACTTTATTAATAGAATTAAAAAAAATATGGAAAATGTTCCACTTGTCGTTACCACAATCCCGTCCTCTTTCCCTCGAAAGCGATATTACAATGGTGTAAGACCACCAATTAAAAATCCCTATCTGTTCAACCAAATTTTTCAATTTTCACAGCTTTCTAAATATTTTACTTTATGTTTAACTTCATAGAAACCAGGTATATCCTGAATCTTACATGTATCACCTTTCTACATGCCAATCTTCAACCTACCTTTAAAGTCTTATAAGAAAAATCTGTCCTTCGGAACACAGGTCTACCAAAAATAACCCCTGGTTTTCTGGAAATATTAAATTAGTATACTATGGATCGCATTAATCCTGAATTTTTTATTCAAATGATCAGTTAAGACAAAAAAATCAATTGTTTTCTGATTTTTGGGATTCACCGCTTTTCGCCTTGAAGGTGTCAGACCACCAATTAAAAATCCATATCTGTTCAACCAAATTTGGCAATTTTTACAGCTTTCTAAATATTTTACCTTAAGTTTAACTTCATAGAAACCAGGTATATCCTGAATCTTACATGTATCACCTTTCTACATGCCAATTTTCAACCTACCTTTAAAGTCTTATAAGAAAAATCTGACTTTCGGAACACAGGTCTACTAAAAATAACCCCTGGTTTTCTGGAGATCTTAAATTAGTATACCTTGGAGCGCATTAATCCTGAATGTTTAATTCAAACTCATAGACTATTAAATTTTGGCTCAAAATGGTCTAAATATATTTCTCTTTCACCAAAAGTTTCATTTCTGCAAATTTGTTGGTTAGTTTAAGTAAACAATGACATCAAAAGCACTATTTTGTGTCAGAGTAGGGCTACTTTTACAAGCGTTCTAAATTGGAGGGAGTAATTGGTGGTCTGACACCTAAATGACATTTATCAATGATTTTTTTTGTGCACGAGCAACAATATCATGGGGTGCCAAACATAAAGAATGCTTACCCTCCAGAGCACACATGTTTACCCCCGGTAGGTTTCTTGTTGCTCAAGCTAAAGTTTTCTGTGTAATGCTATTTTAAAGTTTGGCCATAGTGTTGTCTGTTTTTATTGTACTTCTGATATTAGGCGCCCTTTGTATATCTTCTCTTTTTCATGATAAATCTTCAGTGGCTAGACTCTTGTCAACATGAGATTATTTCCAGTATGCCTTTATGTAACTAAGGCAGTCAATAATTCCCTGTGTCCACTTATCAGAGCCCTAGATACCTAAATAAATCATTTAATTGGTTCTTGTACTTAATATGTATGGATTGTAACAGATCGTCAAGCTTTGCACAATCAAAAACACCAAAGAGCCATAATCGGCATGTACATTACAATACTATATGCGCTATACCTCTAACTCTAGAAGGAATACAATGATATAGAAATTGGACAATGCATTAAAAGATTAACAGGATTCACAGAGAATATTGTACCGTAAAACATACCAATACTAACCATCAACACTCAACTAATAAAAAAATAGACGTACCAACAAATGAAAAACAACAACGAAGAACACTTTGTCCAGATAGTCTGACTTGGTACAACCACACAAATGGTGAGGTCAAATAGGTTTTACGTGCGCACACTACTCTCTTTTCTTATCTAGACCATATGTCGTAAAAGTAAGAGATACAGCTACCAACAGTATGACCACTAACATGAACAAGGAAATGATAGACTGCCAATTATTCTTGTTAAATGTCATGTAGTATCAAATTTTGCTCGCTACTACAGCGATTTAGCTAAATAGTTATCAAAGGTACCAGACTTATAATTTGATACGCCAGACGCGCGTTTCGTCTACATAAGACTCATCAGTGACGCTCAGATCAAAATAGTTAGATTGTCGCAGCTTATGGTTGCATGCTGACTCGAATGAAAAAAAAAAACTACTTATAACTAAAATGAAGTCTTATTATAAAGACAATTTTAACCTGCAGTATGCTTGTGAGGCCAGTAAGTATTTAAAATCGTGAGACCATTTTGAACAAAAATATAGTATATCACGCATGTAGCCCATGCATTTGCAAGATATTAGAATTTTCCAAAATTTAGATATATTCCTCTGTTAAATGCTCTAGTTAATTTACGAATTTGTAATATAACATTAGTTGAGATATACCATATAATATTATTTTTTACGAGAAACATTATATCTATAGACAAGTTCCTGAAAACTACTGTTGAAGTTTTAAAATGTTCTTTTTATTCAAGAATTTAACCGAATATTATATACATTTTTTGTACGTCATGATTTAACGCTTGGCATAGTATAAAGACGAATGTTTGTCAGTGAAGACTGTATGTTGGCCTCTTTGTATGCACTGTATCAACAAACAAAAGGGTTGAAAACTTTACACTGTTCTTAATGATAATTGCGTATTAGTTGACAATCGATGATTGACATAGTCCCTTATATTTGTTTAATGCTCGTCAGACTGTGGCGGGGCGCTATCAAATTGCTCAAATCGACGATTTGTTATTTCGCTATATTGACGAGGATCTTGGCTTACTTGCACAACTATTTGGTATGGATTTTCGTACCCTTCATCGACATTCACATTGAGGGATATTGTGCAATTAGATACGCTTCTGGATTCACCACTGATTGTAGAACATAGTGACGCTCTTTCTATGTTTGCTGTTTGATCTACTTGATCATTCCTACTTTGGACTTGCTGTAATATTATATCAGTGTTATCTAAAAATGTTGAAGAAACACTGTGGTATCCAGAATTCCTATCGGCTTCAACATTCTCCTCGTTAGACGACGCTAACGAAATATCAATTGTTGCTTCTGATGAATAGTCGTGCCGTACCGCATTTTCCGGAGATTCATGAACTGGTGATCTTGACAATGTATTGATAGCATCAGTTATTGCATTTTGAATGCTAGTACTGGTTGTGTCAAATTCATTTCCGTGACTGCTCTGATATCTGGAGGTCTGACCCTGCTCTCTTTGTACAGTAGTTAATCTACGAATATTGAAGTCTTGGTGCGAAATGGATGTTATTTCATCGTAAGCGTGATAAGAGGTTCTTTCTGGTTCATGTATGAACCGTTGCCTGGTGTGTGCTAGTCTCTGTTTTGCACAATAACACATATGAATTATTATTATATACATCAATAATACGGCGGCTATGCTGAAACTTGCTATAAATCGGTTGCTATCTATTTTGTTGTACTGGAAATATCCTAAAATACAAAATATACGATTGATTTTCAATTGATAGAGCAAAGGAATAAGATTTTTTTTTTATCATAATCTAAAGTGTTTTCGAATTACACAATCGATATTTTAAAAATTATACCATTAATTTCCTCTTCCATGACTTTTTTTGTCTATTCTTACGTCATTAAAATCTACTGCAGGTTCACAACTGTTCTTGCCGATAGGTCTAAGTAGTTCATCTACAGTGATCGCTAGCCTGTTAACTCTTAAGTTGTGAGTTCGGATCCTACTCGTTGCAAGGTGTGCTCAATTACATAACCAAGGTCACTTAAACAAGCGATAACACCAACACATCCCAAAACCAATTTTTTACGATAAAATGCTAACGATTCTACATTTAGTTTTGACTTAGAGAGAGATTTATTTGTTATAATCTTCTATATATTTACACCAAAGACTAGAATTTTGTGACGTCATAAACACATAAAAGATAGATCTTAAAAACGCCAGCCAGAAAATAGGTCCATGTCAAACTAGCTCTAAGAGAGTGATGACCTTTGTTTCTGTACAATACTTAAACTAATAAACCAATATGGAAGTTTGTATTACATTGATTTCGAAATACTAGCTAATGGGCAAACTGGATTAATAGAACGACAGTATTAACAGTACCTTAAATTCTATGGAGAAAATATAAAGAAAATAATTTAGTTTCCTCAAAAATGGTGCTGCTTAAGAAAATCACAATAGATCTAAAGAAAAGCTGATGATAAATTTTATCGTTTGTATAAAAAATAACAAAATATTAAATCTAGAATTTAAGGGTTATAGTGGAATCTTAAGAAGAAGATAATCTTGAATCTGAATATAAAACATAGTCCTACTGGTGTGCGTTATGGGAATTTAATGAGGTATTATGAACACCAATGTTTTTTTTAATCTTGAATTATCCATACAAAGTGTAGTTTTGTGCTTCAAACATTTTTTATTTTATATTTCAGATTTCAGATTTAATGGTAAAAGTTTTTTGCTAAATGTGTGTTTTTGTTGATATTGATTCGAGCATTGATTTAAACACGACTTAGATGACGCCTTAGGTTGTTTTGATATTTTTTTTTGGATTTTGTGTACACACCTATATTTGTCATAACAAACAATTGTGTTTTTTTTCGTTCTAATCAAAATGTTCATGTATGAATTATACTCGGAAGTACAGCTAACATGACAAGTAAGACAACTAAGACATGATTTATATCAGCCGATATAGAAGTTTGATTGTACTGGTAGTACGAACAAACATTCTCTGATTTGGCAATATATATATGATTGGTTTACTTGTAGTTGTGTTATCATATATTATGCATATATTACGAAGTTTTAAATAATTTGATTGTACATTTATTTTTGTAACTTTTGTTTAATCACTGTAATTTAACTGATTCAGAATTGTTCTTTTGAATCGGACGCATATCTAAAAAAAAAATAAATAGATATCAGTATACTTGTAAGATCTCAATGACTTTTGAAGGATTCGGTGTAAATAGTCTAAGTTGAATTAATTATCAGCTTGTCTGGAGTTAAGTTAAATTTAAAGACTGATGACGTTTTTGTATTAATGAAGATCTATTTTTAGTTAAACAAAATACTCCAGACATGATTTGTTCATTTGTTGTGAAGCTGCGTATTTTTTTCAACGAAGGGCTAACGTAGTGTATATTGAGTTAAAACCTTAATACGATTTTTTGTTTGATTCTATTATTGCCATTACCGAAAAGGATTAAAAAAAAATTAATATTGTTAAGTTGTTGATTTATCTTACCAGATGCTCTGATTTCAAATGTATAGAAATTTACGCCAAATCCATTCTTTGCCCATACATTGTATGCACAAAAATCCTTATGTTCCAACATGTTTGTCTCAAATGCAATTTCAAATCCGCTGAAAGTCAAATTGTTTCCAAAAGCCGAATAAAACAGCTTTGTTTCCGATAATCTTAAATTATGAATAGTTTTGTTCTGGCTACAGTCAATGTCAGCGCCTTTCATCCATACTTCTTCTACAATAGGATTGCTGTAGAGCTGAAATGTCAGTTGTAAAGATTTGCCAAACTCACCATGCATAACATTTCTGTTTTCTGGTGCAAATAAAGGCAAACCTGCAAAACAAGTAACAATGCAACAGTAGTAAATGTAAATACGATAAACAAATTAGTAGCAGTCATATTCTCACTCACCTCTCTCTGAAATATTAAGGCAGCTGTTTACAATACATTTCCATGACATTTGAAAATGATAAGATGTAGTAAACAAGCCTATGTATAATTGACGCAGGTTTCTTCAAAAGTGATGATTTTCTAAAAATTGTTTGACATTTCACAGTGATATCATATTTTAACTTTGTTTAAACCTGTTTATTTACTTTTGACTTTAATTATTTATCCCTTGTAATTTTATATTAATTGTGTATTTGCATTCAGGTGTCACAGGTCAAATTTATTCGTTCATTGTGTGTTAATTTACGTTTTTTGATTGAGTTAAGCCTTCCAATTGATGTTTTATAGTGTGTTTTTCTATGTTGTGATGTTATACTATTGTTTTAGAAAAGGGAGAAGGTTTGGTACCATTAAAACGTTTAAACCCGCTGCAATTGTTTGCACCTGTCCTAAGTCAGGAATCTGATGTTCAGTAGTTGTCGTTTGTTGACGTGGTTCATAAGTGTTTCTCGTTTCTCGTTTTTTATATAAATTAGACCTTTGGTTTTCCCGTTTGAATGGTTTAACACTAGTAATTTTAGGGGCCCTTTATAGCTTGCTGTTCGGTGTGAGCCACGGCTCCGTCTTGAAGACCGTACTTTGACCTATAATGGTTTCATTTTCTTTTATAAATTTTGACTTGGATGGAGAGTTGTCTCATTGGCACTCATACCACATCTTCCTATATCTAAGCATCACGTGTTAAAAAAGAAAGTAAGTTAGTTTCAGAATGATAGGTAGAAGACAATCTGCACGATGTAATGAGAACAAAATTAGTGTATTCACATAATTCCACAATTAACGCACAGACTGTTCACGTTTGCCATGTTCAGTAAGCTAAGTAATGCACAGAGAACGTGGTAATTTTCACGTTAAAGAATATACAGTGTATATAGATCCTGAATTATCATTTTCACTGTATGTGCCATAAATTTCTAATGTATAACGATAAATAAACAGACGAAAAATTGATGATTTTTGAATAAAATAATAAATAATAT
This sequence comes from Mytilus californianus, assembly GCF_021869535.1. Taxonomy (NCBI): domain Eukaryota; kingdom Metazoa; phylum Mollusca; class Bivalvia; order Mytilida; family Mytilidae; genus Mytilus; species Mytilus californianus. The sequence goes on from NW_026262712.1 coordinate 30,300,605, forward strand.
ATCAAATGTGCCGTTTTAATAAACTCATGATACAGGTAAGACATACAGACGGGTATATATCCCACTTACAGCGACCCAGGTGTGAAATCGTGACTAAGATAGGGAAATGTTAAGAATAGTTCACGAATAGAGCGTGCAGGAGATTTAAAAGCAGAATTAATTTTTATTGCCAGGAAAATATACCTTTTAACATAATCAATTCATATGTTTAACTTTAAACCGGTTTTGTTATTCAGTTTAATGATATTGAGGTAAATTCCACTATGCTGCTTTTGCTATGCGATTCATGTTTACTGTCGAATAATGATACAACTCTTTCATTTTCACTAAAGGGGCGATTCATTTCTATTGTATATGCGATGTATTTTCACAGTAGGAATCTTTTTTTTCCATTTCCATCAAATAGAGTGTTAATTCAGCCGACTCGCTGACAAACTGAACAAAGTCAGAATGATTTGATAATGCTTACTTTGTTATTCAAAGTATTCCGTAAAAATGAGAGCTTTTATTCTAAAAATATTCAATTCTATTTTTTAATAATTCATCGGGATATATATAGAGGGTTAAATTTACCCATTACAATGACATTTTGTCATTGAATACAGATACCTTGCACAATTAAGCACATACACGGCCACCGAAACCTATGCTTAAGTTGGGTTTCGGTCTATATCAAGTGTACTATACATTTTACATCACAAACTGATGAAACGTCATTAATGGATGCATCTTGGATAATAAAGATCGTTCACACAACGACCTACATTTTACGCTTGAGTGACAGTTTACGTTTTCAGTTTCTGTTTAGATCTAAGAGGTATACATCGCGTATCGATGCAACTTCACCAGTGCGTATATCTTGTACATAAAAAGTGTACGCAATTTTGAAATTACAATGACATATTGAAAACAGATATTGTTACAAATATTAATGGTTCTATTTCACAGTTGATTTTGTACGTTGGTAGATAGAACGGCCAAATATTTTTCTTCAACATGTTTAGGAAAAACAGCATTGCTTATTTTTCATAATACATGAACACCAAATATTAATCTGAACAACAACATTAAACGCACGGTCACATTAAATTTTCGAGTCAACATCAAAGAAAGAATAAGTAACGGTGGTTTTGAATAGCGATTGGATTGTGAAAGATCTGTTATATAGATACAATGGATAAGCGTGGATTCTTGAAAAAGAAACCATGAGCCCGGAGGGCGAATGGTTTGTTTTTCATGAATCTACGCTTATCCATTGTATCTATAACTTAAACTATTGTGCTAATTTCTTTTCAAAATTAAAGCCTTTTCTTAATTAGAAGGTATTGTAAGTGAATTTAAATAACCATGTTATCGTGTCCAACGTTGCATTGATAAATCTCAGATCATAATTAATTGGTTAACCAAATACCAATATAACACTTCTACCTTTTAAAGATCTTTATATTACCAGGCATATGAATATTATCTGTTTATACAAAATAAGACATATTCGAAATTATTTCTAATAAAATTGAAAATGGAAATGGGGAACGTGTCAAAGAGACAACAACCCGACCAAAAAGCATATATAAAGTATATATAATAAGTATGTTATCGAAATTTTTCTATCACTCTAGGCACATCACGATTTTGTCACATAGGAATTTGCGAACAAACCTTTGTAAAATTATGAAGTAAAACAGATGAAATCATACTATATTTATAAAACAAAAATTGACAAATAGAATGTAATCATTTTTGTTTCAAACATGTGAAATAGCCAATAATAATAAAAAAAAACAACCGGTAAAACTCGCTATTATTACAAAAATATTCAATATAACATGCAAAATTAGAATAAAACCAGGATAACTTAAGAAATGGAACAACAGAGAGAATACAGGGATTCGAACCTAAACCGACAAATCCCTATATTTAACTCATTGATTTTAACCACGCTAACCTTGCGGCTACCAACTCATACTATACGACTGCCTATTGTGTCTATATAAAGGTACAAGCCCTGTGTGTCCGATGAACCGATGTATATCAGATGTTCATTTAAATATATAAAATAGACATCTATAGTGTAACCCATTGGTAGCCGAGAGGTTTCGTCGATGTGTTGATGTCAGTCACACATAACAGATTTCAAGGAAGGGTTCGATTCCCAGTGAAGGCATGTAAAAATTACAAAAATTAAAGGTAAGTTTTTAAATTATTTCCATTAGTGAACAGAAATCAGTAAATTAGCCAATTCAAACTTAATGAAATTAGGCACAAAAAGGAAACAATTGAATATAATTTGGTGAGTCAATTTCAGCGGCAGATTTAGGAAGCGTTGATTCTAGAAAAAGAATCCACGGTAAATAAATAAGCTGACGTCACCACAATGGTTTAAGGTATAGGATCGTGAAGGAAATCGTACAGAGGAAACATATGCAACGTCAGTAAATAATCTAATTTAATCAATTATAATGACAAATATTGAAAAATAACACTGTCTGTCAAAATTTTTCAACATTAGGATCAGTATCTGAGAAAAATTCAGGCTTAAAAGGACACCGTTTTTACAATAAAATTGAGAATGGAAACGGGGAATATGTCAAAGAGACAACAGCCAGACCAAATAGCAGAAAAAAAGCCCACGGCCGCCAATGGATCTTCAACACAGCGAGAAAATCCCGCACCCGGAGGGAGGCTTCAGCTGGCTCCTTAACAAAAAAAGTGTACTAGTTCAGAGAAAATGGACGTCTACAAAAGGCAGATTGTTCATAAAAATTTTAGAGAAATAAAAAGGTAAACAAATATGATTTTTTTTTTAAAGTTTAATGCATAAACTACTTTTATCTTAAAAAAAAAATCGTTTACTATTCTTTTTTTAAAAAGTTTTTTGGATTAAATTTCATAAAAAAAATTGTAAAAATGTTAATATTTGTAAAAATTTGATAATTCGGATTGTGAAAGATCGGGTACCGCAATTTGATGATCATGAAAAGGATCGTGAAAGATCTGTTGCCACTTATTCGTTATTGCAAATTGGGTGAGCAAACCAAACAGACATAATTGGTTAACGTGGCCATATCTGGGATCCAGCAGCCAAAACTGTTTTAAGATACATCACAGACATGGAATACAACCGAATTTGTCTTTCAAACACATTAAAACAAACAAAGACGTCAACAAAAAAGTTTTTGTAGTTGATAATACAGTCGGTATAGTAAAGCATAATTATGTACGGAGCCCCTTAAGTGCGTGTCTTTGTATCTTCAACTTTGTACTTGTTTGGCTTTCTAACTATTTTGATCTGAGCGTCACTGATGAGTCTTATATAGACGAAACGTGCGTCTGGCGTAATAAATTATAAGCCTGATACCTTTGATAACTATTTGTAAAAATCAGGCAATTTAGAAGAATTTCAAAACATGGCAAACAAAACAAACAAAAACAAACCCCACCGACCTAACCACTTTATTTTGAAGGTACCCTTATCAGGAGTTAGAAATTGTAGGTCTTTAGTTTCTGTGTGTCTGGTAATTCAAGAAATATTTCGATAAATTTGGGTTAGAATGATAGCAAATTACGGAGTTGTCTCCCCTTAATTGTTAATTTCTAGTGCATTTTAACTAAATTATAATTTGAAATACCAGAACAGGTAAAGGAAACGAATGTTATATTCATGCCTCTTCATGCATTCTGAAGTTAAATTAATGAAACGTTGAGCGGGTTTTTGTTTGTCATGTTTTCACCACTGCCTGATTCTTAGGCAGATTGGCACTTAAGTCTCATGTAAATAAAAATAATTTCGTTTGCCGGAGATTTAATCTGGTGCGCACTAGTTTGACAAATCGTGAGCATGACTTTCAAAAATGGTGCGCATGACTTTCAAGAACTGGTGTGCACGATTTTGAAATCAGTTTTAAAATGTCGTACGCACGAGTTTCAAAGTCGTGCGCACGATTTTTCCTACTAGTACACACCAGATTAAAAGAATATTGTCAGTTTTTGTATGTCCAATTATCACATAAAACCACAATGAAAATCAATCGCACCTAAACAAATTCTACAACAGAAATTATCGCAATTACAGTGGTAATGCATCGCACAAAATGTCAAAATGAATCGCCTTCAGTAACTTTATTCTAGATTCTGTTGCTATAATAACATATTTTTGGACTTGAATCATGTTATTTAACATTGTATAGTCATATTCTAATGAAATTGTGTTAAAAAAACACATTCAAATCAATTAATAAGATATTTTGTATTTTCAAAACGTAAACAAACACAGTTTTTCCCAACATGCTTTATTCTACAATAGTAATACTCGCATATGACGGTTAAAATGAACTATCTGGATTCGAACCTAAACACTGATATATATATATTGTCTTGAATGTCCATAACAAAAAAAAAAAAAAAAGGTTTACTAACTGAACAACTCATTTTCTGACCAAAAAAAAAAATTAATCTGTTGACTGAAAAGCGAAAATTGCGGAAACATTTTATATCAATAATCGAATTCTATTTTTCGATAATGAAATCAGTATCAATTAAGTGGATGAAAAAGTAAAACGGCTCACAACTAAAAGTCTATAACTGCATTAATAGATACATATCAGTAAATCTAAATATTACACCTGACGTACCTTTATAATTCCAATTTTCAAAACCTTGTTGTAACATACTACCATTTACATTATGAATACCATTACTAACAATGCAGACATATCTTCCATTTGACTGATATTGATGTGGATTTGATTGCAAAATTAATGTTCCATTTTGAAACCCTTCTAGAAACCGAATATGTTTTCCTTGCTCTGATATATGTTCCCATCTATGAAATGTGTATGTCGTAGGGAAGCCGTCAGCAATACAGTTAAAACTGTTTACCCCTCCAATCACTTTAACATATGGTGCATCTGCAATTAAACTTCATGTTAACAGTGCAATTATACTGTTTCCTATTATTTTAGACTATGCGACTATGACTGAAAGAGCATTCAAATACGTATGAGTATTTGTTTTGTAAAGACCTATAAAATAAATAAATGAATTTGAATCGCAATAGGTATTGTGATGGAGAGCTTCAATGGAAGTGATTTTCGTGTTAAAAGTCATGGGTATGATCGCCTAACGAATTCAATAAAAAATTTACGATTAATTACTATATTTGCGTACATCTTCATTCAATGCGTAAAACAGGACTGAGAAGCTAGAATTCAGGCAAATGTTCACATATTATATGACAAGTCTTTGAACAGGATTTTACCTAAATAAAGTAGTACGTTAAATTAGAAATAACCGAGGTTCAAATATCATTAATTACTAATAAAGGTAAACACAAAATCTGGTGGAATCACATCAATCCCAACAACAGCGAAACTTGGTGTGTCGACAAGGCTTCTCCATGTTCTCCTGCTGTGCATTCATCACCCGCCATGCGAATCTTCTCCGTAATGTTCTACCTAAAACTAATGTAGTGTCGATTTCATTTGTTCTTGTTTTTGTACCAGGTGCATTTCTCTAATAATTAAGTTCATATAGTTTGAACATACACGAGCATAACTTAATACTTGAGCTAACACAACAGATCGAAAAGTCATAAAATCACACAAAGAGTAATACGACAAGATGTCTGATTGGCAGGTTAAGTGTTTTGATCTTGCTGTCAGTTATTGCGAGTGTTATGTAGTACGATATTATTTAATATAATCTCATGGTTAAGTGCTTTAATTGTTTTAATTTTACGTTCTTGTATGTAAATTTTGTTTATCTACTGGTCGAATTTAATATAGATTGATGTTAAGATGTATATAAAAAATCCTACATTAATTCAAACAATTTAAACCCACCTTAATTACCTAAGGAAGCAACGGTCGTAGTTCAAATATAAATGTTAATAGCTATTAGGTCATGAAGGTGTCCGATCTTTACTTCTTTCTTTTCTATCAACTCAAAACTTTGATTGACATTGGGCGATTAGGGATTGATATATATTGTAAAGACACATGTCTATTAATAAAAACGGAAAGTGCGTCGACAGGGTGAACGTGTCCTTCTATGAATGCATCACCCGCCATACCAATCCACATTCAATCAAAATGTCATATTTGGGAATAGGACACAATCGGTGAAATAACAGACGGCTTTACTGGTATTTAAAAACTTTGAAAATATGTAGCTATTGAGTTGAGACATTGACACATTGTATCTGTCGACCAACTCATTATGTAACTTATTAAGTGACGATTTCAGCTGTTCCTCATAGGAACCCGGATTTGTTTTCTCTCAATCGATTTATGACTTTTGAACAGCGGTATACTACTGTTGCCTTTATTCATAGCTCTGTTGGACCAGTTTTTGTTTAAGGAGAAAACCACTTTGAATGAAATACGTAAAGTGTGATATGCACAAGTGTAACGTATTAAATGATGTATGTAACTAAACTCATCATAGATCATCATAGATACCAGGACCAAAATTGTGAACACCTGACGCACGTTTAGTCTACAAAGACCTATCAGTGACGCTCGAATCCAACAAAGTTAAAAAGGCCAAATAAATTATGAAGTTGAAAAGCACCGAGGACCCCAAATTCTGAAAGGAAAGTAAACGCTACACGATGGAGCGAAAGATATGTTATTGCTGCGAAGAGAAAAGTTGACAAATGGAAAGTTGAAATCAATACGTTTTTCATAGATTCGAGTTTAAAGTCGGCTATCTGTGTCAATATCGAGGAAAATATCAAAATATGAAGCAAATTTTCTACTTTCGATAGTATCTCTAATTTCACTGGGATATATGATATTTGTGCACTCATTAAAATGTGGGTTATTGAGTGACAGAACATCATCTTTATATCTGAAAGTAAAATTAAAGAACTTTGCTAGATGCTTTTTGTTTTTTAGAAGGTTCTGTCTTAAATTCTGCTTAATATGAGTACGGAATCAAGTCGACCAGTAGGGGTGCACAATTAGTACTTTGAATACGTGTTTAATATGTTAATAAAGTCCACCAAGGAATATTTGATTTCAGAAGAAAAAAAAATGATTTAGTGTTTATCTACATTTTCATAAAGGTAAAATATACGAACTGTTTGATGCTTCCTATTTAAACAATGAATCAGTTTCAAGATTATTATGAAAAATGCAGAGCCCTGTTCATATGATAACTCTGATCAACAATTCTTTGATTTTACTATCCATATGGGAGATATCATTATTTTCTATTAACACCTTAAAAGTTCGATCAATATGAATCTATTTCAGATTGATGTTTGTTTTGAAGTTTCAATTCGATATAATATGACAGTTAACAATGGAAACAGTCACGTATACCTCGATTAAAATATAGCTTAATTTATGTAGCAGAAATGAAACACAATTATACAAATAAAGACATTCTGAAGTGTTCATCTACGGATGAGCCCTTTAAATATTTTAACTAATATACCATGTCAATGCACAACACAATGGAAAATCAACATTTGTTAAGAACAAAAAACAGCGAAGAATGGGCAGTTATATGCATTCCTAGTATATATCAAATGGATACCTTTCACCTGTACGTGTGGTGTGAACAAAATATGTACACCCCATCTAACTATAACGATAAGCATTTTAAACTAATAATATATGATTGTATTTACATTGTAAAATCATAATTAGTGTAAGAATCTCAAACCCAAAAACTCTAAAATATACCTGGTATTTGTAAGTGCTAGTAGCTTTGAAATTAAAATTTACAACATAGACCGTTCGGGATTTTGCATACAAATAAAAAGTATATTTCAAAGTAATCATTCTATTTTTCAAAATGTAATTTAGTGTAATTAATTTTCAACTGTTTGTAACTTAGGAGGGCATTCTTTTTTTTTTATCTTAGTTTTGAATCGTTGTCCTTTTTTTTTGGCGTAAAGGTTCTATCGATTGACCCAAAAAAAGATGATATATTGTAATTTGTTTTTATATCAAAGAGGGACGAAAGATACCAGAGGGACTGTCAAACTCATAGATCGAAAATAAACTGACAACGCCATGGCAAAAAAAAAAAAGACAAACAGACAAATAATAGTACACAAGACACAACATAGAAAACTAAGGACTAAGCAACACGAACCCCACCAAAAACTGGGGGTGATCTCAGGTGCTCCGGAAGGGTAAGCAAGCATATCCTGCTCCACATGTGGCACCCGTCGTGTTGCTCATGTTATTACAAATCCGGCAAATAGTCTAATTCGGTAGGTCACATTTATGGTGAAAAAGGAAGTGGATTGTAATTACGACATAAGGAACATATCCGATATCATCTGTGAAACGGTTATTCCATAAAACGCTAACTCTATAAAAGGTTACAAATATCGTTATAATTGATTTGGTAGGAAAGGATCATGACTGTTGTTCAGCAATTTTTCTGATTATCACTACATATACAAATTATTCATCCTTGATTACTTTTAAATACAATTGAGAATGGAAATGGGGAATGTGTCAAAGAGAGAACAACCCGACCATAGAGCAGACAACAGCCGAAGGCAACCAATGGGTCTTCAATGCAGCGAGAAACTCCCGCACCCGGAGGCGTCCTTCAGCTGGCCCCTAAACAAATATGTATACTAGTTCAGTGATAATGGACGTCATACTAAACTCAAAATTATAAACAAGAAACTAAAATTAAAAATGATACAAGACTAACAAAGGCCAAAGGCTGTATTTTTTATTTGATTCAATGAAAAGTCACGGAAACAGTAATTGTACAAGAAAAGACGAACACAAAATGTTGTGCCTAATGCAAAGATGAAGGATTATTAACCTTTCTCACTTTTGACGCTGCTACTTCCATATTATTCATACATGTTTTTTTTTGCTATTCATTTCTATACCTAAATAGTTTCCGTGTTTTCGTTATTCACTAGGTATAGTCCATTGTGAACCTATTGATAACATTTTGTTTAGCAAACTCTGTTGAACAAATTTGTTACAGATAACTTTCGATAGGCATGTAGTTGAAGTGAATTTACACACAGTCTAGATTTTGCCTCCACCCCTTCTTATTTGATACATAAGTTAAAAGAAAGATCTGCATGTAAAAGCTGTTGTTATTCGTAGTTACATTTATGTTTCATGTTGTATTAAAACATTTTTTATTCCTTTCCATTATTTATTTCGATACTTACAGTGTACTAATAACATTACGTTGATTGTATATAACTCAGTTCTACCCATACATTGGTACTCATTGTAATTGTCCTCTCTTTTTAGTTCCAACGAGAAAGTCACGATCTGGCTGTTACTTGTTGCTAAGATCTTATCGTTTTGTTGTATTGTTATATCACCAATGTCATAGCCTGTTATAGCAGTACATGTTATATTGATAGTCTTCCCCTCCTGTCCAAATATGATATTTTCATCGTTCTGGCTTTAGAAATTTTATTTCTGCAAATGATAGTATTATGAAAATAAAGCTGCACCTTGATAGGATGATTCCAGAAAAAATGGATTTATCTCAGAGTAACTGAAGCACTGACACAATCTTAAATAAATGAATCGACAAAATCAATTGACTAGAGTATTGACAGAGGTTTTCAAAAAGATGAGGAATACACGTCACTGAGTCACCTATAAAACGACTAAATTTTTTCTACAGTATTTAATCAAATATGCATTTTGCTTTTATGTAGTTCGGTAGTCGCCGATCAGTCGGTAATCATTCATAATTCAGACCAGTTTCATTGTACGATGAATACTGTTTGGAATAATGGATTAGATTGATTGATTGGCTTGCTCAGTTATTTGGACGGTTTGTTATTCGTCTGGAATTCAGAACATTTGTATAAAGAGATTATAATTTCGTGTCTTTTTGGACATGTTGGGTATCAATAGCATTGAAACATCAGAAATGATTGTTTTGAATTATAGTTTTAGCCAAACCATGAAGTTTGCTTCTTAAATTGCATTTGGCCTTAATTTGAACTGCCAATCATTATTCTTGTTTATTAGATAAAGTACCTGTACGGAAATCAGTTCTCGGGGTACCCAAGGTAGAATTGTTTATAAATAAAATGTTGACATTTTAAGTATACTTTTAAAATTGTTAATGTCTTGCAGTTATACACTTAGATGTCTACAGTTGTTTTAATTTTTGTCGGACACAATTAAGAAGGCAAACATATTGTTTTAATGCAAATCATCCACCGGTATACAACATGACTAGCTTTGGTCCAATATACAAACAAAACTTTGTATGATTGTCAACTATCAACCAAACAAAAAATGTTGTGTAAACAACTATAAGTTACTGCACGGGCTTCAACAATGAGGAAAACCCACAACACATAGTAGGCCAAAAAAAGGTAGAGACATACCAAAATACAGAACATTTCAAGCAAAAAAAAAAAAAAAAAAAAAAAAAAACAAGTGGCTGATATATGGTAAAACGATAAACAGAAGAACAAATGTGACAAACAGCAAGCAACGACAACCACTGAATTACATGTTCTTGTCCTCGGATAGGCGCATACATAATGTGGCGGGGTTAAACATGTTTTCAATCATCTTATTCTTCCCAACAAACTGTTAAAATCAGTTTGTCAGTGATTGACCCATCATTCAATGCAAAAAAGAAAAACATATACTGACAACAATACACAAAGACACAAATTACCGATCTAAAAGTACTCTCAGTTACTAAAAGAAGATTCAAATAATGAGTACATCTTGTTTGTCCATTTTTAGTTATCAACCTGTATATCCAACGGATGTAGTACAAAGACTTCATAAACAGTCTGTAAAAAGCATGACCTCGTACAATGGCAAAATAAAGATATCAACAGGATGTAGGACTCAAAGTTTTCACAACTGTTTAGCAATACATTTTTAATTTTTCTTTTAAATAAGCATGTAATATTTCACATAAAATATAAATAAATAGAAAGTTCATTCTGCGTTAAGTAAGAGTACCAATGATTCTTTTATATATCGAAAATAAGGTACCGACTTTTGTTTTTTAACAATTGTAGTACTTAAAGTAGTACTTAATGATTGATTGTTTTAAATCAAATGTTAACAACTCAAGTATTTTTTTTATGGACTTCCTCATTTTTGAATTTTCCTTGGAGTTCGGTACTTTTGTTAAAACTTTTTTTTCAAGGTAATAATCTTCAAAATATAACGCAGTACGCTTGCAATCTCCAAATTGATTGTTTAACATGAAACACGATCGTTTTAATTCTACAGTTGGTATCATATCTGTAAACACTTATCAGGAAAGTTAGTACCTCCTTTATTAATTTGTTTTTACTGAAACCAATGTACTGTTTTTATGGATTGACTTTTGTATCTCAGCCTCTGCTGTTGTTTGAAACAATGCGAGCAATTTAAATATGTAGTTACTTATATTTTATTCGGAATAACTAGTAATTGAAAATAACGCTATTTATTCGTTTAACTTAAAACTAGTACCTGTATTTGAAATCAGAACTCTTGGTACCCAAGGATAGATTGTTTATAAAAATGTAAATACACACATGTATATAAGTTTACATGAACTACAATCAAATAGTTGCAATGTGTCTTCTTTTAAATAAATAAGTCGGTAAGGAACCCAAGGATTGTTTGATTATGAATCATGCCATGCTCGACTTTTTTTGATAGTTATTGATTTTGTCAAAATTTGTATGTAAAAGCATGAACCGCTATTGGAAATTGGTAGTTGTTGCTACTGCTCATATATTGTGTTTTATCGGTGATACCACTGTCTGTATCAATCGGCTCTGCTTCATAAAATTTCATATCACAGTTTTGTGAAGTCAAATACATTGACCTGGCCTTAATAACTTTGACCAAGACATATCACCGACGTCATAATGAATGAACCGACGTTGATAAGTTTGACCCGCACTTATCAGGTCACCTTCCGCTTTGCCGGTGAAACAAAGAAAACACTTGTTTCTATCTTGCAAATACACAAATACAATCCGATAAATCTTTTATCAGGTTGTCTGCATCTTGATATTATAAAACACCAGCTGCTCGACACTATATACAGCCTTTTAAACTCGTTTGCTGCGCTCACTAGACCAAAAACGTCATATTGTGACTCGCAGTTGATATTTTATGATATCAATATGTAAACAGTCTGATAATTGATACAATATATCTAATTGAACTATACAGTTAACAAACTTTAGTTCGGTATAAAAAAAAAATAAAAACAAATTCTTTAAAATATTTATTAGCTACAGTGTACCGCTGTTTGAAATCAATCGGTTACATGAAGACGATAAATTCAGTGCGTCGGACGCTCAAAAATTTTTAACTTTTAATTTCAATTAAAGGGCTTAAAATAAAGTAAGTCAGTCACGAATTTCGTCTACAAAACACAGACCAGCTACGCTCGATTAAGAAAAAGATTAAAAAAAAGCTAAATCAATAAAGTGTATGCTATTAAATTTTGTTTTCGGTCTGAATTGAGAATGCCAATATTTAGCTTTTGATATTATGTTTCAGTATCGTAAAGGAATAATCTGCTATCTAAGGATATTTTTTACTCAATTATTTTACAGTGTTTTCAATCAAAATTAGAGATTTTTTTTAAGTATTGCGGTTTTTCATACAAACATATGAAATTATTGTTGAATAATTTGTAGATTTAGCACAAGTATGATGTGTATGTGTATTTATAGTGAAAGACACATCCTTTTGTAGACCATATTTTTTTTATCAGTAAAGCTACCACGAAAAATTGCAAATATTAAGTTCCTCGAAAATAGTAGTTAAGGCGAAAAGGAAAATAGCATTTGCTCTTCAACTTCGTATTTGATTTGGCTTTCAAACTGTTTTGATTCGAGCGCCAAGGATGAGTCATGTGTTCATGAAACGCGCGTCTGGCATACCAAATTATAAACCTGGTATCTTTGATCAGTTTTTGTTACAACCACTAGGTCGATAACACTGCTGGTGGTCGTTTCTTCCCCGGCATCACCAGCCTAGTAGTCAGCACTTTTGTGTTGGCATGAAAAAATATCATAGATATTTTTATGTTCTATAAATAGACTGTTGATGTAAAGTTGAATTATTTGAAACAGTAAGATTTTTACCCAAGGCATATATTGCCTTAGAAGTATTAATTACTAATAGTGATCTTTGAGAATTTCTATATTTTTCCAAATTGACCTGAGATTTTCATAAAGTTATATCACTATGTCATGTATATGTCGTGTACATGTTATTATTTTGTACAGGTTATTACTTGTACAAACATTTTATACAAGTAATTACTTGTATGAAACCATCATACAAGTTATTACTTGTACAAATACAATTGTACAAGTAATTACTAGTACAATTTTTACTGAGAAAAAGATAATAACTTGTACAAATCATTATTTTACCTTGGCCTATTTGAAGTTCACAACGAATTGTTTCTCTTTTAACAAATGATTTATTACTGAGCCTAAAGGTATAAACTACCAAGATCACTTAACCAAATTCAGTGTACTGCGCCCTTTAAAAACAAAAAGAGCAGCTGAAGCGGCTTACCAACTCACTGACATTTATTTACGTTTGGGAGCTACACATATCCTGCAAAGTGATAATGGAAGGGAATTTACAGCTAATGTTATTAAAGAACCTAAACGTCTTTGGCCAGATCTGAAATTGGTGCATGGTAGATCACGTCATCCTCAAAGTCAGGGGTCCGTCGATAGAGCAAACGCTGATATAAAGAGTATGATGACACAAACACTGAAACGGAAACCGATCTGGACACAAACACTGAAACCAAAGCCAATCTGGACACAAACACTAAAACCAAAATTAATCTGGACAAAAAACACTGAAATTAATGTTGCAACTAGTACGAGCACTGAAACTGGTGTTGACATGGACACAAATTTCAAAATTCCAGACTAACAAACCCAAAGATAGCCGTTTTTGAATAAAAGGAAATACATATAACTAAAAGAAAGTGAATTGTACAAGTTATTATCTTTTTCTCCACAAAAATTGTACAAGTAATTACTTGTACAAAATAATAAAATGTACACGACATATATACTGTTCTTACAATTTGCCAAATTATAAATCATTTGGAGATCTACTGTGTTAAATAGGCAAATTATATAATTGTTTTCAGTACTTGATGATTTTCAATGATCGAGATTATCATTTTCTTTTCAAATTATTTAAAATTGTTAAGACCTTTACAAATATAAGGGTCCCTATTAGGGCTTATAAAAAATTCAATGTCCCATGCACATCTAACTTGAAAAAAAATTCAGGTCCCATGGAAATGTTGCTTTAAAAAAAGTGCATGTTCCATGTTAATTTGCACCGGTCCCATGCCTTGATAGATTTTGATCTGTCCCTTAGGACCATCAAGGTTAAGTATTATAATATTTGGCACAGTAGTTTCAGAGTAGCAGATTTAAAAAAAAAGTTTACAACGACTGACGCCAAGTGAAGGTAAAAGCTCAGATTGCGTGTTTGGCCATGTGAGCTAAAAGGAATAATTCGGGATATCAAGAAGGTTAGTAGGTCTAACTCATTTAGTGAAATTCGTCGTAAAGATTATTCTAGTTTGACATACGGTAATAACTTTCACACTTAGACGGATCTGTTAAGATATGTTTTAAGAAAACTATCTAAACTGTATCAAACGTTTGTTTCTTTTAATCCTTAACAATTCTGATCTTTGACCCTATGATTTTCATCTCTTTCATATTTTGTCATGTTTATTTAACATCTGATTAGAAATTATCGTGTTCATTTTGAGAACAATCAAGGTGTGTTTTTGGTTTTCGCTACAATATATGAATGATATGACTTACTTGCAGCAATCCAAATAATATGTTGAAAAAATTTGCAGCTATATATGCCGTCATCAGCTTTCGATATGTTTCTTATCTGAAGTTGAATATCACCAACAAAATCCTTATAACGAAAATCCTTTTCTTTATCACAATCATCATAATTTATACCGATTTTCTTGAAAGAAAAAGTTAGACTTAGAGTTGATCTTTCTTGTCCATATGTTATGTTTGTCACACCGTCTGATTTATACAATTTGTCTACAATCATAAACAAAGAGGACTAATAGTGGAAGTTTTCACCTCTATTCACAATATTGCATTGACAACTGTTATAATACAACTTGTATCTGCTTACCCTTTCAGAGCACCTGAGATCACCTCCAGTTTATGGTGGGGTTCGTGTTGCTTAGTCTTTAGTTTTCTATGTTGTGTCTTGTGTACTATTATTTGTCTGTTTGTCTGTTTATTTTTTATCCATGTCGTTGTCAGTTTATTTTCGATCTATGAGTTTGACTGTCCCTCTGGTATCTTTTACCTCTCTTGTACATTTTAATATACTTTTTTTCTAAGTTTGGTAAAAAGTAAAATAACAAAAACTCCGAACCCCAATGAAAATTTAAAACGGAAAGTCCCTTTACAAATGGCAAAATCAAAAGCTCATACAATCAAACGAATGAAAAACAACTGTAATAATCCAGAAATGGTACAGGCATTTTCTTATATTAAAAAAAATGGTAGAATAAACCTGATTGTATAGCTAGGTAAACCTCTCACTTGTATGACAGTCGCATACATTTCCATTTTAATGACAATTATTGGTGAGCAAAACAAACAGACATAAAGGTAAAAATGTAAAAAAATTGGGAACAACAGTCCACATTGTGTTATATTCTTAATTACTATAAAAAATAACTATGTCAACAAAAAATATAAATGTCATGTATACCCTCTATAGACAAAGCACATATTAAGCAAAATTGAGAGACAAGAATACAAAAAATGACCATAGCACAAAAAGTACTTAAAAATTGAAAAATGGAAACATATTGACAATTGTTAGATAATATAAAAAAAGAAGAAGTTCAAAAGATATTATTACCACCCATACGGCCTTCAACAATGAGAAAAAACCCATACCGTACTGTATGCTATAAAATATTGCTTTCATCCAGAATGATTTTCAACATGTTCGAAAAATGTTTAAAAAAAGACAGTGACCGTATATATCCTCGAATACAAATATTGTTTATAATTCTTTATAGCAATTTATTAAGCACATATACAATTTTTACTGCAAAGCCATGGTAAGTTATGGCCATAAGGGAGAACAACAGCTCTACGATCGTGATATTAAATTAGTTGATAACAACATTACCTTAATATTTTAGTTTGATATTGATGATGCTTTCCCTGTCATGGAAACTTGATAGGTACATTTTAATCCATTTAAAACATCTTCAATATATTAATACTTAGGCATTTTCATGGAAAATAATAGATGTTTAATGGATACTTACGAGAGTTGATATCTATGCACCAAAGGAAACAAGGGTATAAAAACCAAGTAGCTATAACTTTGTAACTCATGTTAATGGGGTAAATACGGATGTTTTTTATATTGAAATTTGCCGTTTTAAAATTAAGAAATGTATCCCCTATGCATAGCGGTTTTTATCAGCTCTTCCACGTTTTTCTTATGTTTTTATATAATTTTCAAACATATTGACCTTGATAGTCACTAATGGAAGAAATGCTTATCTTGTGGAGATAAATTGATATGGCTGTTGGTTTTATTACCTTTCATTAGTGAAGACCAAGTCAATACAGAATAAATGCTAAGTAAGCGATATGTGTTACGTTCACTTGATTACACATCCATAATGAAAAGTGGAACTTTCTGATATATGCTGAGTCTCATGATCTACAAGAGAGGCGAAGGATACCAATGGGACATTCAAATTCATAAATCGAGAATAAACTGTCAACGCCATGGCTTAAAAAGAAAACGACAAACATACAAACAAAACACAACATAGAAAACCAAAGTCTGAACAACTCGAACCCCACAGAAAACTGGGGGTGATATCAGGTGCTCCGGAAGTGAAAGCAGATCATGCTCCACATGTAACACCCGTCGTGTTGCTCCTGTTAGTACAAACCCAGTGATAAATCTTATTCGGTAGGTCCCATTCGGGGACAATGGGAAGGGATTCTAGTTACGACAATTGGAACATATTCGTTGTCATCTGTCAAACGGATTTTCATAATTGTTAACCAACTCGTGATTGTGTCCGTAAAATTTGCGAAAGGACGATTTCAACTTCACGACTTTGAACTCTTGGCTTAATTGTTTCCTTGTGAGCAGCAACCCTCTATCAAGGTAGATGATAGGAAATACATGCCATGAAATGTCGTATCAATTGGGAGATATATACTCCGTATTTAGGCGCTGATGGAATGTTGCTACATAGAAATGGAACGTTCACAATTGGGAAGCTGAAATTATCTCTTTTGTCGTAAAGTTATGTTTTCAACTGACCATCATGGTCAATTACTAGATGTAAGTCAAGATATGAGTCAGACTTAATTGTATCTTTAGTATTCTTTATCTCAAGTTTGATGGGATGGATGTATTCAAAATAGTCACCGAATTTTGAATTATTTAGTGAGAGAACATCCTTTTATATATCACACGTTTAATATTAATGTGCGCTCAAATGTAATGCCTCGTTTAGTTTTCGGAGTAACTTTGTATATATATTAATAAACTACTTCTCCCTATTGATTAGATGTTGTTTACTAGTTTCATGTGCTTACTTTTATCGCATGTTTTTAATGTACGGTCTTTTAGTTTACTGATCGGGATTTAAAAGGTTCAGAGTTGCTTTGCTAAAAATACTAGTTACAAACCTGCTCGTGCATTTTTCATTGTTATTCAACGCAAAATAATTATCTAAGAGACCTGGGACGATCTCATTTCATTAAGGATTTCTATTGTCTACTTATTGTACCTCGAACTTATTTACCCGGTGTAGGTCTTTAAGTTGAGGTTCAATTTACTAAAAGTTAATCGGGCATGACCAATTAGATACGCCCTCTTAAAATCAGGGGGTCCGAAATAGGATCGGGAAAACACCCAGCAAAATACCATAATTTACATTTTTTTATTTTTTTTTATTCAACGTGCTATTAGTTGCTTTAATATCTCTTGTCAATAATCAAACGGTATTTAAGCGGAAAAACTAACCTATCTCAAACAGGGAGATGTTGGCTGCAATAGGAATTTATTTACAAAAAAGTTCATATATCACGGGAAAGAGGGCTAATAGCTTAACTTACGACTTCGACCATGGTTCAACTGTATTCTATTACGGCATACATTTTACCTCAATCGAACGCTCTGCCTTATTGTAAAAAGTGCCACTCTAAAATTGAAATCATTTGCTTCAGGTTGATCCACTCGTCGTGAATATGCATGACATATTTGCCACTGGACATTAATGGAGCAATTAATTTATCAGCTTCATTTAGTGATGTATAATCATTTGTCTTCAGTTGATAATTGTCTCTAACAGTTTTCCTAATTTTATATATTTCAATTTTATTTACATTTGCATTTTTAAGCGTAAATCTTAGCTCCATCATTTTTCTTTTTGCATTTAATCTTTTTTTAACATTAAAAAATGTTGTCGTATCTCAGACTTGTATAATAGTTGACATAAAAGCAAAAATGGATAAAAAAAATGTTGACATTAATTTATTAAAGGATTCAACTTAATTTGAGCGTTTCATTTATTTTTTTTAAATATTGTCTTGCTAATTGGTTTTGATAAAAAAAAATTCATCTGCAATTGTCCTAGCAAAAGTGGCAAAAAAAAATGTGTTAAAATCAGCCATACGACTTATTTGAAAAGATTTAGCCGATCTTTCTTGTTCTTTACACATTTCAATCATTCAACTCGTGCGTAGATCGTATTTCCCTCTGTTTTTAACGTATAGGTAGCGTGAAATTCCAACTACACCAGTCATCGGAAATACATTCCTATTTCGATCAGACAAAGCTGCGCATTTATATATCCGATAAGCCAAACGAACGCACCCAAGGCAAGGGTATACTGTGGGACGGGAGAGGTCAGACATGTCAATATCTTTGTACCCAAGTGAATCATTTTGTTTTGAATAAAAGGATATAAAGGTATACATTAATGCGACAGCAACCCATAGACACAGTAAAACCAAAACATTAAGATTCAACATTCAGTTTTATAGAAAGATGCGTATACAGAATAAAAAGCTCAAAACCGCCCCATGACTAAATAATAGTTATACGGAGTGAATTCAATAATGTTCACCGTCAAATATTATATATGCCAAAATCCACATTTGATTTAATATTATTTACCGTCAAAGGTATCCCAAGAATCACAAGAAGTGTTTGGTTGAAAAATTTCACCTGCCCAATTTTAATTTTGATCGGTGAAAATTTAAGAAGTTGTACTATAAACCAGTAGAAGAAAACACTTCACTGTATAATATAACGACAAATTAATGATGATAATGGATGACGACCAGCGGGAAATAAAATGAATATTCAGGACGATAACATGTAAATATGATATGAGTATTAACCCCGCTTTTTACTAGACTGACACGAGAGTCGTTTTTTTTAACGTGTAATTTTACAAGATATTAGTTCGCAGTAAGAAAAGTCACCCGACCCGGACACATTTGCGACTCTGAGCCGATCAGTCTGTGCTCTTACTCTATGATGCCAGGTGTTTAGCGTTGAAATAGCAAATACCAATTTTAACGTCTTTGTTTGGCCCGGTCGGGATTCGAACAAACGACATCCAGCTCTCGAGGCGAACACCCTCACACGAGACCAATCAGGAGAGCGTTAGTACAGAATATCATACCCCAAAAATCAAGTACAATAAACAAATCAGTTTCACAGAATTCTCACAGTTACTAAAGCGAGCTAAAAGTATCTAACCTAAATTGGATGCGTGAAATGATATTTCAAACTGCACGTAAACATCGATGATCGACTTCAGAGAAGATTTCATGGATCAACGCTCTCAGCAAATTAAAAACTCTTGCACCAATAATTTGAGTGGTCCAAATGTGGCCAGCTGTTGCAAGTCTAAATTTTTGTCCTTGTTCAATATACCCTCATTTTCTAGTGGCATTTTAAAGTTTCACGTCAAACCTCACTGTTGACCTCCTATTGCACGACCTACCCATTGTATTTAAATCTATTTGTTATAGTGATGAACATGCATGAAATATTTGCCACTGGACTTAAAGCAAAAGAAAAATCAATCAACTTCATAAATTGTTTCATGTACTTAGCACACAAAGACAAGATCTTGTAAAATGCTATACTAGTAATGTACAATTTCCATTTAAATTGTTATGTTTTTTTGGGTTTTTTTCTTTCTTCAATTTATTATTACTGACTGCTTATAAAAAAGTTTTAAAAACTTTTTTACTATGCTTTTTATCTACTGTTTTAATACGATTTATAATATATGATTTTTTGTCAGGCAAGGATAAAACTATAAAAGGTAAAAGTTTTTTCAGGTGTTTTTGCTTCATTTAGACAATCAAAGGGAATAACGGACGACTAGAATAAAAGAGTTTGTTTTCATATAAAACATTGAACTTGCGAAAATATCTCAACTCAACACGTTTTGATCTGACCAGTGAAACCTAGTTGACGCTATATATGTTACAATTACGTCTTTTAATACGATTTTATTCAATGAAGGTTCATGCATAGTTTTTATTTTAAAAAAATAAAAAAAAGCAAGACCTATTAATTAATTGGACTGAATAGACAACGCTAATTATTTTGCATTGGCATGTAACGTAGTGTTGGAAAATTACAGAATCAAAAACAAAATGAACATTTAACGGATGAATATTGTGAAGGGCATTATACATCTAGGTCTGTTCGATTAGAAATTTTGAAACAAGCAGTTTAAAAAGTTAATTGTCGGAAGAATTTACTTACTGTTTTCTAAGATCTGGTCTTTACGAATCTATTTCATGATTACTGACAGATTAAAAACACCAACTATATATAACAAGACGTTGTTGTGCAGAATATTCATTGGTCAGTTATAATTGCAGTCTGTATTGGGTTTTGATTGCCTCATTCATTAAATAAGAAATAAAAATATGAATTTACCCCCCTAAGTTTGTAAAACTATCATTTGGTTTAATTATAATGCTAACAAATTTATAATAAATAAATAATTAAGTGATGTACTGCCATTTAATCGGTCCGTTTCCATTGCAATTTGGTAACTGTTAACTGTACCTATCAGTCTGAGTACTGTTTAACTATCAATTAAGTTGAACATCTTTAGACTCGTCCAATTCAGGGGAATTAGGTTTCTGCAAGTGCTTTTTGTGTACTTTCTTATGTTTTGACGGTTTGTAAGTCAGTAAAAGTTCAATGATAAAGTTAATATTGACATTAAAAGACCTCCTCACAAAAAGGGCTGTTCAAATCCCCTCGCCCTTCGGGCTCGGAGATCTGAACATCCCTTTTTTTCGGAGGTCTTTTAATATCAATATTAACTTATCATTGAACTTTTACTATTACTTAGAGCACGATAAATATTCAAGTGCTAGTTTCGTGCTATATTAGTCATAGTGTAATGCTTTTTGTAATTTTGATAACCCTGTGTTACCGACAGATTCTTGATTGTTTGTTTCTGTTTAATGAATTGACAATTTCAACTGCATCAGGATGATTAAGAACTGGCAAAGTTCTTTAAGTTCACATTCAGATATTTATTGATAATGTCCTGTCACTCAATAAACAACATTTCAGTGAGTGCTTATATCTAAGGTAAAAGACCTGCTTCAAACCTTGATTTTTTCCTCGATGTTGACATAGATGGACGACTTGAAAAAGAGAAATTTATGACAAACGTTATGAGGAAGAACGACTTAAATCGACAGTAAATAAGTTTGACGGTCACCATCACGAATTGGTTGATTGATGCGTCATGTTATAGAGGTATTAGATCTTTATATACCAGTATAGTTGTTTAATCTGTACTTTTAGCGATTGTTCCCTTTTAACAATGGTTGTAATAATGCTGAGTTTGAGATACTTACACTGTCGACGCATCCGTATCACTCTTTTTGAAGTTTATGCGTTTCTTTCAATTTCTGTAAGTTACCTTAATTTGTTACTTCCTAGTCGATTTGACAGATTAGAACATAGGTGAACTACTGTAGTCATCTATAGAAACCCGTGTATCTTCAAAGAATTCTATTTGACGTTTAGATGTTTTACGAAAATAGCCGTTGGGATACTGTCTCTTTGATAAATACCCCATGTTTTGTTTCCTTTATATAGAAAATAACCGTTAAGTGTCATTACAAATCAGCTGTATTTGTACAAGGCTAAGAAACAGGTGGAATGCGAACTTGAGTGAGCTATTACTCCTGTTTTGAGCCGAGTAGAAAGGCAGCTGATATTTAAAGACACTCAAAAGTTATTGTCTTTATCCTGCAATTGATTTTGTACATTATTTTTGCTTTGAAAGACAGAAAAACGCACATTTATTGCATTCATTTTCGATTTAAAATATATTTGTTATTGTTTATTTTCGTTTGAGAAGCAGTGATATTTAAAAAAAATCACACAATCAGCTGACGAGAACGACGAAAAGAATCTCGGATGGTCAACAATAAAGCAAAGCTCCAAGTAAATAATTATTTATTATAACATAACAACTAATTTCAACAATAAAAATAAATAACAAAACATTGTCCGATATAAAACAAAAGTGTATGATTTGTCCTACTCTTTAGAATTTTGAACTGAACGTGACATTCACAAAACATGCTCAAATTGACATTGTTGCATGGTTGATTATGTGTGTTACACATGTTCACATTCAAGTTTTGCACTTGAAAATTGGCGCCTTAGAAAATGGAGTTATTCCTGCGGTTCATGTTTGTCTGTTAGCAAAAAATGGGTTTATTTCATATTGCTCTGAAGAAATGCTTGAAAACAAACAGAACATAAATTTATCTATAATTCACACAAGGTCAAGCAAACCGTCTTGGAATGCAACTGCAATACACATTCTGAGGTCACGGAGGTTCATACAACACTCGTCAACAGCAATACACAAACGTAGTCCGGCAGTGGGCGGAGCTTTAAAGCGATATCTGTATAGTATACAGACACAGGCTTGCGATATCTGTTTGGCTGTTTATGTATGATAAGACACCCAATTGCAGGATAAATTGAAATAATTTTCCAGCGGAATACGGATTTGAAAAAATAAACAAGCCTACAAAACTCTTTATCCCTAACTTAACAAAAACGCATATATTAATCTTGCGATGCCAGGTGTATAAATTATCATGAAAAACAATCCATGCATAGGTTTCAAACCTACAAAATTCCGATATCTTTACACAATTTCGACAAAATATACACTTCCCAACTTTTGACAAAAATATTTGAAACTGTTCACTAATATGGCTCGCGTTTTATTATAAACAATCCTTTTTAAGGTTCCTATGTCATTTGTCTTCTTTTTCATTATTTTTAAAGAGCAGAAGAAACATTGACACTCAATGTTAAGGCAGAGAAATATTATGATTACCGTAAACCTGTTTTGCTAGCGTCTCATGTAAAACAAAACAGTCTGTTCTATGAAGCTACTAATTTCAAATATCGGTACATTCTATAACTTCAGAGAAGGCATATTGACACTATTATTCTATTAATGAACTCGGGACTTGTGTAACGTTACACTTATACTGTGCATATGTTCATGAAACAATATCAATTCTAATACCGGTACATTACTTTGAATAACGAGAAAAGTAATTTTCTCTTATATTAATTCATGAAAACAAGAATTCAAGTAACTGTGTCCTTTCATTTATAATATCTTCTGTTAAATAATTAGAGAAGAAATCGGTTGATTCCGTAAAATATTTGGTAACTTCATGCTTATATATTTAACCTATTGATATAGAGAGTGTAAAGTATATAAATAAGGGGACATGATTTTCCAATTAGAAAAACAATAATAGCATCTTTATTAATATAGAGGAAATGTTTTGAAACTTGACACTAATAAAGCAACATTCTGTGTATAAATGCAAGGTAGCAAGACCACTGATCTTCAATATCAGTGCGCGATGTTTC
Organism: Mytilus californianus; assembly: GCF_021869535.1. NCBI lineage: Eukaryota > Metazoa > Mollusca > Bivalvia > Mytilida > Mytilidae > Mytilus > Mytilus californianus. The sequence goes on from NW_026262712.1 coordinate 30,324,595, forward strand.
AGTAACATTTAGGAATATTTGCAATGTATGTTATACACACATTCTTTCTTATAAAGGTTCATGATCTTCGATAATGAAAAATATTGTAATAGGCATACAAATTGATGCTAAGATGACTAGTAAATGTAGATGTATATTGCGCACATTTTTTTTGAAGCGGCCTGAGCCTCAAGTTACTATAAATCAATACCAGTGCAAACAAACAAACATCAGAATATGAATATAAAAAACAAATTTAAAAAGTTAAATCACAAAAATACTGAACTCCGAGGAAAATTCAAAACGGAAATTCCCTAATCAAATGGCAAAATCAAAAGCACAAACACATCAAACAAATGGACAAATAACTGTTAAATTCCTGACTTGGTACAGGCATTTTCTTATGTAGAAAATGGTAGATTGAACCTGGTTTTATAGCGCTAAACCTCTCACTTGTATGACAGTCGCATCAAATTGTATTATATTGACAACGATGCATGAATAAAACAAACATAAATAAAATGTCAAAATGTCAAAACAGGGATAAATCAGTCAACACCGTGTCACAATCTTAATCACAACAAAAACAAACAAAATATTTAACAAAGAAACACAAAAAAGCATATATCACATTTAATAACCTCGTTCATTACTTACTTATTTTTGTTTTTTTTTTTATGTATGCCAAATCAACCCATAAAAGATTGAGGGATTTTAAGCACTGGGACGAATCGTTATTCTAACATTAACTCTATGGTAGAATCGCGTGTTTGACGTCAGAATGTAAACGTCATACAGGTACAGATATAAAATTATTTTGTCGTTCAAAGTATGCAAAAATTATAATAGAACAATAACACAATGGCGGGATGTTAAAAGTACAGAGACACGTCATATGTATCAAAGAAACATATAAAGTCACACGGTCAAAGCACATAAGTAAAAATGAAAAATAATACAAACAACACAATGACGGGATGCATAAGTACAGAGCCACGTCATATGTATATCACCAAAAACAGACCAAACAGTAAAAGTCATATTATTAAAGACAAAAAAAAAAAAAGAACACACAAACACTTTATTCAGATAATACACAGCGTCAGTACGTAGAATCTATACTTCAAGACCATCATGTATTATTTGTGAAGTTGATACAGAATATTTATCAACAAGGTCTTGGTACCTTCCGATGAACCTTTTTTTAGAAAAAAGAAGAGACGTTCTTTGACATACCCCTGGTTCATCAACTTTCTGCTCAGATACTGGTGACGTTTTACAAAGTCTGAGTAGGAGCTGCAAGCTCTTGCATACCGAATAAGTTGGGAAATGTAATCACTCCTTTTAAAACCAACAAAGATTTAAGTTTCTAAACACTTTTATCGATCACATTTTCATTACAATTCATGCTTTGGTATCAAAAATACTGACTACTTAAAAGAATTATCAACATTATAAATTAATGTAGGATATAAATTGTACAATTATATCGTTCACATTTTATTCAGAGGAATCAAAGCGTATGTGTTTAATACCGATATATGATTTTCATTATTACTTTTATTGAAATCCGAATAAAAATATGTCACAATATACTACACATTTATTTTAATGCAATCTTGTAGTACTGAAACTGCTTGTTACAAAATTCACTAACAATAAATGAAATTCAATGATAATAAAAATATAATCAAATGCGAATAAGTTCCCAACAGAGATATATATTACAATTTTGATACATGTAATACTATGGGAATATAAAAACTTTATAAGTGCAATAACTGAACATGATTTTCGAAATTAGGTCCCCAGGGGGGGGCAAACACATATAACAAATATAATCGTTACTACATACAGTATTAAAATATGGATATGAAGTGATACAGGCCATTATGTGTTAAATTAAATAAAAGTATTTAAGAGTTGCAACTCCGATGCGGCAAATGTCCTCTCACTTGATTTAATTGGCAGTTGTTTTTATTTCATTTTTTAATATTTTTTGCTGGAAATGTATAAAAATAATTGATTGGTTAGCTGCAACAGGTACCAAGGGACGATGGTCTAGGATTGTGAGCTTAAGAGCTCTAACAAACCTCCTCGTATCTGATGCAGAGAAACAAATATAAATGTAACAAAAGTTCAAGTTTATTCACAGCCAATAACATATAATGCAGTAATAGGTATGGAGAATAGTGTAGGTTTCCCTTCTGCCACAGACATTAAGGGGCAGTGCTCAATGAGCTGTATTATTTACACCTCCTCGTGTCTGAAGCATATGTTTTGGGGAGAACAAGGTTTTGAAAAAAGTATCAGATGGTAAACTCTTGATATATGACATACTTGACTGACTTGACTAAAACACGATAAAAACTGATATCAATCAGGGTTTATGATGGCTCTATGTGTCAACAGATTATTTGTGCAAGAAGATTTACGTAATGAAATTTATACACCTTAAAAACGACATCTTACACAACAAAGTATAATTTTCTTTAAAAAAATACCCATCTTTTGACAATATAGGAATGATCTACGATATGTCTCAGCATACAAGACTGTTGAGTTGCAAGCGAGTTATCTCAAAATACCGACGTTACCTCTGTTCAAATGCACGAAAAGTGACTGAAAAACTGAGCTTTTAAAAATATATACATTGATCGCCCATACAGTTGAAGTCTAAGTTTGAATCAAAAAGAGTTCAGTATTTAAAACCGCGTTAGAAAAAGTCTTTAATGAAATGTTAAACCGTTAAAATTACTGATTAAGCTATTCGTATACTAGACAAAACAGATTTCTACTAAAACTTACCTGATACATTAAGTCGTCTCGGTAAAGCTTCAGTAGAGAAACAGAGGCGGTCACGGCCAAGGAAATGTGATGCACTTACAAGAAGTGGTTGATTTACCGTTGTATTAATTTGATATTTTGTCGTGTTGTATCGTCTGTAAACGGACACTATGTCTCTTTCGTACGTTATTCCTGAGGACCTGAAGTTACAGTAGAACGGTTGCACAAGATCACGTATGTTCAGTTTAAAATACGATCCTGGTGTTGTATAGAATGTTTTAAAATCAATGCATAGTGGACCTGTAATAATGTAACAGCACTAATCAAGCGTCTAAATTAGACATAAGTACTATAACATATATATTCATATTGCTTTTAGATTTTGCTTTTGCAATATTTAGTGATTATTTTAAAAAAATACATACACTACTGAAACCAACTGACCTCAATCAAAAGAACTAAAAAAAGAAGAAAAAACAGCACCAACAACAAAGAAAAAAAATACAATCAAACAAACAGCATTCTACAAAATGCCACACAGAAAAAAAAACAAAGAAAAAGCAACACGAACCATTCAGCTAGACGTAAATGTATATGTATTACTAACTGTGTATATTATGTGGAGCTCTACGCAAGTTATTTATACACTGTTATTTTCATTTCATTTTACATAATGATTTGCCAGACATAATATATCTAAGTGTAATATGAACTTCACTTTGAGGAGTACAGAAACGTTATGTTCTGATAGAAATTGTTCTTTAAATTAGTACTCAGAAGAATATAGCAGTAAAGTGTGATAAAACTTCTGTCAATGTATGAAATTGTTTCGTGCACAATTGTAATTTAAATTATTAAGCAATACTTATATTTACTCTTTGCAGTCATTGAAACTCATAGATCCTTGATGAATATTGTATTAGGGGTGTTTTTGTCCTGTCGAAAACCCAAACTTAAGCCGTAACACCTGAATGTGGTTTCTTGTGACCGCGGCATTAAAAAAATACAAGCTAGAGTTACAAAAATACCTCAATACAGCTAACAATAGTGTGTTTTATCCTCAAATGTACTAAATATTCCATATTCAGAGAAACAGCAGAATTATTTTGCAAATTTGAGGCCCCAGGAGCAAAAAACAGAGAAAAATCCCTTGGTCATAAAACAGATAATTTAGCCTGTAAAGGCTATGATTTTATTATCATAAAGGTCATTTGTATAGAAAACAGTAACTGTGCTTTGAATTTATAAAGGAGTTCCATTGCATTGTCTATATCAATAGAAATGCAACCTATTTAACGAATTGACTTTTGAGGGAAAACGTATAGGTGTATGCTGCTGATGATATAAAACAAATATATGTGTCGTAAAAGGCCTTTGTTCATATAAGTATTTATATCGTGGGAAATATTATTCATAGAGAACCAAATTAAGATCAAACCCATTGTGACTTGATAGAACTGAACATTGACCATACATCAACATTTGATAAACTAGTATTTAGTCCGGGTATACAATATGTGAATGGCATAATAGACCATAACGGATCGTATATTTCATTGAATAAATATAAAAAGAACTTTTCTGATTCTCTGGAATTTGACAATCTCATTTAAGTTTTAAAAAAGAAACAACCCCTACACTTCAAAATATTCAAATCAATCTGTCTGATTGTGCCATCCTGCTAACACATATTCGTAAAACACCTTTGATATTCAACAGATAAACACTCTGTGCTAACCGGATATAATACACTGGCCTCCTGTATTTTCAGTGATCGGTCGGCATCTAAATGGTTGATTACCAGGTAAAATACACATATCATATCATAAAAAGAAATAGGATATATGTATTAAACCTGGAAATCAAACATTTAGATATCACCTTATCATTGACAAATACATCTACCTATACAAATATTTTTTATTAGGTTTATTAGGCTTATTAACAATGATTAAGGTAACATTTTGAACACTTCATGAAAACCTGTATTTTGCTAATTATTTTTCATAGCTACTTATTCCAATATTAGATGAAATATTGAAATATGTGACGCTTTTAATCTATGTATGTGTTTTCGGTGCTTTTTATGAAATGCTGTTTCCTTTTATTAAAGTATTAAATTAGTGCGTTAATAGGGGAATGGTAGATTTGAAAATAAAACATGACAATGATGGTAATCGTAAATTGAACTTACCGTAAAGAATAATCAATAATATTTGACAGCTTTCTGTTTTAAACTGTAAAAAAATAAATACATTTTATTTGATGAAAAATGAAAGGTAAACAGATAATACAGGAAAATAATTCATCAATGTTGTCAGTTCTGTTTATTTCGCCAGAATCGATATAAAAAAATAACCTTCGACCGACACACCAATATACAGAAACTGCCAAATTGCAAACCTTCATCAGAGTGATAAAATTTACAGCTTGTACTTTAAATGCAGTTATAGTTTTTTGTAACAATGGTAGTGTCTGTTTTTTTTTTAATAAACTGATGGTTTAGGATTGCCCTTTTGAAATCTTCTTCTATTGTCGATTTTACTTTTTAGAGAATATTTTCCCAAGCACATCACACACCTTCTTTCATATGCATGTGAAAAATAAAGAAAATCTGAATCAATACTGGCTTTGGCGTCATCTAGTATTAATAATTACAACCTAGGCGTCACTTAAAAACACGTAGAGCTTATAGTAACAGATGTCCAGTTATCTAAAGAAAAGAAAAATACTCAGATATGACAAATTCAGATCATCATCATACGGGCAATGATACTAAATTTCATGCGTACCAACACACTTTTTTCTGGATAAGTCCATAAAAAAACCTTCGAAGGACTGATGAATTGAGTGAAAGATTATGACTGGTAAAGGAAAATATGTAAAAAAAAAAAAGACCTAGATTCTTCTATCGAATGTTTTAGATTATTGCGCATGTAATGACAATACAAACCAGACTAAAAAAAAAAAATTGACCTATGAACACAAGTACTTTAACTATCTTCACGACCCAACAGTCGATAAGAAATTATGACAAATATGGTATTACCCTGCAGAAAAAGCCACGAACAAATTCGCTTAATTGTATACAGCATCCTTAAGAATGAATTAGGTATTGAAAATTGACTTGGAAACCTAACATATAATCAAGAAACATTTCCCAAATAAGAAGACCTGACAAAACAAAAGTCCGCTTTATGATACCTTTTAATTGCAAACAAATATTAAAAAATGGATCGTCCGTCAACCTACACTACACTAAATTACATGAATGTTATTTAAAATACTTTCTGGAACCCAATCGAAGTTATCGGCATTAATTGTAACAGCAATAACAATCCATTCTTTTGAGTAACTGTGAAACTATATACTTTAGGGGGAAAGTGATTAGATGTTGAAACTTAAACAATTCAAAAGATCTCTTAGAGTTCTTAAGATCTAAGTTCCTATCAGCTTGCAAGAGTATACAATCATTTGATTTATCCGTCCTTCACACAAGTATTACTCATTCCTAACTTGAATACGTATCAAAAGAATAACTTTGTTTTATAACAATAAATGGCAAACTTCAACATCTTTGGGCAGATAATTTATTGAAAAAACAAACGTCTGTGATTCTAAAAACAAAACGTTATCTTAAACTGACATTATCAACAGATGCTTGGTTTATACATTGACAACATATTTGTTCCTAATGAAGGATGTGTTTTTGAAACGAAATTGAAGTAAAGGACACCACAGTTAAGTCTGTTTTTATGAATATATCGATATTGAAACAAAAACTTCAAACTATATCTATGACAACATGATGATTTTAACGTCTTATTATCGACTTTTTTTCTCAGCAGTATCATACTTTCTGCCCAATCGTATGGCATTTACCTGAAATGATTCTTGAACACATTTGTTTAAAATTTCTCGTTGATAAATTAAGAAGTTATTAAGAAAAACTAAGGTTCCAACTCTCTCAGACAAAGTTGACTTTAGATAAATTTCGCTCTTCTTGTTGGGTCCCTTTTGGTCATATACCTCCTAAAGTGCCGCATATTTATGCATCCCCGGCTTTCAAATATTTAAGTTTGCGTGTTTCTTATGACAAAAAACCAAGAAAGCGCTTAGACGCACGGAAGTCATAGAGTGTTATTTTCATTTACGTTTGTGCATGTTCGCACTATCAAGTATAGCCGTCTAATCACTGAATTTACCTATTGTCTTTAATTCCAGATTGTGACATTTTGACTGAGTGTGGATTCGTATGGCTGATGATGCATGTATAGCAGGAGACGCTTACCCTGTCGACACACCAAATCTCGCTCCTTTTGGAGATCAGTTGGTTCCAGCATGTCTTTTTGGTGTTTTAGTCTTGTTTTGTAACCTTCTTATAGGCTTCACGAGATTTGAATATCGGTAAACTACTATTGCCTCAAAGGTATATCTGGATTTACATATTGACAATAATAATCGGCTGATAAATACAACTTTTCAACAAAATTTCAATGTTCCAATTAATGAACTCTCCATTGGCGTGTAGCAGAATATCAATAGCGGATGTATATTGAGTAATTATTTCCAAATTATACGATATTCCGGTCCTTGAATTTCCAATTATGTTTTCACTCGATTTAGAAAATGCTAAACCAAGTCTGGCAAATGCTGAAGCTATCGCCTAGTCATTGATTTGGGATTTTACAGCCCCAATCATAATTTAACGACCTTAATGGAATATCTATTCTACAATTGTCGTAACCATAATACCCGGGTGTGACCGACCTAAAGGACTTATCACCGAGGTTGTAGTTACATGAGCAACACGACGGGTGCCACATGTTGAGCAGGATCTGCTTTCCCTTGTTGAGCACCTGAGATCATCCCCAGTTTTTTTGTTGGATTCGTGTTGCTCAGTTTTTAGTTTAAAATGGCAATGTCAGGTTTTTTTCAACTTAGGTGTTTTTCGCCTCTCTTTTACAAACAAATGCAGATATGTTCTACTTGTCGTAGCCACTATATCATCGTTCTTTTCCTGATTGTTACCTAATCGAATGATATTTTGTTTTTACAATAAGTAACATGACAGGTACCACAAATGGAACTGGAGCTACTATCCTTTACGGAGAAAATATTTGGGTAAGGCTCCAGCTGCAAACTCTTTAGTATTCTGAGTATTGTTTTGTGGACTGTTGTTTGTCTTTTCGTCGTTTTTCTTTTTGCCACGATGTTTTCTGTTTTATTTTAAATGATGTTTTTCATTGAAACTTGGTATCTTCACCAATTTTTAAATGATTATTACTAGACATGGCTCTCTACAATTGGTTGTGACTTGCCTTTCTCTGAATGTAATCAATTGAGAAAAAGCTAAACTCAATCGAGTGCTCAGACGCACCTCTACTACATAAATACGTGAACGATTTCTCCTATCCAAGTTAATGAATTATAATCAAATGACACTTATCATCGGATGTCACGAGCAGCTAGACGGCCGACGTTAGAGGAACACGAACTATAAATTATTCTTGCATTACCCCCATTTGGGATGGGGTTGTGTTGCTTAATCTGAAATTTTGAATAGCTTTTTTTTAAATTTGTTTGCTCCTTCTGATATTTTTCTTACTTAAAAAAAAAAACATTTTTTTGACGTGGGTTAAGTAGTATATCTGTCCTATTCCATTTGTAACATACTCATCCAAATTCATTATTCCCATTAACGACTGATGTTTAGAATTGTTTAGCATAGCTTATCGGCATTCATACTACATTGATCTCTAGAAGTGTCTTGTTTTTTTTAATTTATTTTAATAAATGATGTTAATTAAGCAAGAATATTACGAACAGATTACACAACTAGACATAGTACTTTTATCATAGGTTGCTGTCCAAGAGACGTTGGTCATTTTAATAAAATGCAAATATAAAGCCTTAACGATTTCGAATGTTCTCACATATTTTCTTGTTCTGAATTTAGTTTTCTTTCAGAACGCAATTATTATCATCTTTATTTATATATTCCATCTAACGAATAAATATTTGACATATCAGTGTTTAAAAAAAAATATACATGTATTTAAGAAGTTTGGCCAAAATATAGTGGAAGTAGATAAAAATAATGAATCAGATACTGATTTCCCAACTTCTGTTTCTAAAAATTTATTTCTAAAGGTACATTGGAGACCAATATGTACTGAAGCCATACCCGTGAACTCACGCATAACTGATTGAGAGTTGTATAAATTTTCTATTGATATTGTTTGAATTTTGATGTGTAGTTATAGTGTACTTTATTATTAACTATAAAATGAAACAAAACAAAAATAAAGATGATCTAAAACTCACCAATGTCATTGTGAAATGATTATTTTTTATTTCCCCGTTTTATTGCTTTGTACGATCAAGCACTGAAACAAAAAAAGATATTAATTGAGGACGATTACATTTTCAAAATGTGAAAAGTTAATTTATAGAACAAGTCATATGTTGTTAAACACGACAAAAAGAAAAAAATGTAAATGTATTTGAAAAACGAAAAATCTTGAAACAACGTCGTTGAACGACACTTAGTGTAAAGGACATACAAACAACCACCTTGTTATAATTGTGTTCAGCGTTATATCATGGCATTGGAGGTAGAGTGTATAAATTTTTCTTTTTTAACAATCCGATCAATTTATTAGGAGGAAAACACATATTCGCATTATTTGATTAATAATTCTGTCTATCAGCATACAAATGTATAATTGCATGCATTAATTTCTATCTATTATAAGTGCAGAACAAACAACTAAATGTTAAACATTACATGTAACACGTATTATAGTCTCATTGTTGTAAGCATATGACAGCCGATATAGGTACTTTGCATACTAAAGAATGTCATGACAATAAAAGGAGGAAGGTTGATTCGTACATTCTATAATTGAATTCACATGTGCACTATGGGTTCGAACACATTGATTACAGAACGTCACAAACTCATCTACGCGTCCGGTTCAGCCTAAGTTTGAAAGTTCCGGATTTCACAACTATATTAAATACTTTTATGTTAACTTGAGCTAAAGAGTTAACGGAATTTCCTTATTGACCTACATGGAAGAACACACCAATATACTTATTGGACAGAATTGTTCAATGAACTATTGTTCAGTTATTTTTACATGAAATACCACTCAACTGTTTCAGAAATATTCTTTTAAATAAAACGCTTGATTTTTTTCAGCCTTTGAGATTATAACAACAAACAAAAAAGGATAAAACGCAAAATAACTTAAATAAAAAAAATCGCAAATTGATGAAATCTGTAATTTGATTTTCAACATTATTGTAATTGGCACAATAGAAATAGATTATACTTTATATCTGCTAGATGTACCATATGCCGATTTGTATTTGACGATGATTTTCCCCATGTTGTACAGAAAATGTTATAAAGGTATTATATTTTTAACTATTAAATGAATATATATCCGTTTCATCTCCGCATCTAGTAAGTGTTATACTACCAATCTATCAGTGCTTCTAACTACCTCCCTTACTACTATCAAAGAACTTGTTATTAACTTTTGTAATAAAGCTGATGAAAATAATGGTATTAATTATTTTTGGAGTGTTAAAAATTCTTTAGAGGTTTTAGAAAAAACACATGCTTTTGTTGGTCTTTTTAATTCTGTTGACAGTTATGATTTTTCTACTCTCTATACTACACTTCCACACAATCTTATCAAGAAAAAGTTTTCATATTTAATTAAATGGTCTTTTGAAAAATCTCATTACAAATTTATTTGCTATTACTCGTATAAAGCCTTTTTCTGTAACGAAAAAGGAAAGTGTGCTAGATACACTTACTGGAAATGTTAAGATATGATTAAAGCTTTAAATTTTCTCCTGGACAACATATATGTACGTTTCGGCGATAAAGTGTATCAACAAGTAGTAGGTATTCCTATGGGCACTAACTGCGCCCCTTTAATAGCAGATTTATTCGTGTATTGCTATAAATCTCAGTTAATGACAAACTCAGTAAAGACACCTCATTGTTACATTTGGTTGATACATTCAACAATACCTTCCGTAATCTAGATGATAATTTTTCGTTAAAAATCCAGAGTTCTCTAAATTTACTACCGACATTTACCCAAAAGAACTTACTTTAATCAAATCTAACATACACAGCAGTAGTTTCAATATCTAAAAGAAAACTCCATACTAAAAGTTACGACAAAAGAGACGACTTTTCATTCCCTATTGTTAATTTTCCTTTTTTAGACGGCGATGTTCCTTTGGCTCTATCATACGGTATTTATATATCCCAGCTTGTTCGTTATGCCCGTGTGTGTAGTGATGTCATAGATTTTAACGAACGTAATCAATGCATTACTGGTAAATTATCAAATCAGGGATTTCGTTACCATAACTTACGTAAAACTTTTACTAAATTCTTTCATAGACACAAAGATTTGATTAGTAAATTTGGTTGCATCCACCCACGTGCATATTCATACACAAAATAAGGAAATCTAAATCAAGACAGACTTGGACGTCGCCTATTATTAAAAGATCCGTCCCAGATGTCACCAAAATATAACCTAGGTTTTATAATACATAAAACAGGTGCCAATGATATAAAGAGTTGATAAATACTCGGATATTAACATTCAGTTTTTTTACTGTTGTCAATTTGTAATGTTTCGTTCTGCTTGTACCATGTTTTTTTGTCACAATATTTACGTTATATAAAATTTGATGGCTACATTTTGTTATTTTTTTCTTACATTTTGAAAAAAAATTATACATAATTTTGACCTAGGTGAACATAAGTATCTTTCCTTTTCTTTTCGTAATATACTCATCAATCTTGATTATCCATTCGAATGACTGATTGTCAGAAGTGTGTTATAAGGCTGATATTTTTGATGATTTTTGATATGCTTCATTTTTTTTCTCTCTTAGTTAGGTCAATTTCTTTTTTATGGAGTATGCACACACACTGCAGCATAATTAATCTGCATTCTTCTTAACTGATATCCAGCAGTGTCATGATTTCATTTCATTATTTTTTATAGATTAGGCAAATTTAGTTCGAATAGTTAATCAGATTCCATAATTGAATATTGTACTTTGACCTTACGACGTCTTCTTTGTATTTGCTATAGACATTGTGTTATTGTTATTGAATCCTTTTCGGTTCTTCTTTAACGCTATTTTTTCATGTGACGTAGAATGTACGATTTTATAAATATTTGTCGACATCTAGAATTTTTTTATTTAACATTATTGTCGCAGAGACGTTTATCCTTTAAATGTTATATAAAGATAAATAGCTGTTGACTTGTACGATTTCGAATGCTCCTACATTTTATCCTGCTCTGAATTATTATCATTATTTTTTATTTATTCATTCTTTCAAAAAGTTATTAGAAATGGAGTTAAAAAAAACACACACATATTTTAGAAGTTTTACCAATATTAAATAGAAATAGTGATACTGAATTGTGTTTTTCTCCAACACATTTATGTATGTTGGAGACCAAAATTTACTCAAACCATACGCGTAAACGCATGTAAGCATGATCAAATTGAGATTATAATATGACGTGCTTCTTTCGCTTTGTAAACAACAGCGTGATAAAATTCTCGATATATCTATACTTAGCGCAGACTCAGAGATGTACATATTAATGGCTGTTACTATTTACCTCCCACGTAAATCCCCATGTATCGTAAACTATGTGCAAACACTATGTGGATCTCGTTGTGTTCCAATTAAAGTTAAAATAGAAACTACACAACCGTTATTCCTATTCTAATGCATAACAAAAAGAATAAATGCAAAAGATCTAAAAAAATATATAAAATAAAAATAAAATAGAATTCCACGAAATTTCATGAATGATCTTGGCGAATTAAGGTCATGTCAAAAAATGACGTCATACGAATAAAAAATCTCAAGCTGAAGATTATTCCGTTACGTGTACGCTATAAAAACTTGAAAACAACACGTTTAATAATTCCATGGTTCGAAGGGCTTTTCTGGATTTACCTTCATCAGGAACGCTCAATGCCAAACATTTGTAATCCGAGGGATGTATAAGTACCGAAGCAGTTGAAGAGCTATATGACAAAAGTACCTAAAACAAATAGCCAAATTCATCTAAGGTCAACTTTGCCTGAGGGAGTTGAAACCTCAGTTTCTTTATAATTTCAAAGTTTATAAACGGACAATTTTAGAAAAGTTTGTTATAAATCATGCCAGTACCGAAGTACTGACTACTGAGCTGATGATACCCTCGGGGACTGATAGTTCACCAGCAAAGGTATCGACCCAGTGATGTAAAAAATTGAAAACAACACGTTTAATAATTCCATGCGTCCGAAGCACTTTTCTGGATTAACCTTCATCAGGAACGCTCAATGCCAAACATTTGAAATCCGAGGGATGTATAAGTACCGAAACAGTTGAAGAGCTATATGACAAAAATACCTAAAACAAATAGCCAAATTCATCTAAGGTCAACTTTGCCTGAGGGAGTTGAAACCTTAGTTTCTTTATACATTTTGATAATATTGCATTAAAAAGGTAGGTGTTGTTTCATTTTCTATTATATGCCTATAACACAATGCCTATAGTAAATACAAAAGAAGACGTCTTAAGGTCAAAGAACATCATTCGCACATTCATGGAGTTCAGCTAGTTAACATGGCGGCTCAATCCTTAGTTACGACATGTCAACTGTGGATTTGACAGTAAATAGTAGCCAAAAAAAAAAAAAAAAATTCGGTTTTCAATTTTCAGGATTGAACACATTTGTTCTAGTGGTTATTTAAGAGTTATTCATGCAAGCCTTATATTTATTTGTAGCTTTTATCTAACAGGGGGTAAAATTGAACAGCCATACACACCGCAATCTTACCTTTGCTCCAGTTTTTCAAATTACCGTATCTGTCATATAAGAATCAAAATAATCCATGCAAGCCATAAGAAATTTTTACATGGCCAGGGCCGTTATATCCGTTACATAACAAATATATTGCTTGAATGAATTATTTCTTAAATAGTATTTAAAGTGTACACAGTTTACTTAATTACTGAACATCAAATGAAACACTAAAAACCTAAACAAAGAAAGCTGAAAAGAAAATAAGTCTTAAACTTATCAATGTCATTGTGGAGTGATTTTATTTTATTATTTCCCGGTTTGATTGTTTTATATCATGAAACACTGAACACAATTTTATTAATTGAGTGATCTAATTTTCAAAATGTAGTAACATTTTTATTTACAAAACGAGTCATAAATATTGTTTAACACGTTCATAATTTGGAGACGAATCGTGTATAATGACAAAAAGAGATTAAGTATAAAAAATGTTAGTAAATATTGATGAAAAATAATCAAGTAAAAATTAAATGAAAAAAAAAAAAAAAAAAATGAAACACGGATAATCTTGAAACAAAGTCGTTTTACATTTCTTAGTGTAACGGATATATATACGACCACCTTGTAACCATTTTGATCAGTGTAATAGCAATGCTGTGAACGTAGAGCGTATACCATTGTTTTTCAAGCACTCCAATTAATTTATTCTAAGGAAAGCACAAAAATAAAATCTCATAATCTGATTAGTTTTTTGTCATTCAGCATGCAAATTAATTAAATGGATGTACTAAATTCTATCTGCTATAAGTGCAAAAAAAAGCACACGCTGAAATATAAAGAATAACAAATATTATAAGCTCATTGTTGAAATAATATGTAATACGATATGAGACGATATAAGTTTAGTGGCCTTGGACTGCTTTTTGTTCTTTGGTCGGGTTGTTGTCTCTTTGACACATTCCCCGTTTCCATTCTCAATTTTATTTAAGAAATGATTAAAATACTTGTTTCCGTTTATGAAGAAATAACATAAAATATGTAGTGCACACTGAATAACCCGCGTAGCGTTATTTCGAATAGACAGAAAAAATATTACAGTCATTCCTTATAATTTAATTCTGAATTCCATTTTTAAGGAGTAAATCATGAAAAAAACGTTGATGACGTCACGGTCACATGACAAAATTATGTCTATGAGCTGATAGACAAAAACGTTCAGCCTATCCAAAATTAAATTATCAAGAATTTCATGATAATAAAAGGAGGAATGTTGATTCCTACATTCAAAAATACGTTTGCACTATTGGTCCTTATTATTGATAATTTCTCCCTTTTTTTAGTATATGCCATTGATTGCCATCATTTGTGTTACTATTTTCCTTAATTTTCTTATTTAGAATAATCTTGCAAATTTCAAAATGCAATAACATCGCGTATTAGTGTATTACTAACAGACAGCGTGTTCCATGGATTGAAATTAAAGGATTTGAAAAGTACTGTAAAATCTTAAGAATTTTTCTATTGCTTACTAACATAAATATTAGGTGCCATCTTTAAAGACCCAAATGTTGAAAAGCACATGTCCTACCTCCATGAAAAATATGTTATTGTCCTCGCAAATAAAACCTCAAACAATATTTTGTTTGTATGTAATTCACATTACATAAACTGATTGACAAATGAATTAGGTAATAATAATTCTTGTGGAAACTCAACATAATTATATCCTGACGACACTTACACAGGAGGAAATTCTGAACAATCATAGATTTGTTCTATGTTCTATATAAAACACAACATAGAAAGATAAATACTGAGCAACACAGAGCCCACAAAAAACCGGGGTTGATCTCAGGTGCTGTGGAAGGGTAAGCATATCCGGTTCCACTAGTGTGTTGTGTTGCTTAAGTGAGTACAAATCATGTGATGCAATGTAATTCTAATTCGGTAGGTCACATTCGAGGAAAAGAGGACGGGATTGTGTTTACGACAGTTAGATATATCCGGCGTCATGTCTAAAACATATATTTCATAACGGTCAACCAAATCCAAATTTTCGAAGGGATGATTTGAACCTCAGCACTTGCAACTCTTGGTAAAATATCGTCCTAGTGAGGAGCAACCGTCATTCAAGGAAATCATTATAGGGAATTCAAGCTCTGGCACATCGTATTAACTAATATACTCCATATGCAGGCATTGCTGGACTGTTGCTACATAGAAATGAAAATTTCACAATAAGGAAGCTGAAATCATCTCTCTTGTCGTAAAGTGTTGTTCTCAATCTACCCCCATTGTCAATTTCTAGATGTATGTCAAGATAGGAAGCAGCACTAACTGTATCTTTTGTACCAATTATTTAAAGTTCGTTGGGAAAGTTGCGTTCAACCTAGTCATCAAACGTTAAATTATTTAGTGTAAGGACTTCATCTTTATAGCGAAAAGTGAAGTTAAAGGATAATGATAGTGTCTAATCATACTTCCCATAGAAATGCCGATTTTTTTTTAAAAACCACGTCCATAAAACGTAACAAATATGTTATCAATCGAAAAATCAAGCATCTTGATATGTTAGTTTCAGAGAAATTTTTGTCTGAATCAAAGTGATGTTTTACAAGGTACGATTTATCTCTTTCTAAGAGAAGATGCTTGTGTCTACATTGACCTGAATTTGGCCATTTTGTTTATAGTTATAGAACAAAGCAAGAATAAGTCATTCAATTTGTCTTTTAGTTTGGAATGGGGAATACTTGTGTTAAGGGTAGAAAAAGCCAATACTACTGCAAGATAAAAGAGACTCAGATTGTATGTACTCTCAACAGATCTTATGAGTTTTGTAGTATCCACATCTGATTCACGCCACTCCTAGAATAGGAAGTTTCACAATAACTTTTAAGATCGGCTTTGATTACTGATAAAGCTGATGTTAGTAATTTAGAAAGAGGTTTCGTAATGACTCTGCAATATAACGTTGTTTGTAAGGACACTGTAATTTAGGCATGGAGTGATTTTGTTTTAATTATTTCCCGGTTTGATTGTTTTAAACCATGAAACACTTAAAAAAAATTATATTTATTTTTAGAGTTTCTGATCTCATTTTATTGAATATGATACCACTTATTATTTCACTTAAGCACAAAAGTTAACGGAATTTCCTTATTGCTCAACATGGGAAAACAAACGAATGTACTTATTGGATATAATTATTGGCTAGTCTTGTTCAATGAACTATTGCTTCGTTACTTTGACCTGAAATACCACTCTGTAATATATGTTTAATACAATACTTGAATTCTATCATAACTTAAAATAGTAATACCAAACAAAAATGGATAACATGCAAAATAACTTAACCGAAGAAAAAAAAAAATCGCACAATAGGTTATAGATTATACTTTATATCCGCTAGATTTACCATATGCCGATTTGTATTTGACGATATCAATCTTCTTAGTACAGAAAATTAATGATATTGTAAAGGTTTTATATTTTTGCATCTACTCAACGTTACTTTAAATTTTAAATGTAGTCACTAATATAGTATGCGCCTTTGATTAACATCATTTGTTTTCATCTGACTGTATACTTCAATTCCCCATTTTACACCTTTACAAAATTGCCTCTATCATACCATATCCTTTCAAAATGCAATTACATCCCATATAAGTATATTACTAGCAGATAGCGTGTTGCATGTATTGATATTTAAGGACTTGAAATATTAGAAAGGGCTGCTAATGTTTATTTTATCTATTAATTATATACATAATAAGTAGATGTGTTTCATCAGTTGACAAATTATAATTATAATTGATAAATTGACAGAAGAATGTATAAGTATTTAAAATTTCTCTATTAAAAACTGTTGAAAAATAATAAGACATTATTTTCGTTAAGTTTTTTACATTTTTTATTTGAAACGTCGCATATGACTACTTGGTATTTATTCATCAAATTAAATATTGCATATAACCTCTAAAGAAGGAGTTATTTAGGTTTGTTTTACGAAGAACGGCATATATATTTTCGTAAATAACATGACAAATCATGAATTGAAAATAACTCAATCAAGAAGCTTGAAACCCATGTCGGGGTGCATCACTAACACTGAGTTATTATTTAATTCGTGTAAAAGGGAACTGTTTTAAACAATCATTAACAATACTACTGTAATTACGATACGTTAAAATTAAATCGTGAATGCATATGTTAATATTCACTAAAGAGTTCCAAACAGTTCGACGTGCACACTTCATGTTCGATTGGCAATCTATACAACAGTTTTTAAAATTCCATATTCACTAATGTTGCAACCGCCACATTTACTTGAAATACTATTAAATAAACCAGAAAATATGCTGGTTTTGCAAACATAAAAATATAAATAAATTTGAAAAAAAATTAACTAATGTTATGGTTGAACAGTATATTAAATTTTAGAGATAACTGTATTGTATTTAAAGCATTTCGGACGTCCATCGGTAGTTTTACTGTCGCAAATTGAGTTTACCTGGCGACGCGTAGCAGAGACAGGTAAACGGGTATTTGCGACATTAAAACTATCGATAGACGTCCACAAAGCTTCAAATACAATACAGTTTTCTCTATTCTAATGCAAATTAAACAAATCATTCAATTTTTGTCATTTTTTCTGTGTAAAATTTTCATTAAACAAAAAATTCGCGAAATGATGTTATCTTCTTTGGCGCCTAAACTAGGTGACGTCATATGTGTGCATATGGCATCAATCGTAAACACCGGGCGTTTTCTGGCTTCTTGTCCGCTTCCAAATGTAATAAAATTTGATGAAAAAAAGATTTGTAGGTCCAAATATGAATGCTTTTGCTTATTATTGGAGACATTACATGTCAATATATTCCGGAATTCAAAATGTCGGCTTCCTTAGTTACAGACAGGGAGATTGAGAATTTTACGCTTGCCGTCATCCAATCAGAGCCGTTGATACAAGCTAATTGCATTCGAATTATAGTTTTTCTATCTCTATTAATATTGTTTATCATAATAACATAACCTTAAAGTATATGAACCGTATGGAAATATCTCAATCTAGTTAGCAAATTTCAATTCCTAATTTTATTGAAATTAATTAACTGGTAAAGGAAACGAATAGTTTTATTACGTATGAATAGATAATTTTATTTTCAATTTTCATACGAAGTAGCAAACTCAGAAAGAAACTGAAATTATCTTAATTTGTGAAATCGATTGACTAGTATAGTCAAACAAATTTTTTTGAAATCTAAGTATGGTTTGTAGTTTTTAATTTTACCGCTAATTATCGAAATAAGAGTTAACATTTAATCATAATTTATTATGAAAATCCTATATCTAATTGAAGATGCTGGACCAGTGTAATAAATTCATAGTTTCCCTATTCCTTAGATGTTAGTGCATTTAGCAAAACTTCGGTACTTTGAGAGGTTGGCAATATTATTAACGGTACTAATTTTACCTCACCAGTTGTGTACTTCGACAATTGATGTCCCTCCAGTGATGCTTGATGCAAAAAGTTTGACAATCCAAAAGCTAATACATATTTGAAGAGCTTATGAATTAATTTAAGGCGACAGTAAATCGAATCAGAAGATACATATCAAGGTAACAAACAAAAACGTAGAGAGTCGCATGATCTATAAAAGACCGAAGGTAAAGCAATATAAAAAAAAACAGACTAGCAATCAAAATTATGCATAAGGAGATATATGACTTAATTTAAATTATTTACTTAAAGATACCTGCATATTTCATCCAAACTATTTATATTTTCAACGCAGAACCGTAGTACTGATTACTTGACAGGTGATACCATTGTTGACTAGCAGTGCAAGCTTCTATTTATATTTGGGCGATCACACTGTCCCCAGACAATGCTGCTATATTAAGCTATGTTAAATATCCCAGTGCAGCAAAAATGAAAGGACTACTATCATTTGTTAATATTAATGTACTTAAGAATGTATCTTCATTCGTTTCAAAGTTAACGAAAATATTATAAAGTAATGTAATTATTAATATATTTCATTTTTAAGTTGTTCTATTTATTTCTATGATTGTATGTGATTGTATGTATTTACCTCTTGTTTCACGTGTCAATGTGACGGAGTGTTTTTTTAAATAAAGCATATTGTATTGTATGTATGTTCTATACAGAAATAGATCCCTAAAGGCAACAGTAGTATACCGCTGTTCAATAGTCATCAACCGATTTAACTGAAACAAATCCGGGTCACAAACCAAAACCGAGGGAAACAACCAACTATAAGAGGAAAGCAACAAAACAACATAAACACTGAAATGCTACAAAAACAAACGCCAACATACAAAGAAACGGACTATTTGATAACAACTGCCGTATTCCTGACTTAGTACAGGACATAAAAAAAAATGGTGGGTTGCAACTGGTTTTATGGCTAGCCAAATCTCCTGCTTTTATGGCAATGTTAAAAATACCGCTAAAATGACAACATTACGTGACATGAATACATCACAACTAAACGAAAGAACACTCAGCACAGAGACATACATAACTAAACGATATATATACATTAAAACATGTAAAACACAGAATAACAACGGACATCTCCAATTTACACCACAATATAATTATGAAAAAAGTTAAATCACAAAAATACTGAACTCCGAGGAAAATCCAAAACGGAAAGTCCCTAATCAAATGGCAAAATCAAAAGCACAAACACATCAAACGAATGGACAACAACTACCATATTCCTGACTTGGTACAGGCATTTTCTGATGTAGAAAATGGTGGATTGAACCTGGTTCTATAGCGCTAAACCTCTAACTTGTATGACAGTCGCATCAAACTCCATTACATTGACAACGATGCGTAAATAAACCAAACAGACATAATAGGTAAAAATATAAAGTAGGAGTACAGCAGTCAACACCGTGTCACAATCTTAATCACAACAAAAACGAATAAATATTTAACAAAGAAGCACCAAAAAGCATATATTACATATGAACTGTCCGTCATACGAATGTATCAACGCCACAAAAAGTGACGTCACAGGTAAATTTCTAAAAATAGAATAAAAAATTGGGAAAGTTTGTAATGGTGTTATTTTATGTATTTTCTAACCATTACAAAAATATTAATATATAATTGTGTTATTAATGGTGTAATTATTTGTATTTTTTAACAATGTCGGGTTTTCTTCTAAATCAAAACTGTAAAAACAAATACATCCTGTGCATATAGTAGCTTTAAACTAAAAATCATATAATTGAACTAGCTGATTAATTATCTTAACTTTTACATGCATGTAGAAAATAAAAATAGAATTCAAACCACAAACGATAAGACATAACATAATATCCAACCAGAATTACAAACGAAACATCATAACTTAATACATGAATGTTGGATGTATAAATGTTATCAGTGAGAAACACTTTTTGTGGTTGTCTAAAACCTTGTTTTACGACTATGGAGTTAAGGGTAAAAATAATTACCACAAAACATTTAGTTGCGTATTAGATTCTCTCAGTATGTAAACAATTATCAATATATGTGAATGAATAATTCAATAGAGGTCCAGATACGTACACCGATGGATGAAATAACATTAATACAAACAATTCTTTAAACTAAACTAGAAAACCCTATCTCCTATATCCTGTGTATGTATATTTTAAGATCGGTAGCAAATTTTCTTGAAGACTAAATCTGAACCATTTATTAAAGAGACAGTATGTTAACGTTCTCCTTTAATTGATCTTATACCTGCGCTGATGTTTAAAGATCTATAAAATGATAACACGTGTATACCAAAACAAAATGGAATCGTTGTAGACCGACACATTGACGAATTCGACTTGAAAAAGTAATCGAAATTTAAGCGAGATTTGCCAGGACTATGAAAAAATATTTGGAAAGCATATGATTTTATATGTCTCATTGAATTAGTTTTTTTTATCAATTTGGACCAAACTAACTGCTTATAGCGAATTATCTTTTTAAAATTCTTTTTTTTGCTTTCATTTCTTTAATAGTAAGAGACATACTCTTCTCCTATCTTTGAATTATTTTGTTCGTCTGCATGAGGTGCACGTGAGTTTCTATGGGTTGCATCCCTTTCTATTTGCCTCGTTTGCTTCAAGCATCTTTGTACATACATATGTAATAGACTTGAATATTTTAGGATTGTGTTTTATACAAATCATCCTACAGCTAATTTGTTGTACCTTTTTTTTTTAAACTTTTTTTTACAATGGAAAATAAATAGTTCATGTTTATCTCCGCCTTCAGATTCAATGTCAACCTTTGTTTGATTTCCCACAAATGCATATTATGTCTAAAAGACCATTTTTGTCACAGCATACAAAAACGAAGTGAACTTAATTGAAAAAGATGTAAGCGAACATTATGTGTAGTTTTAAATTTAACACCAAACACTCTTCTCGAAGACATAATTAAATAATAATATATCAACTGATAAATGTTAAATGTTCGATCTGAAATATTCTCTTGCCTGTGCAATGGAATCAGGTTGAACTATCTGCAAGTACTTACACAGATTGTTGATATTTGATAACGAGGCAAGGATATTTGTTTGTTCCTTTTTACTTTTTAAAATTTTAGGTAAACGTTTTCTCAAAACTTGTAAGACCTGAACTCGTCGTACGGCTAGTTAAATTAGTTTGTAAATAAATTCAACATGATGTAAACACTTGTTCTGATTTTCACATATCACTATTTTCATAAAAGGATAAACATATCATGTCCCAGCATTTATTGACTGTTCGATCGGTGACCGTTGTCCAAGTAACTGCTACTTGTTGGATTAAAAGAATATATATCTTATATATTTTTATTTCATTTTCTGATGTATTTTTACAAGCAGAATCCATATGTAAAATCAAAAAATAATCTGTGGAGTAGTTAATGACGTACACTTCGCCTTAGTATTTCACAAATCATATCTTGTTTTTTTTTTTAAATATTTGTATGCGACTGTCATACAATTGAGAGCTTTAGCTAGCTATAAAACCAGGTTTAATCCACCATTCTCTACATAAGGAAATGCCGGTACCAAGTCTGGAATATGACAGCTGTTTTCCATTCGTTTGATGTGTTTGAGCTTATGATTTTGCTATTTGCTAAATAACTTTCCGTTTTGAATTTCATTGGAGTTCGATATTTTTGTTAAACTAAATCTATCTAAATTGAAAGAAAAAAAAAACGATTTTTTAGAAATTGTTGAGTAACCCCATCATGGAACTTGGCGATAAACTAAAAAAGATATGATGGATGAGACACTTGTTTAAAACTTACAGATCTTTTTCTATACAAAACAATAAAACAATATCTGTATATGATTAAATACGCTTTGTAATGAATTTGTGTAATCAAAAGAGAAAAGTGGCACAACATAACAGAACATTCCTCAGCAAATATTCTATGTTAGGGACTTTACTGTATTATGTTGTAGGAGTAAAGTTTTAGGAACTACGTTTTACAACAAACAACATCATATAATTGTTCACTGCTTTAAATAACATGAAATATATCTCAAAGTACAGATAAAAAAAGCTTTGAATTTACATCTGTTAAGCGACAATAAAACAATGGCAAACTTATAACATCCCGATCTCCGTTTCCTAAACATGTATTGCTTAATCATTGAGGAACAAAAACCAATACGATCACGGCTGTCGTCATTTTGATGAAATTATAATCAATTAAGATACTTATAGCTTCAAACTCACATTTAATTCTTCCCTTTTAAATCAATAATATGCATTTTACAGCCAATGATGGCCTAATATCAGTAAAATACATGTATATTTATTGACGTAATAGAAGTAAAATTACTCAAAATCGAATTTTGCAAATCGTTTTGTATATTTTCGACAAGAATCGATGTTATTAACCCAAAACATGACTCTGAAAATACGTGGTGCTTGCACGAAAAACATATATGTTTCTTTTTCTTTAAGTAAAAGTATACTCTCTGAAGCAGATTATGGCGTTCACGCTTCAAATTAAAAAAAAGAAAATACATGTATATTTGTTAAATTAAATCTTCATCAACGCATTCACAAGTTTCCTGAATTGTTATAAGCAGAAGAACTGAAAACAAAATATTGCAGGATTTCAATGAGGGAGAAATGCTGCTTATGAGAAGCTCCTTAAGTTAGGTTTTTTGATGTAAAAGTCGATGTTTTTCCATCAATTATTTTATACACTCCCATTGATTTCGGACACCGTAACGCATTTTTGTTGGTATATATAACTTTGAATATTGTGTTTATCGCAGCTGTGATTTTATAACAAAATGCCCTTCATGATATTACATCGGACAGATCCTTTTATAACAACAATACAAAGAGGGTCACTTGTGTAGAGGATATATAGAATTAACATACGTTATACTAAATTCATGCAATCGTAATTTAAAGATGTTCAAATCTCATAAATAAATTAAGAAGACAAATCAAGATAACGAACTCACTATTGAAAAAAGTAAAATCACAAAAATACTGACCTCCGAGGAGAATTCAAAAAGGAAAGTCCCTAATCAAATGGCAAAATCAAAAGCTCAAATACATCAAACGAATGGATCACAACTGTCATATTCCTGTCTTGGTACAGGTATTTTCTTATGTAGAAAAGAGAGAAATGATGATACCCTAGAGGACTAGTAATCAATAAGCAGTTGTATCGACCCATTGCTAGAAACCCACCCCCCCCCCCCCCCAAAAAAAAAAAAAACATTTGAAATTTGTTGCGTACAACATGCTTTCTGGATTTACCCCCATCAGGAACGCTCAAACAAAAAAGTTTGAAAGCCAGTGATTAATACATACGTGTTTAAAGGCACACAACTTTAAATTATTTATGCAAAAAATATAGTAAACGAGGGTCGTTATCCCGCAACACAAAAGTGCTCCTTAAAACAGAATCCTCTATTAATTATATACGAGAGGGATGTAAAAGAAAATAATAATAAAAATAAACCCAAGCTGGTTCGCTTAATTATGTTCCAAACCAACGTGAAAAAAAAACCCCAAACACATTTTTTAACACTTTATTTTAGCAATTATTTATAGAGTAATTATTATTTTTCTCTTCTCTAATGTTTATTGAACTGCATTGATTAAAAACTTCAATGTTCTGATGCACTTAAAATAATAGTTGAATAGATGCAGTAAAAGTCTGCTTCATATCTTGATTCACACCTTAAAATTGACAATGAGGGTCGGTTGATAACATCAACTCAATGATTAAAAAGGATGAATTCAATTTCCCCATTGTGAATTTTCGTTTTCTAGATAGCAACATTTCAGAAGCGCCCTCATATTTGGTTTACATCTCCCAGTTGATATCCCAGTGATTGTAATGAGTACTACGACGGTAGCCATAAGTGGAGCAGTAACTGCTTATACTTCAAAGCACCTGCGTTCGAGTTCCGAATTTAAATGGGTTCGTGTTGCTCACTCTCTTCATTTTTGTGTAGTGTTTTATGACCTTATGAAATAATTTTTTCAATAATAGGTAGACATTTTATACGACTTTGTTGCAGAATATTAAATGAAAAAAAGGTTAATGAGAATAAAAAAAAACCCAACAGTGGATAAACATTACAAACAATTGATACGTGTAAATAATATAATCCTTGAACATGACCACATGTGAAAGTCACGAAATGAAAAAATGAAACATCATTAAATTCGATATACAAATCGGATATCGAACTTAAAATTAAGGTTACCACAGGTGAAACTTTGTCGGCCTCATATCTTGTATAACATCTAGAAATTCAGAATGGGAACGAAACTGTACGACAAAAGAGATGATTTAAGCTTCCTTAATTAGAAACATTCAGGCAACGCCTGTACATAGAATATATCTTCCAGTTAATACGATATTTCGGAGCTTACGTTTTACATCAACATGTCCTTAATAGAGGGTCACTGCTCACAAGGAAGATATTGAACCAATGGTTCAAAGTGGATAACTTGAGGTCATTTCTTTACAAATATTACAGACACAATGTCGAGTTGGTTAACCGTTCTGGAATATCTGTGTCACAGATTACCACAGATATGATAAAATTGTCGGAAACATAATTCCGTTGTATTTTCCTCGATTGTAATATCACCGAAAGAGACTGATCATTAAATGTTTAGTGTTTTATAGACTGATGTTTATCTTTTCGTCGTTTTGGTTTGCCATAACGTTGACATGTTTTTCCCTTTGACTTATGAGCTTTGAATGTCCTCTAGATATCTTCTGCCTCTTATAACATTATTAGCACTACTGGTCAAGCTTCATTAGAAATGGCAGAGGATTTCAAATAAAAATCATGTATATGAACGAACAGATATTTTTTATTGCAAAAAAAGAAAGCATGTTAAATCATGACAAATACATAGTTAATAACTAGAACATACCTGCGACATGTAGCGGGTCCGTGACTGAATTAAAGTACCTGCGCTTAAGTTTTAGTCAGGATTTTTAGTATGCGTATTGTCATCTGAAAAAAGTAATGCTGATTATAGGGTGCACAGTTTTCACTGCTTTCAAAATCTTTCTGTTTGAACCCGTTCTAGTTACATTAAACTGTGTAAATAGTGGTGGAGGAATCACGGTGGTAGAAATACTTTCCTCCCATTCGGAGGTTTACCTTAATTGGCAGAAATACATATACAGATACAGATACAGATTACTACAACCGGAGTCGCTTTCGCGATCTTCTCGAATGTGGCAATCAGTCTGGAAGTCCATATAAGGTGTCGTTTGAGATTCGTCTAGCAGTGTCGTTAAAATCCAATAGCCTTGACGTGTGAGCCAAGTAAAAAAGAAGGAATTATGAAACTGATATAGACATGAATCTTCATGAATACTAATATATATATATATAAATATATATACATTGAACATGTTTTAATTAATCAATCAATCAATCAATCAATCAATCCATCCATCAATCAAGTTTTGTTTTTCGACACAACAGCCGAATAGCTTTATCTATGATAAAAATCCAACATAAATTAAAAACAATTTTTTTTACAGTTAAAAGCTTGTTAACAATACCGAGAATTGTCATTCGAAATATTTGTAATAAGGAATACAACTTCGTTTAAAATGTGATCGAGTAAAATAATTTCAGACTTTCTTTTGAAAATCAGATTTAATATGCCGAACGGGATCTGTTTAGAGACGAATCAGAAATTGAATCCAGAACAGTTAATATTAAAAGCAAAGTTTGAGCAGACCAATCAATCGATTAATCGGTAGTCCATAAAAACGATAATAGATTGATGAGATATGAATATAATCTAGACCGAAACTTTGCTTCGGATTTTTCACATGATAGCTTGCATGATAACAGTCCTTAGGAAGACTTATCAACCGACTTTGTGGTAAACAGTCTATGCTTTATTCCCTTTATTCTTTCATGCTTGGGATGGAAGCAGAAACTACCAACTTCAGAATCTTGGTTCGAAACCATGCACTTGTGGCAGGCATGTTTCCACTAGACCACCAAGGAACAATGAAGGAGATGAGTAATTTATATTGAATGTTAATAAAAGTTTTATTTTTGTTTCAAATTGATGTTTAGCTAAATGTCATAGATACTGCAATTAGTTATTTTGTACTACTTCATAAAAATGTGTCAGTAGCAAACATTGTTTTACCAAAATCAGAGATGAGTATTTTGCATTGGTCTCTGTATACTAAACAATAACTTAAACGTACCATTAATTTCGTTGGAGGAAACATTCTTATTACCTATATCTTTATAAAACAGTGACTGAAATAAGTAAAAATATTGACAAAAATTTTCAACATCAACTTCTGTGAAAATGAATAATTTTGAATTTTTCCGTGTTGACTTTAAAAACCCACATTTTAACCCAAAAACACAATTTATGAAGACTGAAATCACATGTAACCTCTCAATTGTAAACAAGGAATTTGGCATTGATGTTCAGTTTCCTTTTCCATTTGTTTTCTAACGGCCAATTTAAAATCGACTAATCTCAGACTTTTGATGTTTTACTTTATTGCCTGAAATTCTGATTGTCGCCACTAATACAAGAATTTCTCGGTAAATATGTTGAATAATACCAAGGCTATACTTAAAATAAACTACAGTTTGACAACTTTTTGGCAAAAACACACAAGATCACACAACTATGAAACAACTATATATGAGAAGAAGTGGTGCGTTATTTGTGTTTTTGAGTATATTTAGCTCAATATAGATAAAGCTTAATAGCTGAAGGAATCCCAAAATATCTATATGAATAATTGAACTAGAAAAACATTTCTAGTTCAGAAACGTCATTCATAAAATAAGATTTACGAAAAGGAAATGTCATAAAGATGTGCAAAACTGTCTTCGTTTGTGACTAGCATCTGCTTCCTAATTTTGTCAAAAAATATTGTACTTGGTTGAGGGAGACCGTAATGTGTGGTTTTTATCTCTTTGTAGCTTTTTCCATCCCTTGCAATCACAAGAATGTTTTGGGATTTCAACCCAACGACAAAAACATTTCCTTTTTCGTCTACGGTAATTCCTTGTGGTGTTCTTAAAACATTTTCATTTTTAAACTCCCAAACCAGTTGACCACTATACAAACAACAAGTAACTTTATTTTCCATCGGGTTAGTGTATAAAATCCTGTCAACGTGCGTTGCGATATATGAAAACACAGGTAAGACGGTGTTTGTAATGGTAGTTATGCTGTAATCTGTACATGATATCACATGTATCTCCTCTGTAGCACAACAGCAAATCAAGGATTTACCATCGTAGGTAATACCAAAAGGTGTAGTAGGGAGAGCGACAAAATGTTTGTTAATTCTCTTAGTCAAATCAAAAATAATTACACCAGTTTTCTCTTCAGATTCTCCAGTAGTTATTGCAACAGTATTGTCGTCTATGCACACCAAATCAAAGGAACTACATTGATTTGACCATGGAATGTTACATTTAAATTTACCCCCTGCTGTCAGTGCTACTAGTCTTTCGCCACTGATTACATAATTTGTAAAGAGATATGTACCTTTATCAGTAACACAGCCTCCCATGGTATTTCCGCATGAAGTTTTAAGATTCCGCTTTAAAATTAGTTTGATATTGTGTACATTTTCCTTTTCTGTTGCCAATATTTGAGCTTGTCTGTTTTTCTTGCTGACTAAATCATTGCAATTGGTTGGACTTTTCTTTATCGTAATTGAACCAAATGTCATGACATTAATCAGAAAATCTTGTATAGAAGCATCTATAGTATATTCTAAGTCAACTCTCTCTATCTTCTTGTTAACAACCATAGACTCAATGCATTTCTCGTTTTTGGTGATCTTCTTTTGGATTTCTCTCATTCCCAGAAATGCTTGAATATCGGAAGCATACTTTTTCATGTTTTCGATTTCTGTGTTGCACTGAATAATCTCTTCATCTTGGTCGTTGACAGACGAAACGATTGATGCGATCTTTACGCAACATTCATTTTCAACTTTATGAAGATCTTCAATCAAATCCTCTTGCAGCTTATCAAGACGCTGGATTATCTGGCTTTTCAATCGACTAACCTCTTCGATTATTTGTTTCTTTTTGTGATGGATCAGCTCACTATTAGACTTTCTGTCTTCTCGGATTCGATTGATATTAATCATTATATCTTTTAAGCTTTGCTCCATATCTCTGAAAACTTCGGAGGATTTTACTTCGTGTGTCAGTTCTTCAAGAAGAATCAATTCAGAACATTTTCCATGTTCCTTTATGCACTTGTAACAAATTGGACATGCATGTTTTACACAGTATTGTAGGTATTTTTCATTGTGGTAAGTACAGAACAAATCAATATTGGCGATACAGGAAGGTAAACTAATATACTCCGAAATAGGGATGACATGGTGGTTTCTTGATGATTTCGAAAGACTGTGGTGTTCTTTACAGTTGATGCAAAGTGCTTCCTCACATTCAGGACACCAGTGTGTAGAGGATATCGTAAAATGTCGGAGATCACATAAAGCACACAGTGATGAATTCGAAGCCATTGTTGATTAAAAAAATCTCACTGAAAAAATACAAAGTGTTAATTCTACATTTTGTTGAAACTTCAAAGAATTGAGTTATCAGCTAAATTTCAACAAAGTGGATTGCATTTGTGATCTCTCCCAATTTTATTTATCTTTCATTAGAGGTTTATGACCATAATATTAACTTTAAGTATTGACAAAATTAATGAACTGGAAAAACGAAAATTGCTTGAACTATAATTGTTTTCAAAGCTGTGTAATTTGTTATTTTTTTCTTGACGTACATGTACTCACAGGTCATGTTAAGAAAACGTGTCGGTAAATGTTAACGAGACAGCAAGCCGTTATTTAGACGAGAGCATACGATTTAATCAAAATATTTTTTGAAATAAAAAGAAATGTCGAGTATGCGTTAATTAAATCGAAATAAAACGATATAAAACCAAAAGGTAACATTCTAATCATAATCAGCAATAGTGCATAACAAGACATCATTGAGATTGGAGCCATCTCTGTGGGCCCCGCTGTGAAAGACATGTGATAAAAAATTTGTATCTTTACCATAGGACATGGAGTTGTCAACTGAAACCAAAGTTTTTGACCTTGACCTTTGACCTAGGAAGTTCTCATACATTATGACTCACCCTCTGGTGTTGGTTAATATACATGTCATGTATAAACTTTGAAATCATAACGGTTCATAAGATATAGAGCGGACACGATCTTTACCATAGAACATGGGATTGTCAACTGAAACTAGTTTTTGACCTTGACCTTTGACCTAGGAAGTTGTACATACATTATGACACACCTCCTGGTGTTGGTTAATATACATGTCAAGTATAAAGTATGACATTATAACGGTTCTCTAGATATAGAGCGGACACGATCTTCACTATAGGACATGGCGTTGTCAACTGAAACCAAAGTTGTTGACCTTGAACTTTAACCTAGCAAGTTGTACAAACATTATGACACACCCTCTGGTGTTGGTTAATACACATATCAAGTTTAAAGTATGAAATAGATATAGAGCGGACAGACTGACGAACGGACGGACAGACTGATCACTATAGGGCGACCCGCCATTTGGCTTATTAAAAGCGGTAAGCAAACTAAATAAATTACACGAAATATTAAGGGGATGTGGTATGATTGCCAATGAGAGAAATATCCAACACAGTTCACAGGACAGATGTAAGAAGCTATAGGTCACCGAACAGCATTCAACAATGATAAAAAAGGCCACGACATAAAAATGTGAAATAATTCAAACGAGATAACTTACGGCTAACTTTATAACAATACAATTTTGAGAGAGAAAAAAAACAAATATAAAAGACACGAGCCAACGACAACCACTGAATTACAAGCTCCTGACTTGGAACAGGCACATAAAGATTGTGGCAGGTTAACACATTTCTGTGAGCGCTTATCCCCCCCCCCCTAAACCTGGAACAGTGGTGTAACAGCACAACATCAAACAAACTGTAAAAATCAGTTGCAAATGGCTTAACTCAACAGATCGGTACGTAGCGCCAAAACAGCTAACAGAAAATCAATATACACAAAGCACTGATATAAGATACCCACAGTTATTGAAAGCTAGTTCAAAGCCAATTACAAATAATCAATAAATCATGACTAAAAATATCGATCAATACACCTCAAACAGATTCAGTGTAAAGACGATAAGACAGTCTGAGAAATGCATAACTTTGTGCAATGCCAAAGTATAAACAAGAAATGATATAACAGGATGCTGTTACGAAGTCTCCCAAACAAAGTTCCCATAATTACAGTCATGCCCATTGTCGGCGGACATTGGGCAAACTTCAGTAAAAATTGGTTAAGTCCAGTAAAGTGATTTGCATTATGAACCCCTGGGAATTGACCTATATATCATTCAATTTGTGACATGATGAACAGGAATATATATGTTTTAGGGGTGGGGATCTTGACCATTTACAAGATATTTGAACATATTCAAATGACAGGGGGTGGGGATTACCTATTGGGTCTTACCCTGTATATCATTCATATCATCTTGGCATGACAAGCCAGAATATATAGGGTTTATGGGTGGGGATCTTCACCACTAATACAAGATATTAGAACTTTCTAAAATGGCAGGGGTGGGGGTGATCCCTGGGGACTGACCTTATATATCATTCAAATCTTCTTGACATGTCGAATAGGAATATATATATGGTTAAGGGGTGGGGATCTCGACCATTTACAATATATCAGAACATTGGGGGTGGGGGTGCCTGGGGACTGACCCTATATATCTTTCGAATCTTTGTGACATGACGAACAGGAATATATATGGTTTAGGGGTGGGGATCTCAAACATTTACAAGATATTAGAACTTCTTCAATTGGTAGGGGATGGGGTGATCCCTGGGGACCCTATATATCATTCAAATCTTCTTGACATGACGAATAGGAATATATGTGGTTTAGGGGTGGGGATCTCGACCATTTACAAGATATTAGATCATTGGGGATGGAGGACCCCTGGGGACTGACCCTAAATATCATTCGAATCTTTGTGACATGACGAACAGGAATATATATGGTTTAGGGGAGGGGGTCTCAACCATTTACAAGATATTAGAACTTTCTCAAACGACAGGGGGTGGGGTGACCCCTTGGGACTTATACTGTATTTCATTTGATGGACTGTATCATGACAAACAAGAATATATATGGTTTAGGGGTGAGGATCTCGATAACTTACAATATATAAGAACTTTCTCAAATGGCAGGGGGTGGAGTGACCCCTGGGGACTTACCCGTTATTACATTTGATGTGCTTTATCATGACAAACCAGAATGTGTATGGTTTAGGGGTGGGGATCTTGACCACTTAAAAGATATTAGAACTTTTTCAAATGGCAGGGGGTGGGGTGACCCCTGGGGACTAACCCTTTATTTCATTTGATGTGCTTTATCGTGTAGAACATTTTTAATTATAAAGATTTTGTCTATCAGTAACGGTTTTCCAGGTATTATTCATTTGAAAATAAAAAAAATAAAATCCCATAGGGTTCTAAAATAAACCCCTCCATTCTGTTGGCCTCTCAAAGTACTCCTTTTAAGACCCCAAATACACAAACGAAACCCTGATTGCACCACTAGCCATGTTAGTCTAACATATTGTGAAACCTTAAATAAATCTGACTAGCGGTTTTTGAGAACGGGTGCGGACAAGTGCATTTTAAAAAGTGGCGGAAGAGGAAGAGGGAAAGGAAGAGGGCAGAGGGAAGAGTAATAATAATAATAATAATAATAATAATAATAATAATAAGAACTGAGCAAAAACAATAAGTCTCCAAACTTTGTTTGCATGTTGGAAGACTTAATAAACAGTATGGGCAGAGTATAAGTATGTAGAAAATGTCTAAATATGAAACAATTAGAGGCTTTTTAAAAATATATTTTGGTGGATCAAGATTAATAAACCAGATCAAAAGAGGAATTGTGTCAAGAACGGTTCTAGACACCCTTTGCTGGGGCTAAAAGGTCAAACATGACAGGAGTTTTAGGGAGAATTTGAAATCTAAGTATGATAGCTTTCTGTCCTTTTAGTAAAAAAGTGAAAGTAAAAGTCCCTTTACTCTAATGAATCTTGCTAATTAGTAGAAGAGCTTTATTATCAGTCCCATCTCCTCTTCTTGAATAAACACTCCGCCCCCCCCCCCAAAAAAAAAAAAATGTACAAAAAGTATATCTCGAACACAACTTTTTGAATGGACAAAAGAACATACAAACGTCATTTCTTTTAGCATACACCGTATTGTAATGTATGTTTTGTTAATCAATTGACCGAGATTACAAATAAACACGAGAGTTGAGAGCTTAAAAAACTAGTTTAACATCGCCACATATATATGTACCTGAGCAATATGAAATATTTTATTGTTTTTCGTTAAATTTAGAAGTGGGTTATGGCAGATCTTTAATATTTACAGTATCCATTCACAACATCAATTGGAGCTCATTAATTATAAACAATGAAAAAACTAAAATATATGTTGTAGAGTTCAAATAACTATGAAATGTCAATTTTTGCTGAAAACTTAAAAAGCTCTTAAAGACGCAAAACTTTAGGACTACAAACGATGTGTAAAACAGATGATGTTGTAGTTTACATGCTATAGTAAACTATTTTACTGTCCAGCACAGAGATGTTGTATGAAACATGCATGAAAACTTTTAATTTTCAAATCGTTGGGTTGCCGTCATAATGTTGTATACGCCACATCTGTTTTCATTTAAACAATTCGACGGAATTTTATGCGACTGTCATACAAAAGAGAGGCGAAAGATACCAGAGGGACTTTCAAACTCATAAGTCGAAAATAAACTGACAACGCCATGGCTAAAAAAGAAAAAGACAAACAATAGTACATAGAACACAACATAGAAAATTAAAGACTGAGCAACACAAACCCTACCAAAACTGGTGGTGATCTAAGGTGCTCCAGAAGGGTGAGCAGATCCTGCTCCACATGTGGCACCCTTCGTGCATACAATTGAAAGGTTTAGCTAGCTATAAAGCCAGGTTTAATCCACCATTTTCTACATTAGAAAATGCCTGTCAGGAATATGACAGAACTTTGTTATTCCTTCGTTTGATGTGTTTGAGCTTTTGAATTCGCCATTTGATTAAGGACTTTCCGTTTTGAATTATCCTCGGAGGTCGATATTTTTGCTATTTTACTCTTTCATAAAGAAATGTACTTGAATATAATCCGAGAAAGATAAATATGACCACGGGCGGATCCAGCTATTTATAAAAGGGGGTTCCAACCCAGGATAAAAAAAGGATGGGGGGTGTTCCAACCATATGTCCCAATTCAAAAGCATTGATCGCCAAAAAAGGGGGGGGGGGTCCACCCCGGACCATCCCCCCCTCTCCCCCCTTGGATCCGGTACTGATGACTGTCAGGTGACACTTTATGATTAGGTAAGCCTACAAACATGTGATATAAGTCGATACACTTTAGACTTTATCGTGTTTTAATTTACATATAATGTTGAAACTTGTACATTTCCTTGTTAAACAATTATGAAAATATACATAAATCAATCAGTAACTAGTATATTATTACATTAAAAGACAAAAAGTATAAGTAAACAAAGAAAATAAACCTGAATTCGTACAAGGAAGTTAGATGTCACTGAAACAGTCTTGTTTACGATCAAAACATTCATGATTGACAATTTGAGTTATCGCGCTTTTCGTTGAATTTATAAACGAATTTTTTTATTGAAACATTTTTGTGCTTCGCTATATTTGAATAGAGGTAATTCGACAAATACATTCTATATGATACTTAATATGAACAAGAAAATTTATGATATTTCATCTCTTAAATTATTTAATGTCATAATAGCATTAATACGATCTATGATTTAAGTTATATAAAAAATTGAAAACAACACGTTTAATAATTTCTTGCGTCCGAAGCGCTTTTCTGGATTTACCTTCATCGAAACGCTCAAAGCCAAACATTTGAAATCCGAAGATGTATAAGTACCGAAACCGTTGAAGAGCTATATGTCAAAAAATACTTAAAATAAATAGCCAAATTCATCTAAAGCCAACTTATATAAGATTCTCCACACACAACAGTTGAGAGATGTTAGCGCTTACTTTTTGTTATACATGTCTTCTTCTACGGAATTAAGGGAATGAAAAACAAAAAATTCGGTGAATTAGAAAAGTATAAACTTTGTTTCCCGGTGTTCATTAGAAAAAAGTCTTAAAATTTGATATTTACACCACGAAAACGATGTCTTGGGTGTCTTGATTAAGAAATTACTTGATCTGTTTCTTTTTTGATATGCGTTGGTTTCGTAACAACATTGTGCCTGTTAAAAATGAGTTATTCTTCCAAGCATTGTCCCTTTATTTAATAAAATTTCATGATATTACCCTAAGAACAAACACTGACAAAATGTAAATATTCGAAATATTTTCTAAAAGAATCTACAGCGAAAAAATTCGCCTAGTAAGTTCGTACAAGGTACATGTAGCTTTGATTATAGCTATTGTTAAGGATTTATTTGTAAATGCAAATTTTGGATAATATAGGCACAGAATAACGATTTTTACCGTCACTTTAAAGTTGCGTTATTGTTCTTCATTCATAAAAACAGTTTCTTCTGTGTGCTACATACAGATTAATATATAGCCTTTTCCATATCGGCCTGGGTATCATCCCGAGACTTTAGTAAAGAGCTGATCATGATCAAAGAATGGTATCCAGGCCGATATGGAAAAGGTCATGAACAAAGACGGTAAAAACAAGTTGTGGATTTCTTTCAAAACAGGCCACAGTTTTGCTTTTTTTTGTCCGCTTACTAATAGGTTTTAAATGATGTCCAAGGTAATATTTCGGTAAATAAATAAAATGCTTGTTTGATATATTCACTTTTTTGGGTTCGGAACGATTTAGTTACTTTTGTGGATTCGGGACGATTTAGTTACTTTTGTGGATTCGGGACGATTTAGTCACTTTTGTGGATTCGGGCAATTTATACACTTTTTGTGGATTCGGCACGATTTATACACTTTTTGTGGATTCGGGACGATTTATACACGTTTTGTGGATTCGGGACGATTTATACACTTTTTGAGGATTCGGCACGATTTAGTCACTTTTGTGGATTCGGGACGATTGCGAGCCTAACATATTGTAGAGATTGTATCTGTCTATTATTGAAGGCTATTAATTGCCTAGATGTAGTTTTGTTAATTTACCGATACAGCAACATAACGACATACCTTACATACTTATTAACTTATATCGCACACCTCATTGTTTTGTGTATTTAGAATTTCAAAATTTATGAAGTTTTAAGGGGACTTGTGAACAAAGTCGTAGTTACGATTGTCCCTAACCTTTTTCTGGTTCAAATTTAAAAAAAAGTATTTGTATCTTTCTAAAACTTGATAAAAATAAGATAAACAAGGAAGAGTGTAGTGTAAAAAATGAAATCACACTGAGTCATAAAATCATGATCGTGACACATATTGATCATAGTCACAACTAGTACATACATAGTAATGCTATCATGGTTCCGTCTGATTCAAAATCAAAAACGTCTACACAACTGGCATTGACAGCTTACCGCATAACATCAATACAACAAAAAAGTACGCACAGTAATTATTGATCAAAAATAAAAACATAAAATTTACTGAAATCTGTATGGATGATGTTTAACCGTAATAAAGTTCTAGTTGAATATTAGACAATATGTGTATTAAAGGCAACAGTAGTTTGCCGCAGTTCATAAATCGAAAGAGATAAAAACAAATCCGGGTTACAAACTAAAAGAGACATGCAATGTGGTATACGTTCGTGAGACATATACCTTCACATGACTGCCACTGGGGGGAATGGTATCACCCTTTCGCACAGTATTGTGTTCTTCGGTACTGATATGACATTAGAAATCATATCATTTGTTTTCATTACCACTTGGCCACAACTGCTAGACAGTGTCCGAGCAGAGAATGCCATCAGCAAACAAACTGGTGCTTTGGTTTTGACCAACTAGTCATTTCTTACTTAGGTTTGTCCACAAAAACTGTAAATTAGTTAAGGATCTGCGCAGTATCATAAGTAGAAGATTTTGAAATTCTTTCTTAGAATATATCTAATGGTTTTAAGTAATGACAATACCTGGCATGACGCTTAGGGCTAGCAGAAAGTACACATCTGTGTTATTTTAGTTTTTTTTCGAAAATGTCTTCTCCAAGGCCTGGTCGAAGTATAAAAAAGACAAGTATGAAAATGATATCAAAAAATCTTTGAAAGCATGTCTCAAAGACTCATAATCCCTACAAAAGTCAACTATTAAACATTTTTGTGGATATGAACATCTTCATTTGAACTTTGATGAATAGTTGTCGCAATGGCAATCATACCACATCTCCTTGTTTGTATATCTACATAATATATTCTAATTATCTACAACATTTCCTGAAGTTCTGTTGTATAGTTTCAAAGGAGTTACTATGAAAAGAACAGGATTGTTGGACAAACGGACTGACGGGACAAAAACATTATACATATATATTTTTGTGTGTGTGTGTGTGTGTGGGTGGGTGGGTGGATGGTGGGGGGGGGGGGGGGAGGGTATTTTAACTTGGTACATCGAATGAACTTGTTGATGATTCTTAATTTGTAAAATGAAATATGACAAGTAGTGTATACTTGAAGAAATATGATTTTTATACGCCCGTCAAATTTTTGACGGGACGTATTATTGTATACAAATGTCCGGCGTCCGTCCGTCTGTCTGTCCGTCTGTCTGTCCGTCCGTCTGTCCGTCTGTCTGTCCGGCGTAAACATGTCGCACCGTAACTTGAGAATGACTTATCCAAATTTCATGAAACTTAACATAGTTTTTTCTTATGATGGTCAAACGATCTGTAAACTTTTTGGTGAAAATAAGATTAAAACTTTTTTGAGTTACGGGACTTAGTAACTAAAACAGATGTGTTTTTTTTCACATGTCGCGCCGTATCTCAAAAAAAAGTTATGATTATTGCTTAAAACTTTACACACTTCTTAGTTATATTAATCTTAAGATCTGTATACTTTTTGGTGATGATTCAAAATTTTATTTTAGAGATATTGAATATTTTGTTAAAAAAGGGGGAGGGGTTTTTCACATGTCGCGCCGTATCTCAAAAACAGTTTATGATTATTGCTTAAAACTTTACACACTTCTTAGTTATATTAACCTTAAGATCTGTATACTTTTTGGTGATGATTCAAAATTTTGTTTTTGAGTTACTGAGTATTTTGTAAAAAAAGGGGGAGGGGTTTTTCACATGTCGCGCCGTATCTCAAAAACGATTTATGATTATTGCTTAAAATTTTACACACTTCTTAGTTATATTAATCTAAAGATCTGTATACTTTTTGGTTTTGATTCAAAATTTTATTTTTGAGATATTGATTTTTTTTTTTAAAAGGGGGGTTTTCACATGTCGCGCCGTATCTCAAAAACGATTTATGATTATTGCTTAAAATTTTACACACTTCTTAGTTATATTAATCTAAAGATCTGTATACTTTTTGGTTTTGATTCAAAATTTTATTTTTGAGATATTGATTTTTTTTTAAAAGGGGGGGGGGGTTTCACATGTCGCGCTGTATCTCAAAAACGATTTATGATTATTGCTTAAAATTTTACACACTTATTAGTTATATTAATCTAAAGATCTGTATACTTTTTGGTTTGATTCAAAATTTTATTTTAGAGAAATTGAGTTTTTTTAAAAAAAAAAGGGGGGGTTTTCGCATGTCACGCCGTATGTCAGAAACTATGTATGCTTATTGCAAAAAAATTCACACACAAGACGACGGGCGTATCATGCGCTCATGGCGCAGCTGTTTATTTAAGTATTTGAAATGAAAAAGGTATTGCAAAATATTTTTTTTTTGGTTTGTTTCAAGATTTTTGTTCTATGGATAAACATATAAGTTATACAGGTACTGTAAGATGTAGTTTCGTTGTGGTATGAAATTGACCAGTGCTATAATTAACATTTACACAAATCAAGAAATGAACGAATCAATGATAAATGTTGAACAATGAAAGATAATTTTAGAAATTGATTATGCCTTGTGAATTTTGCTCTTTTCTTTTACATAAATAAACATAATATATAAGTTAATGACCATTTACAATCAGGACTCGTAAGTAGGCAGTACAGAAGTTTAAAAAAAGGTGTTACAAAAACAAACAATGCTACTCGTGTTACTAGCAATATGATCACCAAAATATGAATATGCATGTACATGTAAGATGATGTCGATGGTTGTCTTATTGTCATTTTCTGATATCTAAAATTGAGAATGGAAATGGGGAATATGTCAGAGAGACAACAACCCGACCAAAGAGTAGATAACAGCCGAAGGCCACTAATGGGTCTTCAACGCAGCGAGAAAATCCCCCACCTGGAGGTGGTTAACGTTTTATTTTTAAGCTGTAATATGTAAATAAGCCAAAGATTTAATGTCAATAGACCAGGACTAATCTCCATGGAGGAGATGTTATAATGCTGATACATGTACAACAACACACCAAATATCATTGACTTATCATTACTGGTTCGCCTCATACTGAACTAATCAGATTTAGCATATAAACTAAGCCAAATTTAGTCAATAGACAATGAATTTTGTTTTGCATTTATACATAAAATCCTTCATTTGACGTAATCGAAATTCGAGGTCTAAGTTCCCTTGTGTGCAATTAATCGAAATAAAAATTGCAGTTTGACAGTTGAATAGAAATTCAAAAATTCTAGATAAACTATCATTCCAGTATTTAAGTAGTTTAATGCAAGCAAAAATATTATACTGGAGTACTTAAAGCTGCATGCATTGTGTATATACATTTTTTGCAAAATAATAAGATGCATTAATTTCAACAAAATATAAAACAAATAACGGCAAAATTGTGTTCAAATGTCAACATAAATTCTTAAAGCTAACAGATATAAATTCTAAAATTCAAAATAAAGCTATATTCTTCTTTAAAAGAACAATAGTATCATTAATCTGGTCCTCTCTCTTGCAACATACGGGTATCTCAGAGCCAAACAGATAAAGGACAGTGAATCAGTCTATAGTATCATGTGCATATCTTTGCTTTAGATAACAGATACAAGACAACTGAAGGGTAAAAGTTTGAAACATACCTTTGAATTGATTATCTTTACAGGTGTTCATTTCACACAAATGCTGTTTTTTTATTGGCTGAAAACGAATCATGTGATTACGTCACTTGCATTCAATTGTATGAATGCAACCAAGGATTATAGAATATTTAGCTCAGCTCAACTAATCAATAAACACCATTTTCTCATATCGTTCGTGTACTTTGTGTGAATAATGTTTTAAAACAAATTATATTTATTTGAAATATGAACGATTGATAGAAATATATGACAAGAAATTATTATCCGATGATGTATTTGTTTCTCTATTTCTTAGTCTATTTTTCCTTTTCCTGATCTGTTAATTATTCTTGTAATACGTCAACATGTGAAACGTTTGATCTCAGTACGTCATTTGGTCAAAATTCGATTATGACGTGCAATTTATTTGATTTTCTCTGAAGTTCCTAATGTGACATTATTCAAAATGGCGACCATGCCTGATGTCACATAAAAAGAAAAAAATCCTTTTATAGATCATTGGAAAAGAAAGATAAGGTTTGTTTTCCTAACATCTGTAAATTACTAGAGAAACAGATTCCACCACCAAATATCGTGCAATACGATATTCTTCACTCTTGACAGTTAAATTTGAATATTTGAAACGCTAGACAAAGCTCGCGTTTTTAATTTCCAAATTCAACTGTCGAGAGTGGAAAAATATCCTATCACACTCGATGCAGTAGCAGAAATCTATATATAATAATTAAGAAAAATTTGATAGATATTTAACAAGCTATGACACATCTACACTGAAATTGACATCTTCATCAACTTCTTTTTATCTATATGACGTATAATAATAATTGTTGATTGCACGTTAATTGATACGGATTAAATCTCAGTAGACAATTTCTGTTGACGGTGTGTGCTTCCTGCAAAATGTGATTTTCATTTGCATTCATTTCATATAAATTTAGAAAAGTTCTATAGTAAAAAATCGTTATTAATAACTGAATCGTAGACAGTGTACCTTAAATAAACGTATAAATAAACTGTACTTGTTGATTTCAAATTGTTTGTAAATTTTTTAAATTTTGAACTTAATGACTTGGATTTTAGTTCTTTTAATTGACAATGAGGGTAGGCAAACTTTACGACAAATAAGATGATTGTAGCTTTCAAATTGTGAACTACCTATTTTCATGTAGCATCATCCCACTAGCGCTAGCATATGATATATATGTATATATCTCCCGGTTGTAACGATATTCTATAGCTTCCGCTTCCTATTATTTTTTCCTGAATACATGGTTGCTACTTTTCTTTCTTCTATTTTTGTCTTGTCCTTTTCTTTTTTTGATGTCTTTTCAATTTTTGCAACAAATTCTATATGTAGAACGCATCTATCCCATCGAACTTGAAATAAAGGATACAAAAGATACAGTTAAGTCTGCCTCATACAAATAAATAAATAACAAGTATTCATCATTCCAAACTAAAAGACAAATTAAAAGAGTTTGTAATGCATTGTTCATAAAAAAGTATGGCCTACATAGATACAAGGTTCTTGTCTTAGGGAGGGATAAATCAAAAAGAATATTCTCTGAAACTGACATTATCAAGATGCTAGATTTCTTGATGGACAATATATTTGATACGTTTAGAGAACGTGTTATTCAACAAATAATCGGCATTCCCATGGGAACAAACTGTGCTCCTCTTCTTGCCGACTTTATTCATATGAGGCTGAATTCATAAGGAACTTCTTAGGAAGAAAGAAAAAAAGTTAGCAGTATTCTTTAATTTCACATTCAGCTATATAGATGATGTTATCTCACTAAATAATTCACAATTTGGTGAATACGTTGAA
The DNA here is from genome assembly GCF_021869535.1 of Mytilus californianus. Classification (NCBI taxonomy): domain Eukaryota; kingdom Metazoa; phylum Mollusca; class Bivalvia; order Mytilida; family Mytilidae; genus Mytilus; species Mytilus californianus. The sequence goes on from NW_026262712.1 coordinate 30,366,837, forward strand.
CGCATCTATCCCATCGAACTTGAGATAAAGAATACAACAGCGCCTGCATACGGAGTATATATCTCCCAGTTGATACGATATTCAGGGGCTTGTGTTTCCTATAATGATTTCTTTGATAGAGGGTTGCTGCTCAGAAGGAAGCTATTATATCAAGAGTTCCAAGTGGTGAAGTTGAAATCATCCCTTCGTAAATTTTACGGACGCCATCACGAGTTGGTTGACCGATTTAGAATATCTGTTTCACAGATAACGTCAGATATGTTCCAATTGTCGAAACTACAATCTCGTACCCGTCCTCAGAATGTGACCTACCGAATTAGACATATCACCGGGTTTGTACTCATATGAGCAACTCGACGGGTGCCACATGTGGAGCAGAATCTGCTTACCCTTCCGGAGCACTTGAAATCACCAATTAGCCATGGCGTTGTCAGTTTTTTTTTCGACTTATGCGTTTGAATGTCCCTTTGGTATCGTTTGCCTCTCTTATAAGCCAAGAATTCCAAGTGGTAAAGTTGAAATCTTCCCTTCGAAAACTTTACGGGCGCCATCACGAGTTGGTTGACTGTTATGTAATATCCGTTTTACAGATGACGACGGATATGTTCCAATTGTTCTAACCACATTCCATCCTCCTTTAGCCCGAACTAGTCCTACCAATTGAGACTCACCGGGTTTGTATTTCTATGAGAAACATGACGGTAGTCACATGTGGAGTAGGATCTGCTTACCCCTCCGGGGCACATAAGATAACCCTCGATTTTTGGTGGGGTTCGTGTTGTTCAGCCTTTAGTTTTCTATGTTGTGTTTTCTATATTGTTGTTTGTCTGTTAATCCTTTTATTATTTTGCCATAGCGTTGTCAGTTTATTTTCGACTTTCTATGAGTTTTAATGTCCCTTTGTTATCTTTCGCCTCTCTCTTATGTAGGAAACTTTATTTGTTTTAAAGGTTTTTTCAATAACTCTTCATTGAATTACAAATTATCAACAGATAATACTCGTTTGCTAATGTGCTTTGTCTATATGCCTTATTGTGTTTCTTTGTTACATATGACGTGGCTCTGTACTTATACATCCCGTCATTGTGTTATTGTGCTATGGTAATTTTTTGCATCCTTGTCTTTCATTTTTGCTAATGTGCTTTGTCGATATGCCTTTTTGTGCTTCTTTGTTACATATAAGTTGGTTTTTATAGTGATTAAGATTATAACACAATGTTGACTGCTCTACCCCTATTTTTGACATTTTCACCTATTATGTCTGTTTGTTTTGTCCACACATCGTTGTCAATATAATGGAATTTTACACGACTGTCATACAAGTGAGAGGTTTAGCTAGCTATAAAGCCAGTTTTTATCCGCCATTTTCTACATAAGAAAATACCTGTACCAAGTCTGGAATATGCCAATTCGTTTGATGTGTTTAAGCTTTTGATTTTGCCATTTGATTAGGGACATTCCGTTTTGAATTTTCCTCGGAGTTCAGTATTTTTGTGATTTTACTTTTTCAAAAGTATACATAGGGTTTCATATCTTTTTATTGAATCTTTATTTTTTTCAACAAAATCATCTTCATATTTAGCAGCAGATGCTCATGCAACATGTTTAAGCAATATTTCATAGCCTGAGTTTTCTGCATAAATTCCTTGATACAATGCAGACGATTGGTGCTTACTAGGCAAAACGAGGCGGAAGATACCAAAATGACAATCAAAACGCATCTCAAACCATTACAGAAAAACCAAAAACAAAAACACCGAAAACACATTTAAAGTCCAATTCAAAGCAACATGAACTCAACCAAAAACTGGGGCTTATCTGAGGTTTACTGGAGCGTAAACAGATCCTGCTCCTCATTTGGCACCCATCAAAGGAAGTTGTAGTCTGTGTTTATTTGCCTGACTGGTCTTGTTGGCCACATTTATGTCTACACTTTCTTAATGAACCAAGTCTCTGAATCGTTTGGTTGATGTTATCTCTCCGAAAGATTAATATTCACGCGTTTTCCATTTTTCTCAATTCCGTTCTAACTTAATCGTTAATTATACTCACCGACGCTTATTTTCTCAAAATTTCAAGGTCCTTCCTTACGGAGTTGAACCTTTAAAAACATACAATTCCCGTTTGATTGACAAGGCTCGTGTTTCTCAGGTTTCCATTTCTGTATGTGCTTTTTTTGTAGTATGTTGTTAGTATTTTAATCCGTGTTTTGCTGTTCCATACAATCTTAATTCTCTTCCGCGCACGCACTAGGGCAGAAAAATAATGACATAAAGCCACTTTATTTACGTGGAATCAACAGTAGAGACTTAGAGGACACTGGATGAACGAAGCTTAACCGATTGCAAACACAAAATCTAAAGTTAGGAATGGCATCATTTGCTTGCGCTGTATGGGATATTTGTGCCACATATGACCATGAATATGTTCATAGCCAGTATTCCGTACTCTGTCATACATTGTGATATCTGCCCAACACGTGAGCTGCCACTAGAACAAATGCTTTTGTTTCCTTCTTCTTCATTACCTGTGTCGGTTGTTTTATGGTCATGTGATAGGAACCAATTTGTGAAAGCGACAGTCAATCTGTCACAACGCAATAAATACTGAACTGAGCTGACGAAAACAACACAAACGACAAATAAATGTCTTATGGAGAGACATAAGAATACCAACCATCTCTATGCACACAGCGCTTTCCAAATAACCAACAACCTGTTAGTGGTTGCTTTGAGAGTTAAGACTTGTTTTTGCATCGATATATTAAATATACTAAATGTTTATAACATTATGATATTTTTTCAGCAACATTGACGATATTGACATAACCAAAATACCTAGCACCGAGTTTGAACATGCATTATCAACACGACAGTTGCACATGTAGAGCTGGATCTGCCTACCCTTTCGGAGCACGTGATATAACCTAATTTTTGGTGGGGTTCTTGTTGCGCAGTCTATTGTCTTCTATGTGATGTTTGTATATTGCTGTTTTTGTCGTCTTTCTCCCAAAGCGTTGTGAGTTTGTCATCAACTTAAAAGTTTGAATATATATTGCCTCTCTTTTTGGTTTAATTCCCGCAGCTATGATGACCGGACTCACATCCATTTTCGCAGTCGTACTTGTTTAATTCTCGTATTTTCCAACCAAAAATCAACATGAATATATTAAATACTTTATTACAAAAATATTTTAGATTTTCTTACTGATTTCATTTTCAAATACAGTGTAATGAGATAAGTATTCGTCACCTATAATTTTTCAGTATTTTTTTTTTAATTGACCGAAACATATTTTTGTTCTTCAATGTAAAACGAACAGCATGTTTAGGTAACCAATCAAACATGTATACATGTACCATAAAACAAAGAAATGAAATGAACTTTATTCATAAATTTAATTATTGTCTACATTCAAGTGTAATACCTCCTTAGACAATAAGCAATTTTTAATAGAGAAGTATTGCTAATAATGTGTTAAACATAAGGCTTCCACAAGAATGGTTTGAAAAGACCCATAAAGTTTGTTTTAATTGTATGAATATTAGGTCATGTATAAAGTAAATGGATGCAAAAAAATATAATCTTCTTTCGGTTTGAAATGTCAGTTATTATTTTTATAATAATGTCCTCACTAAAATATTTTAAAAGGCATGTATTGTAATTGTTTTTCTTTTTTTATTCCAATTAAACAGTAAATACTTGAGAATTTTCAACAAATAATTTGAATAAGTACGACCACAGCAATTTCTTTGGTATGTTGAGAAAATTGTTTTAATCAGTTAAATCTAAATTTAGAAATTATTTGTAGCTCCATTCAGCTACATATAATTGAGATTATGTTACAAGATCGCAATACCTTGTTGGGTGTAGACGGATGGTGCTGTAAATGATGGATGGCTTGAAATAAAGGTTTCTTTTGTGCTTTAGGGGATAAGTACGTGTATAAAAGTCACATATTGGTGGAGAAAATGTATAAGGAATCGAATGATGGAAAATTCCTTTACTTGAAAGTAAATGTCTTACCATTTCGAGAGAGCAACTTGCCATCGTAAACCCGGATCGACAATTTCCATGTTATACGTATGTCGTTGTCCGACACTCCCAAGAGTTATAAAAAGACGTCTGATAAATTTAGTAACAACTAGATTTTAAACCTGGTATCTTTGATTAGTTGATACTGGGTATCAAATATTTGCATTAACTCATATTGTAATGTGTGTTTGTATATACAGACATTTCTCTGGTAGTCTAACCAGATTTTGTCAGTTATAAACATTTTATTGAGAATTTATTTATGGGATTAAGACACTACATCATGATAACACACCAAATATAGAATAATAACATGACAAAATGTACAAAACTCGCAAACAATTACCCTAAATCGAGGGTTGCCATCGTAAAGAGGATAAGGTGAAGAGAATAAACAACAGCTCAAAAACTAAAGACTCACCAACAGGAATCCGGATAAATATTAGTGATTGATCTCAGGTGCTCCGTATTGGGTTAGCGATTTCTGCTATTTGAGTGACACCCGTTGAGTTACACATAACAAGTTACAGTACTGTGAGAAATCGTTCTCGGTGACATAACAATGGAGGAAAGATGGTGATGATGGATGGCAATTAACCCTCCAGCGGCTAATTTAATGCATATTTAGGACGAGAACATGTTAATGTAATAATAGTATAAACCCTGCTTTGTACTAGACCAACACGCTTAACCTGCTAGTTCACAAGATAACAATCCACAGGAGGACATACAAGACTACCCGGACACATTATTCCGAATCCGAGCCGACCAGTCTATGTATTTACTCCTTATATCTAATGCCGTGTGTTTAGCGGAGAAGCCGCACATACCAATTTTAAAGTCTTTGGCTCGAACCCAAGACCTACCGTACTCAAAGCGAACACGCAAACACAAGACCACCAAGGCGGTCATGGAGGAAAAAGGAGGGGATTGTGGCTAAGGCGAGTTGATCATATCCGAAGTCATATGTTGTCTTAATGAATGATATATACATCATATTATAAGGCAACATGTTTCTAATGAAATAAATCCGGTAGAAGATAAGGAGTTTATGTTATGTTGTCAATAGGGAAAGATGAAAATTGACATCGAAGACACTATACCATATAACAACTGACACAAATCGAAAGCAATGAAAATTGATTTATACTGCAACTGTGTTGTTTCCGCAGTCAAATTGCATTGATGGTGTTTACCGAAAATATTTTATGTTCAACAGTTGAATACATTGAGGTATAAAGAGAATCATTAACTGTCTCGAAACATAAATTTTATCTGTACTCGGCTCGAAACAGGATATAAATGGTCGGCACAGTCATGCATTCTATTTGTTTCTAAGCCATGTGCAGATAGTTTTGCGAGACAATGTATATTTATTATATATATATATATATATATATATATCCGATCAAATTCATTTCAAAGGAATAAAAAGACAATATCAAGGATGACGAAGTGTAAGTTGGAGCAATTTAATAATCATTTTTCATTGACATATTCCTAATATCTCGATTGATACATTCTTCTAAAATATGATGCAGTTGTGACTCGTGTTGTCTTTTTTGTTGTTGTGTATAGGAGACTGTTTAGCCATGGGAAAACCAATGGATAAAATACTCCAAACATACATCGTCGAAGACCGTGAGGTCATAACTATTCTTAAAAAAGGACCAAAATATCGTCCTCCATCTAAAATAGATTGGAAACAGTGTCGTCAGATCATTAAAGACGCTCTGTCTGTCTACTGTAAAAATTGGTGTAAACGTGAAAAATCTGATAAAAAATCTCTAGCCAGTTATTTGAATAAAATTATGAATACAGTTAATATTCGTATATCTCATTTTGAAAACAATTCTGAAATTAGTAATAGGTTCCATGATATTCCCATTTCCAGAATAAAGAATAAACTCCAAGTACTCGCAAAGCGGTTTGTGTTCGTACCGGCAGACAAAGCAGCAAATAATGTAGTGGTGGTGTGACGCATATACTACACGGAAGTTCTCCAAAACGAAATTACAAATTCATCTACATTCAGTTCCGTACGCTCCACAGAGAGTCAAATTGTAAACAAGCATATCACTGCCACTACCCAGCTTAAAGCTTCTTCCGAACATTTGAAAGTCCCTACTATATACTGGTTACCTAAATTGCACAAAAAAACCATTTAAATTCCGTTTCATCTCCGCATCTAGTAAGTGTTCTACTACCAATCTATCAGTGCTTCTAACTACCTCCCTTACTTTTATCAAAGAACTTGTTATTAACTTTTGTAATAAAGCTTATGAAAATAATGGTATTAATTATTTTTGGAGTGTTAAAAATTCTTTAGAGGTTTTAGATAAAAAACATGCTTTTGATGGTCCTTTTAATTCTGTTGACAGTTATGATTTTTCTACTCTCTATACTACACTTCCACACAATCTTATCAAGAAAAAGTTTTCATATTTAATTAAATGGTCTTTTGAAAAATCTCATTACAAATTTATTTGCTGTAACTCGTTTAAAGCCTTTTTTTCTGTAACGAAAAAGGAAAGTCTGCTAGATACACTTACTGGAAATGTGAAGATATGATTGAAGCTTTAAATTTTCTCCTGGACAACATATATGTAAGTTTCGGCGATAAAGTTTATCGACAAGTAGTAGGTATTCCTATAGGCACTAACTGCGCCCCTTTAATAGCAGATTTATTCCTGTATTGCTATGAATCTCAGTTTATGACCAAACTCAGTAAAGACACGTCATTGTTACATTTGGTTGATACATTCAACAATACCTTCCGTTATCTAGATGATATTTTTTCGTTAAATAATCCAGAGTTCTCTAAATATACTACCGAAATTTACCCAATAGAACTTACTTTAACGAATTCTAACATAAACAGCAGTAGTTGTCCTTTTCTGGATTTGGACATTTCAATCTCTAAAGGAAAACTCCATACGAAAATTTACGACAAAAGAGACGATTTTTCATTCCCTATTGTTAATTTTCCTGTTTAAGACGGCGATGTTCCTTTGGCTCCATCGTACGGTGTTTATATATTCCAACTCGTTCGTTATGCCCGTGTGTGTAGTGATGTCATAGATTTTAACGAACGTAATCAATGCATCTTTGGTAAATTATTAAATCAGGGATTTCGTTACCATAAATTATGTAAAACTTTTGCTAAGTTCTTTCATAGATTAGTAAATTTGGCTGTACTTGTAGAAAACTGCTTAAAAACGGTATTTCACATCCTAAATTTTACGGTAATATTGTACTTAAAGCGCGGAAATCACTATGTGATCCGTGTTAACTCATCGAACCTTTAAACAAACTTATTAGTAAAGGTTACCTTACCAATGTTGTAATTAGATCTTTGGATATAGTTTACATTGGCACTAATATCGATTTTGTCATCAGCAAATTAAAACATAACTAAATTTGTATTCTTTCCAAACGGGATGTATAAAGACACACCCACGTTCGTTTTGATATATAAAGAGGTTAAACTAACTATCCTACTGTCTGTCGATACATTTATTTTTGGCATTGCACTAGTCATGTCTTCTTTGACTGTCCATGACGTTAAAATACTAAATCCCTGGGGTGTGTTTTAGTTGATTTTAGTCTCTGATGCATGATTTTTTATTATTAATTGTTTTGGCTTTTAACTAGCTGTCAGTAACTGCGAGTACTCTCAAATCGTACTTTCTTGTTTATTTAACCTGTTGATAATAATTGTATTGCTTTTTTGTTATTTAATGTTATTCAGGGTTATATCTGGTCTATATACCAGCTTTGATAAGTGTTTGGTATTACTATAAATTTTCACTTCGTACTATGAACATCAAAATTATTTATTTTGTAAAAATATTTCCTTTCTCTATTGGAACTGTACACGTATACCTAACAACACAATTATTTTCATTTACCCGTGTTTAAAGTTATTGCAAATGGCTGATATTTTTGTTCGAGCTTATTGTTTTTCTTTAATTGTTTAACATTTCATACCGATATAACATGTTACTTTTATTATTCTTCCCTTAGTTTATTTGTTTTGTATTTACATTGTATCATAGGTCAAATTTATTTGTTCAGTGTATGTTCAATGGTGTTAATATGTCCTTTGATTGAGTTAAGCTATTTCAGTTGATATTTTATAGTGTGTCTTTCTATGTTGTGATGTTACACTATTGTTTCAGAGAAAGGGTGAAGGTTTGGTACCATTTAAACCTTTAAACCCGCTGCATTTGTTTGCACTTGTCCTAAGTCAGGAATCTGATGTTCAGTAGTTGTCGTTTGTTGATGTGGTTCATAAGTGTTTCTCGTTTCTCGTTTTTTATATAGATTAGACCGTTGGTTTTCATATTTGAATGGTTTTACAATAGTAATTTTTGGGGCCCTTTATAGCTTACTGTTCGGTGTGAGCCAAGGTTCCGTGTTGAAGACCGTACTGTGACCTATAATGGTTTACTTTTATAAATTTTGACTTGGATGGAGAGTTGTCTCATTGGCACTCATACCAGATCTTCTTATATCTATATATGTATCCCAATGCGTTAAACTTTTTCCAATAAGGCATGAATGTTGTTTATTGAAACTAACAAAATACTCAACTAATTTTGAATGAAAGTTTATTATTACAAGCAAGCACACCTAATGTTATTGTAATATGCATATACAAAAAATAAATCAAAATTACATGAGAAGTTTAAAGAAGCACCGTTATTTTCCTCTCTAGCAAACACATGTATTACATAATTGTGAAAATTCAATTGATTATGGTTGTAATTAAGTCTACATTCTTTAATAGTTTATGCATACCTAACAGTAGGCATGTAACATTTTCGGCGATTATTTAGTGTATATTCTACTCTATTTGCTATTCAAAAGTCAAAAGGAATAAGATAACGCATTCAATATGATATTTCAATAGAACACTCATTTGTTTTTCCCTGTAACTGATGACAAACTAGTTTAGAAATGTTTTTAATTATGCTAAATTCTAATTAACTGACATTTGCTATTATGTTTTTTTATATACTCATATTAAAATATATATATATATATATATATATAAGTCTAGAGATTTGCACAACGATACTAATATAAGATGGTATTATACGAAGATGTTGTTAATAAATCGTGTTGACAAATATTTCGGCTTAACAAATAGCCTTCTTCGGTGTCAATTATTTTAACATTGTTAAAATAATTGACACCGAAGAAGGCTATTTGTTAAGCCGAAATATTTGTCAACACGATTTATTAACAACATCTTCGTATAATACCATCTTATATTAGTATCGTTGTGCAAATCTCTAGACTTATATATTTTTTTTCCTTATCTGCACAGTATCGTCTATTCTAGACGATCCGGTACATAGTAAATTTGCTGGTTGGTCCTTTTTATAGACTTCTATATATATATATATATATATATATATATATATATATATATATATATATAGTGTACGGTTTAGATAATCCGATAATATATCAGTTTTAAGCAAACAGGGAATATATGAAACGCCTATTGTTCGTTCCTTCCGAAATCACAGAGTTTTATTTATCATGCCGCAGAAATAATTGATCAACGGTCAACGGATTCTTTTTAAATCAATCATGATCAACATCTAATAAGCAGCTCCTGAATGATACTTGATCAACTAAAATCCTACCATATCGCCTTATTTCTAAATACCCATTTACATTAATTATTTAATAATAATAGATGCACAAACTTATAAACGACCAAAATATAATTTAAAACAAAAAGTGCGATTCAAAAAGTTCAAAAACATGTTTTCCAGATGTTATCCCATCTTATTTGAAATAAGAGATACAACAGATAAAGTTGAGTCTTCCTCATGTCTTAATATACATCTAAATATAGACAATGCATGTCAGATGGGAACAACGTTTTACGACAAAAGAAAGGATTTCTGCTTCCCTATTGTTAACTTTTCATTTCTATGAAGCAACATTCCACCAACCCTTGCATATGGAATATATCTCCTAGTTGATTATATTACCGTGTTTTAGTTTGGGGTCAAAACTAGGATGACCTCATAAAATAAAGTGTTGACGGACCAAATAATTGTCTTCAAATATGATCTCACCATACACAGGTGTTGATTAAATATTTTCAATACACTGTGAGCAATGTTACATATATAAGAAAAGCTAACAACAAAATATAATTCTATCTTAAGTAAAAACATACAAAAATTTGCAGGAAGATTACAGTTTCATAATTACTAAACGTAATTATCTAATTTTAAAATGCCATTTCCTATTTAAATTTAAAAACTTTTAAAACTTTTTCAATTAATGATACATGATACACACGTATTTTTTTTAAATTTTGATTTAGATTACCAAAATAATTTACACAAAAAGCTGACATTAAACCCTTTCATTTTCAAAAATACTATCAGACAGAATATACATAAACTCCACTAAGCAATACAAAAGCCGTGCTTTAGTTAATAAAAGGACATGGTGGTTTTTGTGATCATTGTATAGTCCATTGGGAATAGATTGATTATGGTTGATATTCTGGAAGTTCTAGCTTTGTCATTTGCTTCTCGTTGTCAACGAATTGCTCGCTTCTAACTTGTTTGTCTTTCTTCTGAAAAATTTAAAGATCGAAAATGGTCATTCGTTCATTTTTTTCAAATTGATATATAGTTTCTACGTCTATATTAACAAACATTAAACGACGAAATACATTGCTTTCTTCAAATAAAAAAATTAAAGATAAACAGTAACCGTTGTATTGTCTTTAACATTGATAAATCTTTATCTTTATTAATTTGACGAGTATTAAGCGCTTTCCTTGATTTTCCTTCATCCGGTAAGCTCAAAGCCAAACATTTTAAAATCAAGGACGTATGACTGCCATAACACTTGAAGAGCTGTATGACCAAAAGGGACCTCAAATTATTTTTCAAAGTAGTGGACATATAGATAGTCACTTTTTGTATTTTCTAACGGTTAAATTTTCATGTTGACACCCCGTCAAATTTCTCTAATAGGGTTTTGCATTTCTAAGTTTGCAATTCATGCAAATAAGCTGTAGTTTTTAATTCTTATCAACTGAATATATGATATCACTAAAAAAACACATAGTTAGAATAAAATTTCGATATGATCAAGTTGTCACAATATATACTTAATTTTAGCACATAAAGAGAGGCGAGGAAGCTTGATTAAATTGTATAGTATAATATATTGACATGAATTATCAATAATTTTGTCATAATTATAATTAACTGTTTACAAAACTTTGGATTTCTGAAATACTAATGATTTTCCACCCTAGGAATATGTTACATTAGATGTATTTGGCAAACAAATTTGGAATTTGGGGTCCTCAATACTCTTCAGCTACGTACTTTATATGGGCTTTTGATATTTTTTTTATTCGAGCGTCACTGATGAGTCTTTTGTAGACAAAACGCGCGTCTGGCGTACAACATTTTAATCCTTGTATTTTTGATGAGTTTATATATGATAGAAGCAATATAATGCATATATGGAAAATGTAACAATCTCACGGGAGGTCATAATGAAAAATAAGCTTTTATTTTCTTTTTTTATAATGAAATTGTATACTCGGTTATATCGAACAATGAATGAATATTATAAAATAAAACAAACATACCGCTAGTTTGCACGGAGCCCATGGCGATGCACAGCAGTAGACTGAGGCAGCAAAGGACACAAGGAATTCTAAAAGGGATATAAGACCAGTTATGACAAGCAATTCCCTGTGGCTATCACGCTGTAAGAAAAACAAAATAAATGAAGACAAATATTCCAACACAAATGGAAACAAACGATAGAAATACAAATGGTTTGCAACTACAAAGAAACAGTGTGCTTAATGTTAATGCATTTATAGGTTATTCGAAACGTCAAAATGATGTTCCTTAAAAACTTAAAAAGTTCTACCGTTTTTTGCTATCTTCGATGCATAATTAAGGAATATCAGTGTTGTAATTACTATAATGATGCATTACAAAAGTAAATCTTATATTGGATCTTGTAAAAATGTATCAATTTAAAATAAGATAAAATCCAGGAAACTTTATTAAAGATTTTGACATATAAACATCAAGGAAACACATAGCGTCAAACAAAGGAATTCTTTCAAACCGAAGGTTATTTCGTAACTGGTACTTTTCAGATTTGACGAAAATATCATTTGAACGGCGTTTTTGATATAGGTTATGTTTAATTTTTGATCATATTGTATAAATAAAAAATTTGAGAATTCCATCAATTCAATATGTCATCCAATGAAAAAATTATGTTCATGAATATTGCATTAGAATTTTTTATATAATTCTGTTTGGAACGTTGAAAAGCTTAGGTATACAAGAAAATGTATATTTGGATGATATATTGACCAGTTAAATGATCTAAATTGGAGTCCGAGACCATCTTTCGTTTATGATTACAGTGAAAGTTGCCCGAGAAAAATATCTGTTAAAAATTGTAGTTGAAAATGATGATAGTGCATGAAAAAAGTTCGAATATTATAAATTAATAACTTGTAAAACAAATAGTATATTAAAATGCCATGAGTGTAGAATGTTGAAAATATGTTTGGACTTACCAGTACAAAGTTAGTAATTGCTGCACCAACGATGATGGGTACGAACAATGATGCTGCCATAATGCTAAAAACCATGAAAACCACTTTCTATGAAAAAAGAAAGGAACAATCAATTGTATCTTTTGATATTCGTGTCGGCTGATTTGTTTACAACTTTCAATTCCAAAGAGGCAAACCGTAAAAAAATGTCATATTTGTACCAGCTTCCTTCATATTTTTGTGACGAAAATTCCAATTAAAATTATTTAAACCAAGAGAATAACTCAACAGTTGATTTACCAACTTATATATTTAAAATATGTAGACATTTTATGTACTAAGTCAGGATCCTGTTGTCTTTTGGTGCTGTTTACCATATTTGTTTTTCAATTATTGTGTTGTACATAAATCAGGCCGTTAATTTTCTCGTTTGAATAGTTTTACATTTGTCATTTCAAGACCTTGAAATGCTTGCTTTTAGGTATGGGAATTGCTTATTGTTAACGGTTGTTCTACGCCAATTGGTCTCTAGTGGAGTGCTGTTATTGCATTAGCAATTACATCACATCTTGTAATCTAATAAGGTTTTGTTTTTATTTTCTAGTAGCAAAATATAAATTACAATAACCTACAGTTTTAATCAAGCTGTAGTCTGCATTTCTTGCCATATAAGCTGGGATAACTCCTGTGACAACAATCTATAATAAATAGAGATAACACATTCATACATTTCTTGAATAAAGGTTTGTTTACCAAGGATTACGATTTAAAATTGACAACCTTTCTCATACTTTATATAAATATGCCCTTTATTTAAGCCATTATTTTTTACCGGAAACGCTCTTTTTCGTCACCTTGGTTCCCAATGTTGGTTAGCAGATTTATATAAAAAATATGGTTTCAATACTTCATTGGTAGACGCCGCGCAAATCTGGAATTTTCTTTCAATACAAAGACAAAGCAAATATGATATGCCGGAGTCCGTACCATGAATTTCATATTGTCTTAATCATTCCACGTCCTTATAGAAAAAATACCATTGTGTTTAAAAAGGTAGACATTAGTCTTCTGCAATTCTATTATATTAGTTGTTTTAGTCATAAATACATAAGTTGATTGATTAATAAATAAATAAATAAATATATAAATAAATCAATATATTAATAATAATAATAATAATAATTATAATAATAATATTACTACTACTGATAATAATAACAATAGTAATGATAATAATAATAACAATAATAATAATAATAATAATGATAATAATGATAAAATAATAATAATAATAATGATAATAATGATAAATATGATAATTTTTACAATTGTATTTTTGTTGTTGTTTTTTGTTGCTATGAACATAACTTGTGTATGGACACCGTTATCTTTTTTTAACTGTCTTTGTGTTCTCCATAATAGTTCCGTTGTTATATTTCTATTATTACAAAGTTTGGCGTTTGCTATAATACTTATCAACATCATTGTAACCTACCCAGACAGCAGATACCAAGGATCCTCCATCAAGTCCGAGCATAATGGTTTTCTTATCAAACGAGAAGGTAGGTATAGTTGCATTTGTTATGACATGCTCTATAAAAAATATAATGGATCAATTTGTATAATTGAGATATACTTATCGGTGAGATATAACTTATCTTCATGTTTTCATATTAACATTTACAACGTCGAGTGACATCAATGGCACATGCTAACAACATTTCAAGTGTTCCGTGTCCATGTTGATTGCATGAAGATAGATACTAATACTAAAGAAAAAAAAAATAACGAAAATAACAATTTTCTAAATTTTTGTGTGTCCGAAGCGCTTTTACGAAAATAATATTCTTATTTTTGTTTCATTCATATCTTTGTTCATTCGTTTAACATGATACAGCGATCAACTAAGGTATGATATAACAATTATTATCATATTCAAGTGAAAGAAAAGAAGATATGTCTTATCATACCTTTCTTCCCCAAGTTGTCACAAACTTTCTTGTCGATTCCTATTGAAACGAATGTCATGATCAAACAACCTAGGCCAAGAAGTATCTGTATTGCTCCATATCTTTTGAGAGAAGAACCCAATCTTTCCTTTGCAGTGACAACTTTCGATTCCATTGTATAGAACTTCATAACTAGGCTTTTTTTAAATCTATAAAAAAAAAATCAAATATATCTAAAATTGTATAGGTTATTGAAAATTCGTTCCTCTTATTTTTGAAAATTAGCCAGATATTCGGAATTCTCTTGTTTTATCCATGCTGTGCCATTAAATATTTTGCCCGCTAACCCCTACTTTTGTATCCATTATTTGATTACATATAATTTGAAATGCCATCTTTGAAAATCTTATAAAATCCTTGTTATTTTTTAATCGTTTTTCGAAAGAAAAAGGGTGTCAATGTTAAATGTATGAAATATCTTAAGAGAATTATTTCCCGCCAAATTTTCTATGGCTTATATCTCGAAAATAAGCACACGGACCCTTAATTTTTTTCTGCTTTGTTATTTTCTTTATTTATAAACTATAAATTTAAAACAGTCTTTTAAAAAGCTTGTTATTTTAAAAAATGGTAGCGGAGATCCTTTAGTATATATTGTAAATAAGGGTTACGGCAATATCAAAATATGGTCAGCCATAAAAAGTCTCCAGCATAAACAAGTTGAAATTAGAATTTAAAGAAACGATTAAATATTTAAATACAAAAAAAATAAAATCATATTAAGATAATGGCAAACAAGAACATAAGTGTTGGGAAAGACAAAGAAGACAATCGCAAAGGTAAAATTGTTTAATGAGCATAAAGACATCTCTATAAAGTTTCCGTAAGTGGACGAAAATTTGAAATCAAAATGTTGAAAACCAAATCACAATAGCATAGTACGTAATATACCGTTTGGTAATTGTGTTTGGTGTTCACTTGGACCTGTAAATACATTAGTTTATGAGTTGCATTATCATAATTATAAATGAAATGTTTACAAAACTTACAGTTTTTATTTAAACTACGGATTTTGTATCCCTGGAGTAGATGACCGTAGCTGTGTTTGGCAAAAACTTTGGAAATTTTGTGTCGTTTTTCACATTTGTACTTTATTTGGCCTTTCTAACTTTTTGATTGGAGCGTCACTGATAATGGTTTTTTTTTCGTTTGTTAGCGAAACGCTCGTATTGCGTGTAAACTTTTAATCTAGCATTTTTCTGTGTAGTTTGGAGACTGTCTTATTGCCGTATATTCCACATTTCCTTGGATTCATTCTGAACTCGCTATCATATATTTATCTAGATGTTTGCAATTATGAAGGCCATCCATATTAATTACTGAGTAACTTTTTTCCATGTGTAGCATTGCTGCATTGTAAGAATGCATTCTACTTTTAATGTAAAACCAGTTTTTATGAATGGAATTTTTGTCTAATTTGCCAATTTAATAATAAAGACTAGGCAAAATCGGGTCTTTATTTTTGCTTTGTCAAATGAAAAGGGTTAACTTCTTCTAACTTAAAAAAAAAATAAATTGATTTTTACACTTCTTAGAATGTAGCAAGAGAATAACATTCATAAAATAAAGTGGAAATAGATATGTCTATGCTAATATTAATACGTAAAATAGTTCGTTAATTTGCCAGCAAAAGGAGAACAAAAAAGAAAAAAACAAAAAATACATGAAGAACTTTAGAATAAAGCAAGAAACCAGGTTGACAACAACATTGCTTAACGCCCATCTCATATCTAAAAATGAATCGATAGATTTATTTTACTTTTCCGATACAATAACTTGATATTAGACCGATAAAAAATTATGCAAAAACAAGAAATATTGGAATCCCCTCCAAAAACAATTGTTTAGTATTCTCCATCGTTTTTTTTTGCGGCATCGATGTTACTGAAAAACGGTTTAAACAGGGACAGAACACAATATTTTTCTTCAGATATTGGAGATTGGAAATTTAAATGGTAATTAAGATTTTTTAAATCGTTGATGTTTTAACCTTTATCTCTTTTCAGAAAACATTTCGTAATATTCAGTTAATTATTTCTATGTTTGAATGTAAACTTTTTCTTAGTCCACGCATTAAGACTTACCAGAATGCTAGCTCAACGTTGATCTGGCACCAGAATGCAAGGCAGGGATCCTTATCTTTAAAATCCATCTGCAGATGGTGCTCTTTTATATATGTATCAATACAACGTGACCAGCCACCTTGACATGTTTTTAAACCCGTATAGTTCATAGTCCATAAAAAGTTATGTAAGGTAGTTATGTAATGCAAACTTGCATATTCTTCGCATTATATAGAACTGCTTTAATTTGTTTCTGGTTTTTTTTTGGAGGATTTTTAGATTTTTGAACTCGTCAGCACTTATTTATTTGATTTTAATCTTATGAAATAAGCCACTCACCGAATTATGAATGCAATTATGTAATTGAAATATTATGCAACATGTTTGCACACTAAATGAATAAAACGTTATAACTAGTATAGTACATTTAAGACCTCAAATTGAAATTCGAGTTTCAATATTTGAATTTTGAATTTGATATTAAAAGCTCACTAATCGAAATTCGTTGTTGAACTTCAAAGAAAATCACATTTTTGGAATGTCTGTAGTAACCTGATAAAGTAAAATATGTGTTAAAAATAAAACAGTCCTGTTTTATTTTGGTAATGAATTGTTCTGTTTTGTTTATGATAAATGTCATGAAAATGCAGGACGTTCTGTCACCAGACAGTGACTTTGATTATCATGACGTTCTTTTCACTTCCTTTTGTTAACAATTCGTAATGGTTTGATTAACTAAATACACCTTGGGCCTTTTCATTTACATGATTTGAAACTATTTTCAAATTTACTATGCTAGTATTCAATATTGAATCCATATTGATTTTTGAACATGAAACATTTTGACTAACATAGACATGCATTCAATGACCATGTACACTATTTTTTACATTTGCGAACGACACTTTAATTATATTCATACTGGAACTTGAAAAGCACCCTAAATACACTTTGAACGCGAAGTTTTGTACATGTCAATTACACACCAATGCTCACATGTAGGGGCTCAATTATGAACGGAAAATGGGAATAACTTTCGTATCAGTGTTAAAGCAATCATTTAACATTTCTTAACTAATTTTTTGGTCAATGTCTGGAAAAAGAATTCTTTTCTGCATTAAACTGTCGAAGAACAAATATATATAAGTGCCTAATGATAACAACTTTATGAATATCAAATATTTGGTCTTGCTCTAAAACGTTAGTATTTGTAACGTTGAAAGCCTTTGGTTTGAGCTTGCCGACTGACAATTGTTTCAAAACACGTGTTATGCATTTGAAAGTCATACCATTAGCATTTTTGTATTGTTGAATGAAACCGTGCATCAACATCGTGAATTATCTATTTCCATTGAAAATGATATAGCTGAATTCGATAGAAATATAGAAAATAGAAATTTCAGACAATACATGGGTCTAATAGTATAAGATCAAGACAAACATTTAGGAAATTAGACCCAAAAAAATAGGAGTTTCTTTTTGATTAGTAAGAATGTTATTTTTTTTTAACTATGCATATCAAAGTTTAAGAATTCTACATTAAATATCCCGGTGTCACAAAAGAAAAATGATACCAAAAGAACAATAAAATTCATAGGTCAAACAGAAACCGAAAACACAATGTAAAAATCCAAAAGCACCGAAAGCAATGAAAAGACAAATACACTAGCTAATGAATAGTTAAATGTTCGCGTACGGTAATTTTTCGAAGTAAAATATAAACGGTAGATAAAGCAAAATTATTCCAACGAGACATTTTCCCGATAAACGACATATACTCCATATACAGGCGCTGCTTGAATGTTTCTTACCTAGGTTTCTATCTGCACTTTTTGTAATCTTAGCTTCGCGGCGTTTTTGTTTTGGAATTAAACTTTGACGGACGACCCAATGCAAAGGAGAAGCGAAAAATGGCTAGAAAAAGAAAAATATCAACTATCAAACAACTACACAAAACACACAACATAGAAAACGAAAGACTGAGCAACACGAACCTCACCAAAAACTGGGTAGATCTCCGGTGCTCCGGAAAGATAAGCAGATTCTTCTCGAAATGTGACAACCATTGTGTTGCATATGTTAGTACAAACCCCGTAATAAGTCTAATTCGGTAGGTCACATTCGGGGAAAAGGGGCTTGGTCTTATAGCTTCACTGTGAGCAAAAACCCTCAATCAAGGAAATCATGATAGAAAATACAAGCCCTAAAATAAACGTATCAACTGAGAGAAATATACTCCGTATGCAGGCGCTGCTGGAATGTTGCTACATGGAAATGGAAAGTTCGCAAATGGGAGGCTGGAATCATATCTTTTGTCGTAAAGTTTTGTTTTCAACTGATCCTCAATATCTAGATGTAAGTCAGGATATGAGGCAAACTTATATGTATCTGGTATCAAGCATTGATAATATAAACACAAAGACTTTGTCAACATGACACTAAGGACTATTCTTTTTGTAAATAATGCTGTTAACGCATTATACTTGATACGATAACGTAGGGACAGTTCTCATTATGACTTTTTAAGTAGATATTTACACAACTGCGCAAACAAGGTTATGAGGGAGAAAAAATGAATTAGCAATTTCTAGTTCTAATGTCGTCATTACTCACTGTCTGAATTCCCTGTACTATTACTTAATTACTAGAGTGATCTTAATTAAGATATTACAGCATATCTCATGTCTTTATATTCTGATACAAATTGCTAAATAGTGAAAAGGTTTCCTTCATATCTCAATATTTTTTCAGCGGAAAATATAGAAAAAAAAATCTTTATCATAATTTAAACTCAAGTTCAAAAACCGTCATGTAAAGTTGGCCTTTAAATGGTTTCGGCTATCCTATTGATGTTTTCGATTTTAAAAATCATCATGTATTATTTCATCCCTGACTTTCAATCGTTTTTAATATAAGCCTTTCCGATAATGACAAATACAGTAAAACCGCTGTAGTCACTTAATTTTCGCCAGAGGAAGAAGAGTTGCGAATGTAAATGTACATATGGTTCAGTTCCTACTACAAATATTATCAACTTTGTATTATTCATCACAGTCAGCTATAGTAATGGAATCAATGATTATTTGAGCTTAGACTATTGCGAATAATGGTTATGGCTGTATAAGTATTCTTACCTAATTTCTCTTTTTGTTTGTTTACGAAATGAGATGATGGATCTTAAAGGGTTTTTGTTCCTGTCTCTAGACAATATCATTTATAAAAACAAATTCACTGAAATATAATTAGAGTTGAGTTGTCGTGAGAACAACCGATGGTCTTTCTATCCTAATGAAATTCACTTCTGACAATAAAATTTGTATTAAGAACAGTAGGCCTGGTTCAAAAAGATGACTTATCTCACAATTATTCCCAAAATTTGGAAATTTAGACTTTACATAAGAAATGTTATGAAGCCTCTTCAGATAAAATCACGTCCGGAGGCAAGAAATAGCCTACTTTACCCTGATTAAGAAAATATATGGTTTCTATATATTTTGATTCTAATATAAGGGATAAGTTGCTGCTTCCATTTTATGAAATATCACTTTCGGTTCCAGATATGTTACTTAACAGTAGTTTCAAAAAGGATGGTATAAGGTACTTTTAATAGAAAAACAAAGGATAGGGGTATCTATCCATGAAACGAAATCCGTACATACACAGCAAAAAAGGAGAGAAAAAAAAACACACACAACACATAAAGCAAAGGAACAGCTCTTTAATTGCTGTTCTTCATCTCAAAGTCACAGTGAGGCCTACAACACGGAGCATGAAATTAATGTAAAAATGGCTAT
The DNA here is from genome assembly GCF_021869535.1 of Mytilus californianus. Lineage (NCBI taxonomy): Eukaryota > Metazoa > Mollusca > Bivalvia > Mytilida > Mytilidae > Mytilus > Mytilus californianus. The sequence goes on from NW_026262712.1 coordinate 30,387,322, forward strand.
TTTCATTTACACAAGGTCACTTTAGTTTGTCATTTTAAAGGTCATATGTCTTCCAATCTAATGCATAAGACCCCATGGCTTTATCATGTATCAATATCACATTATAGTAAATGAAAAATGTATAATTGACCTTTGAACTTGACCTCAAATAAAATTAAAATATCATTGTTCATGTATCTCAAGATACAAACTCTTTCGCATATATAAAAATAAGTAGATGTGGTATAATTGCAAATGAGACAGCTATCCACTAAAAATAAACTGAATATAAGCAATTATAAACCGTTCGTCCTTCAACAATGAAAAAACCCCATACCGTTTAATCAGCTATAATAGGCTCCGACATGAAAAACATAAAACAATTCAATTGACAACAAAAAAAATAGGAGTTTCTTTTTGATTAGTAAGAATGTTATTTTTTTTTAACTATGCATATCAAAGTTTAAGAATTCTACATTAAATATCCCGATGTCACAAAAGAAAAATGATACCAAAAAGAACAATAAAATTCATAGGTCAAACAGAAACCGAAAACACAATGTAAAAATCCGAAAGCACCGAAAGCAATGAAAAGACAAATACACTAGCTAATGAATAGTTAAATGTTCGCGTATGGTAATTTTTTCGAAGTAAAATATATGCGGTAGATAAAGCAAAATTATTCCAACGAGACATTTTCCCGATAAACGACATATACTCCATATACAGGCGCTGCTTGAATGTTTCTTACCTAGGTTTCTATCTGCACTTTTTGTAATCTTAGCTTCGCGGCGTTTTTGTTTTGGAATTAAACTTTGACGGACGACCCAATGCAAAGGAGAAGCGAAAAATGGCTAGAAAAAGAAAAATATCAACTATCAAACAACTACACAAAACACACAACATAGAAAACGAAAGACTGAGCAACACGAACCTCACCAAAAACTGGGTAGATCTCCGGTGCTCCGGAAAGATAAGCAGATTCTTCTCGAAATGTGACAACCATTGTGTTGCATATGTTAGTACAAACCCCGTAATAAGTCTAATTCGGTAGGTCACATTCGGGGAAAAGGGGCTTGGTCTTATAGCTTCACTGTGAGCAAAAACCCTCAATCAAGGAAATCATGATAGGAAATACAAGCCCTAAAATAAACGTATCAACTGAGAGAAATATACTCCGTATGCAGGCGCTGCTGGAATGTTGCTACATGGAAATGGAAAGTTCGCAAATGGGAGGCTGGAATCATATCTTTTGTCGTAAAGTTTTGTTTTCAACTGATCCTCAATATCTAGATGTAAGTCAGGATATGAGGCAAACTTATATGTATCTGGTATCAAGCATTGATAATATAAACACAAAGACTTTGTCAACATGACACTAAGGACTATTCTTTTTGTAAATAATGCTGTTAACGCATTATACTTGATACGATAACGTAGGGACAGTTCTCATTATGACTTTTTAAGTAGATATTTACACAACTGCGCAAACAAGGTTATGAGGGAGAAAAAATGAATTAGCAATTTCTAGTTCTAATGTCGTCATTACTCACTGTCTGAATTCCCTGTACTATTACTTAATTACTAGAGTGATCTTAATTAAGATATTACAGCATATCTCATGTCTTTATATTCTGATACAAATTGCTAAATAGTGAAAAGGTTTCCTTCATATCTCAATATTTTTTCAGCGGAAAGTATAGAAAAAAAAATCTTTATCATAATTTAAACTCAAGTTCAAAAACCGTCATGTAAAGTTGGCCTTTAAATGGTTTCGGCTATCCTATTGATGTTTTCGATTTTAAAAATCATCATGTATTATTTCATCCCTGACTTTCAATCGTTTTTAATATAAGCCTTTCCGATAATGACAAATACAGTAAAACCGCTGTAGTCACTTAATTTTCGCCAGAGGAAGAAGAGTTGTGAATGTAAATGTACATATGGTTCAGTTCCTACTACAAATATTATCAACTTTGTATTATTCATCACAGTCAGCTATAGTAATGGAATCAATGATTATTTGAGCTTAAACTATTGCGAATAATGGTTATGGCTGTATAAGTATTCTTACCTAATTTCTCTTTTTGTTTGTTTACGAAATGAGATGATGGATCTTAAAGGGTTTTTGTTCCTGTCTCTAGACAATATCATTTATAAAAACAAATTCACTGAAATATAATTAGAGTTGAGTTGTCGTGAGAACAACCGATGGTCTTTCTATCCTAATGAAATTCACTTCTGACAATAAAATTTGTATTAAGAACAGTAGGCCTGGTTCAAAAAGATGACTTATCTCACAATTATTCCCAAAATTTGGAAATTTAGACTTTACATAGGAAATGTTATGAAGCCTCTTCAGATAAAATCACGTCCGGAGGCAAGAAATAGCCTACTTTACCCTGATTAAGAAAATATATGGTTTCTATATATTTTGATTCTAATATAAGGGATAAGTTGCTGCTTCCATTTTATGAAATATCACTTTCGGTTCCAGATATGTTACTTAACAGTAGTTTCAAAAAGGATGGTATAAGGTACTTTTAATAGAAAAACAAAGGATAGGGGTATCTATCCATGAAACGAAATCCGTACATACACAGCAAAAAAGGAGAGAAAAAAAAAACACACACAACACATAAAGCAAAGGAACAGCTCTTTAATTGCTGTTCTTCATCTCAAAGTCACAGTGAGGCCTACAACACGAAGCATGAAATTAATGTAAAAATGGCTATTTTCATTTACACAAGGTCACTTTAGTTTGTCATTTTAAAGGTCATATGTCTTCCAATCTAATGCATAAGACCCCATGGCTTTATCATGTATCAATATCACATTATAGTAAATGAAAAATGTATAATTGACCTTTGAACTTGACCTCAAATAAAATTAAAATATCATTGTTCATGTATCTCAAGATACAAACTCTTTCGCATATATAAAAATAAGTAGATGTGGTATAATTGCAAATGAGACAGCTATCCACTAAAAATAAACTGAATATAAGCAATTATAAACCGTTCGTCCTTCAACAATGAAAAAACCCCATACCGTTTAATCAGCTATAATAGGCTCCGACATGAAAAACATAAAACAATTCAATTGACAACCACTGAACTACATGCTCTTAACTTTGGATAAGCATATTAAGAATGTGGCGGTGATAAACATGTTTATGAGCGCTCAACCTAACCTAACCTAAACTAGGACAGTAGTATTACAGCAGCATAAGAACAAACTATAAACTACAAACTATGTATGGTTGAGAAATTGTATTAATTTCAAATATATATAAGATGGAAACTCCAATAAAAAGACACTGAAACACTTCGAATCACTCTGATTCAAACATAAAATTCTCTGAAACTGACATTATCAAGATGCTTGATTTCTTGATTGACAACATATTTGTTACGTTTGCAGGACGTGTTTTTCAACAGACTGTCGGAATTCCAATAAGAACCAATTGTGCCCCTCTTCTTGCCGACTTGTTTCTTTATTATTATGAGGCTGACGTCATACAGGAACTTCTTAGGAAGAAAGATAAGAAGTTAGCAATATCCTTTAAACTCTACGTTCCGCTATATAGATGATGTTCTCTCACTAAATAATACAAAATTTGGTGACTATGTTGAACGAATCTATCCCATCGAACTAAAGATAAAGGATACTACAGATACAGTTAAGTCTGCCTCATATCTTGACTTACATCTAGAAATTGACAATGAAGGTCGGTTGAAAACAAAACTTTACGACAAAAGAGATGATTTCAGCTTCCCAATTGTAAACTTTCAATTTCTATGTAGCAACATTCCAGCAGCGCCTGCATACAGAGTATATATCTCCCAATTGATACGATATTCCCGTGCTTGTGTTTCCTATCATGATTTCCTTGATAGAGGATTGCTGCTAATAAGGAAGCTATTAAGCCAAGAGTTCCAGATGGTGAAGTTGAAATCATCCCTTCGTAAATTTTACGGACGCCATCACGAGTTGGTTGACCGTTATGGAATAACCATTTCACAGATGATATCGGATATGTTCCTTACGTCGTAACAACAATACCCTTCCCTTTTCACGAATGTGACCTACCGAATTAGACTATTTACCGGATTTGTAATAACATAAGCAACACGATGGGTGCCACATGTGGAGCAAGATCTGCTTACCCTTCCGGAGCACCTGAGATCACCCCCAGTTTTTGGTGGGGTTCGTGTTGCTTAGTCTTTAGTTTTCTATGTTGTGTCATCTGTACTATTATTTGTCTGTTTGTCTCTTTATTTTTGGCCATGGCGTTGTCAGTTTGTTTTCGATCTATGAGTTTGACTGTCCCTCTGGTATCTTTCGTCCCTCTTTTTTCGACTCAAAACTATTTAAATACAGAACAAATTGTAAATTAAATCATCAGCTTGTCATTGAAAATTTATATCATAATGAACATTTTTCAGATCTGTCGGACACGTATGTCCTCTTTGCTAATACTTTGAACTTATCAATATGTTGAATGAAAATAAAATTTTCGTCAACATCCTGGCAATGATGAGTTGTACGGTGGTGGCGCTTTTTGGATCTGTCAGATTCATACGTCTTGATTTCAAGTACTACACAACCTATGCACCTCTCCTGGCCGACCTTTTCCTATTTTGATATGAGTCCGCGTTCCTTCAGACACAAAGACAAGAAGAATTAAGAACCTAGATCATTTAATGCCACATACAGGTATATAGATGATGTTCTTTCCGTAAATTATCCAAACTTTTATGATTGGATTCTATAGATATATCCTCCTGAACTGGAGATAAAATAAACCACAGACACAGCTTCCTCTGCCTCATTTCTAGACATTTACCTCAAATTTGACAACAACGGTCATCATAGTACCCGAATCTATGACAAACGAGACCATTCATAATTATAAATGTTCCTCACTTTAGCAGCAATAAACCAACTTCACTTGCGTATGGAGTAACAATTTCCCAATTATCGATATTCAAAAGCTTGCAGCTGCTCCTCAGAAATAAATGGGAGATTTAGCTAGCTATATCTAAACCCAGGTTTAACAACCCACAATTTTCTTTGGAAATACCTGTACCAAGTCATGCAGCATATAACAATCGTGTTTCACTCGTTCGGGTTGTTTGATAAGTTTGATTTTGTCAGTTTTATTGGACTGCGTCCTTTTTGAATTTATAAGTTTGGTATTTGTTAGGCTTTTTTTACATTATGAGTTGGTGTTTGCTCTTGGACAGATAAAATATTTTGATCGGTGGGATACATTGGTATCTTGTTCATTTATTTTATCATGAAGTGTTTTGTAGACTTGATTTTTATTCAGTAGTTTTTCGTTTTGTTTGGCCATGGTGTTGTTGACTTTTTTGACTCATGATTTTTTATTGCCCCATTGCCTCTTTGTAACTGGGCCATTGAAATAACACGGACAAATGTGTAAATTGTATTTGATTAAAATTTAAAGTTCAGTTATTCTATTAACTAATTTGATGCAGACGAAGAAAACCATTAATTTGATTTTATAAAACGTTTCCAGTGTCTGAGCAGAAAGTTGATAAACCATGGTGATACCAAAGAACGTCTCGTCCTTTTTTAAAAAGTTCATCGGAAGATACCAAGACCTTGTTGATAAATATTCCATGTCAACCTCACAAATAATACATGGTGGTCTTGAAGTATAGATTCTAGGTACTGACGTTGTTTGTCATCTTAATTACGTGTTATAGTGTTTTTTATTTGTCTTTGTATCCTTTTGGTGTGGCTCGGTACTTATGCATCCCGCCAATAGGTTGTGCTATACATTTTTTTTTGCTTATGTGCTTTGTCTATATGCCATTTTGTTTTTCTTTGTTGACATATTTGTTTGTTTTTATAGTGATAAAGATTATAACACAATGTTGACTGCTGTATCCCTATTTTTGACATTGTTTATCTATTATGTCTGTCTGTTTTGTTCACACATTGTTTTCAACATAATGGAATTTTATGTGACTGTTATACAAGTGAGAGGTTTAGCTAACTATCAAACCAGGTTTAAGGTTAAATTCATCATATTCTACATCAGGAAAAATCTGTACCAAGTTAGGATTATGACAGTTGTTTTCCATTTGTTTTATGTGTTCGAGCTTTGGATTTTGCCATTTGATAAGGGACTGTCTGATTTTAATTTTCCTTGGATTTCTGTATTTTTTTTAATTTACTTTTTGTTTCTTAATTTACATTATTTTCCGAACCCTTTGGGAAAGCCCTGCATTTCGATCTTTTAAATGGATGAACATTGGTGAGTTTCTACACAATGTATCATATTATTACACATCCTTGTTGATCTACAGATCGATAGTTTTGTAAACAAGTTATTTTTGGGGATTTTATGATTTTTTTTATTAGCTATTCGGACTTTTATACAGATAAAGTAATTAAGGAAGGCAGCAGTTTAATTTATGAATTCGTTCGTGCATATTTCTTTTGAACTAATGAAATATTGATGATGCAAATGAGCTCTTTCGCCATCTTGGATATTTATGTACGCAAACATTGATTTCGAATATGTAAATATATCGCACACATTATCGGAACATTATGTAGTATTCCCCAACAGCGTTTACGATAAATATTCTAAGCAACGTTTATATTTCAACTATGACAACTATTGTCGAAAGTCGGAACTTCTGCAAGCTTTATTCGGAAGTTGTTCCGATTTTTCGTTATCGTCGTCCTACATATTGACATCATTCCTAAAGATAAGATACTAATACACAGCTTTATTTCACGTCTCATTCAAATAACCCAAAGTTAGTCGTAACTTATGCAAGCCTTATTCGGAAGATGTTTCGTCTATTCGTTCTCGTCGTCTTATAAATTGACATCGTTCCTAAAGTTTTGATATTATCCAACAGCTTTATTTCACGTCTCACCCAAGCTTAATGAAATGACTCAAAGTAAGCAACTGGCTTTAATTTAGCGCAATGTAGTGTACGTTGTAAGAAAATTGGTGGATTGTATTTATATCGTTGTTAGGAAGGTGTTTCGTTTATTTGTTCTCATCGTCCTATAAATTGACACCGTTCCTAAAGTTTTGATACTATTACACAGCATTATTTCATGTCTAACTCAAGCGTTAACAAATGGCCTAAAGTTACAACCTGGCTTTAATTCAGCGCAACGTAGTGCGAGTTGTAATGGCATTAGTGTAGGCACAGTTGACAAATTGCAAAACAATGCAGCTTCAGATTTAACAACCCACATTATACAGTTTAAGCCCTAAATGATCATTTTACAAATGAGGGAAGTAACCTTAGTGATGCAATCTTAAAACCAGAAACATTAGAATGTTATATTGTTAATTTGATATGAGGTTTTTCAAATGAATTATAATTTTGTAAATGTTGTTTGTGTTTGAAATTTTTTCACGAACAATATACATGTTACAATTATCACTCATAGGGTCCTATTTTCATATCTCTAAATCATATTCACCTTTTCAGTCCCGCGTAAAGCTGTGACATATATTTAAGAATATATAATTAAGGGTTATCTTGTCATGAGATATTATCTTTAACGATTGTAAATTTAATAAAGTATTACATATCAGTATAATATCATTGACTACAAAGAAAATGAATAAATTATGTCTATTTATAAAAATTGAAGTCATAATATTTTTCGATGGTAAATAAATCATTTTGCAGTAAATAAATTCATAATATATTCATCATAAAAATACATAACCGTATAAATTGAAGTCACAACTTAATATTTACGATTAAATAGCCTTTTTTCGTCAGGTATATTCACCCGTTTTATATTTCCAAAAAAATATCAAGATTGAATTTCATAACTAATCAAGCTAATATATTGGATTGTAAAGTACTTTCTGCTTGTAACATTTTGAACTTAACATCGTCTGAAAAGTCTGAAAAGTCTGAACTAAAAACTTAAGCCTCGTTAAGGTGGTACATAACACTACAGGGAGATAACTCTTTAAAAATCAGCTGAACGTTTTAATCACGTTCTATTGTTAAGGAAATATTAAGCTTCTCAATGATCAAAATTAATGTTTGTCAAACTGCAATATATCCAATGAAATTTTTCCGATAAAGGGTGTGGTTCAAGTTTTTTAAAAAATTTTGTTTTTTTGTCAAAAAGTCAAGGTAAATATTTTGTCAAAATTTATGAAAATTAAACGAGTCAGATTAATTTTAGTCAAGGTGTTTGGTACCATCTTACGAGCTTATTTTTTCATATATTTTCAACTTGTAAATTTAGTACCGTTCAGACGTCTTGCCTGCAGTTAATCCAGTATATTCAGATAGTTCAGTATGTTGTAATTTCTTACAGGTAAATAATCCTGAATATTCTGAAAAAGACTGAAAATATCTTAATTGAATGAAAGCAAATTGTCTGAACAGTACTGTAGACAAATAAACCAAAAGCCTGAACATAACTCAATAATTTGTTATAATTTAACTGGTCTTTGAAAGAAGTATAAACATAAGGTTTGGAATACCTAGTTGGCTCCACCATGCCCATGTGTGTGTTCATATTCAAGAAAATACGAATATTGTGTTATCAACATTTGCTGCTTCATAATGTTTGAAAATATTTTAGAATAAGGAATATATCTCCCTCATGCAAAGCTCTGATTCCTTTCCCGACTTTTGTCCTTTCCTGGCTATACTTTTGTCTTTTTTAGTTAATAAGCTCCTCATTTTTTGATACGTTTTTCGATTTTTAAATGCTTTGGCCTTGAGCATTACCGAAGAGACATTTCTTGTCGAAATGCGCACCTGGTGCAGAAAAACAAATATAAATCCTGGTCAATTAAGATGAAAGTCACACACACTTGTTATATACGGGGTTCTAACTCAAATCTTCAATGTTGACAGGTTAGTGCTACAAATGATGAACTACCTAGACCACTCGGCCACCGATGCCTCGAAGGTATTTATGTCCTGAAAGCTCAGCAGAAATAAACATCAATGAGCCACTTTAAACGTGTCTTCAGGTTATTGCGAAAAAAAGGCCCTGATTACAGTTGCATAACATAGTATCTAATTACATGAATATGTAGACGTGTTATGATTGTCGCTGATACTAATATCCACCAGAGATACACTACCGATACTTTCTGTTTTGAATTAGTTCTGTAAATAGTGTTTCTTTCCAATCTTGTTGGCTGTTTATCCCAGAAGACATTGCAAGGAACGTATCAAAGTACTGCTGAAATAGTTAGAAATAATGGACAATTATGAAAAAATGGAGAATCTTTTCCCTGATGTATAGCTCTTATAACATACCCGGGTTTGTTATTTTTGTTAAATTTCTTATCTATTCCATTTAACCCTCCTTAATTTTTCCTTAATCTGTTCTTATTTTTTTTCCATTAAGCAGCTTAATATTTGAAGAACATGATACACTTTGTAAAAATCTGGTACTTCGATATTGAATCAAAAAATTAAAACCAAATCTTGTATAAAAGAACAGATCTTAATCGACTGCAAGCGAATTGTTTGAACAGTACTGAATTTCCGCAGTGGATAAGTCTGGAAATTGACTACAAAACGGTACATGAATTAATAATTTTTTGTTCAGTCTTTCAAAAGCTGTTCCGATAAAAATGAACGTTTCTAATCAAAATGACACTTATGATTGGTTCCAATTTTCAACTCAAACTTTAGTGCAAAACATTATTCTAGACGAGTTTAAAAAATAATTTCAATTTTCTATAAATTTTACAAATAATATTCTCAGAATAATACTTAATATACTTATGTTACAATAATGTATTCTAGAGACTCTAACGGATGAGAGCATTTCAAACCTGTGAGGACCTCTACCCCAGAAAATTGCTTTACTCATTTGCTTCGAGTATCTGTAAACTTGAAATTTCTTACACAGTGTCTCACTATAATTTTTTTCATGTAATCTTAAAGAAAGAATCATTTAAACTGATACAATAGTTTTGATTGATACAGTACTCAAAAATGATGTGGTGTGTTTTCAAGAACAACATTACTTTATATATAACTCTAAATTTAAATATACACGACGATTATTCAAACCAAAAAAGTATATACGAAAAATATAATTGTTTTAACTTATACTTATTCGCCTTTTCTTTAAAGGATGTTCGCTACTCTTGTTTTTGATTTTTTGTCAGATATTCGGAATCCTCTAGTTTTATCAATGTAGACATTTATAAAAAAAAATTGTCCGCTAACTAGATATAAGAAGATGTGGTATGAGTGCCAATGAGACAACTCTCCATCCAAGTCACAACCCCTTCTTTTCATAATTTTATAACATATAGTTTAAAACTCTATTTTTGAAAATCTTATGAATTCCTTGTTATTTTTTCATCGTTTTTGAAGGAAAAAAAAGTCCCAATGTTAAATGTATGAAAAATCTATAGAGAATAATTTCCCGGCTTATTTTTAATTAATTATATCTCAAAAACAAGGACACTGACCTATCACTTTTTTTCTAATTTTTAAGTTACCTTATTTATATAACAGAGGAGCAAATATCCTTAATTTATATAACATAATCAAATCAAAAGCAATATCAATCACATCCAAAAGACTATTTTCATATTACCGACTTTTGACTCCGAAGTTTATATTTTTTCGACAGGTTATCTACTCTGTGGTAGGACATCCTGGTACCAAGTCAAGTAAGAGCAACGTAAAGAAGTAAAATCAAGCTTTCAATCGGTACAATTTTTGGGGAAAATTAACTGCTTCATATTTTCTTTACACGACAAAATCATGGGAAAACTGTAAACTTTCCCCTCAAATTACACCTATTATATGCTTGATTTTACTTATTTTGGTTGCTCTTACTTGACCGAGTACTAGGATGTCTTACCACAGAAAAGGTAACCTGTCGAAAAATTATATAATCCGGAGTCAAAAGTCGATAATATAAAAATAGTCTATTGAAAAATTAAGAAAGGGAAATATCGTGATTAGATCGTGTTGATGTTCATAAATAAAGTAAGTAAAAGCTAATTGGAAATTAATAATTAAAAAGCACTATTTTTTTGATTCGCTAAATGCTGAGTATAATCTTCCGATTACATCATAAGAAATCAACGCGTTTAATTTGTTCATTTATATATATATAACAAGAAATTTGTTTTGCATGCACACGTATAAAAATTGCGGTTTTTATCCAACGCAATCATAGGTTTGAACGTTGTTTTCAATTTAGTCTTATTTATATTTTTTCGTTTGAGCTTGTATTATATTTGCCTTCGGGTTTATATGATCCGTTCATCCTATTTTGACTCCTCAAAATTCAAGAGTCTATCCTAAATTGATGTAAATTGTATGGCTTTCCAAATACCGTTTCGATTCCTAACATCACTGAAGAGACATTAATTGTCGAAATCCGGATATGGTGTACAAAAACCTTTGCACCTTTTGTTTGCGGTATATCATCTTTTCCGCAAATTTGTTGTTTTTCTGTTTAGTATTAAATTTATAATTAAGATCCATTTATTACATCGGTGATCGGTTTATTTGGCAATCGCCAATGGCAGTCAGCAGGGTTTAAGAACATTTGTTGTTCGACCTGTTAGTCAAATGCATTTTGTTAAAATATACTTTTTCACTTTTTTGGGCTTTTGGAAAATGTTGTTTGTGCTGTATTTAGACCCCTCTAACATGAAATTTGTTTTGCATGAACACGTATAAAAATTGCGGTTTTTATCCAACGCAATCATAGGTTTGAACGTTGTTTTCAATTTAGTCTTATTTATATTTTTTCGTTTGAGCTTGTATTATATTTGCCTTCGGGTTTATATGATCCGTTCATCCTATTTTGACTCCTCAAAATTCAAGAGTCTATCCTAAATTGATGTAAATTGTATGGCTTTCCAAATACCGTTTCGATTCCTAACATCACTGAAGAGACATTAATTGTCGAAATCCGGATATGGTGTACAAAAACCTTTGCACCTTTTGTTTGCGGTATATCATCTTTTCCGCAAGTTTATTGTTTTTCTGTTTAGTATTAAATTTATAATTAAGATCCATTTATTACATCGGTGATCGGTTTATTTGGCAATCGCCAATGGCAGTCAGCAGGGTTTAAGAACATTTGTTGTTCGACCTGTTAGTCAAATGCATTTTGTTAAAATATACTTTTTCACTTTTTTGGGCTTTTGGAAAATGTTGTTTGTGCTGTATTTAGACCCCTCTAACATGAAATTTGTTTTGCATGAACACGTATAAAAATTGCGGTTTTTATCCAACGCAATCATAGGTTTGAACGTTGTTTTCAATTTAGTCTTATTTATATTTTTTCGTTTGAGCTTGTATTATATTTGCCTTCGGGTTAATATGATCCGTTCATCCTATTTTGACTCCTCAAAATTCAAGAGTCTATCCTAAATTGATGTAAATTGTATGGCTTTCCAAATACCGTTTCGATTCCTAACATCACTGAAGAGACATTAATTGTCGAAATCCGGATATGGTGTACAAAAACCTTTGCACCTTTTGTTTGCGGTATATCATCTTTTCCGCAAGTTTATTGTTTTTCTGTTTAGTATTAAATTTATAATTAAGATCCATTTATTACATCGGTGATCCGTTTATTTGGCAATCACCAATGGCAATCAGCAGGGTTTAAGAACATTTGTTGTTCGACCTGTTAGTCAAATGCATTTTGTTAAAATATACTTTTTCACTTTTTTGGGCTTTTGGAAAATGTCGTTTGTGCTGTATTTAGACCCCTCTAACAAGAAATTTGTTTTGCATGAATACGTATAAAAATTGCGGTTTTTATCCAACGCAATCATAGGTTTGAACGTTGTTTTCAATTTAGTCTTATTTATATTTTTTCGTTTGAGCTTGTATTATATTTGCCTTCGGGTTTATATGATCCGTTCATCCTATTTTGACTCCTCAAAATTCAAGAGTCTATCCTAAATTGATGTAAATTGTATGGCTTTCCAAATACCGTTTCGATTCCTAACATCACTGAAGAGACATTAATTGTCGAAATCCGGATATGGTGTACAAAAACCTTTGCACCTTTTGTTTGCGGTATATCATCTTTTCCGCAAGTTTATTGTTTTTCTGTTTAGTATTAAATTTATAATTAAGATCCATTTATTACATCGGTGATCTGTTTATTTGGCAATCGCCAATGGCAGTCAGCAGGGTTTAAGAACATTTGGTGTGCGACCTGTTAGTCAAATGCATTTTGTTAAAATATACTTTTTCACTTTTTTGGGCTTTTGGAAAATGTTGTTTGTGCTGTATTTAGACCCCTCTAACAAGACATTTGTTTTGCTTGAACACGTATAAAAATTGCGGTTTTTATCCAGCGCAATCATAGGTTTGAACGTTGTTTTCAATTTAGTCTTATTTATATTTTTTCGTTTGAGCTTGTATTATATTTGCCTTCGGGTTTATATGATCCGTTCATCCTATTTTGACTCCTCAAAATTCAAGAGTCTATCCTAAATTGATGTAAATTGTATGGCTTTCCAAATACCGTTTCGATTCCTAACATCATTGAAGAGACAATAATTGTCGAAAACCGGATATGGTGTACAAAAACCTTTGCACCTTTTGTTTGCGGTATATCATCTTTTCCGCAAGTTTATTGTTTTTCTGTTTAGTATTAAATTTATAATTAAGATCCATTTATTACATCGGTGATCCGTTTATTTGGCAATCGCCAATGGCAGTCAGCAGGGTTTAAGAACATTTGTTGTTCGACCTGTTAGTCAAATGCATTTTGTTAAAATATACTTTTTCACTTTTTTGGGCTTTTGGAAAATGTTGTTTGTGCTGTAATTAGACCCCTCTAACAAGAGATTTGTTTTGCATGCACACGTATAACAATTGCGGTTTTTATCCAACGCAATCATAGGTTTGAACGTTGTTTTCAATTTAGTCTTATTTATATTTTTTCGTTTGAGCTTGTATTATATTTGCCTTCGGGTTTATATGATCCGTTCATCCTATTTTGACTCCTCAAAATTCAAGAGTCTATCCTAAATTGATGTAAATTGTATGGCTTTCCAAATACCGTTTAGATTCCTAACATCACTGAAGAGACATTAATTGTCGAAATCCGGATATGGTGTACAAAAACCTTTGCACCTTTTGTTTGCGGTATATCATCTTTTCCGCAAGTTTATTGTTTTTCTGTTTAGTATTAAATTTATAATTAAGATCCATTTATTACATCGGTGATCGGTTTATTTGGCAATCGCCAATGGCAGTCAGCAGGGTTTAAGAACATTTGTTGTTCGACCTGTTAGTCAAATGCATTTTGTTAAAATATACTTTTTCACTTTTTTGGGCTTTTGGAAAATGTTGTTTGTGCTGTATTTAGACCCCTCTAACAAGAAATTTGTTTTGCATGCACACGTATAAAAATTGCGGTTTTTATCCAACGCAATCATAGGTTTGAACGTTGTTTTCAATTTAGTCTTATTTATATATTTTCGTTTGAGCTTGTATTATATTTGCCTTCGGGTTTATATGATCCGTTCATCCTATTTTGACTCCTCAAAATTCAAGAGTCTATCCTAAATTGATGTAAATTGTATGGCTTTCCAAATACCGTTTCGATTCCTAACATCACTGAAGAGACATTAATTGTCGAAATCCGGATATGGTGTACAAAAACCTTTGCACCTTTAGTTTGCGGTATATCATCTTTTCCGCAAGTTTATTGTTTTTCTGTTTAGTATTAAATTTATAATTAAGATCCATTTATTACATCGGTGATCCGTTTATTTGGCAATCGCCAATGGCAGTCAGCAGGGTTTAAGAACATTTGTTGTTCGACCTGTTAGTCAAATGCATTTTGTTAAAATATACTTTTTCACTTTTTTGGGCTTTTGGAAAATGTTGTTTGTGCTGTATTTAGACCCCTCTAACAAGAAATTTGTTTTGCATGCACACGTATAAAAATTGCGGTTTTTATCCAACGCAATCATAGGTTTGAACGTTGTTTTCAATTTAGTCTTATTTATATTTTTTCGTTTGAGCTTGTAATATATTTGCCTTCGGGTTTATATGATCCGTTCATCCTATTTTGACTCCTCAAAATTCAAGAGTCTATCCTAAATTGATGTAAATTGTATGGCTTTCCAAATACCGTTTAGATTCCTAACATCACTGAAGAGACATTAATTGTCGAAATCCGGATATGGTGTACAAAAACCTTTGCACCTTTTGTTTGCGGTATATCATCTTTTCCGCAAGTTTATTGTTTTTCTGTTTAGTATTAAATTTATAATTAAGATCCATTTATTACATCGGTGATCGGTTTATTTGGCAATCGCCAATGGCAGTCAGCAGGGTTTAAGAACATTTGTTGTTCGACCTGTTAGTCAAATGCATTTTGTTAAAATATACTTTTTCACTTTTTTGGGCTTTTGGAAAATGTTGTTTGTGCTGTATTTAGACCCCTCTAACAAGAAATTTGTTTTGCATGAACACGTATAAAAATTGCGGTTTTTATCCAGCGCAATCATAGGTTTGAACGTTGTTTTCAATTTAGTCTTATTTATATTTTTTCGTTTGAGCTTGTATTATATTTGCCTTCGGGTTTATATGATCCGTTCATCCTATTTTGACTCCTCAAAATTCAAGAGTCTATCCTAAATTGATGTAAATTGTATGGCTTTCCAAATACCGTTTCGATTCCTAACATCATTGAAGAGACAATAATTGTCGAGAACCGGATATGGTGTACAAAAACCTTTGCACCTTTTGTTTGCGGTATATCATCTTTTCCGCAAGTTTATTGTTTTTCTGTTTAGTATTAAATTTATAATTAAGATCCATTTATTACATCGGTGATCCGTTTATTTGGCAATCGCCAATGGCAGTCAGCAGGGTTTAAGAACATTTGTTGTTCGACCTGTTAGTCAAATGCATTTTGTTAAAATATACTTTTTCACTTTTTTGGGCTTTTGGAAAATGTCGTTTGTGCTGTAATTAGACCCCTCTAACAAGAGATTTGTTTTGCATGCACACGTATAAAATTTGCGGTTTTTATCCAACGCAATCATAGGTTTGAACGTTGTTTTCAATTTAGTCTTATTTATATTTTTTCGTTTGAGCTTGTATTATATTTGCCTTCGGGTTTATATGATCCGTTCATCCTATTTTGACTCCTCAAAATTCAAGAGTCTATCCTAAATTGATGTAAATTGTATGGCTTTCCAAATACCGTTTAGATTCCTAACATCACTGAAGAGACATTAATTGTCGAAATCCGGATATGGTGTACAAAAACCTTTGCACCTTTTGTTTGCGGTATATCATCTTTTCCGCAAGTTTATTGTTTTTCTGTTTAGTATTAAATTTATAATTAAGATCCATTTATTACATCGGTGATCGGTTTATTTGGCAATCGCCAATGGCAGTCAGCAGGGTTTAAGAACATTTGTTGTTCGACCTGTTAGTCAAATGCATTTTGTTAAAATATACTTTTTCACTTTTTTGGGCTTTTGGAAAATGTTGTTTGTGCTGTATTTAGACCCCTCTAACAAGAAATTTGTTTTGCATGAACACGTATAAAAATTGCGGTTTTTATCCAGCGCAATCATAGGTTTGAACGTTGTTTTCAATTTAGTCTTATTTATATTTTTTCGTTTGAGCTTGTATTATATTTGCCTTCGGGTTTATTTGATCCGTTCATCCTATTTTGACTCCTCAAAATTCAAGAGTCTATCCTAAATTGATGTAAATTGTATGGCTTTCCAAATACCGTTTCGATTCCTAACATCATTGAAGAGACAATAATTGTCGAGAACCGGATATGGTGTACAAAAACCTTTGCACCTTTTGTTTGCGGTATATCATCTTTTCCGCAAGTTTATTGTTTTTCTGTTTAGTATTAAATTTATAATTAAGATCCATTTATTACATCGGTGATCCGTTTATTTGGCAATCGCCAATGGCAGTCAGCAGGGTTTAAGAACATTTGTTGTTCGACCTGTTAGTCAAATGCATTTTGTTAAAATATACTTTTTCACTTTTTTGGGCTTTTGGAAAATGTTGTTTGTGCTGTATTTAGACCCCTCTAACAAGAAATTTGTTTTGCATGCACACGTATAAAAAATGCGGTTTTTATCCAACGCAATCATAGGTTTGAACGTTGTTTTCAGTTTAGTCTTATATATATATATATATATATATATATATGTAAGCCTCAGATCTGTGTACGGCCTCAAATCTGTGTCCGTTTCTCAAATCTGTGCCCCATCGTGACGTCAATCGCTAATCTATGTCCGTTAAAAAAGATACGGCCTCAAATCTGTGTCCTTTCCTTAAATCTTTTTCCAGTTTGTTTCGCCATGCACAAATGTATGCCCGTCTAATAAGTATGGTCTTATATTTTGGGTTTTTGTTTTATTAAGTAGTTTCCAATAATTCAATGTTAAGTTGGGGTGTGTACTCCATGTGTGTGCTTAATATTTTTACATGCGTGTGTAATTATTGTATGATTTACATTTTATTGTAAAACTACAACATTTTCAAATTGTTTGCTTTTCTTGATCCCGTTAATTGTTCTGTAGTAATTATCGTCACTTCCCTTTACTCATTACGTCTTGAAATATAAATTAATAAACAACCTGAGACAAACTGACATCTGTATACAAGCAACTAAAGATACATGTACGGCCGTCAACAATGAATCAAACCCATTCTGTATCGTAAGCTATAAACACATACACTTATTTACAAACGTTTTGTTCAATGTTTCAATGTATAGATGTCATATAAAATGTTTAGGGTATAATTTATTGTGTTTAACAACGACATTTTGTACCACAACATAATTCATGTACAAATTATTGGCATAACGAGCATACATGTTACTTTCAAGATTGAAACTACACATTTTTTTTTACTTGATTACGTCTCGCTATGTCTTACGTCACCACATTTCGATAAAGGACATAGATTTGAGGCAATGCAAGGACATAGATTTGAGACAATGCAGGACATAGATTTGAGACAATAAAAGACATAGATTTGAAACAATAAAAGACATAGATTTGAGACAACAAAGGACATAAATTTGGAACGTCTATGACGCAATATTAATCAAAGTACTGAAGTACTGAACATCGGATGACCACAAGTTCTTGAGGATGGTCAAAAGCACTTGTCTCAGAAAAAAAACAACATATCTCTTTACCTGAAACTGAGGTTAATGTACAGAGATATATTTTTTTCTAGACAAGTGCGTGCGAGTATGATGAATAAATGACAGGAAATTCAACTTCACCGTAATAACTATTATATTGTAGTGATACAAATCAGTATACACTGATTTGTTATTATATATTATATTAAAATAACAGTTACATATATATATGATTTGCATCCGTTTGTATATCATTCTATTCTACTGTTCTAATAATAGTGCATTGCAAGTGCATGGTGGACATTTTTCTGTAAAAATTCGATTTTTCTAAGATTGGATACGAGTAGGCATTCATATTTTCCCGCAAAAACAATTACAGAGTTACCGGTCCTGTCGCAAAACGTTCTTTGAGATATTCTTCCGCATGCTTTAACACAATTTTTCGTTACGTGTGCATTGATATTATCAATGATTTTTTACTTATATGTATATATCTAACTACAAAACATTTTCACATTATTAATTTATGTTGTAAACAAAAATATTTTTATCAGTATTCATTGAAGAGATGTATTTATATCAAATGACAAGGAATGTTATTTTGCACTCGTTTATGTGCGCATATTTATCATGTTTATAGATCGGTTACAAACCCAAAACTAATTTACATAATGGAAATCTAGGCGATAGCAATACATCGGAATGACCTCAAGGTCATCGCGATGTAAAAAGGACATAGATTTGCGGAAAGGACATAGATTTGAGGCTGGACATAGATTTGAGGCTGGACATAGATTTGAGGCTTAAATATATATATATATATATATATATAAATTACCTTCAGCACTGTCTTACAATGAAAGAAGAGAATATAAGATAATAATTTAAATTGATAAGGATATGACACTGAAAGGTAATTGTTTGAACAATTTATTTGTTCGAAATGTCTTTCGGCTAAAAGGAGTATGTGAAATAATGACCTAATATTACCACTGTTTCTAGCTTGATTTTCAAATTAGGATTTATTAATTATTATTACGATGCAACAAGGCTATGCCATAGAATACATAGGAAAAGTTTATTCTTGTTTTAAAATTTCCGTATCAGTGTTCTTTTACGACGTAATCATTGACATCAATCTTTACTAAAGTTATTTAAATTTTAATAGAATATTTTACTAGGAACATATAGTGCATGCGTTAACATAACATAAAAATTTCTTTACTGGTTAACTAGATTAGCTAAGGACATTGCCCGAATTTAAAAACGGCATCGGTCATATTATAACTATAGTGTCTGATTCTATGTTGGTGGCCTTTTATTTATTGCCTACCGAAAATGATTTAAATTTTTGATAACATCTGTATTTTATGAACGCCAAATAAATTCTAAAAATAGTGAAGGTGTTAAAAGGCGCACGACAAGAATAATTTACACATTTTATGGGAATGTACTGACAATTTATTTGGAGGTACCTTTTTTGTAACAAAGAAGTTATATAAACATTTCAACGTCACTTTAAGTTAGAAAAATATGAGTTCATTATATGTAACACAAATAAATAACTCACATGAATATTGCAATAACACATGTAACGTAAACAAACCCATATCATTTGTATTCAATATTGGTCAATTGAGCAGAAATATGTTGCGAATAGTTTCTGCAGTTTATCAGGACGCAATGTCAATAACCACAATCTAGCTTACCTGTCGTCTGCTTGCGTGCAAGATATCAAATAAACACTTATATCAACAAATTTTACGGATAATACAGAATACAATATCATTTAAAATGCAATCTTTAAATTATTTGGCAATGCTCTACTTTTAAGGATGGACTACGGTCAGGTTAAGGAATTTTTGTCAGATGTTCGGACTCCTTGGTTTTTATCCTACGATACAGGGTAAAATATTTTGCCCCATAACACCCATGCATTTTTCTATTCATATAAAACTTCAATAGCTCGTAGAAGGTCATTTACCAAAATTTAAGCAGATTCTAGAATTCTTTTCTTTCGATTTGAGACCCAAATAATATTAATGCAAATATAAGGTAAAAGTCCAAGTCAGCCTTTTACCCGCCATTTAAAAAAAAATTGAATATCTCGAAAAGGAGCTCCATAACCTATCAATATTTTTAGCCTATTTTGTTCCTTAACTAATGCTTATAGTATCAATTTCAAATTCTAGATTTTTATAATTTCACCTAAGTACATCCTTAATGCATATCTATGAAGGAAGACCAGTAAAATTATCGGCAAATATTAAACTTTTATTTATCAAAAACATATCCTTTCAATTGATAGGTAAAACGTTTTTAAGAATTTGTACGACTTTGGCCCCCTGTAGAGTTATCGGAAAACAGTACAATTACGGGTGTAACACGAACACTTTTATGAAGTTACACGGACACTTTTTATGAATAGAGTCACTTGTGCATTCAGTGAGTTCAAAGGAACTTTATCGTACACCTTGTGACCTAATTACCTTGTTTTATGAATATAATTTACATGAAATGTGTTCATAAAAATTATATTTATTATAAAACTATATCCCAAATTGTGAAATTAAATAAAGTGTTTACGAAGTTACTGACTACAAGAGTAACTGCAACCATGAAATGTTTCCATGTACACACCTCTTGTTGATTTGCTTCGCAGTTAAGCTGAAATCTTTCAAATCGTCTTAATCGAACTATACGGAGGATTTCCCCTTATTCCTTCATGGTTAAGGAATTTGCTAAAGTCGAATTGTGATAGCAGAGAATCAGTCTCAATGTCAAATAAACTACCATCCATTTTGAAAATAGGAAGTAAAATGAAAAAAAAAACATTGTGTCACGTAATCATTACTTGGGTGTCTTCGAATATCACATTACTGTAATGAAACATAAAATTAAACCAAATGAAATTTATTTCCAAAATAGGTGGATCAAAAATTTTAACGGGACAAAATCAATTAGTATTAATTACATATTTCCCATAAAAGAAACAGATACAGCCTTTTTTTATTTATATATTTTGTTCATTAATTTATTGATTTTCACAATATTTATACATGTTGTATTTACGTTTGCCTTATTACTCTTTCTTATTTCATTTGCATACGTCGTTGAATTTTTAAATGTCTTAATCTGTTATTCAATTTTTTGTTTTTATCTTTTATTTTGTGTTTTCTTTTTTATGGGGAGAAATAAGCCGGGGACAGGGACCCCCCTCCCCCCCCCCCACACTTTCAATATTTGGAGGGAGGCGGCAAACCATATTTTTTTCTTTGGCTTTATTTGTTTGTTCGTATGTATGTTTTTTTCTTGATGTGGAGGGGTATATATAAATGCAGAGGCGTAGGAGCCAGGAATGGGGACCATATCCGCATTACACTCTTGCAAATGAATCAGCAAAATTTTCACTTGCATACAGCTGATAGAACTTAGATCGCTAGTGTTAACGCAAAATCCCTAATTTATTAAAGACTAGATATCTTCAAACATCGTGGTACATAAACAGGTATGCACATTTTTTTGTATTCAATCTTTTTAATTATGCAATTGTCCTAAAGGCAAAATGTATTAATTTCTAATTAAAAACGTACAAGTCAAATACAAACCAAAAGTAACAAAATAAACGGGAAGGTAACAACCAGCCGTATAGTTTTTCTGCACTTGTAGTCAGGCCAAGGTCCTCGGCTATCGCCTCTAATATGAAAACGAAATGAGCATAAACATATGTATTGTGCGTCTGCATTGATAATGCATAGTTAGTTGATTGCCAATGTACACAATTCATTGTAAACAACTTTAAAACCTATCTGAAAGAAATTTCGTCAACAAAATTTAATCAGCAGTCTTAAAATGATTTCAAAAAGGAGAGGCAAAAAATACCAAAAAGGGATTGCAATCCTCATAGGTTAAACATGAACTGGCAATGCCATGGCAAAAAAAAAACGGAAACTGACCAAAACAAAAGTATACAACGAAAATCAAAGACAGAACAACACGAAGCCCACAAAGAACCGAGCGTGATATCAGGTGCTCATAATTAAGCAATACATACTGCTTGTTTGATTTCTATGACCAGCCTTTATATATCAACTTATTTTATGCAAATAACAATAATTTGTATTGCTGACAGATAGTCAAAAGATGAAAAAAAAATCAATGTTAATTAAGACAACAGTAGATTAATTACCGGTACGAAGCAACTCAAAGAAAAACTCGTATATCGATTATATATAAAGAGCAAATCCTCTTCACAACTAATGAAAAAAGGGAAGAAAAAAAAAGCGTTGATGAGTTTTTCCAATGTTCATCTTTAAGTTAATTTGTTAAAATGACAACATGGAAATGTATTACACATTTACTCACATTCAAATTTATAAAAATAAGTAGAATATCCCTTAATGGAGATACTTATTGAATATATAGTTATTGATTGAGATTGCAGGAAGAAGTATGATTTAAGGAAGAGTTTAACTTCAATGAAAAGTTTAATGTAGAATTTAATCGAATATATATATATATATATATATAAAATACATAGAAAAATCAACGTAATATAAGACACAATGATATAAAGAACTGTATAAGAAAATAAGAGAGAAATAAAAATAAATCATGATCATGATATCAGCAATAGACACGTTTCTCGTTTTTTATATAAATTAGACCGTTGGTTTTCCTGTTTGAATAATTTTACACTAGTCATTTTTGGGGCCCTTTATAGCTTGCTGTTCGGTGTGAGCCAAGGCTCCGTGTTGAAGACCGTACTTTGACTTATAATGGTTTACTTTTACAAATTGTGAATTGGATGGAGAATTGTCTCATTGGCACTCATACTACATCTTCTTATATCTATACATGTAAAAGTTAAAATTACATTCTCTTCCAGGTGATTTATTTGTTACGTTACATGTTTATAAAATGAACTTATAGCGTAATTTCCGGAAACATCCTATAATAAAACATGAATTCAGAGAGGTGAATGGTTGGTGCATAAAAGTATGATACTGGTTTCGCATAACAGAAAAGTTTTTTGCATCAGCAGGTCCGGGGACATAGTCATCGTCCTTTGATTTCCGTTGTCCACAAATAAAGTTCATAGTGTGGACAGTTTATAACTTGCAAATCTTTTTCATACAACTTCAAAATTTCTATTTTTATATTTTATTTATAAAATAGTAAATTGAGGGGGGGGGGTTGATGAAATTACATGTAAAAATATTTTAGCAAGTCTTTTTAGGGAAAAGTGATTTTGTCAAGTTTGAAAAGGTAAAAATTTAGTACCCCCTTAACATTCACATGTTCAATTGTCTATATTTTGAGTTGAGCCGATAGACTTTTCTATCATTTTGACATAATATTTCCAAAAGTCAGTATGCTACACTGTAAAATCTTTTTTGGATAAAGTAGGTGCAATGTTTGAAATTTGCGTTTTTTTGTCTTGATGCACTACGAAATAATTGTGTTCTCGGGCCAGTACACATCATATCCTCTGCTCAAAGGCTGTGGAAGATTTTATGATATCTTTATTATTTAATGATAGGAAAAACCTTGAAACTCTATGGGAGAATATTTTCATTTTCCGTTATAACTTATCTGCTTTATTAACATATTTACAAAAAAATAAACTTTATGCATGAATTGTATTACCCTTCAGTAATACAATCGTCCATCATCTAGATCAATTTATTGTCGAGAAACACGTGAAGTATGTCTCCGAGTAAACGTTGTGCTAGGTGTGAACGAACTCTTTCATCAATTAAAAAAACAGAAAAGAAATCTTCACGGCAACATTTGTTATTCAATAATTACCAAAATTAAATAGTCCATAGTCTAGACATGTTTTAAATAAGTGTATTGCATTAGAGGCAGTTACATTCAACAAGAATAATACCAGATTAGTCAAAGTAGAAATAATATTTACATAATGATAAAGACAACGTCTGACGACGTTCTGAATTTGAAATTAACAGACTATTTATGTACAAGGTTAAACTATATTCAAGTACTGCAACACCACTCAACTGGCGGAAACAACAAAATAACATGAACGTTTTTAGAGTAAAAATCAGTTTTGCTTAGCACATTTCACAGTACATTATCTGTATAACAAAAGACATGAAAAAATTGCAAGAGTATCTATACTTTGTTATTAAATCACATAGCATTAATGCAATGAATTTATTCTAAGTTTTCTTTCTGAATATTGTAAAGTCGAAAACTGCAGTGTGGGGTCTATTTCTACTAATTGTGGTATAAAAATAAATTGCGAAAATATCGCGTAAAGGTATTCTAAAAGAAAAAAAATAAGGGAGAAGTAAAACGTGAAAATAAACACTTGCGAACAGAAGATGTTAATAAGTTTACAAAACTCCGAAAGGGTAAGACGTTCCTGATCATTTTGTGGCGCCTGTCCTGTTTCTTATGTGAAGTACAATTCAGTAATAAGTCGCATTTTGTAATATTATAATCACAGTTAAGAGGATTGAATTGTGGTTACGACAAAAGAAAAAAGGTAGTAACAAAAACATCGACCACCAAATAGATATAAGAAGATGTGGAATGAGTGCCAATGAGACGACTCTTCATCCAAGTCACAATTTATAAAAGTAAACCATTATAGGTCAAAGTACGGTCTTCAACACGGAGCTTTGGCTCACACTGCACAGCAAGCTATAAAGGGCCCCAAAAATTACTAGTGTAAAACCATTCAAACGGGGAAACCAACGGTCTAATCTATATAAAAAACGAGAAACACTTATGAACCACATCAACAAACGACAACTACTAAACATCAGATTCCTGACTTAGGACAAGTGCAAACAATTGCAGCAGGTTTAAACGTTTAAATGGTACCAAAACTTCACCCTTATCTGAAACAATAGTGTAACATCACAACATAAAAGACAGTATATTAAAAAAGGATGAAGTCTTTAAAACTTGACAAAATCAAACGATCGACTATATCAACCAACGGAACAAATTAAAAACAATTCATTGCAGTTGCCATTTTTCACCATTTGGTACAGGCTTTTTCCGAATAAAACGGTGGGTCAAATGTGATTTTATGGCTAGCTACTTTCCTAACGTGACATTAATTGGTATCCATTAGCCACTATTGTATGAACATACATCTCAAGCATACAGCATAAAAGAATTAAAATTCAAATGAACAAACAAATAAATCTGACAAAGATACCAACTAAAACGTTTTTGTTACTAATACTGCATACAGTATAGTCAACATTATAACATATACACTTTCTCGATAAAATAAAACTAAAGTAAAATATAAATAGGAGGGTATACAAAATAAAAACAACTCTAGAAATCTTATGTGTCCTATTCGCACATCTAGGCCCACCCAAAAGGTGGATGCAAAGATAGATATTAACATCGAGAATCCTACGACCAACAGGAACATTGCAATAAAAAGACAAAAAAAAAAAGATAAAAATAAATAAAACTGTAAATTAAATGAAATTATACACAACGTTAGCACCTGTAATTTATAACTCAAAACCATCATGTATTATCATGGCTATTTGTGATGTAGTCATTGAATGTTTCTCGATTGAAAAGCGGCTAAATACTTTTGTTTAAACATTTATGATAATTCACGCTTTATGTGCTATTTTGAATTGAAACTTCAAGTCACGATGTAGAATCATGTCTGCTCTCAAGGAAGTTAACAAAACTTAATGTAGCATATAATTTAATCAAACCTATACATGTCAGTTTTCTTTTTATGTTAATTAGACAGAGTACTTTTAAGTCTGTTAATATTATTATTAGATCTGCTACCAAATTGTATTTTTTCTGTTATTCAAAAACTCTAAAGGGTAAAAAAAATTTTGAAATACTGAGGATTTTCTACCCAAGGAATAGATTACCTTAGCTGGGAAAACCTTTCGGAGTGTTGGGTCCTCAATGCTCTTCAACTTCGTACTATATTTGGCCTTTTTCATTTTTATTTTTGCTTCTGATGAGTCTTTTGTAGAGGCGTCTGGCATAGAAAATTTAATCCTGGTATCTATGATGAGTTAATTTGTATATGGTCAATCAGTGGACTCATAATTTGATTAGAAATTCAATATACATAACATTTAAGTATTTATGAAAACATACCTGACAAATTATGATTTGGTTTTATTGTTTCGTTTAATTTCATATCCTAAAGATTCAATTGGAAAAAAAATAACGAATCAAAATGTCATAGCGAAAAAAAGGGAAATGAATGATTACTTAAAAAAAATAATAACCTGTAAGATATGCATTGAAAGGAAATTTTAAAATATTTGGTTTGTTTATGAAATAGAACGTAGAAAACTCATATTAATGTAAATTTTCTGCACATTTACTTCGTCGTTTACGTATTTTTCTACTTCAATAAGGAAGTTCTCTACTCAGTTTCAAAAATACCAGGCTTTTCATAACACTATTATATATTGAAAGGGGATTAATAAAGGCACAAAAAGAGCGAAAAAAAATATAGGTCCGTATGCTTGTTTTCGAGATATTAGCCATTGAAATGTTGGCGGGAAAATGTTCTCTCTTGATTTTTCTTGCTTTATCATTGACACGTTTTAGTTCTCAAAAACTATTAAAAAGTAACAAATATTTTATAAGACTTTCACAGATGGCTTATAATTATACATGTAAAAGATTTATAAAAAGAAAAATGGGGGTTAGTGGGCAAAATTTTTTAAGGCATTGAAATGGATAAAACCAGAGGATTCCGAAAATCTGACAAACATTCCAAAACATGATTAGCAAACTTCCTTAAAATGTTGTTTTTCTTGTACGCAGCTTATAAATGTGCATGTGTTAGTGTGTAAGTCGTTAAGGTGTTTTTTAAATGATGAATACTCATTTTTCCTTTGTAATTTATTAACGAAGAATATCAAAATATATATAACGAACAAAATTTACTTGTTTTACTTCATTAATCTATTTTGCATATTACATTTGTTGTCCAATGTATATTATATAGTTATGAAAAATAAGAAGAAACAGTATGATTGCCAATGAGACAACACTCCACTAGAGACTAAATTAGTTCGTCTGTGACGTCAGATAGGTCACCTGGAGAAATGTTAATGCACGTTGTGAAAATAGTATGGTAAAGTATACTTTATTAGAGACTGAAATTTGCAAAAAATTGAACTATTCTATCGAAAATTGAAAACTTGATTCACAGTTTATGATTTCCGATAACGCCCTGGCCCACTTGAGATCTTCCTAATTATGAATGAAAATTGCACAGCCATTTGTATACATTGTTAGATTTTGTCAAATGACAAGCTTGGATAGACCACCAGAGAAGAAATGCATATCAACGTATAGCAGTCTTGGTTTTTTTATAAAGAGAAACTTATTTGATTGTTTTATTCTATTTGATGCTTAATGCATATAAACAATGACAAAGATGTGTTTTGTTTTTAGCAAAATAATTTGGAGAGTGTTTTTAGAAAATGTCTAAAACATCTACAATATACTATATGTTTCATATAATATACTTTACAACCTAAAAGCGATTTCCGAATATATAATAAAAATGGTTAAACATTAGATTAATGATCATCAGGACTTCATAAACAGGAGTGTGCTCCTAACGCAGAAACTGTTCTAACAAAGTTATGAGGAGGACAGATTAAAAATGACACTCCGTAAATTTTACGGACACCATTACGAATTGGTTGATCCATACGACGTGTCTTTGTCCAAACTAACTAAGGACATTTTTACCACGTGTTAGATTGTGGTTTGACATTACGTCGTCTGATCTTTTAATTACCGAACGTGACTTATTCCCGATTGTGACCGTTTTGCTGAGTGTGAATTCGTATTGCTATAAGACGTGTCACGGTACTTTTCTATCCAAAATTCATGTATTTAGTTTTGATGTTATATTTATTATTCTCATCGGATTTTGTCAAATGTCTTATCGTTTGTAGTTGTAAATCTTATTTTTTTTCTGTTGTATTCGTGTGTTATGGTAAATAAAATTAATCACCCAGTTCATTTATTAGATTTTAGTTTGGGTCAACTAAAGTTATACGATATATTTGGTTTACAGTTTGATTTAGAAGAAACACCGACATAGCTAGATAATACAATTAATTATCTAATTACTTCCACAATTTTATATTAATTAGTATTGTAATTTTCATTGTTATTAATAAATGTTATACGAGTATTACAAACCTAATCTTGAATTCTATTCTTATTCTATCTAATTTTTGGAAAACTTTTAGAAATTCAAATGTGACGTCACTTTGTGCGTTAATCTGTTTGGCTAACTCGGGTGTGAATGTTTATGTGCTGGTTTATGTTGTTTTATGTATCCGTTTTTATTCTGTAGTTAGTCACCAATTCGGTGTTAGCATGTATATCTATTAAATAGTCCTTTTTAAAAATTTACTGTTGGCAAAAGTATGAATTATCCTAATACTAAGGATGTTCTTATCCCAGACATATAACCTTAGCCGTATTTGGCACAACCTTTTGGTCCTCAATGCCCTTCAACTTTGTACTTGTGTTTTGGCTTTCGAACTTTTTTTATCTGAGCGTCACTGGTAAGTCTTGTGTGGACGAAACGCGCGTCTTGCGTATTAAATTTTAAACCTGGTACCTTTTGTTAGCTATTATTCGTATGTTTCTCTGTCCTATATGTTCTCCCATTTATTTATATTGTAGTCCTGTCATGTAATGTTGTCATTTTTTTTTTAAATGTCCTGTACCAAGTCAGGGAAATGGCCATTGGTATATCATAGTTCGTTTCTGTGTGTGTTACATTTTAATGTTGTGTTTCTGTTGTGTCGTAGTTCTCCTCTTATATTTGATGTGTTTTCCTCAGTTTTAGTTTGTAACCCGGATTTGTTTTGTTCTCAATCGATTATTAATTTTGAACAGCGGTATACTACTGTTGCCTTTATATAAAATATATAACCAAGTCATAGTAAAAATATATCAAAGATATCGTTTAGTACTATAGGCGAGCATGTCAAAATCGAATCTAAACAGTTGGAAAACCAAATCTTTTATTGTTACGAGAAAAAAGTCACCAGGCCTCAAAATATAATACGGCAAACGTAAGTCTAACCATTATTTCTCGTCAGTAAATAGTAATTATTTTACAAAGTTAAGCAAATTTTGTTAAAAGTATTTTGAATAACAAATTGATTTTAACGATGTTCATTAATATAAATGCATTTATTCTTTTTTTATTTTATTTTCGTCAAAAAAAAAATAACACTCATTGAAAATTGCATCTTTTTTCAGAGCACGATACAAAGACACTATTCATGTTAATAAGTGGAAATGTGTAGAACATGATGATGTGAGAGGAGAACCCATTCAACTCAAATAGCCATAAGATTTATAATTATCAAATAAAGAAATTTGAGGTATCCGTTTCATGCATTGAATTTTTAACTTTGAATTACTGTGAGTGTGCGGAGGTCAAATCTCAAGATAATGAATAAGCCACTTTGATAATAATGATAACTTTTAATCGACAAGTAAAATGTTAAATATTGTGATACTATGGAATCCATCAGAAATCAAATAAAAGTAGACATACAAGATGAGTGTTTTTTTTTTAATTTAAATTATATAGGATTTATTGCTTAATTGGACACTGATGGATGTATACCAACATTTGATAAACTCGTCATAGAAACCATCATAAAAAAATTGTACACCACACGCGTGACTCGTCTACAAACGACTTATCAGTGACGCTTGACTAAAAAAGTAAAAAAAGCCATCAAATTTTGTCTTCTATTTATAAAATAATTTGATGTTTTTTTTATATACCTGACCAAACGTTTTCAAATTCAATTTGTTCCGAATAGACAGTGACATAATTATTGTATCATAGTGTTGCAACAATAGTTAGATATCACGTGGTTTCTGAACTAACACTTAAATATTCGCTAACACCAGAAAGCAATCTCTGGCAAAATATAAACCAAATGGATAATAATTTAATAAACGAATTAATATGTCGAGTGATAAATATCAAATTCATTATAATAACAAAATATTATCTGATTGATTAATAGAAATAAATCAAATAAATAGAAAATAAAAACTTACATTTTATTTCTCAAACTTAATGAAAAGAGCAATTGTTTTGTATTGATCATTAGAGATATAAACTTAACCCTTTTTTACTTTTCTGTATTCTTAAAAAGATTTTGTACAAAGGGCACCAAATATCAAACAAAATATATCGAAAAGTTGGTATAACGATTATTATGTCTTGGCCTAAGTATATTTTGATAACATAAACGTTATGTGTGTTATTTCTTTTTTATACACGATTACGTACATATTATCCATTTATATATGGATTACACACATCAGCAAATCAACAAAGAATATAAATTAGCTGTCTATAGAATTTTTATCTTTATTTACATACCTAAACTTAACTTTTTAACGATTAATAATCAAAACAGTAACATTTTATGGAATATTGAAATATTCTAAAAATTCTCCTGTGATGCCAACATATTGAATAGATACAAGAAAAACATGGATTTAGTATCATAACTCCACTTTTCAATTTAATATCTAATTCAAAAACAATTTACAAGGCTGATAGTTAAGTAATCCGAACCCGCGTTTGAACAACACAAAGATCACTAGGAGCGCCCACAATCTAAATATTTTGAAATCATTTTCAAATACGAAGATAATTGAAAACCAAATATCAAACACGTGATACCACAATTTGCTTTGTCTAGATATGAATGATTTGGATTAGAAAAAGCAGTTTCGAAATATTTTGACATTTTATGAAAATTTAATTTAGAGAAAACCTAGTTTAAAATAACTATTGTATGAATTTGTTTGAATAGTATATTAACTTAAAGGGGTACGTATGTGAGAGACATCTCTTATAAATATATTGGAAGTCATCTGTGCAATAATTGAAACAGTGACCAAACAGTTGTTTATTAGGGAATAACATATGTTATATAGATTTGAAAATAAAAAGCCAAAAAGAGATATGAAATGCTTCTAAAAAACATGTACTGCGGAGTTTTGCGAATGACTCTTGACACCATTTAGTAAATTCTTGAGTGGTTTTGGGACAATTTAACTGAATAAAGATTGAATAATGAAATAATAATTTTTGGTGCTAAGCAATAGACTATAGTTAACTTTATGTCTTTGGTTTTCAAATATAAACGGCAGCATTCTAGAAGATATGATCTGAACAACCATTCTAGCACATGCTTATGCTCATACATCAGCACAAAGATGATACTTCGATAGTGAAAGTTTTACTCTGGGATACATACAATTTAGCGTCAATTGACTCAATGACAGGGGAAATTTGTAGTCTCGGGGAAGAAAACAAAAGTTATGTATGATAATGTCAATTTGTTTCAAGGGTACATGTCCTATACTAAAA
The DNA here is from genome assembly GCF_021869535.1 of Mytilus californianus. Classification (NCBI taxonomy): domain Eukaryota; kingdom Metazoa; phylum Mollusca; class Bivalvia; order Mytilida; family Mytilidae; genus Mytilus; species Mytilus californianus. The sequence goes on from NW_026262712.1 coordinate 30,418,871, forward strand.
TGTACTGATTGTCCTTATAAAGTTGACTATCGCTCTTATTTGAATCATACAATTTCAGTTGGGCACACAAAAAAAAAATGCAAAGCGAGACCTAGAAGAATTTATTAAAAAAAAGATAATTCTTTTTGCAATTATATCTGTTGGTAAAATTGTTTGTAGATTTTTTAAAATTTCAAATGATCAAATTTCAAAGTTGACGATGTTTTTAGGTTTAATAACAATAATTGTGTAAGCACTTTTTGTAGGAATTTGAAAGATAACTTTTTTCTATCAAAGTTTGAAAAAAAAATAGATTAGGTCTAAAAGTGTCAGAATTTTCGACTTGCTCAACAAAAATCCATCTATTTACATTCATTCTATAAATGTTACAATGATATTTCGGATGTACTTTAAGTTAGGTTTCTATATGCGTTTTAGCAGTCAAGGATATTCCTATTGAGAACATGTGCAAAAACACACAATGACATATATTTACTATTCCTTTTGAATGTTTATAAGGGTTCCACAACACTGGTTATACAAAATATACCCTAAACATAAAATGTAACAGTCAATTTCAACAAGACTCTGGCAGATGATGCATTGACGCTTCTATTTCAACATGTTCAATGACTTAAATATTAAAAAATCAAACGAGATGAAAATTTTGAGGCTACTGAGGCCTACCCTTTAACATATCTTTCATATTCATTCTCACACATTTTTTTTTGGACGTCGAACTAGTCAAATTTATATATTGATAAACTTGATATCTATCGGTCAATTAAAGGAGAGATTCAGATTATAAAATGTAATTAAAATTTAATTAAACTTTAATTTGGAGAACAACTGGAAACACACTTTAGACTGTTAAGTTTTATACTTTGTCATGCAGAGCAAAATAATCACATTACTTTTATACCATTTAAAGATTGAATAAAACCCTGTGCCGTTTTTAATACAAATTTTCAGATTTGACAATGACCGACAATATGAAGGAATATTTCAACAATTTATCAGGATGAAAATAAAAACTTTTGTTCATATTTTTTTGAAATTTGCGTTCGTACAGTGTCAAAAAATGTAATAATATATAGAACCTGATTTTTTTTCAAACTATACATGTATTTGTATCAAAATGACATCATTATCTTTTCTTGATATATGTTAGAGTTACCACTTGAAAATAAACCTTTTTTTCTTATTTCTATGAATGCGACCTCTTTAAGTTTCAAATATAATTAACCGATAAGTTAACATAGAAACATTTATCATGCAATTTGGTAAAATCGGTGTTTATTTGATGTATTTTAATATTTTGATTTTAGGGGAAAATGTATCATTCTTTTAATTGAAAAATGTTAATGGAAATCAATTTTGTCAAGAATTAGTTTAAGGATGTTCGTTCCTCTGTTTAAAAATAATAAGTTTTTTAAATGACCATAATGACTGTTATAAATTGATAGTATATAAATAACAGAAATTAAAAGGAAGAAAAATGATAGGTCCGCGATCTTGTTTTCGAGATATAATCAATTGAAAATTTGGCGGGAAATGATTCTCTCTTGATTTTTTCATCAATTTAACATTGGCATCTTTTTTCTTTCAAATTGAAAGAATAACAAGGAATTTATAAAATTTTCATAAATGGCTTGTCAAACTATATGTATTAAAATTATGAACAGAAAAGTAGGGGTTAGCGGGAATTTTTTTTATTGGCATTACATGGAGTAAACTGGAGGATTCCGAATATCTGAGAAAAAAGTCAAAAACAAGAGTAGCGAACATCCTTAAAGTTATATGCAGCATGTATTTAAAAATGTACTATGCAATACCTATTACTTGTATCGCATGAAATCTGAAATAACATGTTAATTTCGTTATTTGATGAAAATTAAATTTGAAATGGAATTTGAAAAAAACAAACTTATTCCTGTTTGCTATAATGCTTTAATGTTTTTTGTCAACATATTTAGAGATTTAGAGTTTAGAAATTTTGTCAAAAGAAATGTGAATTTGTTTTTAAATGCGTTTATGTAATACAGATGTTATCAAGCTAATGACTGTAATATTTACAATCATTATGATTGAATGAAACATTTGTTCATAAGGAACACAACGAAAATGGAAGGATCTACTTTTAATTGTTTTTTTTTCAATGAAGAAGTAAAGATGTAATGCCAAGTAGGCCAAATATTCAAGTCTGAAATTATCAACACATAACCATCTGCTCAAATTAGTTCTTCAGTACGGTGTAAATAGTTTTAAAATTAACACAAACGACAAACAACAGTATAGAAAACACAACATAAAAAACTAATGACTGAGCAATACGAACCTCACCAAAAACCGGGGATAACACGCGTTTCCGATTAAGTATGACATTTCCAACTTATACATTTGTGTTGGTATTTCCATTTGATAGTCTTCTTTCGTAAATCAAAAAGATTAAAAAAATGTAAAGATAAACACTCCAACATCTATATTTCAGGATATATTTCATTCTCTATATTTGTATTTAAATGAATAAATCACCAATATCTTTTGATCTAAAACGAGTGGTTATTTACAAATACCTTTTTTCAGTTTTATTGGAACGATCTCATCGTATTTACTGAATTTAACAATTAACCGAAAACAGAAAAAAAAAATATCATGTTATGCTATCAAAATAAGAGGTTTATAAATGTATACGTATTCTCATATTTTGTTTACATTTCAAATGTGGTAACTTAAATACAACGATACATATAATTATTTTGTTTGATAATTGATACAGAAACAAATATCGTAAATTATCAATTTAAAGTTTTTTTGTTTATTTATTTGTACTTATAAACATGACAAAGAAATTATACCAAACATTAATCTAAAATTAACTGTTGATTAATTAATTTTCTTTTTTTCTGTGATAGATTTTATGAAATATAATGCGAAAATAATATTGTATTGTTTTCAGTATAAAAATAAAGCTTTGAACTGTATTCATGAATTTTGAAATAATCAATATTTTAGGCAATCGAGTTAATGATTTTAATATAAATAATTAATAATCATAAATATATTCGTGGTATATCAATGTTCATTAATTTTTTGATGTTGGAAATCGCGAATTTATTTCTCGATAAAATATGAATTTGGGAAGAAGCATATTGTCTTCAGTAGCGAATGATTTCAAGGAAAAAACGATATTTTTTGTTTAAATGAATATGGCGCTTCAGACATTATTCATGAATCTTAAGATAATATCTTGCAATATATTTCAATATTAGTATCTAGGACATTCAATCATAATGGATTTTTATTATAACTATTTGAACAAATAAATCTTTTATAAGAATTGATATTTCTTTATTCCAAATGCTGAATGAATCGATGATGTTCAACCATATTGGATTTTAAATCAATATTTTTCTGTCCACTATTAAAGTTTAGGCTTTATATATATTTTATATAAAGTGTAGGAAAATACATATTTGCGGAATATATCATGATTTAGCACCGTGTATTAAAAATATAACTGTTAAGATACGTTTCTTACCTGGTTAAAACAGATAATACTTTTAATAATAATAATTTTGTAAATCTTAAGAGAAATACAAAATAACGTTTTCGAGTTAAAATGTGTTTACAAAAAACATTTAATGAGATGTCAACTAACAAAATATTTGCTAACCTTTGAGGGAACTGAATTCATCAAAATGAAACTCAAATCTATGTGTTTATCTATCTGTCGATCTTTTTAAATACTTTCATGAGATAAGCAAAGAGTAAATTTAGATGCAACAGATTAGGTATATATATATGTTGTGCAAAAAATTGTAATTTTGTACAAATCATAACTTGTACAGAATTTTTCTGCAAATTATTAGTACTCAGCAAACGTCTTAAAATATTGAATTAAATCAGCAATCAGTCTATGTTCTACCTTTTCAATGTCATATTACAAGATTAAATGCTTCAGTCTAAAAGGTATAATAAAAAAATACCGACCTCCAAGGAAAATTTAAAACGGAAAGTCCCTTAACAAACCTGGTTTTTTAGCTAGCTAAACCTCTCACTTGTATAACAGTCGCATAAAATTCAATTATATCGACAAAAATTTATGAGCAAAATAAACATAAAAGGTAAAATTGTCACAAAGTACAGCAGTCGTAATTGTGTTATAATCTTAATCACTATAAAAACAAACAAATATGTCAACAACAACAAAAAAACAAAATGGAATGTAAACACTCTATAGACAAAGAACGTATGCAAAAAAAGAAAGATAAGAATACAAAAAATGACCATAGCACAATACCACAATAGCGGGATGCATAAAAACATACCACTGATAACAAATTAGAAAAAGAAAAAAACTTTATTTTTGGGAACGAAATAAATAAATAAAAGCTATTTCAATCTGGTTTTCTGCGTTTGCAGCTTTGTGGTAAATGGAGAGAACTCAATATTCCGTAAAAGTATATAAATGTGTCACGTTAATTTGTTAAAACAAACTTGCATCGCTTATTCAAAGATGGTGAACACAATTTCAATTTGTATACAACATATATATATGTATATAAGTCGAGCCTAGGTGGTCGAGAGGTCTAGCGCGTCGGGCATCAGTAGCATGAGTTCGAATCCCGGCCAGGGAAGAACAAAATGTTTGCTTCCGCAAATTTACAGATCTAACTTTGTTGGGCTGTTATTTAGACGAATTATATATAAAATTATATATAGACTTTACATTAGCATGAGGAAGAAATAATGTCATTTTTATTCAAAATCTTTGTAAAATTCATATACAATTGGCCGTCTCAGAATCTAAAGGACTATAGGTTATTTTCTTGTTCGTACCCCAAAATGAAAATAACGTCACGTCAATAGTTGAGTTTCCATTGTGCAGTACGTTTCTTACCAATCAAGAAGTTTATGTGCACACTTTTGAAAATATTATCCAAAATGCATTAGATTCTGAAACGGCAAATTGCTTTCTTGGTTGTTATACGTCGAACAAGTTTCTTTTTACGCGTGCAGAAAGGAGAAAGAAAGAAAAAAAAAAAAGAAGAGTATACCATATTCTTACATTGTTATAGAACACATGATTTAATTTCCGAAGGCCACCAATGGGTTTTCAACGCAGCGAGAAAATCCCGCAACCGGAGGTGGTCCTCAGCTGGCCCCTAAATAAAATTGTGTACTAGTTCAGTGAAAATGGACGTCACACTAAACTCCAAAACATATAAATGAACTAATATTAAACAAACATACAAGACTAACAAAGACCAGAGGCTCCTGACTTGGGACAGGCGCAAAAATGCGGCGGGGTTAAACATGTTTTGTGAGATCTCAACCCTCCCCCTATACCTCTAGCAAATGTAGAATAAAGAAACACATAGCAATACGCACAGTAAAACTCAGTTTAAAAGAAGTCCGAGTCCGATGTCAGAATAGTTAACAAAAGAAACTAAGCAAAATGACAATGATGCATAAATGAACAAAGGACTACTAGCAGTTACTGGCCAATTTGTTTAATATATATCTGTTGTCCTTCATTATTTTTTTTTCTAGAAATCAAAATTCTATGAATAAACGAAAAAGATATTTCAGAAGAATTGAATTAACCATGAAGAGACAGCTTCTGTGAATACCATCACTAGGTTCGAGGACATTGATTTCGTTGTCTATCAATATAGCCCCAGTGTGGACAGTGTAGAACTTACAAATTGTTTTCTTGCACTTTCCGAATTTATTTCTTCATATTTAATGCATGAAATATTAAAATGGTATAATATTGTATGTTAAAAAATTCAAGTGATGAATTTTGGTCTAGTTAAAAAAGGTAAAAAAATAGAATGTCTGAAGCTGTCAAACTGACATATAGACCCCCCTTAACATAAAATTTTCCGTATATTGAGTTGGAACAAGTAGCATGGTTACAGCTGCAAAAAAATAAAAATTGTGGCGTCAATGGCGAAAGAATTTGGCGAAATAAATCATAACGTTTTGACTTCGTCCAACTTGTTTACTTTTTCGGATTTCTCGGACTTTTTCACTAATCAGACAATACTGGGACACCTTAAACTCGTTACGATTTTTATAGAAAATAAATAATCAGCTGATTGCATTTCATAACTATCGACAACAATGGATTAAAATTGATAAAGGTGTTGATTGTATTGTTTAAAGGCACGGTGTGGTCAAATGGCATCACATGTAACTTAAAGGAATTGTTTACAATTTTGATAGAAATAATTGTTTTCACGTGGGTTATTTACAATCGTTTAAGCGACGCTCGTGTTGAGGCATAGTTTTACATCAAATCGTTTTATTTTAACGATTTTCCAGAAAAGAAAACTATTGTTAAGAAGAAAAAACTTCAAAAGTAAGAAAAATCTCTGACTATAGTCTGTATCCTCGCACTAGACAGGAAGTCTCCGATAAACTTATTGTAGATCGGTAGAAGTCAAAAGATTATTTATGTTCTATATTGCAATTTTACAGTTTCTTAAATATATGAAGTAAATGTTTGTTATTGTTTAGTGTTTATTCATTACAATGTAGATTATAAATAGATATTAAGAATTATAATGGAAAACAATGTGTCCAACTGATTTTTTTTTTTTTTTTTTGGTAAAAAGAAGGAAAATTTTAAACAAAAAATATGTTTATGTTAGTTGGCAAAAAAATTGAAAGTGGCGAAAAATATATTGTTTTGGCGAAAGAGGTGGCGAAAAAAAAAATGACCCATGGGAAACCATGGCTAATAGATATCTATAATTTTATTTTTTTATATAATTTGCCGAAGAAGTAGTACTCTACACTGTAAAAATCGTTTTGAGATAAAACAGGTGCGATTGCTTTTACATGTTTTATTTGAATTTATTCTCTAAAAGTAATGCACTAGATTATTACTGTGTTATCGGGCCACTGCATAATTAACATTCACAAACAACTATCATGAATATCACATTTTTGTTTTACTTGCATTTACATATTAAACAGACCAAACAGAATTCAAAAGATTTGTTGTTAATAGAAAAAAAACCACACAAACTAGCAAACTACTTGTGTTAGCGGCGATTGAGATAAAACGTCGAATCTATGAATGCGGGTCTATTGTACTAAACACCATGAGGCAGCAACTAAAAGAGTTATCACTACAGAATTTGTATAAACAATAATAAGGCATGGGTCAATAAACATGATAAGGATCTGATAAAATCATAATGTCGCGATGTTTCTAATAGTTGTAATAGTTCAACTGCAGTTCAATTTACATATTAAACAAACCAAAAAGAAATCAACAAATCTGTTGATAAGAAAAGATATAATACAAAATACACTTAGCAACTACATGTGGACAGGAATGGTTATTGAATATATAATGTAATACTATTTGCATATTTTAGAGTGTTGTTTCGTTTCGTAATTGTTTGCATAACTTAGGCAATACTTGTCTTTACAGAAGATCAGTTTGTAAATTTGATGCATTTGAACCGCTTTTTTGGATTTTTCTTCATCGGCAATATAAAATTATACTTTAAAGGTCTAGTTAACCCTTGAGGAGTTGATTGACTAACATATGATAGCCAACACCTTAGTTTATACGTAATTTCGAACTGTATCGAAAGAAAATTAAAGATATGTATGTTATAATATTTTGATATATACCAAATAAGGTAGTAGGCAAAACATTCACTCATATCCGAAAGAAATCATATTATATAAGGTTGACCTCATTATATGCAGAATAAGGCAAATACAAAAAAATACAATTTGTCTCGATATGGATATATTATTAATATGACATGATTATTTGATATCTGTTTTTTTAAACCTAGATAAGAGTTTTCAGACTTTGTTTGCATACATCAGGGTGAAGCTGGTCATCTAAAATGATATAGTCTACAGATATCAAGATTTATGGGAGAAATTTGTTAAGTGTTTCAAGATGGGACAAAACTTTTGAATATTTATTGAAAACTGTTGATATTTAACATTTGTGTGTAAAGTCAATGATAATTTCCAATTTTAACTGATAAACATTATTTTCCTTACCAAATGTTTCACATTTCAGCCATAAATAGGTTAATCGACCAATCATTAAACAAAATAACTACACGATTGTTAATTTGAGAAAATTTTAGAACAAGAACATTTGAAATCTAGTACTGAGTTTTAATCAACACTTTTTTTATAATTTCCAAAGAGTAATTAAAATAAGAATTTTCAAAGGTATCAGGGAATTAATTTAAAAAAAAAACTGCACTGTATTCCATTTTAAATATAAGGTACCACAACTCCTCGCAGGTAATGTCAGAATGATATAAAATACACAATTAAAAGTATTTTGCAAGGTCAAGAAATGTGACATTTTGCTCCTCCCCTCCTGTATTTAAAGTCACACTAATTTTTCACAATTAAACTATACTTTGTATAGACGCACCAAGACCATTGTAAAGTTGCTATGAGTTTATGAAATAAACTTTTAAAAGATTGATAGAATTGCAAGAATGAATGAAATATTTAATATCACCTCGAGAAAAGAACATTTGTATCACTCAACTATACTAAAAGAGAGGCGGGTGATGCGAAAAGAATTTTTCTAAAAGAGAGGCGAAAGATACCAAAAGGGACGAAGTCGAAAATAAACTGACAACGCCATGGCTAAAAAAAGTAAAGACCAACAACAGTTACTTTTTCACATGTTTAATATTTTCTTCTTAAACGAGTATTTTTTCTTAAGTGCACTAAGTTACTAAAACCAGTTTTTAAAAGATAAAATGTACGTTTCATATAAAAATAAGGAGATGAGATATGATTGCCAATCAGACAACTATCACCAAAGTTCAAGTAAAGTGGATGTAAGCAATTATAGGCAAACGTACAACCTTCAACAATCCGAAAAAAACCCATACCGGAGAGTCGGCTATAAAAGAATATATCGATTCTTTAAGTAGAAATGAAAGAAAAGTCATAACAGAGGAGACAGTTAATTGTCAAAAACTCTGAACTGTCTTTTCTACTATACTATTACTATAACTTACAGTTCAGAGAGTTTCGTTTACATAACGAGTAAACAACATCTACAACATTTCAACACAAAAACAATCTATATTTTATATACACGCTTTTCATGTCAAACTATTAGCACAAACGTCTTTTAGTTCGCATTTTTCATTCATTTGCTTTTTATTTTATGAGAGCAGGATACGAATCCCACAACCTAATGCTGCTACGAAAGTGTTAAACACAGATCACACATCATATTTAAATTATCACAAATTTTGTTAATATCAAGTCCGGGATCTCTGACAAGAGAGAATTATATCTGTTTAAATAGAATTGATCGGCACAAATAAAACCGATAAAACCTGTGGTGTGTATTATTATTGATTTTGATAGCTCATTTACGAATAATAAAGAAAAAATATTATTGTGTTAAAAGTGAGATTTATAATATTTGATGATATAAATGATCATTAACATCAAATTTAGAAAAACCATCAGATAAAATTAATTAAAAAAAACACTATTCATATGTTAAGGTATTTCATAGCAAAATGTTTGCTTTAGGAATTTGCATTCAAAACGTGAACGTTATTAAAAAGATAACATTTTAGTATGATCGAAAGTCAACTCGATAACATTTAAAATGTGTATGATTATTGACTTTAAAAGCTCATTTACTAATGATAAAAAAAAAAAAATTATTGGGTTAAATATGAGATTTATATTTTTTTGAGAATATAAAGTATTATTAGCATATCAATTTTATATAAACCATCAGATAGAAATAATTAAAAAAAAAACTGTTCATATGTGTAGGTATTTCATATCACAATGTTTGCTTTAGGAATTTGCATTTAAAACGTGAACGTTATCAAAAAGATAAAAACATTTTAGTATGATCGAAAGTCAACTCGATAAACTTTAAAATGTGTATGATTGTTTTTTATTTTAAAAGCTCATTTACTAATGATAAAGAAAAAAAAATATTTGGTTAAATATAAGATTAATATTTTTTTGAGAATATAAAGTATTATTAGCATATGCAAAATATATAAAACATCAGATAGAATTAATTAAAAGAAATCCTATTCATATGTGGAGGTATTTCATATTACAATGTTTGCTTTAGGAATTTGCATTAAAAACGTGAACGTTATTAAAAAAAATAAAAACATTTTAGTATGATCGAAAGTCAACTTGATAACCTTTAAAATGTGTATGATTTTTGATTTTAAAAGCTCATTTACTAATAGTGATAAAGAAAAAAAATATTATTGGGTTAAAAATGAGATTTATATTTTTTTGAGAATATAAAGTATTATAAGCATATCAATTTTATATAAACCATCAGATAGAATTAATTAAAAAAAATACTGTTCATTTTTGGAGGTATTTCATATCACAATGTTTGCTTTAGGAATTTGCATTTAAAACGTGAACGTTTTTAAAAAATAAAAACATTTTAGTATGATCGAAAGTCAACTTGATAACCTTTAATATGTGTATGATTTTTTTTTATTTTAAAAGCTCATTTACTTATGATAAAGAAAAACAAATATTTGGTTAAATATGAAATTAATATTTTTTTTTGAGAATATAAAGTATTATTAGCATATCAAATTTATATAAACCATCAGATAGAATTAATTAAAAAAAATGCTATTCATGTGTGGACGTATTTCATATCACAATCTTCGCTTTAGGAATTTGTGTTTAAAATGTGAACGTTTTAGCTTGATCTAAATTCAACTCGATAACCTCTTAAATGTGTATGGTCTACCGCTTATACATTCAAATAAAGTTTACCTTACAGTTTTATAGTTTATTCAATTCAATTTCTAAAGCAATAAAGTATGCATGTTATGTACACAACAGATTTCCAATTTGCATATTTTGATCATGTCACACTAGACTAGTAAAATTGTGTTAAAGACATCTTTCATATGAATTTGGTTAATATCCATTTTTTATTCATGTCACTCACACCTGTGAAATTGCGCATAAAACATCTTTCATATAAATTTGTTTAATTTCCAATCTGTATTCATGTCACATCTGTAAAAGTGCGTAAAATACATTTTCTATATAATTTCACTGTTCTAAACAGATTTTGAAACAATACAAAAGTAATAGTAAATATACCAGATAAGGACCGAATCAATGATAGCTAATGACAACTCAATTTGAATATAAACATTTTACATTTTGCCTTTAACAATCACAACATCAAAACATAATTCTGTATTATATCTTTTCTTTTTGTTTTGATAGATGTACAAAAAAAGTATATGATATGAAAATACGTAAGTGAGGTTAGGTTTGAGAAAATATATATTTAACCAAATCACCGATCTTCACACGAAGCTCATCGCTATGAAATTCGATATACTAGAGTAATGAACTGTAATTTCTTTTGTTAGAAAACGGAGATGATATAAACAAGTCAACTAATAAATCAAAATACCAAAGAACGACAAATAGCACAATAAACGACAATGAACAGTTACAGTTATAGAAAAAAAACAAGCATACTTTATGCTATGATAAATGCAAAGAACGAGTTAGTAACCCGGATTTGTTTTTTTCTCAATCGATTTATGAATTTCGAACAGCAGTATATACTACTGTTACCTTTTTTTTAATTGATTTTTAAAAACCTCATTGGTATCATTCTCTCTTTTCATAAACTCAAGCGCTTTGTCCTTTGTCAAGTGCAGGTTTAAACATTATAACTGATGTTTCACAGGAGGAATTCATGGAAACAAATTTACAAGTTGCTTTAAGGTTTAAAAATTTGTATTGCAGTTTGTGTCGTTCATAATAAAATCTTACCTTATTCATGTTATTGTAGTTTCGAAGTGTACATTTAATTGTTCAACTAATTACAACAATCGAAATATAATGCCGAACTTTCTTGCTACTTATGACACCAATTTGTTACATTTTGAGTTCATTTTAACAAAAATGATTCGTAACACATCTTTTCCTGCCATTTGTAGATTAGCTAACTATCCGATCATCATAATTATATGACATTGTTTTACACCTACAGTTTCCCTTTTCACAAGTAAAAGTATGAAATTCATAATTCATGTGAAAATAATATGTTGTTCGCATAGATACCAATCCTACATCTTAATTACATACCCCAGTTCACAGCCTTTATTTTGAAGTCTTCATTTTATACATTTATATTCAAGAAATCAAAATAAATATTTTAATATGAAAAGGGGCCCCTCTGGGATAAATGCAGCGGAAATTAATGAAAAGGCTTTAAAGAACTGATTATCAATTCAGATAATTATATTAAAGACCCCGGGTACTTACATTATCAAACAAAAAAACCATTGTATATATACATAGTCATTGTTTTATCTATGTTACATAGCATTTCCCGCCATCACACTTTAATTTGAAATGTAGCAAAAAGTAAAATAACACAAATTCCAAACTCCAAAAGAAATTCATAATTTTCTCTAAAATGGCAAAATCAAAAGCTCAAACACATTTAACGAATAGAAAGCAACTGTCATATTCCTGACTTGGTATAGGCATTTCCTTATGCAGAAAATGGGGATTTAACCTTGTTTTAAAGATAGCTAAACCTCTCACTTGTATGACAGTTATTGCAAGAGGCAATATTTGGAATAATCAAAGTTACTCCTTTGTGGAAGTAAACTTTTAATGTTTTGATCCTCCCTGTTCGTAGGTATAAATAAAGCAGATGTATAGTATACCTTAATGATACAGTAATGTAATGACACCTCATTGATCCCTTTTAAATTGCAATGAATAGAAAATGTTTATAAAGTACATAAAATAAAAAGTATTTCAATAAAGAACTTAGTTTTGCTATGATTAACTAACAAAATTAATATACAACTAAAAAAATAAAACTGTATCGACGATGCTTGCATTAACTGAAAGTAAACTCTCAGAGTAATTGACCTGATCATATTTCGTACTGGCCTCTGACATCGGCATTTGTGCTAGAAATAACTGTACAATTATACATCAAATTGTTGTGACAGTCGCATCAAATTCCATTATATTGACACAAGAATTACTGTAAAATTCAATCTGTGTCATTTGGTAGGGGATGATTAACAATTTCATAATTAATATTTTCAAACACGACTATGACATTTCTTTTTATATAAGAATCAAGATTCCTTACAAATTGACACCGCATTGATCGTGTTACCCTATACTATGGAACGCCACAGCTGTCTTATGTGGAACTCTGGTATTACGTTATATTGTTTTATTATTACTTGATGATATTTTGTCTTTACATAATATGGTTTTGACATTACGTAATGATGTTTTGATATAACTCAATATGAAATAGTCATTACTTAATGATATTTCGATATTACACGATATGGTTTCGTATTGAATTGAAATAGTTTGGTCATTGCTTAATATGGTTTTGTCATTACTCGATGTGGTTTCACCATTATTTAATGTTGTTGTGTCATTAGGCAATGTGGTTTTTACATTACTTGATGTGTATGTGACTTAACGCAATGTAGTTGTTCATTACATGATGTGATTTTTTTATTTCGTAATGATGATTTGCCAATTCTTTATATGGCTTAAACATTACGTAATGATGTTTCAAAATTTGACGATTTTACACTACATGATGTGTTTGTCACAGTATTTGATGTGGTCTTGTCATTCTTTGATGTGGTTATCACATTACTTGATGAGGTAAAACCACGTGACCATTTCGGAAAAACTAGTTCTTTTTTTAAATAGATTTCCATGTTTTATGTGCCTTGGATGAGTGTGGCCATCCATCGAGTTAGAGTTCAAATTAAAGTTCGGGTTACTGTTCGAGTTAAACTTTGAGTTAGTCTTCGATTTCGAGTTAGAATTCAAGCCATTATTGGAATTAAAGTTCTAGTTAGCATTGAGTTTCGAGTTGAACTTCGAGTTTGAGTCACATTTAAAGGTAGAGTTCGAGTTACATTTCGATTTCAACTTTGAATTTGAGTCACCTTTTGAGGTAAAGTTCGAGTTAGACTCGAATTTGAGTCTCATTTAGATTAAGATTTGGAGTTGAAATTCGAGTTATCTAATATGACTTCGTATTTAAATTTTCTATCGCAGATCAAGGGCTTTTGCTCGGGCTTCTGAAAAGAGGGCTCAGGGGTATGCAAACAAAAGATAAACAATTTTAGAGTATACAAAACACAACATAGATATTGAAATAAAGTTAGATGTGGTGTGATTGCCAATGAGACAACTATCCACCAGAGATTAAGGCAGTGGAAGTAAGCAATCATAGGCAACCGTACAGCCTTCAACACACCGTATAGTCGGCTAAAAAAGGCCACCACGAGAAAATATGAAACAATTCAAACGAGAAAACTAACGGTCTAATTTATAACTAAACAATCTACAAAAAACCAATATGACACACATGAAACAACGACAACCATCGAACTACAGGCTCCTGACTTGGGGCAGGCACATAAAGAGAGTGCACGTGGTGGAGTTTAACATGTATGTGAGCCCTAAACCCTAACCTAACCTCGGACTGTATGTAACAGCACAACATAAGAAAAAAAATGTAAAGAACAGTTTCAATTGGCTTAACTCAATAGATCGGTATGACTGGGGGTAATATAAATCCATCGGAGGTGATCTCGGGTGCTCCAGAAGGGTAAGCAGATTCTGCTCTACGTGTGGCACCCGTCGTGTTATTCATGAAAGTACAAAACCAGTGATTTGGTTTTATTTGGAAGTTCACATTCGAGGAAAAGATGACGGGATTGTGGTTACGACAACTGGAACGTATCCGTCGTCACCTGTAAAACAGATATTCCAAAAAGTTTGTTTTTTCAATTAGTGCGAGGTCTATCAGAGAATGCAATTTATAAAATAAAAGATTGATAATCGTATATGTTCAAATGATCATACACGCTAAAAAAAAATCGGAGAATTCTTATTTTATAGAATTGATGCTTTGTCGCTTAGTCCGATCCCCTATTTCCCTGTAACTTTAGTGTGATTTGATTAAAAGTGTCTTATTTGATGACAATAAAGTACATGTCTTTTGATTTGTGTCGAGCCTACGACATTAATGTAGCGGCAGTGAGACACAACAAACCTATATTCCGTCGTTGGTAGTGGCGTCGGCGTCTTCATCATTTAGATCGTTAGGTTTCTCGGTTGAATTGTTTTTACATTTTTCATTTCGGGATCTTTTATAGCTTACTATGTGGTATGGGTTTTGCTCATTGTTGAAGACCATACAGTCACATATAGTTGTTAACTTCTACGTAATTTGGTATGTGGTTGAGAGTTGTCTCATTGGCAATCATACCACATTTTCTTATTTTTGTATAGGTTTTTTTTGCATTAAATATTACCGTATTAAACTGTTTTGAGATGATAAATGTGTAAACCTCCATGAATTGTTATAAAATTTGTATAGGAGTTATTTTTCAAGATCAAGATAAAGCATCTACAGAAAAAATTTTTGTTTTAAATTTTGTTTTTACCGATAAATGTACAGTCAACATTACGCTTTTACACTGACAGCAGCAATATCAGGCGAGACACAGGGTTCCGTGAAATCTTTTACGAATTTATTATAATACTGCTTCCATTTGAGAACTAAGGGAAAAAAACGGCAGGACCAACCGGTTTGGGGATATCCCCCTTATGTCCGAAATACTGTTAATTTTTTAGTACTTTTTTCTTATTTTTGTCTGCTGTCCCCCTTTTTCATACCAAATAACTCTGAACAACAACTCGAACTTTAATTTGAACTTTAACTCAATGGATAGCGATACTCATTCAAAGCACATTAAACAAACGACATATGGAAATCGGTTTTAAAATAGAACACAGTTTTATCCGAAATCGTCACGTGGTTTTACCTCATCAAGTAATGAGATAACCACATCAAAGAATGACAGGACCACATCAAATACTGAAACAAACACATCATGTAGTTTAAAATCGTCATATTTTGAAACATCATTACGTAAGGTAAAAGCCATATAAAGAATTGGCAAATCATCACTACGAAATAACAAAATCACATCATGTAACGAAACAACTACATTACGTTAAGTCACATACACATCAAGTAATGTTAAAACCTCATTGGCTTATGACACAACCACATTAAATAATGGTGAAACCACATGGAGTAATGACAAAACCATATTAAGTAATGACAAAACTATATCAAGTCAATACGAAACCATTTCGTGTAATATCGAAATATCATTAAGTAATGACTATTTCATATTGAGTTATATCAAAACATCATTACGTAATGTCAAAGCCATATTATGTAAAGACAACATATCATCAAGTAATAATAAAACAACATAACGTAATATCAGAGTTCCACATAAGACAGCTGTGGCGTTCCATAGTATAGGGTAACACGATCAATGCGGTGTCAATTTGTAAGGAATCTTGATTTTAATATAAAAAGAAATGTTATAGTCGTGTTTGAGAATATTAATTATGAAATTGTTAATCATCCCCTACCAAATGACACAGATTGAATTTTACAGTAATTCTTGTGTCAATATAATGGAATTTGATGCAACTGTCATACAAGTGAGAGATTTAGCTAGCTATAAAACCAGGTTTCATCCACCATTTTCTACATAAGGAAATGCCTGTACCAAGTTAGGAATATGACAGTTCTTTTCTATATAGTGCTTTTGATTTTTCCATTTGATAAAAAGTAAAATGACAAAAATACCAAACTCCAAGGAAAACTCAAAACGGAAAGTCCTTTACCAAATGTTAAAATCAAAAGCCAAAACACATCAAACGAATGGACAACAACTGTCATATTTCTGACTTGGTACAGGCATTTCCTTATGTAGAAAATTGTAGATTAAACCTGGTTTTATAGCTAGCTTAACCTCTTTCTTGTATGACAGTCGCAAACAATTCCATTATATCGACCAAAATGTGTGAACAAAACAAACAGACATAATAGGCAAAAACGTCAAAAATAGGGATACAGCATTCAACACTGTGCTATAATCCTAATCACAACAAGGGATTTTCCTTGAAGTTCGATATTTTTGTTACGAGATCTGATAGAAATTGCTAACGTTATTGTGTCCAGTAACTAATTAAGAAACGTTTTTATCTGCCATGTTTCCTGCAGTATAAGTAATAGTGTGAGCCTACGATAATTCGGTATCTTTTTTTTTAGATATCACGGGGTTGATTCTTAACATAAAACAACATATTTCAGACTTTGTCAACAGGAACAACACAAAACGCTTCCTAAGGGGAACGTCCCATGATTTCTTTCTTTTGTTTGTATGCCTCACTTGTGCTTTCAATGCTTGCAATTTTCATTGTATTTCATCTCTCTTCGTTTTTATCCCTTGCGTATCCGATGAAGGATATTCTAGAAACATCTATTGTGGACGGTACATATATATTTTTTTTTCAATCTCAGAAACGCATGTCGTGGGTCGTGCGTCTGTAAGTTGGGTTTTAACTATTTGTTTACAGAAATTAGCGTTGTGCTTCTGAAAGTTGTACCACACGTTCATATTTGTACGGTTTCGTTTTTTGCTAAGATGTAATGGTATGACTGAAAAGTTAAGTAAAGTGAACCTTTTATGATTTTATTTTAGAACGTCAATATCCTGAAATTTTGCCTGAAAAAAAGTACTATTCCAAGTACCACTGTATTTCTAATTTTAAGAGGATTAGAGACCTCTGTAAACAAATAACTGCAAATAATTGAAATGAACTGAGCGTTTAATATTCTTATTATACATAAAACACGTTTACATCATACCCCATGAAATGTATTGCATGTAATATTATGGGTACCCGAGAAGAGATTACAAAATGTGAGGTATTGTGAATCCAACATGTATTAAGGTTAGTAGTACTGATGCGGAAGTATATATTCTAAACATGATTCCGTTGCCGGTAGGTTATGAAAATCTTTCACTTAATATAGGTTAATGGTACATTACAATCTAATTAAGATTACAACATGTATAGGTTGCACTTCTGTAAATATAGACAATTTAATTTCCCATAGGAACTCCTTTTTACGGCAAAAACTGTGCCACATTTTCTATGAAGTTTTGTAAAAAATTATATCCTAGAATGAAAAGTTCATGCGCGCTGCAATTTTTCCCAAAGGTCAAAACTTAGGGCTGTGCGGCATATTTTCAACATTTATATGCCCCCAACTTGTAAGAAATTAAACGTATACTAATATTCTGTACTACCCCTCCCTTCACTTTGGGTCTTCCTCAGAATTCAATTGGCCGCTATCCATGTGGATTTATACTGGTTACATTGCCAAGGTATGTCTGTATGAAATGCAAAATAGAGATCATATCCGGGAACCAATACGTAAACAAAAAAAAATATCGATGAATATTATAATTCTCCCTAAAAGAAGCGTGGTTTGTGAAACAGCTGTATTTACAGAGTGCAACCTATAACATGTATAAGATCTTATATAATACATTGGTGCTACAGAATAGAGAACAACAATAAAACTAAATGAGTTTAAACTGAAAAATAGAACAAAAACAATGCATATTGTACAGTGTCGATAATTATCGCAACCGTGACATCAACTGCTGTCTATAATGTGAAATTTCATATGATACTAAAGTGTATTTCTCTTCTCACTAGCATAATTGAATACTGCATGTTATCGCTATTTTGTGCATTTTTCCTTTGATCTTTTTTAGTAAAAATTCGGGGTTGTTTCTCAGCCACTTCGATAAGAATATAGCTGAGAAACACCCTCTTGTTTGAAAAACCATCAATTATCTATAAATATTGTCCTTTCACTTCATGATTTCAAATTAGGTGACTACATTGAACTTGTCTATCTTAGTACAATAGTTAGAATTAAGATTAAGAAGTAAAACCTGTAATGCTATCTTGAAAGACAGCGAGAAGTTTTATACTGTAAATGATATTACATTGAGGATGCTTATTTCATTCTATATCATTCCATGTTTTGTGTCGCCCCTTAAAGACTGTATTTTTGGCACTGTGGATTAAAATAAACGTATTTACACTTTTTGTATGTAGCTGAATTTGTCTCCGAATGACCTTAGATCTGTTCCAAATTACCTTCTGACGTCAAGCAACAATCACTTTTCAATTATGACGTCAAATGTTTTAAATTGTGATGTCAAATTTTATGGGAACTTGTGTGATTTTAAGTAATGGCGGACAAATTTGCATACAAGTGTAAATACGTCTATTTCACAACGTAGACGACGCATGATTTTGAATCTTAGACAGGGTTCACACAATTCGCTAATTTTAAAAACGTATGTTTACCTCTACATGTCAAAAGTTTTTGAGTTGGGTTGCTCTCTTGTTGACGTTACAATAGGTGTTTAATCTTTAAGAAGACAAATAACCGTCAGTTAATTTGATTTAAATTATGAAAGTACCCATACACAACTTTTGTGTCTGATGTTATCGTCGTTGTTTAAAAGGCAACTAACAGCAAAACAGATCTAGAAAAAGTAATGTAGAAGTGGGATGACGGCTAGAGTGCTCCCAAAATAGTGATTTGTATCATCATATAAGTTCCAAAATAAAAAGTATGGAAGGAAAAGTACAAAACTCATCAGAAACTACTAAATACTATGTTTTTCCAAATTAAGAAAGTTGTTCACTTTAACAAGTAACACCAACTTTAGAGTTGCAGTGCAACTTTGAACTCAAAAATGACTGCTGTTGCCATGGAAACCCCAAAAATGTGAAAAAATAAATTTTAAGGTTTGGTGAATCATTTGAGTACGCTTGAACTTAAAATCATCAACTTTTAATACAATGTAGTTGTCAACTATGTACAGGTTCTGGATGATTTTGACAATCATTGGAACTACTAAATTAAATGTCAAAAATTTCAAGATGCTTTCATCTGTATTAAATTTTACAGTAATTTTTTACTGGCATTTGTAGATGTGACATTTGACTTTGGAATTTCTAAAATGGCTGCCGTTACCATGAAAACAATGCAAAAAAGGTCAAAATGCTCTAAAAACCTTTAAGTAGCATTTCCTTTCTTAAAGTGGTAGGTCAAACCCGGTGATAGTTTGAAGTTATGTTCCCTCTCTTGTACCAATGCAGCATATGTCATTAAAATTTTGAAATTGTCAACCTAACCATAGAAATAGCAAAAATGTCCCAAATTGCAGGATGCCCCAAAATTAATGAAACTAAATATAAATGTTAATTGGCAAGTATAGATGAACCTTTGTCTTCGGCCTTTCCAAAATGGCCACCGTTACCATGAAAACAGCAAAAAATGTGTAAAATTTCAAAATGCTACAAATGTTCTGAACAGTTACAGAATGATATATAGTTGTGCATATATGTGCATTCACTGTTAAAAATTTTCAAAATGGTTGTCGCTTAGTGGCAATGGGAACGGTCGACATCCGCTATTGCTTGTAATGATAAATCCAGTAATTATTATTATTATTATTATTATCATTATCATTATCATTATCATTATTGTTATTATTATTATTATTAATAACATTATTATTATTATTATAATGATAATAATGATTACTATAATTATTATGGCATCCTCAACGGAGTTGGGGTGACATATTGTAATTCTCTACTATTCATTTTTTTTCTTATTTTTTTTCCCGAATTGAAAGGACCAATGATGAAACTATGTCATGTTGTTGCCCACCATATATTGTGGTTACCATGGAAACAGCAAAAATGTAAAAAATAAAAGTTTGGTTTTTGTATGCCTAGTTTGAGTATACCTGATCAGAAAATCATAACATTTTTAAACAACGTTTGATCCCACTATATACAAGTTTTGTGTGATTTTGAGTCTTGTCGGAACTACGTGGCAGCGGATTCTTCCGGAATATGTTTTTCATTTTTTTCTTAAAGACAAATCAAATCGAACAAAATTTTAAGGATATGTTGTAATCAATGTATAGATATAAAATATGTTTCGAAAGTTTTTAAAATGGTCATCGTTGCCATGGAAACAGCAAAAATGTAAAAAGAAATCAGAGTGCTCTTATCGTACTGATTCTTTACAAAAATGTCAACTGGCATGTGTAGAGTTGCTCCTTGACTTTGGAATGTTCAAAATTGCTGATGTTACCTCGGAAACAGCAAAATGTGAAAAATTTTAAAATGCTCAAAACATTCTGGAAATTTACAAAACTATTTGTTGTCATGCATATATGAGCATTCATTGTTGGAAAGATTCAAAGTGGATTCCGTTATAGTGGCAATTGGGGACTGGATGCTATTCGCTATTGCTTGCATTGTTATTATTATTATTATTATTATTATTATTATTATTATTATTATTATTATTATTATTATTATTATTATTATTATTTACATTATTATCATAGTTAATATTATTAATATAATTATGATAATAATTATTATTATTATGTTTTTATCATTATTAATATTATTATTATTATTATTATTATTATTATTATTATTATTATTATTATTATTATTATTATTATTATAAATATTATTATCATTATTATTATTATTATTATTATTATACTAATCAAATTTTTTTTTATTATTATCATTATCAATCATTTTATTATCATTATTATCAATCATTTTATTATTAGTATCATTAATTATTTTATTATTATTATTATCAATCATTTTATTATTATTATTATTATTATTATCAATAATTTTACTATTATTGTAAAACTATCTTTAATATAAGTTTATAGCACCATGTATAATAATAAATACAGAGAACAAAACAGAGAATGTTTACATTATATACCTGCAATAAGGATTTAAACAAAAATCTATATTAAGTAAAAGTAAATCAAGAAAAACAAATTTATAGGCAAAATATTTCCTATTGTTAGGTTCGCATCTTTATTTACTATATACCTGATCAAATCGATACATTTAAATCAGATCATTTTCATTAGATAAATATTAAAGCAAAAGGATATCAATGTTAATTAAGCATATAATGTTATAAGATATATAGTTTGGTGCACATGTGAACCAGCCCACGAAAATATAAGATGGTCCGTAAATATAAAAACATTCTATTAAGTCGAATGGACTTTTGATAAAGATTGTCATTATATTGGATTCGTTGCGCCTACGTTAACCGTAACATGTCAAAAAAGATAACAACATCATTCTGTGATATCAAGGATAAGATTCAATCACTTTCACAGAAAACAATCTTTGAATGATAAGTTTAATTAAATTGGTAGAAATGTGTTAAATAATCCTGATACTAAACATGCAAGGTCTATGGGTAGATGAGTTTGGACTGAACGTTGAATGGTCAAAATACGAAAATGGATTTAATTGTCACTGCAAAAGTCTGGTACGTGCTATCGTAAGAAGAATTTAACTCTTAATTATACTAAAGTTGCCTGTTACTATTTCCAAACACATTTAAATACTATAAGGTTGTAAACATGAATAAGTATTTACTTTAATACATTTCTTACCTCTCCTTAATGCAATGATTGTTCCAATAATTTTGAAACGATTGATACATGACCTGAAGTGGTTATACCACCATTCTTCTTAACCTTATTAGTCTAAAAATATAGTGTAAATGTATGAATTATCATAATTATCTTCATCTCAACTGCATAAAACAGTTGAATATAATACTAACGGTGACTCCTAGATGATAAACACCACCAATGCACCTCTATGTCTTCATTATGAGGTTCCTTTATGTCCATTCCTACCACTCTTTCTCTCACAATTTTAACTTTTTGAGCATCTTTGGCGCCTACCTTTGAATAGTCTTGGAAATATTTGCTATTAAAAAGGGATCGTAGCGATTATAACATACAAATTTCTAAATATCATATCGTGTATAATTAACAAATATTTGAGAGTCATTAGCCGACAGCCCGAATTATCATATTCCCTTACGAATGAATTGAAAAGGAATTTCAGGTTTCCGATAGATGCAGTTGATTACTATGCCAGAACATAATTGGAGCGTTAACCAGTTGACCAAAACTGGACACTTTATCTGATGGATCAAAGCTATCCAGTGATGCATCCAGAAGCTATATTTAAATCTCCTACATTCATTGCTATTCGGCATCCTACCCCTTTCAAAAAGCAAATGGCTGTGGATGCTTTGTCCTCTCTCCAAGACAGGCATGTTGTTGTTAAAAAAAAACAAAGCCTTTGATTAATTTGTTTTTAAATGTAATAGTCATGATTGCAATGGCTATCTATTATCTATAGAAGTCGGAATTCACAACAACACTGCAAACCCCTCATATACATCTTTCACCTAAGTGGAGATTTTAAGAAAAGCACAAATTCTTGACAGGTGCAACAAGTGGAGCAGAATTTGTGTAACCTTCCGGAGCACCTAAGATCCCCCCGGTTTTTAGTGGGGTTCGTGTTGCTCAGTCTTTAGTTTTCTATGATTAAGTTTGTGTACTGTTGTTTTCTGTTTTTTTCGGTCTTTTCGTGTTTTGCCATGGCGTTGTCAGTTTATTTCTTAATTTTGAGTTTGAATATCCCTTTGGTATCTTTTGCCTCTCTTCTCTAAAAATCTACTGGAAAACTTTTCAGTACTATATTCCGTGTTCATTTGAAAGATCAAATACGTCATCCTAATTGTCTAATCTGTAAATCTACCTATTGTGTATAATTCCCGTTTGCGACATTTTGACTGCGTGTCGATATTATTTGGCAGGTGATTCATTCATATCTAGAAATGTTTATCCTACCAATACACCCACACTCGCTCCTTTTTGAGTTCATGTGATTCCCTCACTTGTGTTTGTAACCCTTTTTTGATGTCTTAATCGATTTATGAGATTTGAACATCGGTAAATTACATTTCCCCTCATTCATAACTATGTTGGAGCAGTGGCTGTGTAAGAAGCACAATGATCACTTAAAATGCGGAATAACGTCAAAAGCGATCACTTTCTAAAGTAATTTAGCACATTTTACAGAGTTAGCTGGTGGGAAAAAAGATCTTCTAGAGCACATGAGATATTCTTTTTTTAGTGCTTTTCCGTCTGTGTATGACGTCTTTACAATTAATCCATTGGATGTGTACTGATTTAAAGTCCTAAAGTTTTTAGTCTTTGAATGCAACGAAGAGAGGCGAAAGAATATTCAAACAACTCATAAGTCAAAAACAATCTGACATGGGTTCATTTATTGGTTGGAATTGATTTTGAACTATATTTCAGCAAACAGCGAGATCTCTGAAATCACTTTCAGTAACTTGTGTTTGTCTGTTTGCAAAGGTTTCATTTTTGCTTAGTGCTGATCTGATGAGTCAAGTCTTTTCCAAGTGATCTCTATTGTTTGTTCTTTTGTTGTACTGCTTTCCCATTGTCCAAGGTTAGAAGGTTGGGCGGTCCAATACGTTTTATCCCGCCACTATCATTGTGTCTTCCTCCTAAGTCAGGAGCCTGTAATTCTGTAGTTGTCGTTTGTTGTTATAAAAATAAGAAGATGTGGTATGATTGCAAATGAGACAACTCTCCACAAGAGACCAAATGACACAAACATTAACAACTATAGGTCACCGTACGGCCTTCAACAATCTGCACAACCCATACCTTATAGTATGCTATAAGAGGCCCCAAAATGCCAAATGTAAAACAATTCAAACGAGAAAAAAAAAACGGCCTAATTGTCGGTTTTCTTTAGAATAAATACGATCATTGTTTTCTTTTATGAATTGTTTCACATTTCATCATGCCGGGATCTTTTATAACTTCTTGTTAAGGGTCATACAGTTTCCGGTATTTGTTTACATCCTTGTCCTGTGGTCTCTGGGAATCATACCATATCTATTAGTTATCATATATGTGCACGTAAGAAAAAAGGTTAACTCACAATAAAAGTACTTTAAAAGTGCACTCAGTCGGACAAATCTCAACAATGTTTTTTTTAAGGGCGAGATAAATATTAACCGACTGTTGTAGTTACCGTCACGAATCACAAAAATTGATTTTATTACCACAGAAACATATGATAAAATGAATTAAAAATTACAGTGTCATAAAAGAAATTAAGATATAAAAACTAACATGCATAGTCAGATATTTTGCAGCATTTGAAGTAATTATTAAAGCACAATCGTTTAACAAAGGAATAAACCAAACAAATACACACAAAAAAAAATAGCTCCTATACTTTAATACTTACTCTAATCTCGACATTTTTTTATTCAAAGATTATGCATGCAACCGATGATACGGAGTAATGGAATCTGTCCCTTTCTGTCCCACTTCAAGCTGTATTTTCTTAAGATATGGTTTTATGGACTTGTTCTTTTGAAATTTTGTTATTCGAATACAGAATTCCTTGAAATATTTATTATTCATAATATTTTTGTATTTTAGTTCAAAATACCAAAAAGAATACTTTATCCTAAAACGTTTTAATGTTCGCTTGTTTTGCTTCAGTGTTGGTGTTTTGTAGCATGATAAAATGCTCTACAGTTTCGACCATTACGGCATTCAAAATCGTATTATTGTTCAACCTAGCAGTTATACATGTTGTAATAAGAAAATCGTTTATGCTATAGGAATTGTTAGTATATAAGTCTTCGAAATTATCAGTTCATCTGCAATATATAAAGACGTCGCATGGTTATTTCAAGTTATATAGTTACATGTATTGTATTGAGACCTGAAAGAAATGTTTGTTTTCGTATTACATTAAAAGGTGATACTGTTTGAAGTCATACATGTACATCTCTTTTCAGCCTTTGTACAATTAATAATTTGTAGATAAAAATTGGAAAGAGAAATGCACCTGTCCTAAGTCAGAAATCTGATGTGCAGTAGTTGTCGTTTGTTGTTCTAGTTCATAAGTGTTTCTCGTTCCTCGTTTTTTATATAAATTAGACCGTTTGTTTTCCCGTTTGAATGGTTTTACACTAGTAATTTTTGGGGCCCTTTATAGCTTACTGTTCGTTGTGAGCCAAGGTTCCGTGTTGAAGTCCGTACTTTGACCTATGATGGTTAACTTTTAAAAATTTTGACTTGGATGGAGAGTTGTCTCATTGGCACTCATACCACAGCTTCTTATATCTATGCAAGTAATTTGAATTGTTATTATGACCGTTAAGCTATCATGACTCGTGGCGCTGGAAATTGTTATACATATGTTAGTGACACATATCCATCAATCCTGTTAGGGAGTGTTCATGGATACCACTGTACCCTCGCAGCTTTCGAGGGGAGCTCCGAATAACGGAGGTACCAACCTGAACATACATGCATACATGGGTATTACTTAGCTATCATATATATCTTTAAAGTTACAGCATCCACAATTAGTACTAATTTCTAATAAATATGTCCCGGAAGCATCAGTATAAGAATATCAAAATACATTTAACAAGCATAACAAGCTACATTAAATCCTCGATAATTCCTTCCAGCGATATAATCGACTTATCATAAGTACTATACCTTCATGTTTCTTTTACTTTCACATTTTCTTAAACTTCGAACGTCGACACCTTGGTGATAATTTATTTATTGATCTACATAAAATTAAACTTTTCGTAAATTTTAAATTTAAAGATATATTGTTAGATAACTACAAGAGCGTAAAAATGACGCCAAAGCAATATATATAAAAATAAGAAGACGTGGTATGATTGCTTATGAGACAACTTTTCACCAGAGACAAAATGACATAGAACTGAACAACTAGACGTTACCACACGGCCTTCACCAAAGAGGAATACCCATTACGCATAGTCAGCTATAAAAGGCCCCGACATGAAAAACGAGAAAACTAACTGCCTGATTTATTAACAAAACAATAAAATAAAAACAAATATGATATGCAGCAACAAACGACAACCACTGAATAACAGCCCCCCCCCCCCCCCTTACCTGGGAAAAGCACACACATGACGCGGCGGGGCTAAACACGCCTACTGGCGACAACCACCCGAAACATTGGACAGCGGTGCTACAGTACAAGACAAGAAAAAATAACAAACATGTCTTGCTATGAATAAAAATATCGTTGTGATGTCAAGCATAACTGCAGAAAAACAATCATTATCTGTAGTAATTGAATATAAATATCAGATAAAAGTCATGAATATAAATTTACTTTAAAATCCAATTTGAATTATGACAGCCCCTATTGTAGTGAAAATAATGAGCATTTTTTTTGAACAATGTTGTAATTGCAAATCGACAAATTATTGGTTGTAATTGTATTAATCCCAGAAGACAACACTTCATGTCTAGAATACTTATTATTTATTATTATTAAATTATAATTTTTCATCAAATATTAGAAAAAAGAGTATAAATTTATAAAAATCATGATCAAATGTTGAATAATTCTACTACTTTTATTTCAACAGCAAACTACTAATAGTAACAAAACTCAGTCGGATCCTCATTGAAATTAAAGTATAAAAATGGAACTCCGTCATTCAAATAGTGTCACATGTCATAATGTAAAATACAAAAATAAAAGCAGTGATATATCAACAAGCTTTAATCTTAAATTCTTAGACTAATTATGTAAAAAAAAATAATTGCAAATGATATCCACATCAAATGACGTTTTTTCGTCTAATAGTAACACCCTAGACAAGCAGTATTCCCATTGAAACATTTACTAAAAAATCTCCATCCAGCCTCGATGTGATGTGGTATGTCAGTCACAACTTCTGTTCCAAACGAGAGCAGCTCACATCTAAAATTTACAAGCTGTTTTATTTAAGAATGTAGTGATTTCTGAAGTATTTTGATAAGAGAAAAAACTTGTTCAAGCAAAGTTTATATTTTCCACCAGGTTCCTTACTCTTTGTTCTTTGAGATACACGAGAAGCGTTTACTATTTGCATTCCAATTAATAGCATTCGAAGAGTATGATGTTGTTTCATTTATGGGTAAACGTAACCATTACGTTGAGTAAACTAAAGAACGAATCAACATATGATGACATCATGAGTCACTTACAGGTTTATTCAAAGACAAATTGAAGAATAATCTGTACCACTTCTTCCATACTCTAATAGAATTATAAAATAACACTGAAAATACATGGTTTAGGTATATGTATGATAATTATTGGCCGGGTTATTTCCCCTTATTAAAGGACTCACAATACATTCGATACAAAACATTCATGAACCACAATAAAATGGAAATGAAATAAATCTTAATCTTGTTTTTTTAGCAATATTCTGTTTATGAATTGGATCTATTGTAAATACGAGCTTAGTTTATCAATTTTACCGAAGCCAGCTTTTAATTAGATTTGCAATTGATTATATTCTCTTATTTCCCACAAGAAATATCTTAATGATACAATTTCTATGAAAAGAAAAAAGAAAAAAAAGATACCGAGGGGCCAAATACAGTGATAAGTTGAAAAGAGACAGCACCGTGTTCGAATGATATATGGAAAAACAAGCAACAATCCACATAACAGTTAACGGAAACTAAATTATTACATAACCAAACAAATTAGAATTCGTATGACCGGGATGGTATCCAGTAACGGTTAATAGAAATTACAAATTCTGGTGAAAAGTCATGAAAATCAAATTTTCCTTTGCTATGATACTTTTAAACGCAATGTAGCATAAAAAAAATACGTCTTTACAAAACTTTTAAACACACTGATTAGTAAAAAGAGACTGAGTCGAAGTATAGATAGTTTCTACTGCAAGGCGATCATAAACTTAAGGCTGCCGAGTTTGGTTTGTAGAATAACCAATTCCACAAATCATTAACAAAGCATATGATATTTTGTTTCTGATTATTGTTAAAGGGGTACATCAATTTATATCTTGTTCTGACACAGACAGGATTGTTTTAAAAAGCACCCTTCCGGTAGATCAGATATAAAATATCATCGTTTTGAAGACCGTAGGTTGGTGAATAATAGTAGTTAATTATTTGATAATGCTATTGAATTGGTGTGTCATTGACGTTTACCCTTACTTCCTGTCAATCATGATTACACAATTAACAACCTGTGTAATCATGATTACACAGGTTGTTAATTACCTTAGTCTGCTCGCCGCGTCCGTCCAGGTACAAATCGAAAACATGAGAACCAACGAAAGAAGAATAATATGTGATATGATCAACCTCTAAATGAAATGAGACGAACTATATTGTCGGTTTATGTTATTCTGATAAGCAGGCATCGTTCCAATTTGATTAAAAAAAAGACAAAAAGAACATGCAAGTGTCGAGTGTTGTCCTTGTGTATTTCTGGAACTTTTTGTTACAACAATTACTAAAATAATGCATTTGAAGGGAGGAAGTAACTGAAACAAGACAATATACTTGCACAAACCTTTTTAAAGCACTGTTGAAATTATAACCCATACAAATCTTCGACAGTCCACAACGTGTAGCACAGTCTATTTGTGATGGACACTGAATATCATCAGCTACAACCATGTCAGCCTTTTTATTATTCATATCACAGCTATCAAAACGACCAGCAAATTTATCTGAAACTATATTATTATTATTTCATTAAATTTATCTTCATCAAGATTTGGTCATTCCAAAACAAATGAAAGCCATGGATATATAAATACTTGAATACATTTGGAACCATATCACTAAAAAGGGCATAAAACGAATAGCCATATCCACCTAAGGTCACGTTTTCCAAATGTTGAAATCTTAGTTTCTTAATTTTCATCAACGGATAATTTAGATGTTATGTCATATATAATTACTGTGCCGAAGCACTAACTACTGAGCTGATGATACCCTCTGTGACTAGTGGTCCAACATCAGTGCTATTTACCAAGTTGTAAAAATAATATATCAGTTTATAAATTTGGAAGGTTCGAATTGATTGTTTATGTTTATTTTAATTATTAGTGGAAGCAAAGGATTCATTAATACTGGAATAAATGAAGAGCTATACAAATATAAATCTCAGTGTCAATCATAACACATCTCCTTATTTTAATGAAGATTTGAACGTTTACTTTACAATGGAACATTTAAAGAAATTAAGCTCATAATCAAACATTACTTTTATGAATAGAAAATAAAAAAAGGAATTATCGGAACATTACCTTCCAGCTGTATTTTCCATTCTGCTGATCTATCATAATTATAGCTGACTAATACACCAATACCTCTTACTTCAACTTGATTTGTATTAATCACATTGCTCAAAGTATTTTCACCAACATGAAGTCCAGTTCCATATTCAATGTGCCCAACTGTATAACTAATCCAGAATGGTAGATACACAGTACAATTAAGTATATTTGGAGTATCAACCGTTGTCAAATGCATGCTTTCATGATTTAACGAATCGTCCGCCCTATACAGAAGATGCGACTTCGCGTTATGCCATCCACCAAGACGTATCTCGTACAATGGTAATGAAGAATTTTGGATATCTGAACTAGATAGAAGAATATGTACAGACAAACATGCCTTTACTTCAAATACCAACGTTATTCCTTTAAGATCAAGGTTGTACCTATTTATGTCAATGGTATAATTCATGATATCAGCTATTTCAGAGGCTTTCTTGTATCCACTGTCTTCTGTCAATACATTGTTTACAATATGTATACCTACAATATACATACATATGAATAACACGAGCTACGCTTTCGTCCTATCTAGAATTGACCGTTTTCAAAGAATTGCGGTGATGTCAGTCTTTTCAGTAAATTTGGTTTTTCTTCCTGAAACCAACGCTATTGTAGTCGCTAAATGATATTGCACCACTAATTTTCTATCAATTGGTCGCATTATTCATTTTAAAAAATTAGATTTGAATTAGCCAATTTCTGTTTCCAACTGGAATTGCTATAAATTTTTCCCTTGACTTAAGCAAATTAATATTTGTCGTGATTGGGGTTCGAACTCCCTCAATAATGTGTGACTGTTCATGGCGCACCATAGAAACCTCTCGGCTACCAAACGGTTGATTTTAAAATAAAAGGCGGATTGTTGAGCCCTCACAAACATGTTTAACCAGGCACATTCTTTATGTGCATGTCTTAAGTCATGAATCTGCAATCCAGTGGTTATGGTACGTTCATGTCTGTTATGTATCTTTTTCGTAGAGTGGAATAAACTAGGACTTTTGTTTTCTTTGGTGAATTGTTTTACCTTTTGTCATATCGGGGTCTTTCTATATCTGACTAAACGGTATGAGTTTTGCTCATTGTTGAAGGCCTTACTGTGAACTGTAATTTATAATGGCACACATGCGTAATGTCTTTTGATGTGTGGGGGGTAGTTGTCTCATTGATAATCATGCCACATCTCGCACTTGAAGACAAATAAGAAATTTTTGTTTTGAACTTATCGTCTGTCAATTTGTTGTGATATTATTGATATTTTGTAATATGGATGGGTCACTGTTTGATAATATTTAATAATTAACAACTTTTCATGAAATTCAAAAGAAATTTTAAACATTGCTGAGTTGATGTTTAGGGCAATTTCAACTGTGTAAATGCATACATTTTGCATATTCGTAGAATATGATTACTGTAAATCGCGAAGAAGATAAAAATGTTGCTTTCCTTGAAAAAATTGTTCGAATGTGCTTTCTTTTATTAGTAAAGGACACATATTTTAACCATATACCTTATATCGTAAGTTCTACGATTTTGTATCAATTGTCGTCTACCATGGAACTCCTTACCCTGGTTGATTGTAGTTTCATTGCTTCATTCAATAGACTTTAGTGGTTATTCTTCGTATGACAGTTTTAATGTAAATAGACAGTAGGAATATCTTTTTTTTAAGTTAATGGATGATGACAACGACAGACGACGGACGCTAACAGATGGCAAACGCTCGCATTGATCAATTTGATCGGGTAAGCTAATAAAGAGATCTGATGTGATTGCTAATGAGTCAACTATCCATATAAATAAAAAGTACAAAGACGTGACCAAGTACATCTCATCGTACTGCCTTTAAACCGTAGAATAAGCTTTAAAAAGCAAAACTACGATACAATGAAAAAAATAAAAGATTGATGAACAAAAAAAAAAGGTCTTACTCATGCAAATGGTACTAAGCACCAACAAATAGCGAAAGGGATGGGAAATATCAATCTATGAGTACTAGCAGTTACTGAAAGCTAGTTTAGTAAATACTACCATTTGTCAGTTTTGGTAGCGGACATGTTGAATTTTTAGAACTGTCTCGATAGTAAACAAATTTGCGTATATGATAAAAAGAATTAGAGAAGTAGTACGTTAGCTCTGAACAAACTTTTAAAATCATTTGGAAAGGGCTTGCCTCATCAAATTAGTATTGACAACGAAAAGAAGAAGTCGAGCATATTAAATAAATTTCAATCATAACATTATTGAACTTACCATAAGACTTCAGAATGAGTAAACATGAAATAGAAATGTCAAAAAACAGATGCATCTGAAATAGAATATTTCACAAAATCCTATAATTTTTTACTGATCCTTCTTTTCGAATGATGCTCAAAGCTTATAGATTATTACAAATTGTTTGACTACCTTGATACAATCAATATCACAGACACAGCTACGATTGGTCTCTTGAGATGATAGATGCATGATTAAATGAAAACGCGCATATGATAAAAAGAGAAACTTTTTAAGATACAATTAAATGTCCCACATTGAAGTTTAATTGACGTGACCAGAAAGCTAGTAGGTTCTAAAAAAACCAGCTGTTTTCAAAGCAAAACTTTAATTATAAACGGCAGTCTTGTACTTTTATCACAAGGAGTCGGCAATCTTTCAATTTGAGCTGTAGGTACAGCTACCAGTCTCAGACATATTAAGGCTGTGACGTCGTGTCTATATGTAAGAATAAATCATTGTCTGTGTAATTCATCGCAGCAATATTAATGAGAATACATTTTTACTGTTAAAATGATGCGACAAGCGCTGTGCTTTTTAAGTAAGATATATACACATGTAGCAGTACAAATTGTATTTAAAGCTAACTCCTATCTAAATTTTAATAATTTTCATTTTTTTAATTCTTCCCTTTAAAACACACGCTGGTTATAGTAAGAGAGCTAGGACAAACATTGCTAAAGAAAGGTTAATATGCTAGATACACTTACTGGAGGATGATGAGATGATTAAAGCCATAAATTTTCTCCTTGACAACATTTATGTACGTTTCGGCAACAAAGCTTATCGACAGATTGTAGGTATCTCAATGGTCACCAATTTTGCCCCTTTAATAACAGACTTGTTCCTATACTGTAATGAATCACAGCTCATGGCCAAACTCAGACCCGTCTCAATTCCTTTTAATTGATAAATTCAACAACACTCACCGTTATCTTCATGATATTTTTTCGTCAAATAATCAAGAATTCTCTAAATATACTTCCGATATTTACCCAAAGGAACTAATCTTAGATCTATCCAATGTTAACAGCAATAAGTGTCAAAATATTTACGACAAAAGGGATAATTTTTCTTTCCCTATTGTTAATTTTCCTTTTTTGGACGGTGGTGTTCCTTTGGCACCGTCTTACGGTGTTTATATATCCCAACTCGTTCGCTTTGCCCGTGTCTGTAGTGCAGTTTCGGATTTTAATGAGTGTAATCTATGTATTACTGGTATTTTATTAAGTCAGGGATATCGTTACCAAAAATTACTTAAAACCTTTACTATACTATACTTTGGCTATACATGAAAAAACTCATTTCAGACGGAATTGCACATTTTTACGGTGATGCTGTTTACCGAGACCGGAAATTTATATACGACCCGGGTAAACTTCTTTAGATAAACATATTCTAAAAGGTTACCAATTCAACACTATAATTGGATCTTTGAATATTGTTTTTATTTATATAAATATTGATTTGGTTATCAGTAAATTAAAACCCTACTAAATAGTATTTTTATACACACTTGCACTTTCACGGTACTACAATCTGTCGATACCTTTATTTTGGCATTGTACAAGGTCAGGTTTTTCTCTGACTGTTAATGACGTCTTTACACTTAATCCATTGGATGTTGGATGTGCACTGATTTATATATAAGTCTTAGATACATGATTTCTTTTATAAGTTGGTATTGGCTGTGAAATAGCTGTCATTAACTGCGAGTACTCTCAGATCTGTACTTTCTGTCTTTTGTTGTTAGGGATGTATAAATACCATGCTACGTCCGGTTTGTGTTTTTGTTAAATGTTTTTCTGCTTTGTATCGATAGGATGAGTTAAGCCATTTTTAACTGATTTTATAATTTGTTCTTATGTTGTGCTGTTACACCACTGTCCCAGGTTAGGCGAAGGGTTGAGCGCTGAAAAACAAGTTTAACCCCGCCACATTCTTTATGTGCCTGTCCCAAGTCAGGATCCTGTAGTTCAGTGGTTGTCGTTGGTTCATGTCTGTCATATTTGTTTTTCGTAAATTGTTCTGTTATAAATTAGGCCGTTAGTTTTCTCAATTGAATTGTTTTCTTATTTTTCATGTCGGGGTCTTTTATAGCCGACTTTACGGTATTGGTTTTCTCATTGTTGAAGGCCATACGGTTATCTGTAATTGCTTACACCCACTTTATTTTAACTTGAGTGGATAGTTGTCTCATTGGCAATCATACCACATCTCCTTATTTTTATATAGTGTTACTAACAATATACATATCGTTTTTTTTATAGGAGAATAGAAAGGTTATAATTCATATTACATTGTACGTTGCCTAATTTGTAGACTATTTAAAAGATAATATAGTGTGTGTTAATTACATGTGTATGGATGCAAATTATCTTAAGAAAATAGTAAACATAGGCTGCGTTTTTAAGAAAATCCTCAATACAAATTTTGGCTTTGACCGTTCCGCAACATGACGGGTGCCACATGTGGATCAGGATCTGCTTACCCTTCCCGAGCACCTGAGATCACTTCCAGGTTTTGGTGGGCTTCTCGTTTCTCAGTCTTTAGTTTCCTGTGTTGAGTTTGGTGTACTGTTATTTGTCTGTTTGTCTTCTTCTTTTTTAAGCCTTGGCATTGTCAGTTTGTTTCGACTTATGAGTTTGAATGTCCCTTTGGTATCCTTCGCCCCACTTTTTCCGGATGAAGGTAAATCCAGAAAACCGCTTCAAGCACATAAATTGATAAAGTGTTGTTTTCATATTTTTGTATTTATCTTATGGTCTGTATAGTTTATCCCTTAGACGTATTAAATGTAGCAAAATAATACCAACTACTGAACGTCTAATGAGTGTATGTTAGTCATTTATCAAATAGTAATATAAATTAGATAACGAAAGTATATGTAAATATAAATCCCACAAGGAGGCTAATAATCTTGTCAACAGCGTAACAGGTACATCTAACAGTCCAAGACATTTCAAACAAAAGATGTAAATGTCGTGTCTATATTTAGGAATAACTTTAGCTGTGTAATTAAATTGATTTCTTCGTATGAAGCATTGTAAAGGGCTGTACTACACTACATTTATTTTTCAACCATTGCTGTAAAAATACCCTAACCCATACATTAGCCTAACACTAGTCATATATAACTGGCACTGAATCAAGGTCATAAGTATTGAAATTAGCCTATACTGATGTATCATTTATTCAGCTTAAGAAGACCAAGTTTTGCTTATCCTGAAATGAAAAATGAAGAAACAAAAACGAACAAAGAGTCTGCGTGCTAATGTCTTATCTTTTGATTGCATTTCTATTAGAAACAAATATTTTTTTAAAACACAGGAACTTCCAATTGGAAAGAGTATCTCCTCTTTTCATTTTATACTTTTAAGTAAATGTTTATTTATATATATATGTTGCACCTCTATTCTGACTGTCATACGAATAGAGGAACTGATTAACTACTGTTATCGAACGATTGTATGGATGAGAGCAAGAAAACATTGAATATGTGAAAGTATGTTAAGATATTAAAGAAATCTGTTCCCAAAAAATTGAAAACCAATATAAAAAGGAAAAGAAAAAAATATGCTGTTCTTGCCCAAAGCGCCTATCGTCAATCTGTGTTATAAAACGGATGAATATACATGAGTTGTCTTCCATATATGCATTCTAATTTATATTTTATTGTCAAAATTTACTCTTACAATATCGTCGGTATGAATTTTCTAAATACTCGTGCATTTGTTTTTACTTTCAATAAATGAATAAGAATGCACACGCTGAAATGTCTCGCCTGCTTTACTAAACATTGATTTTATTTTGAAAGTCTTGAAGATAGTTTTTATTACAAGCTTCACATGAACTTTACATTTTTTTTAAAGGTCCATGACAATGAAGTCAAGGTCAGATAAATCCTGTCAGACAAACATATACACCTTACAATTATTTCATACATCAAATATAGCTGACCTAATGGCTTATGGTAACTGAAAACAGATCAAAACACAAAACTAAAGATTGACCAATGAACCATGAAAATGAGTTCAAGGTCAGATGAAACCTGCCAGAGAGACTTGTACCCCTTACAATCATTCCATACACCACATATAGTTGACCAATTGCGTATAGTATTAGAAAAACCGACCTAATCATGTAACTTTAACCTTGATCACTGATCCATGAAATGAGGTCGAGGTCAGGTGAACCATGTCTGACTGATATGCAGAAGATGTAAGGAGCATATATACCAAATATAGTCGTCCTAACACTTATAGTAAGTGAGAAATTCACATGACAAAGAAACTATAATTGTTTTTTCAAGCAGTCGCTGAATCATGAAAATGAGGTCAAGGACAATGGACATATAGAACCGACGGAAACTTCGGATTATAAGGTATCTGCATACAAGGCATGAAGCATCAAGGTCTTCAACCTTCTGAAATATAAAGTTCTATAAAAATAGTTTACGCCGCCGCCGCCGGATAGTATTATTTATGTCTTGCATACTGCGACGTAAGTCTCTTACGTTGCAGGCGAGACAAAAATGAAGGCTTTTCACCATTCTCCAGTTGCTTGTTTATTTCATATTTGATACAATGTTAATTACTAGTATAAATAACTTAATTGTTGCAAGTAAAGACTTAAAATCTCTTACAAGCACATGTTGCATATTTCCAGAGTGCGGCAAATTTTTGTAGATGAATTTTGTTTATGGCAAATGTAAGACAATATTTGATTTATTTAATTGCAATTTTTGGAAAATAACAATAATGTTTTGCTTTATATTTTGCCATCGGTTAATTTTGTAATATTTACAACGAATGTTGCTACATTAATCTCAATGAGCAAGTTTCAAAAGAACTTAAAAATTAAAATGTCGACATATATATAAGTTATCGTGGATCAACTAATTTAGTGTTTTCAATTCTTTAATCGTAACGGATGAAAGACTTTCCAAAGTGGACGGTAGATGTTGTAAACATATCGGAATAATAAATTTAAATCATCACACGAAGATACTAGTATTGACATATAAAAAGGGGTGTCTAGGTTGCTTCTCAATCTGTCTGTCTAAACCATTGGTGTAGTTTTCTTGCAAACACCTTATACTCTTGTAAAATTGATTATTTTTGTCTAAAGTTGAATATGAAACATTTTATACTGACACAAACATGACAAATGATCCTAAATATATACCAATGATCGTAGTCAAAATTTTTCATCCTCTCTTCGTGCATGCCTAATAAGATGGTATGGATGTAGGGTTCTCCATTCTGTATTCTTTTATTTATTATGCTATGTTTCTCTATTCATATTTGGTATTGTTTTAGGTAAGTTTTCGTCAGTCATAGAGCTCCCAACTTTGATTCGTGTTTATACATCCCAATCTTTTAAATGATTGGAATTGAGCGTTCCTGCTGAAGGTAAATCCGGAAAAGTGCTTCAGACGCACGAAATATTGTAAGTGTTATTTCCATTTCCTGGCAAGCATGCTTTTTCTGACAAACAGACGCTTTAAAACAGAATTATCTAGCAAGCTGTCTCTTTAAATGTAATTTACAATATAATCTTCGATGTACAAACTGATAATGATTAATTATTGATGATTCATCCAATCCATTTCTTTTTTAAAACAACACAGCAAGATTAGATAGAAATATTAGAGAGGCATTTGACTCGTTAGAATGGGAACTTATGTATTGTTCATTAAAGAAATTTGGCTTTCAGAAATCTTTATTGAAGTGGATAAATACTTTATATACAGATATAAAGGGTTGTATATTAAATAATGGGTGGATTTCAAGACCCTTCAGCATTGAGCGCGGGATCCGTCAAGGGTGTCCCGCGAGTTCTATAATTTTCGTTATTGCTGTTGAAATTTTAGACTGTAGATTAAGACCAGATAAAAAATTTAAAGGTTTTCAAATCAAACTAGATAATAAAACCCATACTCTAAAGTTAAGCCAGCTTGCAGATGACACCACTTTATTTTTAAATTCAAAACAAGAAGTTTCATTAACTTTGAACATTATCGAAATGTTCGGATCACTTTCAGGCCTAAAGCTTAATCGAAATAAAACAGAGGGGATATGGCTCGGAAATTTAAAATCCTGTAAAGATAAAGTTGAAAACATTAAGTGGACACAAAGACCGATAAAAGTATTAGGAATATATTTTGGACTTAATAAAAATGAGAGTAAAAAATTAAATTTGCAAAGACAATACGAAAAATCGGAAAAAATAATTAAAGATTGGAATAAAAGAAAATTAACTATGTTAGGTAAAATAACTCTTGTTAAATCACTAATCCTACCAAACATAACCTATGTTGCATCAGTAACAGATATTGATAAAGAATATCTCGCAAAATTTAAAAAAATAATATATAGTTTTATATGGAATAATAAACCAGAAAAAATTAAAAGAGCTATAATAAGTAAAAATTATCTTGCCGGCGGACTTAAAATGATAGACATAGATAAATATATAGAATCCATAAATATTAATTGGGTAAAAAGACTCATTGATAATGAAGACTCATCACCAAATTGGAAAGTCTTACCAAAATTTTACTTAGACAAGTTTGGACAAGAATTCCTTATATTTAAAATGGACTTTAACAATATTAATCTAATCAATAAACTAAATGAAATTGTTCCAGAATTTTACTTAAAAATAATTATATCATGGATAAACTCAAAATCTGAAAAAGAATCAAATCGACTAACATATAAGCATATCAGACAGCAACTAATATGGGGCAATAAGCATATCAAATTAAATGGTAAATGTCTTATTTTCAAAAATTGGATAAACAGCAAAATTTTATTTGTAAATGACATAATTGACGATAAAGGAAAAATTAATCAAAATAAGATTTTGGATAAACTATCTTGCCATGCTAATTGGTTTTCGGAACATTCTAAATTGATGAAAGCAATACCAAAACAGTGGTTACAAGAGCTCATAAAAGAAGAGTCAATCAAAACAAAAGTTGCTACCGACTCCGAATTTAAATTCAAAGATAGAGAAGGAAAAATGGTACCAATAAAAATATTTTCCTCGAAAGATATCTACATCTCGCTTTTAAATAGATATTATGAGAAAGCAATAGGATTTCAAAAATGGGACAGAATTCTAAATTTAGATAATAATTCAAGGAAAAGAGAACAAATGTTGTACTTCATCTTTAACTATATCCAAGATAATAAATTGAGAATGTTAAGATGGAAATTTCTACATTACATTTTACCAACCAAACAATTACTTTTCTCTTGGAAAATAACTAAAACTCCTCTATGTAATATATGTAATGTCATTGAAGATTATGATCATTACTTTCTGACATGCAAATATCTAAAATCATTTTGGGATCAAATAAAACTAATACTAGACAAACATAAAATAGGACATCATATAATATCACTGGCATCACTTTTGTATGGATATAAGATAAACGATACAAATTATTACAATATCAACGATTTTCTAACAATCGTACTTTTTACTATATATAAAGTGTATTACATATCCGAGCAGAAAACAAAACAAATTAATTTGTTTGAAATTTTTAAAAGTGAACTTTTCCAACATTACGAAATATTGACAAATAAACAAGGCAAATATAAAAACTTCTACAATTTGGTTGCAGAAAAAATTAATTTACTAAGATTTATAATATATCATAGTAATTTCTTTTTATTCTGTTATACATTATTTATTAGCAAAACTGTATGTTGTGTACTAACAAGTACTAACCTTTTGAAATGCTATATACTAACGTCAACGAGACCGGGATAAGGTACCGGTACTTTATGTATCTCTAACAAATGTACATTTCAAATAAAATTATAAAGAATTA
Organism: Mytilus californianus; assembly: GCF_021869535.1. Taxonomy (NCBI): domain Eukaryota; kingdom Metazoa; phylum Mollusca; class Bivalvia; order Mytilida; family Mytilidae; genus Mytilus; species Mytilus californianus. The sequence goes on from NW_026262712.1 coordinate 30,459,091, forward strand.
GTTCATCCAAGTGTTTTTTAAACTAAATCCCGCAAAACCTGCAACACAATAATCGACCATTCTTTTGATTTTTAGTTACAATGTTGATTGAAATTCAGACATAGGTTTCAAATATAACTGTGCATGGATTCCTTGAAATTTGATTCAGATATAGAAGTTAAAAAACTGAAGTAAATGTACATTTTATTTAAAGTTAAACATAAAATTATACGAAAACATATGAAAACGACATGAAAAAAACAACTTTATTTTCACTACCTGCATGAACTTTGTCAACGTTACATTAGTTTCTATTTTGTATATTGCATTTTTAAGCAGTCGTTTAATCAATCGTTTTTCTAATTCGTTCATTCTTGTGTCTGATATCAATCATGGCTTGTGAAATAATTTACAGTCAGCTATGTGATAACATTGAAGAAAATCAGCATCCAGTGTGAAATATGAAATTTAACACAACTTACTGCATACATATTGAAAGTTCACCCGACAACTGGTTAGTTGAATGATTATAACGGTCAGTCATCTGTTTCATTCTGCTATTTTGCACAACTTTCTTGAGAATGTGGTAAACCTGAAATATCTGAATGTGAACTTGAGTAATTATGAGGCAATAGCAGGTCAATGTCCGCCATTGATGTCACTTAGCGTACATCGTCTGTTTTTCGTTAGTTTTAAGAAAAATCTTCTCTGAAATATCTAATTCAAGGAATAGCCTTGGAATATTTAGCTATAGAAATTAGTTCGGTGATCTAAATACAAAACAATGATCCGAGGTCATCTATTTGTATACCACATAAGTTAAAGCACTGTATGTAGCAAGTTTACAAAATTTAAGCAAGATTCACAAATACGAAATTGTTATCTTTAAATTTCTCTTTAAACCTAACTTTCATTAAAACAAATGTGTAGGTTGGTTAATTTATTTACAGAGAAATCCATTGATATCAAGATTATTAAACTAAGACCAGTGTTCATTCAATTTTTCGTATTGTTTGCAGTTTTTATGTTATTATATTGACATAGGTCAGTCCTCAAAGAAAACACCTCATAACGTAAGCAATATATAAGTGTCTGTACAATTCAGATCCGCGTGACTACATGTATCATAGCATTTGGTGGTAAAGTAACATCAAAACAGGTACGTGTATCAATAATGAGAACACTACAGTATTTACAGTTTAAACATTTTTAACAATCTAGCAGGTTGTCATTGAAATCAGATATCAGTTATACAATACGGTGCAAATGTTAACAAATTTGTTTGAAATTGTGTTGTTAAACGAGGAATCTGAAGACTGAATATAGATATGATGATTATAAAATGCATGAATTATTTACTAAAATACAAGTCTTTAACACTGCTAAAATTGAAAACAAACAAGCATGCTTATAAACCTGGAGGATAAAAATATACCGATTGTTGCACGAGTGTTTACTTTTATATAGGAAGGGGAATAACTCTTGTTTGTTTACACTGTGTCAGGAAATTAGGAACAATCAAACCTACTGAAGTAAGCATGCTCAAATAATTATTGAAAGTAAACAACATCGGCAAATCAAAAATAAACTATAAATAAATAGAATTTAGACATCAAAAGTAGACTTACAAATGTAAAAGGTAACAGATTGAACTCACATAATTGCAAACTGTAGCTAAAATGTACATGATTTCATTTCATTTCATTATAAATTGTGTTAATGAATGTGTACATTTATTAATAGGTACCCATACATTTATAGGTAGGACATATATGTTTTGTATGCAATATATGTGTGTTAACCTGCATCTATGATACTGGGTGTGGTATGATTCAGTGTCTTGGATCTTTATTCCATTTTCAAAACAAACTCTTTATTATAAAAATAAATAACTCAAAAAATGCACATTACCCGGTATTTTGCTATCTTTTATTAAGCAGAAATTAATGGCCTACTTTTTTAGAGTCTGTAACTAAGAAATTTTACTTTTTAAATTTTTTGATATGCACAATCTTATATAGCAAGTTTAGGCTTTTTGCAGAGCTACTGCAGCAATCGAATTTTTAACCAATGTGCAGCCAACAGCTTTCAGAGTTTAAAATAGGGCAACATCTCTATTATTGATATTTACCTGAAGACTGCTTCAGATCCACGGCTTATCACTTTGCGGGAGAAATTCTGACTTTTGGTGAGGTTTGTTAAAATTGCTCTATTAACAGACTCGCACTTGTCTGTATTGCTGAAAATTTTCATCTGATCTAAGGCTTTCTGAGAGATTTTCATCTCCAGCAATGAGTTTATTAGTATTTTGTCTTTCTCAGTTGGAATCAAGATCCATTTCTCAAACCATGGCTGTTAAGGTTAAAAGATTTGTACCAGCAACTAGTTTGTTTTTACCACTATTACATAGCGTTATTCTCCATCTACATCCATTACCACAATAACCACTAAAACAATTCACCACAGGCTTAACAATATGAGGCTAACATTTTGAAATTTTTTCTCGATCACTTGTATACTTCACAAATAATGTTATCATTGAACCGTGTGACCGTAATATTCAATATCGTTGGCAAATGCTGTTTAAATATATATTTTTTTTTGGGGGGGGGAGCATTTGTAACTCCAGGGAACATACAGACACCATATTTGGATCGGGGTACTTCACGGAATTGACTCTGACCCCTGTGTATAGTATCGGCAAATCTGTTTACTGACCATAAAGGGTCAATCATCTCTTGAATTGCCTCTTGTAACCTTTTCACACCTTTTGAATAACCATCAGTAGTGCAATTGCCACAGGCAATACCTTTTGCCAGTGAGGCATTTTGACCCATTTTATGTCTACTTTTGATATAAATACTCTGATATGTACCATCCATTTGTAATTTTACAGGACTATTTTTATTAAAACTTAAGGTTTCATTTCTCAAACACTTGTTTTGTTTCTTCCTCATCAAGATTTACAACCTTGTCACAAACAATATTATTTATTCTTTGTATTGTTGTTCTTGTCATAGGAGGAAATACAGGAATTGGTCCAAAATACATGACTTTGTGAACTGTCATTACCGATATTAGAATTATTGCACAAGTCTGAAACAAGTAGTATATGATGGCACTCTTGCTACCAGGTCTTTCACTGTCCATATTTCCAACAAAATTATATTCTTTTTAAGTAAATGTACATTTTGTACACTTCAGTTCCCAAATCTAACTGAGAGTCTCTTGCACAAGGTTAACATGTGGAACATTACAATGTGGGCTTTGATTTATATGACAAATTATTAGATTATCAATCATTGAAATGTTAAGATCTCTATCCACTGGTCTGTTTTAGATATTTTTCTCCGCTAAATATCATTTTGATGGTCATCAGACAATTCATATTGGCAAAGGAGTTTGACCGAGTGGCACAATTTTCAGTTTGTGGTGCTACATATGACTTCCTATCATAACTTTCTTTATAATACAAATTGAAATCTTTTTCAGTAAGGCGTGGTAACCAGCTAGATTCACTCTGTGTCTTAAGCATCCCATTAGAAGTTCGTTAATAAAATTTATGCTTAAATGATACAGATGATACTTTCACAGATAAACTTTTTAAAACCTGTGTAGATAGGGCTGTAGATTGAGCAATACCAATGAAACCACAATTAAATCTGTTATTTGTTGCTAGGGGATTCTAACGGGATAAAAATGCTTGGCAACCAACCCTAACGCCATCACGAGTTGGTTGACCGTTATTGAATATCCGTTTCACAGATGATAGCGGATATGTTCCTAATGTCAACTACAATCCCGTCCCCTTTTCCCGAATGTGACCTACCGAATTAGACTTATAACCGGGTTTGTACTAACATGGGCAACACGACGGGTGCAATATGTGAAGCAGGATCTGCTTACCCTTCCAGAGCACCTGATATTATCCCAAGTTTTTGGTGGGGTTCGTGTTGCTCAGTCTTTAGTTTTATGCTGTGTTTTGTGTACTATTGTTTGTCTGTTGGTCTTTTTCTTTTTTAGCCATGGCGTTGTCAGTTTATTTTCGACTTATGAGTTTGAATGTCCCTATGGTATTTTTCGACTCTCTTTTACAACCACTGGGTCGATGTATCTGCTGGTGGACATTTTATCCCCGAGGACATCGTCCGCCCAGTAGCATATATGCATGAATTTACGAAGATCAAACAGAACACTGGATCGGATGTCGCCTAGTATAAAAAGGTCCGAAACAGACGTCACCATGGACACGGTGTCGTCTGATATGGCAGGTGTCCCCTTGTCCCCTGATCACCAGACATGACAAATATCCCTAACATGACACATTCAGATCATCATACTAATAACAACAGCAATAATCTACGTATGCAGCCGTGTACAGTTCTTCTACAAGACATTTTGGATTTTGATGACTCTGAACAACACTATCTCATTTCAAATGTGAAGCCAATGGCTGCAAAACCTGTGGAATTTTAATAACAGATGCTCAATTCATTAGCAATTTAACTAAAAAAAATTATTTTACCAGAAGTTACGATGATCTGAATTGTAAGTCAACAAATGTCGTCTACGGAATAGAGTGTAACCTTTGCGGATTGGTATAAGTCGGTGAAAAGAATGGAATGCTAAATAAACGTATGTGCGGCCATAGATCAGACATCAACCACAGTGCAAGCGACATTGTTTACCAGCATTATAACCAGCCTGATCATTCAATCCTTTCTGAAAGTTCGCATCATCGAAAAAATATACCACAGGATTAACAATCCTCATCTTGCAACACCTCTCCGTAGACAAAAAGAAGGCTATTGAATTCGACAATTGGGGGACACCATATGGTTGGAATGACAAAATTGATGGTAAATGTATTCTATCTAGTCCTTCCTGTAGCTCGGAGAATGTGATGAACATTTTCAACTCTACTCCTAGACGTAAACGCAGTCATGGTCATCGTCATTATACATCACCTACTCTCCATGATGTCTCTATTAATGACCTGCTTCCATTTATACAAAAGCCGTTAGCTATTCATCACATTCCCACGAATCTTTATTCCTTACCCCTTTCAAAATTTCATTCGCTGTACAATATATGTTTGGAAACCACTGTTATTAACCCTCATTCAAACCAATACAAACTTACAGCTATCATTTCGGACATTGCAAGTCACAGACTTTTCAAACCAGTTCGTATTGGAAAAGATGAAAAGACGAAAAGATCCTTTCTTAAACTTTCCTTTGCCAACAAATGTCTCGATGCCATCAACTTGGGCAATATCCTTTATCATAAATCAGTTCACTCGAAAATACCTCCCTAATTTATAGATCAGTCTGTACCTATCATTTCTTATACCTATACCAAACCAATTGCAACTAAAATTTTCAATTACAAACACGTGTTGCAGGATCTCAATATTGACGACTGCAAATCTAAACCTCCTGATTGCACCTGTGCTAGTTCCCCATTCATATATAATCTGGCTGGCCACGTTATAACCGGTGACCTAAACATTGTCAATAACACTTATCTGCAAAATGTGTTATTCAAAGGCCCGAAATATCGTGAGCCCAAATCCATCAATTGGAAACACAACTTCAAAATACTGATGGATTCAGTCGAGGATTATGCCAGGCAATGGGTTAAACGCAAGAAAGAAGACGTAGATACTCTTTCCGAATAAATTAAGGTTGTGATGTCGTTGATATAAATCAAAATTAAGAAACTGAATTGGTCTATTAATACCCATGCAACATCAAGACTCAAATTTTCAAAACACTTTTCCTACCTCCATGACAAATATGTTGTTGTCCCCGCAGATAAAGCCCCAAACAAAACCGTTTTTGTGTGCAAATTACATTACAGAAACTGCTTTATAAATGAATTAGGTATTAACAAATCACTTGGAAACTCAACATAAACCCCCACGACACTTACAAAAGAGTAAATCCTGGATAATCATAGGTCTGTTCTATGTTCCTTTGGAATTTCAACCAAAGATGAAGAACTGGATCTTCCATCACTGTATCGGATACCTAAACTTCATAAGTGTCCTTACAAACAACGGTATACTGCCGGGTCTTTCAAGTGCTCCACGAAACCTCTTTCTAAATTATTAACATCAATTTTATCAGCAATCAAAGCCGGGCGTCAAAGTTATTGTGAAACTACCTATGGACGTGTTTTCAACAAACAATCGGCATTCCCATGGGAACAAACTGTCCCCCTCTTCTTGCCGACTTGTTCCTTTATTCATATGAGGCTGACTTCATACAGATACTTCTTAGGAAGAAAGAAAAGAAGTTAGCAGTATTCTTTATCTTTACTTTCCGCTATAAAGATGATGTTCTCTCACTAAAAAATTCTAAATTTGGTGACCATGTTGAACGCATCTATCCCATCAAACTTGCGAAAAAGGATTCACTGATACAGTTAAGTCAGCCTCATCTCTTGACTTACATCTAGAAATTGACAATGAGGGTCGGTTGAAAACAAAACTTTACGACAAAAGAGATGATTTCAGCTTCCCAATTGTTAACTTTCCATTTCTTTGCAGCAACATTCCAGCAGCGCCTGCATACGGAGTATATATCTCCCAGTTGATACGATATTCCAAGGCTTGTATTTCCTATCATGATTTCCTTGATAGAGGGATGCTGCTCACAAGGAAACTATTAAACCAAGAGTTATAAGTGGTGAAGTTGAAATCATCCCTTCGTAAGTTTTATGGACGCCATCACGAGTTGGTTTACCGTTATGGAATATCCGTTTCACAGATGATAGCGGATATGTTCCAAATGTCTTAACTACAATCCCGTCCCCGTCCACGAATGTGATCTATCGAATTATGACTTATTACCGGGTTTGTACTAGCATGAGCAATATGACGGGTGCCACATGTGGAGCAGGATCTGCTTACCCTTCCGGAGCACCTGAAATCAACCCCAGTTTTTGGTGGGGTTCGTGTTGCTCAGTCTTTAGTTTTCTATGTTGTTTTTTTTGTACTATTGTTTGTTGTTCTTTTTCTTTTTTAGTCATGACGTTGTCAGTTTATTTTCGACTTATGAGTTTGAATGTCCCTATGGTATCTTTGGCCTCTCTTTGTTTCGTTTCCTTTTCTACTTTCATGTTTCAAAATTTATACACCCTGTAAGATGTGTTCAACTCTAAATTATGATGTCATAAATCAATGACGTCACAATGTACTCTTCACCAAAAAATACCCCAGTTTGCCCACTTTGAACACTCACACGCACAGTACTGTAAAATGCTTATTACTTGATTGGTTTTTAAAAATATAGCAGTTTTTTAAAAGGTCTATGACGGATCTTCATTTTAATGGAATTAAATAATAATTTTAATGAAATGAAAGAAATAATAACAGAATAAAAGAATTTCAGGGTGACAAATTCCTTTTATCTAATAGTTGTTAAGTCAAATATAGATTTTTATGATATATCAACAACAAATGATGATTTCTATACAGGCTGTAAGATTAAACAAGCTTATGAAAGGCAGTATAAACATTAAAAGGCAAAGCAAATGTTTAGAATGTGAATTGATATTAGGTTTTTATGCTTTATTCTTCCTTTAAAAGATATTAAACAGTCATAAGTATTGCTACTTGAAAGTACTAAAATGATTTTTTTTGTATTTCAGATATGGCTTAAACTTTACAGAATTGTTCTGAAATATGTACTGAAGGGAAACACTTGATTAGGAGAATCTGATGTAAGATGATCTAGTATGGGTCATTATCCCTAATGGGCCTTGAGATGAGGAAGACCGATTTATGAATCTCATTAAAATATTAGTCCGCCATACAATTGTGGATGCTGCGATTTTTAGAATTGACATAACTCAACTATAGAATTGGTATTTCATAGAGCTAATATGATATGAAAAAATAGAAATACGAACCTGAATTATTGATGCCAAAGGACAGATTGAAAATGAATTTGTTGGTCATAATTTCACGAGGATAGTGACAATTATCACTATCTTCCGGAGTTTAGCTTTTACAGGAACAAATCACACTTGCAACCTGAAAATCAAACCACCCAGATGTAACTTTCTCAGCTTGAAAATAAATCATCATACATATCCAAGTTTACAATATGGACTTAGAAAACAGACAAAAATGTTACCATTACTGCCTTCCTGAAATAATTTGAGCATATTGACCCCTCTAGCATACTAGTACTCATTGTACTATTTGAATCAATAGGGGATATCTTAAAGCAGAGAAAGAAAGATAAATACATACAGAATAAACCAACAAAGGACACTTCAAACGATGATCCAAAAATAAACTAGTACTTAACCAGAGCGAAAAACAACCTTTATTTTGAGGAATGTACACATTTATTAAATTAATGGCTTATAATAACCACCGTTTGGTCTTGGTAAAATACTTGCTTTATAGGCGGGGAAAACAAAGACATACGATCAGTCAATCATAAGGAAAAATTATCCAAAAGCTATCGGCACTATCTTATGATAGAAACAGAGAGAAACAAACGTTTCAATAAATAATACCACAAAAAAAAATATCTTTGCAGTTAAAGGAGTCGAATTTGTGCACATGAGATTGAAACATTCAGCCTCATCCGTTTGGGAATATTGACTCTTAAAAATTTTGATCTTGACTGAAAAGGCGTGTTACGCCCTGCTGAGAAGGTAGTAGTTACAATTATGTTGCTGAACCGAGGGTTCTAAATTGAAAAAGTATTACGACGCCATTTTGATTTGGATTATTAATAGTTGTTATAATGTCATAGCTGACCACATATAGGTCCAATGTGTCGTATTCCCGTGCTCCTTTACTCTTTTATAATAAATTCCAATAATGCGACTTATCAATCAGATTTTTCATGAGCAATTATTAAAGCATGAACTGCTTATAAAGCATATATATTTAAATCACTCCATTATTTTAGAATGTTCATATTGGTCTTAAATTAGTTTTCTGTGCAGTGTGTTTGAACATTTATTTTCACCTCTAAATGACACAGTTGCTAACATTTTGTCAAGAACATTGATAAGCCATTAAGAAAAGCAGGCTTATAATTGAGTACACAAGACGCATGTTACAGTAAGCAAGACGCATGCTTCAGTACACTAGATGTGTTTTGAAAAATTGAAAGTTAACAATTGGAAAGTTGTAATCATCACGTTTATCATAGATTCTAGTTTGAAGACTTGTATCTGTGTCAATATCCAGAACATATTAAATTATGAAGCAGGCTTTTTTGTTTCTGTTGTATCCTTAATATCGAGTTCGCTGGAATACACTAGATGCAAGTTCTCACTAAAATGTGGATTATTGAGTGACAGGACATCATCATTATATCTGATAATGAAATTAAAACTTTTTGCAAGATACTTTTTATCTCTTATGGTTGTGGCCTGTTATCTATTTCTTGCAGGAATAAATATTTTACGTTTCACACTGCATGGAGTGTGATACCAAAAAGTGATACGAAAATGTGCGTTAATTTGATTTGCTTATCCAGCATCATGAGACGATATTACGGCATTTTCATTGGCTATTCGTTAGGTCATTGATGGCTTTCAAAGGTTAAGACGATTTAGAGTTCGTCCATGGCAACGGCCATATGTGATTTCTTCGATAATATACACAGTACTCGAACTTTTAATCTGACAATCTTCTTTTTGTCAAATTTTATTACGTTTTGAAGCATAAACGAAGTTTTAATATGTCTGATGTTAAAGTTTGACACCGGAACAGGACATACTGGCATGTGCAGAACCCGAGATCAACGATTCGAGGAATTTTTAATTGAACACAATGTGAGTGTTGACCATAAGAGAAATAGGTTTGACAACTTGTTATAATTGGATATCGCTTGATATCAACTCTCATTATTTAATTTTAATAGGAATAATAAACTCGTCGAAGGCTCGCTTATTATTATATTGAAAGTAAATAATTGAGTTGATATCAAGTGATATCCAATTCTCACCCGATATGAAACCTATAATTCTTTTTGTCTTTGAGGTTTTTCTTTTTATATAAATTTTGACTCATATCAGTGCACAATTGTACCTCTTCATTTACCGACTTTCTGTTGAAATATAAGTCAACAAAACTCAACAAACATGCTTTCGATAAAACAAAATCAACCATTTGTGTAGAAAAGGTTCTGTTTAAGGATATTCGCTCCTCTTGTTTTTGATTTGTTGCCAGATATTCCGAATCCTCTTGTTTTATCCATGCAGTGCCATTAAAATTTTTTGCCCGCTTACCCCTACTTTTCTTTTCATGATTTTATTACATCTAATTTAAAAAGCCATATTTGAAAATCTTATAAAATCCTTGTTATTTTTTCATTGTTTTTGAAAGAAAAAAGGTGCCAATGTTATATGTATGAAAAATCTAGAGAAAATCATTTCCCGCCAAATTTGCAATGGCTTATATCTCGAAAACAAACACACGGACCCTTCGTTTTTTTCTGCTGTTTTAGTTTCTTCATTCATATACTATCAATTTATAACAGTCTTTTAAAAATCTTGTTATTTTGAAACAGAGGAGCGAACATCCTTAATGAGACGATATATTTGATCTTTCAGATGAGCATGGGGAAATGTAAAGCGCAAAAGAATTTTTTTTTATTTGACCTCAAAATTGTAAAGAAATTGACTGATCAGAAGACCATCGTTTACTGTAGAAAAAAATGTGGTCTTTATAAAGTTGTTTAGTCGATCTATGTCTGAGGGCAGAAAAATTCCGACTCATTTTTTTTTCTTCAGAAAGTATATTTGCAGGAAATGATCATTTTAAATATGCATGTGGATAAAAAACCAAAGTGTTAAAAATGGCTAAGGACGGTGACATTCATTTTAAAACGCCTTTTGTCAACAGACTAGCTGATTTTTTTTAGATTTGGACAACGAGTCTAGATTTTCACAAAGCCCATTTCACATCGACTTCTAGTCCAAATACAATTTTATGACATCTTGAAAGGTTATTTTGAATTTTTGCAGAGACGCCTAGCTACGACTTCGTAGGATGTCGTAAAGGCAAATAAAGAAAATAGAATTTCAAGATGCCATAATTATTTGGACAAGTCAACCTGATAACTATTTAAAACATTTTACCTCGATTTACTGTTTATCTTTGCTCTTCATGTTCTCGGAAGGTGTCTTTTATTTTTCAACCTGGACGAGGGTTTTGAATATTTGAAGGCAATATAACTGTTAACGTTCTTTTGGTCAGTTAGTATATGGATAGTAACATTTCTCATTGGAAGTTGGAAGTTGTCTCATATGCAATTGTCTCATTGGCAATTATATGCAACTCGGAGTCCTTATTTTTATCTATTTGGTGTTTGTGTCTCCATCTCTCGTGCAATGGCAGTTCCTTTCCAACTACTATTTATGTATTGCGTCCAAATATGAATTATAACACTTTATAGTGGCTGAAAAAAGTGGACAAATCCTCAGTCCTTGAAACAGAAAATGCAGAAGACACATCGAAACTGCACCAGATCGTTTGACATTGCAGCTTATATAGGAAAATTTAGATGGGATAGTTCTAGTTTTAGGAATAAAATGTAAAAATCTTGTGAAAAGAAATAAAACACACAAAAAAACCATTAAACAAAGTAGTTAATTGACAAAGATATCTCGGTTTCGCATAATGCAAATTCAACAAGCCCCGATCCAATATCAAGGTCAATACAGAAATAATCACATTATAACATCATAATAAATTGGTTTACTGAACTTTTTTTTTCTATTTAAATTTGAAAAAGGCAGAAATAAAATCTATAGAAGAGATCCATTTTAAGGAAAAAACAATACTATTAATGTATATGATTTATTATTTTACCATTTTAATAAAACTCAAGCATAATTTGTAAAAAGACGTTTCATAAGATTTTAAGAGAAACATTTACGTAAATTTTTGATGACAAAATCACATATTGATTGAACGACAAACATCAATTAAAGTTTAAAATCGATAATGCTTAATCACAACAATTAAATATATGTTATGACTAATATATAATATTTCATCCATGCGTATTCATCCTCTGACAGTCACAAGCGCTTATTTTATTATGTTCAGGCCACCAAATGCATGACATGTACACTCTGCTACGAACATATATATATATAAATACTTAAAAATGCCGTGATTGCGCAAAACAATAAACTCAAAGAAGTGTTTAAAACATATATTTGACAACAATTAAATAACTTTTTGTAGCAGGGATGGGGATATTGTCGGATTAATTTCAAAGCTTCAAACAACTTAATACATTGTTGTTTTAAATGTAATAGTAGTCTTATTTCCTTTGAAAAAACGATAACACCACAAGTGATAGTGGTCTTGGATTTAAGAAATTAAGAACAACTGGTTTCCATCAGCCAAATTCAAGAGACTTCATGAAAAAACTGGTCTTATATTACAAGGTTAACCATGAAAAAATGTCTAAATGAAAATGACAATTGTATTTACATTCTGAGGAACGTTCGCATTTTTTGCGCCGCTAACAAAAATATAATAGAACATCATTTTACTTTAATTTTTGTTTAATAAAATCAGTTTACTTGTACTTACTCGCAAACATATAACCAATCGCAACCTTGGGTGTTAGTATAGCCATATTTATTACTGCGTCAGCGCTATTTGCACAATCCATGGATACCAACTGACGTTTTTTCCTGTCTCCAAAGTTTGTATTGGTATCCTCTGAAAGAAGTAAGTTTATAATAATTTGACAATATATAATTATTTCAAAAACACTAGGAAAACACTAAATATGTCCAAATAACTCCAGAAACAAATAACAAAAAATCTTGTATGACCCCTTTCTTGAACCAACTTTTGAGAAAACTGATGCAGGTTCCTCGCCAGAAATCTGTTTCTGTAACGTTCGATGAATGAGTTGAGAGAAATCAAAATTTTGGAAATTTGTTTAGTATGTAGTAAAGTGAATTGTCCGCAGCACAAAATATACTTGACCACTGAAGTTGAATATAGTGCAATTGATATTCATTTAGAAAAGAATACTATGTCCTTACTTGATCATTATTAATGCTATCCAATTCAATTTTTGGTCCTCAATGCTCTTCAACTTCGTACTTTATTTAACCTTTTTAACTTTTTTTGATTCGAGCGTCACTGTAGACGTCTTTTGTAGACGAAACGCGAGTCTGGCGCAAATACAAAATTTCAATCCTGGTATCTATGATGAGATTATTCACAACCACTGGGTCGATGCCACTGCTGGTGGAGTTTTTATTCCCCGAGGTTATCACCAGCCCAGTAGTCAGCACTTCTGTGTATACATGAATTATCTTTGATATGGTCATTGTTATAAATTAACTGTTTACAAAAGTTTGAATTTTTGAAATACTAAGGCTTTTCTATCTCAGGAATAGATTACCTTAGCAGTATTTGGCAAAACTTTTAGGAATTTTTGGTCCTCAATGCTCTTCAACTTCGTTTTGGCCTTTTTAACTTTTTTTTATTCGAGCGTCACTGATGAGTCTTTTGTAGACGAAACGCGCGTCTGGTGCAAATACAAAATTTCAATCCTGGTATCTATGATGAGTTTATTATTAATTATTAAATGCATGTTCTCATTTTCTTTTTTTTTTTTTGCAATAATCAAAGAACTTTAACATTAATACATTTATAGCGTTTAGCTCAATAGAGGTAAAGTTTATACATGCTAAGGTTTCCAATTTTTGATTTCGAAAATACATAAAGTAAAACCCCTATTCAATATATGCCATATTGCTAACCGTTGATAAATCATCAGGGAATTTGGAAGTAAAACCCTCTAATCCCTCCCATCCAACAGACGCTTCTTAATTCCTGGAGATCCCATTCGTGTTATACTATTGGAAAATTGTAAAATGTTCAATAGGTATGTATCTGTTTAAAATCGAATTATGATAAATTTGCTGAAATTATACAAAAATCGTCATGGTAGAACTTTTCATGGATTTCAATTGATTAAATGAAATTATCGAGTTTCAATGCTATGGATGAACAACCACAAGCCCTTCACTGTCTAATAGGCAACTTGTTGTGAATTGCTGAAACAGCATGATTCTAGCTTGAAGAACATTGAATTGACATGACAAATAAGCAGTCAAAACTTATTAAGTTGTTGTTGTTTATCTTATAAATGATCAAAAGGTATGTATCTGTTCAAAATCGAATTATGATATATTTGCTGAAATCGATGTTCATGATTCTAAATCAAATGAAGCAATGATATTTCCAAAATACGACTATAAATTAAAAGCAATTATTATTCAGATACCGAATGTTGACCACACTTACTAGAATTAACATCTTGAAAAGCTTTATAACTTCTAATTTACTTACCTATCTAACCTAACATGTAAACATGTAATGTATTTGACATGTTTCGCATTTAATCATGTTAAATTGAGAATTTGTTTTGGGTATACATGGTATACAGTAGATAACCGAATTTTAACTTTGTTTCATCACCCATTATTTTACAAATAAACATACGTCCGATACTTAAGTTAAATTATAAAAAAAAAGTATCCATTGCTCTTGACGGCTCTATTGAGTAAAAATGTATTAGTATTATTGTTTGCTTGACAAGTACGATATAGAGTCGGAAAGGTGTAACTTGAAATAGCAGTCATCTTCTTTTCTATATTTTCTATGATGAATTATTTTTTCCGATATTTTTTTTTATTTGTTCTCTTTTCAGACCTTTATACCAAAGTGGAAATAATACCATAGGGAAATAATGAAAAACAAAATCGACAAAGTAAGATAAACATTGACGTGGTAAAACGAAAACAGACAGACAGACAACCTTCAGTCCTCATTTTATAAGATGGATAAGAATTTTATATTCAAATACAGAAAATATTTGAAAATTTAACAAGTCTTTACCAGATTGACATTTATGAAAATATTTCAAAACAATAAAACATACATATCCCTTAACTAAGCTCTCTGTTGTTTTGTGGCATCTTTGTACACGGTTTTGTCTAAATAAGTCTTTAAGCATTCCAACTTTGACGAATAACAGGATACTTCAATATTCTGCATTTAAAAATATATTACTCTAGAAAATACCACGCAAATCACCATTAAGCTATATAATATATATAAAATCATATGATTTTAAGTAAATGAATACTGATCGAATTACATGCAGGACTTAGATATAGCATTATCTTTTAAGGCTGTTAAGTACTCTGTAAAACATGACAAAATGTATGTATTGAATATACAATGTCAACTCTGGTCCCAATATATGATTAGACGCTTAGGCCTATTTCTTGACTTCAATGTAAGTATAGAGAAGTTTCAACGAGTTTCGTTTTCATTTTGTATAACATTATTATGATTTAGCAATTATTATCACAAGTAAAACAATATTGAATTGAAACGGTTATTATACACGAGTTAAATACTGAACAAATAACTAACAAGTCATGAGCAAGACTAATCGATTTGAGATTTAAACTTTTTATATCATTCAAAGATTTAATTGACCGTTTCAGAATAAATTTTATTTACTAGAGTATGAAAATTTATACAAATATAAAATCTCATTCATGTCGAAGTCGTATTAGAAATTATATTCTGGTGTTTTTTCGAGTGCTTTCTAGCATATTCCTTAAGTATACTCTAATATAGATCCAGTCAAATATGTACATGTATATGAATTTCATACATTTGCTAAATGTTTGCTTTTCAAATTAGAATACATTACTTATGTTTATAAAAGATTAAATGATAATCCCAAATATTGTTCCAGGTCCTATCTCATACTTTTTTTTACTAGACAATAACCCGATATACAGTTTTAAAATAACTAACATGCTTAAAATCTTGCACTTTGTACATTTCATCAAGGTCATTGTGTGACGGAGTGTGGTAGTAAATAATGTCATTTATAATATCTGTATCGATGCTTTGGTCAAACAATGCATCTTTTTCTACTACGTGGAGGTCAAAAGTCTAGAAAAAATATGCATGATCACCATGTTTTGTTTTCATATTGAATAACATTTATGATAGGATATAAATATAAAATATTACTTAATACTCCTTGCATCTTCTGAAAATGTTTATATATGTTGATAAGGAAAATTAAGGATTATCCCTTTCTTCTAAAGTTACCCTTTTTTAGGGTTTAACTCCCTCGGATAAAGCTGATCTTAAATAAATTTGACCAATACTTTTCGGCCCCTATGACATTGTCCCTATTACTCTTTATGTTACTACAATTCGTCCATGTCTTTCAAATGTTTAGGTTTGAACGTTCCTGATGAAGGCAAATCCAAAAAAGTGCTCTTGACGAATTTATCAAGTTTTATTTTCATATAATTATATTTACATAAATATTTATTTATGTATATATTGCTTATTTAAGTCTAGATTCTTAACCTTTTTAATTATATAATATAGCATAAATATATTAGGCAAAACCTTTTGAAAACAAATATCTTGATGACACAAATCAATTTCAAGCTTTAATTATTGAAACTAATGTTATTTTACTCATATTAGTCCTCAAAAGTGGAATACTTCAGCTATAAAAAGAGGCAACAGTTGCATACCGCTGTTCAATAGTCATAAATCGATTTAACTGAAACAAATCCGGGTCACAAACCAAAACCGAGGGATACAAATGAACTATAAGAGGAAAACAACGGAACAACAGAAACACCGAACTGCTACAAAAACAAACGCCAAC
The DNA here is from genome assembly GCF_021869535.1 of Mytilus californianus. Lineage (NCBI taxonomy): Eukaryota > Metazoa > Mollusca > Bivalvia > Mytilida > Mytilidae > Mytilus > Mytilus californianus. The sequence goes on from NW_026262712.1 coordinate 30,475,803, forward strand.
ATACATAGAAACGGACTATTTTATAACAACTGCCATATTCCTGACTTAGTACAGGACATTTTAAGATAAGGTGAGTTGAACCATGCCACTGTAACAAGGACCATGTTATGACATGATTAAATGGTGATCAGTGCAGTAGTATGAGATAACTGAATAAGATCAACATTTTCTTACAGCAGTATATTTGTGCTTAGGCAGACACTGCACGCCAATCACACAAAAACAGGAAAGAAACACTTGAAATAACATCTTTTGTTGTCTTCTTGATTGCAATAACACAAGAGTAAAGCTAAAAAATGAATAAACTATGTGAAACAATTCAACTATCGCAAAATGTTGCAGTAAATTATTTCTGATGTTAAGAAACTCATAATAACATACTAACTTTAGTAAAGTTAATATAAATATTACAAGTAGTATGCATTAAAAAATTTCATTGTCCGATTGAAAAATGATAAACATTAATTATTTATATTTCAGATATGCTAGATTTGAATCTGTAGTGTTTCATAAGTAGTTAGTTTTTGTTATTGACCTTGGCATTAATATACTATCGTAATGATTAAGTTGAATACTTTTTTTCTAGAAGCTCTTTTTAAAACGAAACCTTATCCGAGAATTAATATCAGAGGTCCAAGACGAAAACAAAGTCATAGTATTAAAATTGTGCAAAATTTTGCTTTCAAAATTTCAAACCCAATTTACGAACTCAATAGCATACATAACATGTTGGCAATAGTTTAAACTATGTAAAGACGGACAAGATCAATTTTGTTTTGCTAGGAATAGATCGATAACTTTTTTGCATATCGTTGATTGAAAAAATAAACAAACGTGTCTCGAATAGCCAACATGAAAACACGGAAAATAATGCTTAGGTTTGTTTCTTCCCTGACGACTTTTAGTTATTTAGCAAATGAAGCGATTTCTCCAGTGTACTTGAGTTTATTGCAATTTGTAAAAAAGGGAAACATGTCTACAAAAAGATGATTCAACTTACCTCGACAGTGAACCTTAACTTTGTGTTCACCTCAAAGTTGTATTAAATGTTTCTTACCTGGCGTGATTTATATAAAATTCGAAACATATTTGACCAATGAAAATTAGAAGCTTACATCCTGTTACAAATTACTGTAAATCAAAATCTGTTTAAGTGCCATATGTTTTATTTCTTGATAAGGAATCATTATGAGTGGCACTTTTGATGAAATATACTGTGTAGTAAATATTCAATAACATGAAAACTCCATGAATTAATTGATTTAAGGGATACATTTTGTGAACAAGCGTTTTGGGTTGTCCGTCATAATTCTCATTATGTTCACACGAAGGAAAAAATAAAATTTAGTCAATAGTAGTTTAACGATGTTAAAATCTCATAAATCTATTACCAAGAAAAACCAAATTAAGTCAGGGATTTGTATGGAACACAAAAGAAGCGAGACCTCTGCGTCGACAAGTTAGGCGTCTCCTGCTATTAAGCAAACATATATAGCAAGTATGTCAAAATGAAATAAACGAGATGGGAGGTTTAAGTAAATTTTACGAAACAACCAACGATATAGAACAAAAAGGCTCACAGAGATCGAATAAGAATTTCATATTCCGAACTCTACATTAAGGCCCATGCTTGGCTCAACATATTTAGTCTAATATTTTCATAAAACTACTTTTACATCTTTTGAAAAATATACTAATGGACATTACAAACGCAACACTAGATCATTCTGGTGAATTCTCAGAGTTGTCTAATAAAGGTTTGCAGCTCGAAAGTTGAATTGATGACGTCATGTTTAATGTTCGAATCATGTGGTATGCACTGAAACCCAGGTTTTCACCTTACCAATGGATGTGTCACCGTTGAAAGCGCTGACTGCTTGTAACCAACGCCTAAATATAAGACAGAAAAGTAAACCAATTCTGTTGGGCATGTTTTGAGTTCTGTTTTGTACCTTCTGATTACAGTATGTTTTGGCAACTATGCGGTTTAGACTTAAGGGCTTAAAATGTTTTTTTTTTGCAGTCGATTCTTTGCCATTTCAGTATATTAGAAACAATTATGGTGTCAATCTGTCTGCAATGGCATTCGACGATTTGATTAGCAGTTGACCTTGCGGCCGTAAACATGTCTCGCATATGACGTTGTGTAATCAAATTTTAGTGGCGAGGCGTTGTCACTACATATAGCTCTGGTCAAGGGTAATCATCACAAATCCCTTCTGCCTGTCCCTTCGTTGTAAAGCCCGTAAGATGAGTTTCTGTTGCATGATTGTCTAGCAACAGCACGTTCGCGTATTCCTGCCCGCAATATACTAATGGCCTAATTCAGTTTCCTATTGCTCAGTCTCGGCAATATGGAGGTTTTACTGATTTAAGTGTGAGTATGGATTAAAAGAATTGTTTCACGAAGAAAAAAACTTTAAAAAATGCTTTTATAAGTTTCAAAAGTTCGTGCGACTTCAATAATTTGGTATGTTCCATAACCTTAAGTAAGTACATTTTTGCCATTTGCTTTAATTATAATAACCTACTGCCACTTTGCTTTTTTACACATGATACCATTTTTGTTATATCTATTCTACATGATATTGTAACTCTTTTCTTCCATTACAGCAGACGAAGCACTGATTCATCAACTAGTTAAAATACACTAGTTCCAATAACAAATTAATAAAAAAAACTTCAATAACAATAGCAATAAACTGAAAATATAATTTTGAAGGTAAATATTATTGTGACCAAAAATCAACGTAATCAGAAAATGAACCTGTTTAAGATTAAATATAATATGCATGATTCAAGTCTAGCTAAAACAAAAGAGGGACGACAGATACTAGAGGGACAGTCAAACTAATAGATCGAAAACAAACTGACAACGCCATGGACAAAAATAAAAAGACAAACAGACAAATAATAGTACAGATGACACAACATAGAAAACTAAAGACTAAGCAAAACGAACCCCACCAAAAACTGGGGGTGATCTCAGGTGCTCCGGAAGGGTAAGCAGATCCTGCTCCACATGTGGCACCCGTCGTGTTGCTTATGTTATTACAAATCCTGTAAACAGTCTAATTTGGTAGGTCACATTCGTGAAAAGGGAAGGGTAATGTAGTTACGACATAAGGAACATATCCGATATCATCTGTGAAACGGTTATTCCATAACGGTCAACCAACTCGTGATGGCGTCCGTAAAATTTACGAAGGGATGATTTCAACTTCACCATTTGGAACTCTTGGTTTAATAGCTTCCTTGTGAGCAGCAATCCTCTATCAAGGAATCATGATAGGAAATACAAGCCCGGGAATATCGTATGGGATATTAGAATTTATTGTTCCACAGCGTGATGGTTGTACTGTTTTATTTTATCCTGAATTGTATTTCACACGTGTGATAATTCCCACAAATTTTTTTGATAGTTCTTAGAAGTTATTGTTCCACAGCGTGATGGTTGTACTGTTCCCCTTATTTCTGAGCGTGTATCAACATTATACTTTCTTTTAAATATCTCAAAACAGCAATTACAGGAGACACGTGTTACTGTATATACAACAATTCACCTCATCGATGCTTAAACAATACAGTCAGTCAACATATGTATTAAGTTGATCAATTCATAATTTTAATTTACATATTTGTCTTTGTCTTTACTGTACCAGCATGATTTGGAACGAACATTGCTTATTTATACATATACTACAAAAAAATCCGGTTTAGCTGAATTATGTATAATTATTTTATTGAATCAACTTTATAGACCAGATAAATAGGGTGAATTTGTTTATATATTAACTTATTCTGGATATCATTTGAATTGTGACAATAAATTACAACATATTTTGCTTACATAAACTATTTCGAAGGTATCTTATATTAACTGAATCATAAAAACGTCAATTATTTGTCGTAATCGAAATAGAAATAAAAACAAACACACACCTGCAATTATCATGATTATTAGAAAATGCATCAATTCATTTTTGCATTGTTTCCCTTATATGCATTACTTTGTTATCATTGAATATAAATTATGGTGTGTAAAGGACTTATTAATACATCAAGTATTATATCTTTACTGTAACAGTTCAACAATGTACTCTATTAGTGTATTCTACTAAAATAACAATGGATAGTACTCTAAATTGACATTTGTATAGTGCAAAAAAAAAAAAAAAAAAAAAAAAAAAAATCCGAGATAGCGGTAATAATACATACATAGATTGTACTTTATTTCAAAATATTTGGAAAATAAGGTAACGTTTATTAAAAGCACCAAAAATTTAGAAATGTGAACTTCAAAATTTTGCAGTTTTAGGCTTGATTTTTCTTTTTTTTTTTCATTATTAGATAATGATTTTCAGCTGAATAACAAAAGGAAAGTGGACTGTGCTAAAAGCAAATGTAATAACAAATTCACGAAATTCTTGAAATAATTGTTGATCGAATGCTCTGAAGTATACCCATTTCACATTTTCAACTGGATGTAGTTGGTTGTTGATTGCTGCTCATCTTTTCGTTGTTTTTCGTTTTTTTACCAATGCGTTTTGATGATTTAGTTAAAATGGTCCTGAAAGTAGTACGTATTTTCAATTATCTGGCAAATGTTAATTTTCACGTCTTACAAATGCATAACACTCAGATTGCGCTAGTAACCCATCCCACGGGTACATATATTATGTTGTAATTTTTGCGAAATAAATTCCGAAGTTAAAGACAAAAGTGTTCATACCATTGTAATAAATTTTTCTCAAAACAACACGGCTGAAATATTAAAAAAAAATCATTTTCTTCTCAAATGTCTTTAGACCACCTCTAGAAAACATACATATAATAGGAATTCGACCTTCAACTTCAATTTCATGGGATTTACTTTAAATGAGATACATGTATGGTAATATAATTGAACACATTCTAACGGAATACTAGTATCAGGAAATATGTCCATAGTAAAGCAAACAAGTTTGTTAAATGTTTATCGATATATATCTCATAAACACAAAATTTGAATGTTATGTATTTTGAGTAATGGTAAGTCCTACTCCTATCTCTTTTTATCAGTTGTTATTCGTCGTGGTGTTTTTCGACCCGTTGTTGCCACTTTGACAAATTAAGAATTTGCCGAAAAGTCGCCATCAAACATTTGTTTGTTATGTTCATATGAAAATGTCCATTTTTAAGTATTCGTCATGACATGGCTAGAAAGCGAACAGATCTTTCTAGCAGTCGTTGTAAACATGCTAATATTATTAATGCAGTTGCCTGAAATATATATCTAGTAATATTACTACAAAAACTGTAAACCATTCTTGTAGGGTGATTAGAAGATGATTGTTTTGGTTGTGTTTTTCATTATCCGGTAAATTTAATTGTTTTTGGAGAGAAGAAAAACATCGCTAAAAGGTCGTATGAGAGAATAAACATAAATGACAGAATTTGTTTTATTCATTGCAAGTATGAAGTTTATATCGTGATATTTTCAAAAATACTGAACATTATTAAGAAATACAGATCACAGCGAATGCTTCAAAGCTACAGGCTGTGCAAATTTATCATATTTTGTATGAATTATACACGAAAAGGTTTTATCATATGACTAGAAAACAGAATTTTGAAATAAAATATAAAAAGATAGGTTTCACTAAATGCTTTGACAAACCATTGTAAACTAAAATCGTGTTTTATAACATGACTTAATGCTTTATTTTTTATGATGAAATCGTTAATACGACAATAAATATAATGGATAAATGAAAATATCATTTTATAAATTTGATACGTCCAAAGCGTTTATCGGGTTTTGTTTTCATCAGGATCGCACGAAGCCAAAACATTTAAAACAGCCAAAGACGTATATATTCTTAAAAAACTATACAACAAAAACGGTACTTAAAAGAAAAGTCAATATCCTACAAGGTAAACTTTGATTAACGCAGTAACAGCTTTAGTTTTTTGATAGTTTCTAATTTATCAAAAGGAAATTTCAGAAATATGTGTCATGTTTGATGACAGTGGCGAAGTAATCAGTTATACGTCGTGTGAATCTTATAATGATGTATTTCCCATTTGGTAATAGTTGTAAACATTAAAATAAGATTTTGAACGCTCAATATTATAAATATTTGTCTGAGACATAACAAGTTATGTAGAAATCGAATATACGTACATGAAGATTAACTCTTTGTTCGATTGTTTTTTTTAATAGACAAGCAACTTAGACAAATAAAGCATCTCCTTTTTTGGAGATAGAACATTTCACTAAAAACAATGTAGTCTTAGAAATTTATCCCTATATTTCCATTTGAGATAGACCATGGATATTTTAACTTTGTAATATCACATATTCTGTACATCTGAATTTGCTAAGAATTACTCATAGGTTGAGATCAAATCAAACGAACCATTTACTCATAGTACTACTGAAACTATTTTGATAACAAGTTTTGAACAGCAAAAATAAATGGGAAATAGTTGAGGCACAACACTTTGAGCATTTTTTTCTCTAAACTTACTAAAATGATGAATATGCGATTATAATTGAATGGGAGTGTGGATAAAGAACAGTGTAGTTCTGACAAAAGCTCGTAGAGTGAAGAAATCTCTTATTATAGTTGTATAGCGAGATAGACCATTGCACTTGGATCTCAAATTAAATATAAAATAAATAGCTATCTCCATATTTATCAAAAGTGGACAAATTACACTATGGGATTCACATGACGAAGTGCAATTAGAATATATCTGATCGTTTCAGGCAAAAAAGGGAACACATTCTATTTCAGAGGCAATTATTCCTATAAAGAATCGACCGGTGATTACTACAATGTCGATCTATTAGTATATCTAATTCTGATGATCATTGTTTCTGCAAATAATTTCACTTATTTTACTATAATTCTGCACACACAAAAAAAACAATGCACAAAGGTTAAAAGGCAATAACACCTACAAGTAGCCATGTTGTTGTCTTTTTATATCTTGTTCTGCTGATCATTGTTGTTGTTTCCATTTGCTTTATATATACATGTACCATAGTTTCTTCAAAAAAACCCAGTAACACTGGTAAAAACAGTCTTTAAAGGTGGTTGTAAGAAGAATTCGTCCATATTGACTAATTTGTCATGTTGCAGATCTTGTCTTGCATATCATATTTGCTGTACCATAATGCCATCTATCTACTTTAGTTTCCGCCAAAGAAATACAAAATAAAAAAAGAACAGATACAAAATGCCTTTCAATGTGTGTTCTATAAAAAGGTAAAAATGGCACCATTTTATTAAAAAGAATTAATCTTAATGACACGTATGACGACTCGAACTAAGGTAAGGTATGGAGTTAAGTCAAGTACCTTTTCACGATGTAATAAAGTTATGAATTGAACATTTCAGAAGAATATATAATTGTAAAGGAAAGTAGTTTGTAGCATTAAAAAGTAAACTTCGAAATTACAACGTTTACAAAGAAAAAAAAAACCATATAAAAATGTTATTTTTAAGTTAGTTTCTTGCAACCTGTGACAAAACAGTCTTACACTTTTATTGAAATGTTGTCTTTAGTAAAGATGTTTCGTTTTTTACTCTTTTCGATAAATATTATTACATGATGGTTCTGGTCATTTGGCATTTTCTCGAAAGTTTTTTAAGCTTGAAAAAAACTGACAGCAGCCAAAATTACCATCGAAACAAGATCTACAATGAAGTCAACGTCTCTACAAGTACGTTTACTGGAAAAGCAATAAACATATTGATGAAGTCAGTATTCAACACACAACATAGGAAACTAAAGAATGAGCAACACAAACCAAAGAAAACTGGGGGTGATATTATGTGCTCTGAAGGGTAAGCAGATCCTGCTCAACATGTGGCTTCCGGCGTGTTGCTCATGTTAGTACAAACCCGGTAAGTCATATTCGGTGAAAAGGGGACGGGATTGTCGTAACGACAATTGGAACATATTCATCTGTGAAACGGATATTCCATAACGGTCAACCATCTCGTGATGGCGTCCGTAAAATTTACGAAGGGATGATTTTAACTTCACCACTTGGATCTCATGGTTTAGTACCTTCCTTGTGAGCTGCAATCCTCTATTAACATAATCATGATAGGAAATACAAGCCCGGGAATATCGTATCAACTGTGAAATATATATTCTGTATATGGGCGCTGCTGGAATGTTGCTACATAGAAATGGAAAGTTCGCAGTTTGGAAGCTGAAATCTTCTCTTTTGTCGTAGTTTTGTTTTCAACCGACCGTTATTGTCAATGTCTAGGTGTAAGTCAAGATATGAAACATACTTAAATGTATCTGTTGTATCCTTTACCGCAAGTTCGATGGGATAAATGCGTTCACACAGTCACCAAGATGAGAAAACAACATATATTTAGCGGAAAGTGAAGTTAAAAAGGTCCTGGATGAAGTCAACCCCATATGATTAAAGCAACAAGTCGGTAAGACGAGTAGCACAGTTGGTTCCATTTGGGAATTCCGATTGTTTGTTGAAAAACAAGTCCTCCCAACGTAACAAATGTGTTGTCAATCAAGAAATCAAGCATTTTGATTGAGTCAGTTCAGAGACGAAGGAATAGAATGTACCACGGAGAAATTGAGAGGCAAAAGATACCAATGAGACAGTCAAACTGTCGGCCAAACTGTTCTTCGAGCTTATCGATTTACGTTCTGAAACAGAGTGAAGAATATCTTTGAAGATTTTAATAACTGCATATAAAATGTTACGAATTAAAGGAAATTTGAAGGTTTACTTACGTATGAATGAGATTACATACAGAATATGACAGCAACAATATACGTTCTATACCATGCTTTAATGTATTGTTGTTTTATTTTTCTTTCTTCTGTATTTAGGTTTTTAGTAAAATGGGGTGTGGAATGATTACACTTCTCAATTAACGCTCTTAGACAGTTTTTAAACTGAATTTTGTCATTCCGAAACACTAAAGCAATAGAACATATAAATGTTTATAAACTGTAAATACTTTTATTCGTTCAATATACATACACTCAGCTCTTTATCACTGATATGTGACTAGAAATTAGTTACAATGAATATAAAGTCAATCATCCTTATCACACATGTCTTCAAATAACTTGTTCTTATGCTATCTAAAAGATAAACTCCTCCAAATCATTTGAAAATTACATATGTTCTCTGAGTTTACAGTATATATTTTGAAATATTCGAAACACTAAAGTTGTACATGTCCTTACTAGTATTTTGCACATTTGTTTTCGCGGAAGTTTTGGCTTTCAGTACTTTTCAACGTTGTTTTTGGTTTGGCTTCTATCATTTTTAATTCGATACTTTTTGATGAGATTTGTGTAGACGAAACTCGATTTTTGAGTAACATATGTTAAGGATCTTTGAGGAGTTTTACTTGTATAAGAATAGAAATATAAGTCGGAACCTTTTATATTTCGTTTTAAAATGAACACTTTATACTGCAAAAAGGTCTATAGAAATGCTTTTAAAAATGCTAAACTTTTTGAAATGAAGGAACATAAAAAATAGATGTCAGTGGACCAGCAAACTAACAACACTTAACATGTGTTCAGCTGAAAAAAATCTCGAGGTCCACATTTGGCGTTAAGAAAATGTTGAAGCTACAAAGATGGCATTTTACGATATAAGTCGACGAAGGATTGACTGATTGATTTTTATTGTTTAACTCCAATGTAAGTATATTTGACTGGATCATGTTGGTCAATTTTTATCATTGGAAGAAGCCTTAGCGCCAGCAGAGAACTACTGACTTTTGGGAGAAAAATTGGCAATTCTAATTTTCTAAGATCTGAGTCGATCTGACCTTACCGAATTGGGGTTCGAACTCGCATCAGTAATGACAGGAAAGTGATTTTGAACTCCTAAGACAACTCGATCATCGAGCCCCGTAGACGACAGAAAAGTAAAAAGACAAAAAACAAAAAAAATAAAGTAAAATCCACATAAAAATTATTTACAACGGACATTTTCAAAAACCAGGATGATCCACGGAATTTCAGAAAAGAAAGTTATTCTGCTCCTCTAACAAATTTTTTGACAACAAATATAATTCTGTTTACGATGATTTGAACATATCCGTAGTCATCCATGAATCAAATTTCCCAAAAGATAAACTAAATCATAATAATATTGTTCTCCTAATTGATGACTTTACTTTTGCCATAAAGCTTTCATAAAAGCAGCCTTTATGTATCATAGTTTAAAATGAGATTAAAATTAATTGTTTTGTTTTTTTTTGGTTTAGGAACTAATATTTAATATACGTTCAATTAAATCCATAAAGAAGAAAGAAATCAAGGTAAACAGATAATAATATAAAAAAAACTAAGGAAATCGCATAAACTCCTATTTTGCTTTTAGTTGCGTCTATGCAAAAATGTCTTTTGATTTGCATGCATCATCCGCTATACGAAACATAATCACAGATACCAGGAATATGATTGTGTACCTCCGATAAGCAATTTCTCTACATGTGACTCATCAGTTCGATTCCAACATCTAAAAGGCTAAATCAAATACGACTTGTCTTATGTAAGGATCAGATCTCTGTAAATAAGGTTATTATAGTGTGATCATGCATGATCGTATCCTTTCAATTGAGATATGTAAACAACATTAGATGTGGCAAAGGGTATGTTATTTCTGTGAAATGGGAGGTTGACATTTGGAACGTTGAAATCATTTCGTTGTCATAGATTCTTGTTACAAGTTCCCAATCTGTGTCAAGGTCATGTACAAATTCAAGATAAGAAGCACACATTCTAGTTACTGTTACATGATTAATTTTAGGGTAACTGGGATATATGAGATTCAAACACACACAGAAATGCTGGTTACTAAGTTATATGGCATCATTAACATATCTGAAAGTGAAATTAAAGAAATTATAAATGTCCATAGGGTTGACTTATTGAATTGATTTTACATTTTTAATATCGGGGCCTTTTATAACCGACTAAACTGTATGGCGTTTCCTTATTATTGTCTATAATTGCTTACATCTACGTTATTTGATCTTTGGTGGATAATCGTCTCATGATCATGGACAATCATACCACATCTCCTTATTTTTTTTATTATGTCTATATCTGGATTGACTCTGTGTATTTATATTAGTCAAGCAATATTTTGTATAGAAACATGATGTTCTGCTTGACGAAAATAATATCAAATGATTTTTTTTGTCATACCTTTAAATAGAAAACAACTAGACGAACGTATTTTGAATTTCAATTTAGGTATCCATTGGTTTTTTTATTTTTTCTGTTTATGCAATATTTCATAAGTCGTTGCACTGCATTGGTCTACTTCAAAAATATTCCAGTCGTCACGATAACAACATGTACAACTGTTTTCGTAATATTTGCACAAATTTTGAATAATTCAAGTATGATAAGTATACTCCTTACAATGAATTTATTAGAAGTATCAAAGTTTACACATCATTTGAAAATATAAATCAACGTGGAGACATATTATACGTTCAGGTATTTCACATCCCATCTTTTATAGACATGTTCTATACAGAGCACAAAAATGTCCTCATTCACGTCAAAAGCTAACCAAACATATAAACAGACTTATTCACAAGGGATATAGTTACGATACTGTTGTCAAGTTATTAAAGATTGCATTTTTTTTTATTAATCTCGTAGGGTCTTTACATGAGAAATAAACATATCTATTCTAAAAACAGTTGTTGGCATGATGCAGGTTATGTTCGTCTCGTATATTTGTGATATCATGACACTTAACCAATAACATATGGTTAAATTTCATATGCTAAAGACATAATCTTTCGATCAGCTTAATTGAAGTCTGGAGCTGGCATGTCAGTCACTGCTAGTGGTCATTTGCTAAATCCTGTTGGTCATTGTCATTTTCCTTAGTTTCTTCCTGTACCTATTCTTACTTCGGACTCGGACTTCTTTTAAACTGATTTATACTGTGCGTATTCCTGTGTGTTTGTTTATTCCATATTGGCGTAAGGTATAGGGGAGGGTTTAGATCTCACAAAATGTGTTTAGCTACGGTATATTTTTGCGCCTATTCCAAGTAAGGAACCTCTAGCCTTTGTTATTCTTGTGTGTATTTTTTTTTAATTTTGATTGATTTGTATGTTTCGAAGTTTATTGGGCGCCCATTCTGCTGAATTACTATACATCATTGCTTAGGTGCAGGTTGTGGCATCAGTCGTGTTGCTTATATAAGTAAAAGTCAGAAGTTTCACTCGGTAACTTATATTAAAAAAAAAAACAGTTCGGGATTGAGGATACGACAATTTGATCATATCCGACGTTATCCGTCGTAATATTTTCAACCAATTCGTTATGGCGTCCGTAAAATATTCAAAGATGACTTAAATTATGCAACTTGGAACTCTCAGTTTAATAGAATCCTTGTGAGTAGAGACTCTATATCAAGTAAATCATGATAGGAAATGCAAGCTCGGAAATATCGTATCAACTTGCAGATATATACTCCATATGAAGGCGCTGTGGGAATGTTGCTACATAGAAATGGAAAGCTGCAATCATCTATTATATCGTAAAGATATGTTCTCAACTGACATTCACTGTGAATCTTTATGTAAAAATATGACGTAGACCTTACTGTATCTATTGTATCCTTAATTTCAAGTTCAATGATATAGATGTCTTAAGATAATCATCAAACTTTAAATTATTCAGTGAGATAATATCATTTTTTAAGCGAAACGCGAAGTTAAAAAATAATGCTAGCTTCTTTTTATTTTTCTATAGAAGCTCATGAATGAAGTCTGTCCAATATGAATAAAGGAACAAGTCGACAAGAAGAGGAGTACAGTTGGTTCAATACCCTCTTCGTAAGAAGCAACCTACTATAAAAAAAACATTGATAGGAGAAGCAAACTCTGGATTGTTGTATAAACTAGGAGAGTTATACTCAATATGCAGGCGATACTGCAATGTTATTACATAAAAAAGTAAGGTTTGCAGATTGATATTTAAAAGTCAATAGATACTCATCGTCAATTTCTAAATATAAATCAAGTAACGATGCAACATTAACTTATCTGTAGTATCTTTATTTAAAATGTGATGTATAGATGCTTTCAACATGGTCACCAAACTTTGAATTATAAGATGCAAGGACAAGCTCTGCAGGTCGGAATGCGAAGTTAGAGGATATTGCTAGGTTATTTTCATTTTTCCTGAAGAGCTCCTGTATCAAAACTGCCTTAAGGCGGTAGATAAGAGAGTCGACAAGAAGAATATTATAGTGCGTTCCCCTAGGAATGCCGATTGTCTGTTTAAAACACATCAGTATTGTTTGTTTTACAAATTATGAATTGTTCCTCTTTAAAATTGTATATACATTAGTCGTTTTCATGATACCAAGTTTGTCGAATTCATTCAATTTTTTTTCAAAAGGAATACTGGTGTAAAAAGTCAAACGTTTTCATACTATTGCAAGAGGAACAAAAATTATACAACAGACGTAATTACAATGGAATGACTTTTCGTTTTGGATTTAGTAGAACTTTGCAATATAACGTCGTTTGTAAGAACACTTACTTGAGTATCTAGTGGAGTGGAGAAAGATCAGGTTCGTTTTTGGTTAGAAATTTCAAAGAAACAGTTCCAAACTATAGTCGATTTGCTTAGAGATAATAATAATAAGAAAATTGAACGTAAATCGACGTTTTCTTGCTTCATCGACACAAAAAAAAAGCCTTTTAATCCGTGAACAGAAAAATGTTGTGGTATAAATTAATGGCACTTGGCAGAAAACGAAACGTTCTTGAAACGGCTAGTATCCCTGTACGTAGATGTTCGTAAAGCACGTAAAATCAATTGGTACATGACAAATATGTTTATAGTTGACTTGGGAGTGAAACAAGGATGTAACTTATCCCCTATATTGTTTTCAGTTAATATCAAACTAGGAATCTACAAGTTGAAACTGTGTAAATGTTCGACCTAGGTCCGTATTTAGAGACAAAGAGGCTGTGAAATGTCTGAAGTCTCTTCAAGATAAATATGTCATGCGGACAAAGAATCAAGCAATATTGTTTTTGTATGTTAATCCTATTATAACGAGTGTCTCATCAAAGAATGAGGGATAAATGAACACTCGGGTAATCCCACGTAATTAAACGTTACATTTGATAAAGATGAGATCTTAGCAAATCACAAGTCCTTTATGGCCTTATTGAATATTTCGACGAACAACAAATCTGATGACTTAGATTGTTTGTACTGGATACCTAAATTTCACAAGGCTCCGTACAAACAACGGTACAGTACTTCATATGCATGTTCTACAAAGGAATTGTCCGTTAGATTTACCAAAATTGTATCCACAGTGAAAAAGGGATTACAGAAATACTACGACACTGTTTTCTCGCGTAGTGTCATAAACCATATGTGGATTCTTTAGAACTGAACAGAACTACTGGAAAATTTTAAATCTCGGTCATTTCTGAAATAAAGTCTATCATACCTTCGATTTTCCACCATTTCCACCAACATACCACATGAAAAATTAAAAAAACGGCCGTCTTAAAGATATAATCAACAATGCTTTTCTTTTTAAAAACGGTTGCACACGCTACAATTTTATTGTTTTGGGATAAAATTCTACATATTTTGTTAAAAATGAGCCCGAAAAACAAACATGCTACACCGAAGAACAATTGATTAGAATGCTGGAGTTTCTCATTGACAACATATTAACCCCTCGACCTTTTTTTATTTATATATGAGTCGGTGTTCCTTCAAACACTTGTAAAAACAAGAAGATCAAAGAAGCTAGATTATTTGGTTTCACATACAGGTACATTGATGATGTTCTTTCCATTAACAATCTCCCTCACCTTAGCAGCAATATTCCAACTTCAGCCGCGTAAGGAGTATATCAATTCGGTCAAAATAACGGAATATAAACAACTGTCATCAAAGTGGCAGGTTTCCCAATCTATACAATAAGGTTAAATCCACCATTTTCTTTGGAAAATGCCTGTACAAAGTCACGAATATGGCAGTTGTTTTTCATTTGTTCCGTTGATTAATAGCATTCGATTTTGTCAGTTTTTATGGACTTTCCCTTTTTGAATTTGCCTTGGAGTGCAGTATTTTTGTTATACTTTTTTTCGTATGTGGATAGATGAACACCTATACTGGTGGTTTATGATTGGATAAGTGAGAAAGCAGCCAGTCGAGTTTTGTCGCCTTTCTAAACGAAAATAATAGCTTGTGGAGAATTGAATATTCGAGAAATTATATGAAAACCTTGTTCAGACAGCATTGTGTGTTAATTTACTTTTTTTGATTGAGTTAAGCCTTCCAATTGATATTTTATAGTGTGTTTTTCTATGTTGTGATGTTTTACTATTGTTTCAGAAAAGGGAGAAGGTTTGGTACCATTAAAACTTTTAATCCCGCTTCAAATGTTTGCACCTGTCCTAAGTCAGGAATCTGATTACAGTAGTTGTCGTCTGTTTATGTAGTTCATACGTGTTTCTCGTTTCTTGTTTTTATATAGATTAGACCGTTGGTTTTTCTGTTTGAATGGTTTTACACTAGTAATTTTTTGGGGCCCTTTATAGCTTGCTGTTCGATGTGAGCCAATGCTCCGTGTTGAAGGCCGTACCTTGACCTATGATGGTTTACTTTTATAAATTGTAACTTGGATGGACAGTTGTCTCATTGGCACTCATACCACATCTTCCTATATCTATATACGTGAAATTGGTTAAACAAAACAACGGCCATGACATGAATAATTTGATTACGTCACTTGCATACAATTGTATGAATGCAACCCAGGATTATAGAATATTTGGCTCAGCTCACCTAATTAATAAACACCATTTTCTCACAGTGTTCGTGTACTTCGTGCAAATAATGTTTTAAAACATCGAGTTAATGACATATTATATACATTGAAATATGAACAATTGATAGAAATATGTGACAATAAACTATTATCCGATAATGTACACGTTTCTCTAATTCTTAGTCTTTTCCTGACCCATTGATTATTTTTTAGATACATCAACTTGTGGTACGTTTGATCTCAGTACGTCATTGGCCAAAATTCAACTATGACGTGCAATTTTCTTGCTTTTCTCTGAATTTCCTATTGTGACATCAAGACAAATGGCGACTATGTCTGATGATGTCACATAGAAAGAACACATCTTTTTGCAGATCATTGGAAAAGAAAGATAAAGTTTGTCTTCCTAACGTCTATGAATAATTAGAGAAACAGATTCCACCACCAAATCTCGTGCAATACGATATTCTCCACTCTTGTCAGTTAAATTTGAATATTTAAAACGCTCGGCAAGCCTCGCGTTTTAAATTTGCAAATTAAACTGTCAAGAGTGGAAGAATATCGTATCACACACGATGCAGTGACAGAAATCTATATATTATAATAAAGAAAATTTGATAAATATTTAACCAGCTATAACACTGAAATTGACATCTTTATATGATATTTATTCTTTATCTGTATGACGTGTAATTGCACGTTAATTTATACGGATTAAATCTCACTAGACAATTTCTGACGACGGTTTATGCTTCCTGCAAAATGTGATTGTCATTTGCATTCATTTCGTATAAATTTAGAAAAAAATTCTATTAGTAAAAAAATCGTTATTAATATCTGTATCGTAGACGGTGTACCTTAAATAAACGTATACATAAACTGTATTTGATGATTTCAAATTGTTTGTACATTTTTTAAATTTTGAATTTAATGACTTGGATTTTATTTCTTGTTTTTGACAATGAGGGTAGGCAAACATTACGACACATAAGATGATTGTAGCTTTCAAATTGTGAACTTCCTATTTTCATGTAGCATCATCCCAGTAGCGCTAGCATATGATATATATTTATATATCTCCCGGTTGTAATGATATTCTATAGCTTCCGTCTCTTATTATTGCTTCCTAAATAGAGGGTTGCTACTTTTCTTTCGTCTCTTTTTGTGTTGTCCTTTTTCGTTTTTGTTGCCTTTTCAAATTTTTACAACAAATCCTTTATGATAAACGCATCTATCCCATCGAACTTGAAATAAAGGATAAAACAGATACAGTTAAGTCTGCCTGATATCTTGTCTTACATCTAGAAAATGACAATGAGGGTCGGCTGAGAACACAAATTTACGACAAAAGAGATGATTTCAGTTTCGAATTGTGAACTTTCCATTTCTAGTTAGCATCATTCCAGAAACGCCTGCATATGGAGTATATATTTCCCAGTTGATACGATACTCCAGGGCTTGCGTTTCCTATCATGATTTCCTTGATAGAGGGATTCTGCTAACACGGATGCTATTAAGCTAAGATGACGACGGATATGTTTCAACCGTTTTAACCGCAATCCCATCCTCCTTTTGCCCTAATGTGTCCTACCGAAATAGACTTATCACCGGGTTTGTGTTTTTATAAGCAACACGACAGGTGCCACATGTGGTGCATAATGTGCTTACCCTTCCGGAGCATATCAGATAACCCTCGATTTTTGATGGGGTTCGTGTTCCTCAGTCTTTAGTTTTCTATGTTGTGTTTTATATATTGTTGTTTGTCTGTTAGTCCTTTTTTCTTTTTTACCATGGTGTTGTCAGTTTATTGTCGACTCATGAGTTTCAGTCTTTATTTTTTTTAACAAAATCATCTTCATATCTAGCAGCAGATCCTAGTAATATAAATAAGAAGATGTGGTATGAGTGTCAATGAGACAACTCTCCATCCAAGTCACAATGTGTAAAAAGTAAACATTTATAGGTCAAAGTACGGCCTTCAACACGGAGCCTTGGCTCACATCGAATAGCAATCTATAAAGGGCCCAAATATGACTAGTGTAAAACAATTCAAACAGGGAAACCAACGGTCTAATCTATATAAAAAAACGAGAAACACTTATGAACCACATCAACAAAAGACAACCACTGAACAACAGGCTTATGACTTAGGACAGGTGCATACAAATGCAGCGGGTTTAAACGTTTTACCTTGCGCCAACCTTCATTCTAAACTGAAACAGTAGTGTAACATTACAACATAAAAAGACACACTATAAAATATCAATTGAAATGGCTTAACTCGATCAAAAAGACATATAAACAAAAACAAGTAAACATACACTGAACGAATAAATTTGATCTATGACACAATATAAATACAATATTATTAAAAAAAAGATGTAAAACAATGCCAAAAAGATAACTCTGACCTAGGACAAAATGGCGTTAAATAAAATAACGTACACAGGTAAATCTAAATATAATAATTTTGTTGTTAGTAGTACGAAAATATTTTTTACTAAATAAATAAATTTGTTGTTCACAGTACGAGTACACACTAAATACTTATTAAAGATGGTACATATTAAAAATAGTGAGACGAGATATAACACAAAATAAGTAAACATATTTTACAAAAATGCATTACAAATTGTGTCAACAGGTCAAATTAAAAAAGTACGATTTGAGAGTACTCGCAGTTACTGAAAGCTAGTTTAAAGCCAAAAACAATTAATGATAAAAAATCATGCATCAGAGTCTAAAATCAATTAAAAAAGCAGGACGAAAGATACCAGAGGGACAGTCAAACTTATAGATCGAAAACAAACTGACAAATAATAGTACAGATGACACAACATAGAAAACCAAAGACTAAGCAACACGAACCCCACCAAAAACTGGGGGTGATCTCAGGTGCTCCGGAAGGGTAAGCAGATCCTGCTCCACATGTGGCACCCGTCGTGTTGCTTATGTTATTACAAATCCGGTAAATAGTCTAATTCAGTAAGTCACATTCGTGAAAAGGGAGGGTATTGTAGTTACGACATAAGGAACATATCCGATATCATCTCTGAAACGGTTATTCCATAACGGTCAGCCAACTCGTGATGGCGTCCGTAAAATTTACGAAGGGATGACTTCAACTTCACCATTTGGAACTCTTGGTTTAATAGCTTCCTTGTGAGCAGCAATCCTCTATCAAGGAAATCATGATAGGAAACACAAACCCGGGAATATCGTATCAATCGGGAGATATATACTCCGTATGCAGGCGCTGCTCGAATGTTGCTACATAGAAACGGAAAGTTCACAATTGGGAAGCTGAAATCATCTCTTTTGTCGTAAAGTTTTGTTTTCAAACGACCCTCATTGTCAATTTCTAGATGTAAGTCAAGATAAGAGGCAGACTTAACTGTATCTGTTGTATCCTTTATCTCCAGTTCGATGGGATAGTTTCGTTCAACATAGTCACCAAATTTTGTATTATTTAGTGAGAGAACATCATCTATATAGCGGAACGTAGGGTTAAAGGATATTGCTAACTTCTTATCTTTCTTCAATTAAAACACACCCAAGGATTTAGTGTTTTAAACGCCATGGACAGTCAAAGAAGACATGACTTGTGCAATGCCAATATAAAAGTATCGACAGGCAGTAGGATAGTTAGGATTTAACCTCATAATAAATATGTATCATGTTATATATATGTCGTGTACATTTTATTATTTTGTACAAGTTATTATTTGTACAAACATTTTGTACAAGTAATTACTTGTATGATGCCATCATACAAGTTATTACTTGTACAAATACAATTGTACAAGTAATTACTTGTACAATTTTTATTGAGAAAAAGATGATAACTTGTACAAATCATTATTCTACCTTGTCATATTGATGTTCACAACATATCTTATCCCTTTAAACAAACAATTTATTACTAAGCATAAAAGTATAAACTTTTAACATATGAGTACTTTTTATTTAACAAATATGTGAGCAAAACTGTTCAGTTTAGTAGGCATAATTGAAGTGTAAATATGGAAAACAGTGTAGAAAAGAAATTTCATGATGAAATAATTAAATTGTGGGATGACAATAAATCTTCTAATAATTAAGTATTCACACGTGAAAGATACAGAGAGACTATTAGTAATGTAAAGGAAGACAAATTATGTTCCAAAAAACAGCACTTCAAAGATATTTCTTAAGGCAGTATGATGTTTTGAATGTAGCAGGAATTGAAAAAATCATTCGCAAAGGAGACAAAATTACCTATTATTGTACAGTTGATGAACTTTACTGTCTCATTAGAACAGCACAGTCTGGAGTTGGTCATGATGGAGGCATACACAAAACTTATAAGGTGTTAAAAAAAAAAATTTGCCAATATCAGCAGAGAAATTATCAGGAAAATGGATACAAAATAGGAACAAAAGTTGGAACCATGATTGGTTTAATGAGTCGCAATCAAATCGAAAAGATTCAGAGAAAGGATTTGACAATATTGGACATACCAGAGAACACTGAGGTTAACGTCAGAAAAGCAGTACAATTGCTTTGTTTCAGTGGTGGTCAAGGACATGTTCACTGCAGATGTCGGGGTGGCTGTTAAACAGGCAAATGTAAATACAAAAGATTGAACTTATTGTGTAATTCCAGATGTCATGCGTCCTAGTCTTGTGCAAACAAATAGTTTATTTGCTCTATTATGCTTGACTTTTGTTTGAGTTTCCCATATAGGATATCATATAAACTTTTGTCATGATTTATGTTTGAAAATAAATGGTAAAAGGGTTTCATTTTGTTTTTCCTTTTAACGACTTTGTCACTTTGCACCAGTAGTCCGTGTTTAAGTGACAACAAGCTGTTTAGCTCAATTTGCTCAAGGTGTCATGTTAGCTTATGTTATTAATTTGCGTCCGTCGTTCGTCTGTAACCTTCTAACATTACAAAATCAATACTTAAAAACACTTGAAAAAAAGAAAAGAAAATCAAACAATATAAATTTCAAAAATACATACGCTGAATGATGTCTACAAAGCAAAAATAAACAAACAAATAAATAAGAAAAAAAAATAATAACCCGACAAATGACAAAAAAAAAACCCAAAATAACAAACCCAAAGAAAGGAGTTTTTGAATAAAACATTTAAAAAAACAAAACAAAAAGAAACAAATATAACTCAAAAAAGATAGTGGGTTGTACAAGTAATTATCTTTTTCTCAACAAAAATTGTACAAGTAATTACTTGTACAATTATATGTGTACAAGTAATAGCTTGTATGATGGCATCGTACAAGTTATTACTTGTACAAAGTTTTTGTACAAAATAATAACATGTACACGACATATAGATAAAGCAATCTCTAAATAGAAAATGAACGTGGATGTGTATTTATACATCCCCCCCCCCCCAAAAAAAAAAAAACATTCGAAAAGAATAAAAATTTAGTTATGTTTTAATTTGTTGATGACAAAATCGATGTTAGTGCCAATGTAAACAATATTCAAAGATCTTATTACAACATTAATAAGATAACCTTTACTAATAAGTTTGTTTAAAGGTTCGATGAGTTTACACGGATCACATAGTGATTTCCACGCTTTCAGTACAATATTACCGTAAAAATTAGGATGTGAAATACCGTTTTTAATAAGTTTTCTGCAGGCACAGCCAAATTTATTAATCAAATCTTTGTTTCTATGAAATAATTTAGTAATGTTTTAAGTAATTTATGGTAACAAAATCCCTGACTTAATAATTTACCAGTGATGCATTGATTACGTTTGTTATTATCTATGACATCACTACACACACGGTTATAACGAACGAGTTGGGATATATAAACACCGTATGGTGGAGCCAAAGGCACATCGCCGTCTTAATAAAGGAAAATAAACAATAGGGAATGAAAATTCTTCTCTTTTGTCGTAAATTTTAGTATGGAGTTTCCCTTTAGAAATGTCTAAATCTAGAAGAGGACAACTACTTCTGTTTATGTAAGATTTATTTAACGTAAGTTCCTTTGGGTAAATTTCTATGGTATATTTAGAGAACTCTGGAGTATTTAACGAAAAAATATCATCAAGATAACGGTAGGTATTGTTGAATGTGTCAATCAAATGTAACAATGACGTGTCTTTACTAAGTTTGGCCTTAAACTGTGATTCACAGCAATACAGGAATAAATCTGCTATTAACGGAGTGCAATTAGTGCCCATAGGAATACCTACTAACTGTCGATACACTTTATCGCCGAAACGTACATATATGTTGCCCAGGATAAAATTTAAAGCTTCAATCATATCTTCACATTTCCAGTAAGTGTACATAGCTTACTTTCCTTTTTCGTACAGACAAAGGTTTTAAACGAGTTACAGCAAATAAATTTGCAATGAGAATTTTCAAAAGACCATTGAATTAAATATGAAAACTTTTTCTTGATAAGATTGTGTGGAAGTGTAGTGTAGAGAGTATAAAAATCATAACTATCAACAGAATTAAAAGGACCATCAAAAGCACGTATTTTTTTAGTTTGCACGGAAACTTCGGATATTTAGATTATTTAACGATTTGTTAAAGGATACAGAAAACGACCCAAAACGGCAAATAAACGTCTTAGGAAAGAGCCCTTAGAATACCAACGATCTCAATTGACACAGCGCATGCCAAATAACCCACAACCTGATTGTGGTTGCTTTGAGTTTTAAGACTTTTGTATTTTCAGTCGTTGTATGATATATACTAACAACATTACGATATAGTTCTTAATATTGCAGCAACATTGCTGATAGTGACATCACCAAATTAAACTTAGCACCGAGTTTGAACATGTATGAGCAACACGAAGGGTGGCACATGTAGAACAAACTGCTTGCCCTTCCGGAGCACGTGAGATCACCCGATTTTGGTGGGTTTCGTGTTGCGCAGTCTATAGTTTTCCTTGTGGTGTTTGTTTATTGTTGTTTGTCTTTTTGACGTCTTTTATCCACGGCGTTGTCAGCTTGTCATCGACTCAAAAGTTTGAATATATTTTGCCTCTCTTTTTGGTTTAATTTCCTCAGCTATGATGACCGGACTCACATCCATTTCCGCTGTCGTGCATGTTTAACTGTCGTATTTTACCCAAAATATTTACATGAAATATTTGATACTTTACTAAAAAAATATATTATATTTTCTTACTGATTTATTTTTCAAATACATTGTTATGAGATCAGTATTCGTCATTTATAATTTTTTGGTATATTTTTCAGGAGTCGGGAATAAATGACTTTAACTGACCGAAACATATTTTTGTTCTTCAATGTAAAACGTATAGTGTGCTTAGGTAACCATTTAGAAGACAAAGAAATGAAATGAACATTATCTATCAATTTAATTCTTGTCTACATTAAAGTGTCTAATACCTCCTCAAACAATGAGCGTAAGTAATTGTATTAACTTATAAGCTTTAATATAGAAGTGTTGCTAATAATGTGTTAAAACGTACTGCTTAAACTAGAAAGGTGTGAAAAAACCCATACAGTAGTCGATTACACATCATGATTCACCAGTTCTGTTTAATTGTATGAATATAAAATCATTTATAAGGCAAATGGATGCAAAACATATAATCTTCTTTCGTTTAAAATGTCAGTTATTATTTTTATAATAATGTCCTCACTAAAATATTTTAAAAGGCAGGTATTGTAATCTTTTTTCTTTCTTTAATCTAATTAAACAGTAAATATTTGAGAACTTTCAACAAATATATTGAATAAGTACGACCGAATTCTACAAAACCTATTTGTACCACAGCAATTTCTTTGGTATTTTGAAGAAATTGTTTTAATCGGTTAAATCAAAATTTCGAAATTATTTGACACTCTAATCAGCCCCATATAAGTGAGGACATCTTGCCAGATCGCAATACCTTGTTCAATGTGAACGAATGGTGCTGTAAATGGTAGATGGCTTCTTTGTGCTTTAGGGGATAAGTAGGTGTATAAAAGTCACATATTGGTGGAGAAATAAATAAGGAATCGAATGATGTAACATTCCTCTACTCGAAAATAAATCTATTACCATTTCAAGAGAGCAACTTGCCGTCACAAGTCTGAATCGACAATTTCCATGTTATGTGTATGGACTGTGTTTCGTTGTCCGACGCTCCCAAAAAGTCACAGATAGAGGTCTGATCAATTTCTTAATAGCTAAATTTTAAACCTGGTATCTTTGAGTAGTTTATACTGGGTATCAAATAAGTGCATTTACTAATATTACAATGTGTGTTTGTATATGTAGACATTTATCCGGTAGTCTAACCAGATCTGTTCAGTTATAAACATTTAATTAAGAATTTATTTATGGGATCCATACACTACGCTATAATAACACACCAAATATACAATAATAACATGAGAAAAGGTACAAAACTCGCAAACAATGACCCTATGTGCAGATTACCACCGCCAATAGGAAAACGATGAAGAGAAAAACAACAGCTCAAAACCTAAAGACTGAGCAACAAGAATCCGAATAAATATTGGGTGGATTGATCTCAGGTGCTCCGGATGGGTAAGCAATTTCTGCTATTTAAGTGACACCCTTTGAGTTACACATAGAAAGTTACAGTACTGTGATTAAACGCTCTCGGTGACGTAACAATGGAGGAAAGATGGTGATGATGGATGGCAATTTAACCTCCATCGGCTAATTTAATGCATATTCAGGACGAGAACATGTTAATGTAATATTAAAATTAACCCTGCTCTATACCAACCAACACGCTGAACGTGCTAGTTCACAAGATAAGCGTCCGCAGGAATACATGTCACACTACCCAGACACATTATTCCGACTCCGAGCCGACCATTCTATGCCTTTGCTCCTTAATGCCGCGTGCTTAGCGGAGAAGTAGCACATACCAATTCTAAAGTGTTTGGTTTGACCCGGTCGGGGTTCAAACCCGATACCTGCCGTACTCAAAGCGAACACGCTACCACAAGACCACCAAGGCGGTCATGGAGTAAAAAAGGAGGGAATTGTGGCTAGGACAAGTTAATCAGATCCGAAGTCATATGTTGTCGTATTGGATGATATATACATCATTATAAGGCAACATGCTTTTAATGAAAAAAATCAGGTAGAATATAAGTAGTTAATGTTTTCAATAGGGAATGATGAAAATTGACATCGAAGACACTATACAACTGACACAAATCAAAAGCAATGACAATTGATTTATACTGCAACTGTGTTATTTCCCCAGTCAAATTGCATTGATGGTGTTTACCGAAAATATTTCATGTTCAACAGTTGAATGCATTGAAGTATAAAGAGAATAATTATTAATTTTCTCGAAACATAAATTTTATTTGTACTCGGCTCGAAACAGCATATAAATGGTCGGTACAGCCTTGCATTCTACCTATTTCTATGCCATGTGCAAATAGTTTTTCGAGACAATGTATATCTATTTTATCTATATATCCGATCAAATTCATTTAAAAGGGAATAAATAGACAATATCAAGGATGACAAAGTGCAGGTTGTCGCAATTTTAATGATTATTTTTCATTGACATATTCCTCATATTTCGATTGATACATTCTTCTAAAAAATGATGCAATTGTGACTCGTGTTTTCTTTTTTTATATTGTGTATAGCTAACTTTTTAGACATGAGAAACCAAAGGGATAAAATACTCCGAACATGCATTATGTTTCCCAATGCTTTAAACTGTTTTCAATGAGGCATGAATGTTGTATATTGGAACTAACAAAATACTCAACTAATTTCGAATGAAAGTTTATTATTACAAGCAAGCTGACCTAATGTTATTGTATTATAAATATACAAAAAATAAATCAAAATTACATTAGAAGTTCAAAGGAGCCCCTGTTATTTTCTCTCTAGTTTTATAGTTTAAAAACTGGTTTCCCTGATACACAAAAGTTCATTAAATTCCATGACTGTTACAAAATTGTCAACGTGTTCCTTAATTGCTTTTGTATTAATTCTCTTTCGTTTTGCATTGTCCTTTGAAATAGTCTTGCCGATGCTGCATAAGGCAAACACTAACGTATTAAATAATTCTGAAGATTCAATTGATTATGGTTGTAATTATTCTATATTCTTTTATAGTTGATTCATACATAACAGTGGGCATGTAACATTTTCGTCGTTATTTAATCTATATTCTACTATATTTGCTATACAAAAGTCAAAAGGAATAATATAAAGCATCCAATATGATATTTCAATAGAACACTCATTTATTTTTTCCCTGAAACTGATGACAAACTAGTTTAGACACGTTTTTAATTCTACTAATTAAATTAACTGACATTTGCTAATATGATATTTTATATACCTTTATTTAAGCAAATATATATATAAATATATTGTACGGTTTATATAATCTGATAATATATCAGTTTTAAGTAAAATGGGAATATATGAAACGCCTTTTGTTTGTGCCTTCCGAAATCACAAAATTTTATTTATTATGCAGCAGAAATAATTAATAAAACGGTCAATGGATTGTTTATCAATAAATCATGATCAACATCTAATCAGCATCCCTTGAATGATACTTGTTCAACTACCATCATATCATATCGCCTTATTTCAAAATACCAACTTACATTTTAAATTTACTAATTATAGGTGCATAAACTTATAAACGACCAAAATATAATTTAAAACAACAAGTGCGATTCAAAAACATGTTTTCCAGCTTTTATCCCATCTTACTCAAAATAAAGGATACAACAGATACAGCTGAGTCTTCCTCGTGTCTTAATTTTCATCTACAAATTGACAATGAAGGTCAGATGTGAACAACAGTTTACGACAAAAGAAAGGATTTCAGCTTCCCAATTGTTACCTTTTATTTCGATGAAGCAATATTCCAGCAACCCTTGCACATGGAGTATATCTCCTAGTTGATTATATTACCGTGTTTGAGTTTCGAATAAAACTAGGATGACCTCATAAAATAAAAAAGAAATTGACGGACCAAACAATTGTCTTCTCATACGATCTCGCCATACACAGGTATTGATTTAATATTTTCAATACACTGTGAGCACTGTTATATATAAAAAAAAAGCTTATATAAAATATAATTCTATTTTAAGTAAAAACATACAAAAAGTTGCAGCAAGATTACAGTTTCATAATTACTAAACGTAAATATTTAATTTAAATTGCCATTTCCTAATTAGATTTAAGAACTGTTAAAACTTTTTCAGTTAATGATACATGATACACACGTAATTATTATTTTTTTTTATTTATATTTAAATTACCAAAAAATTTCACACAACAAACTGACATTAAACCCTTTCATTTTCAAAAATACTATTAGACAGAATATACATACACTCAACTAAGCAATACAAAAGCCGTGCTTTGGTTAATAAAAGGACATGGTGGTTTTTGTGATCATTGTATAGTCCATTGGGAATAACTTTATTATGGTTGATATTCTGGAAGTTCTAGCTTTGTCATTTGCTTCTCGTTGTCAACGAATTGCTCGTCTTTGACTTGTTTGTCTTTCTTCTGAAATATTTATTGATCGAAAATGGTCATTCGTTCATGTTTTCATATAAGCAATACCATCAACCATTGTTTTTTTTTACAAATGATATATAGTTTCTACGTCTAGATTAAGAAAAAAAATTAAACGACGAAATATATTGCTTTCTTCCAATAAAAAAATAAAAAGACAAACCGTAACTGTTGTATTGTCTTTCACATTGACAAATCTTGGGAACAAAGTGAAAATAACACTTTATAAATTTGATGAGTTTGGAGCGCTTTCCTTGGTTTTCCTTCATCCGGTACGCTCAAAGCCAAATATTTGAAAATCAAGGACGTATAACTACCAAAACACTTGAAGAGCTATATGACCAAAAGGGACCTAAAATTATTGTTCAAAGTAGTCGACACATAGATAGTCACTTTTTGTATTTTTTTACGGTTACATTTTGTTGGTGACATCACGTCAAATTTCTCTAATGGGGTTTTGTATTTCTAAGTTTGTAATTCATGTATATAAGCTGTAATTTTATAATTTTGATCAACTAAATATATGATATCACTACAAGAACACATAGTTAGAATAAAATGTCGATATGATCAAGTTGTCAAAATATATACTTAATCTTAACACATAAAGAGAGGCGAGAAGGTCAATTAAGTTGAATAATATACTATATTGACATGAATTATCATTAATATGGTCATAATTATAATAAACTGTTTACAAAACTTTGGATTTCCGAAATACTAATGATTTTCTACTCTTCGAATAGATAACATTAGCTGTATTTGGCAACACATTAGGAATTTTTGGTCCTCAATGCTCTTCAATTTCGTACTTTATTTGGCCTTTTTAATTTATTTTTATTCGAGCGTCACTGGTGAGTCTTTTATAGACAAAACGCGTGTCTGGCGTACAAAATTTCAATCCTTGTATCTATGATGAGTTTAAATATGATAGAAGCAATATAATGCATATATGGAAAATGTAACAATCTCACGGGAGGTCATAATGAAAAGGGCTTTAGAAAAAAGTGTAATTTTTTTCTTTTTTTATAATGAAATCGTATAAAGGAAAATATCGACCAATGAATGAAAATTATAAAAAAAAAAAACATACCGCTAGTTTGCATGGAGCCCATGGTGATGCACAGCAGTAGACTGATGCAGCAAAGGACACAATGAATTCTAGAAGGGATATAAGACCAGTTATGACAAGCAATTCCTTGTGGCTATCACGCTGTAATAAAAAAATAAATAAATGAAGACACAAATATTCCAACACAAATGGTAACATAGGATAGAAACACACATTGTTTGCAACTAGAAAGAAACAGTGTGCTTAATGTTAATGCATTCCCAGGTTATTCGAAACGTCAAAATGATGTTCCTTAAAAACCTAAGGAAAGTTCAGATGTTTTTGCTATCTTCGAAACATAATTAAGGAATAGCAGTACTGTTCTTACTATAATAATGCATAACAAAAATAAGTCTTACATTAGAGCTTGTAAAAATGTATCAATTTAAAATAAGATTAAGTCCGCGAAACTTTATGAAAGATTTTGACACATAAACATCATGGCAACACATAACGTCAAACAAAGGAACACTTTCAAAACGAATGTTATTTCGTAACTGGTACTATTCAGATTTGACGAATATATCATTGAAACGGCGTTTTTGAGATAGGTTATGTTCAATTTTTGATCATATTGTATAAATAAAAAATTTGAGAATTCCAGCAAATCAAGTCGGCTTAAGCGAATTTATCCAATGAAAAAATTATGTTCATGAAAATTGCATTAGAATTCTTCATATAGTTCTGTTTTGAACGCTGAAAAGCTTGGGTATACAAAAAAAAGGTAAAATTGGATGATATATTGACAAGTTAAATGATCTAAAATTGAGTCCGAGATCATCTTTCGTTTATGTTTCCAGAGAAAGTTGACCGATAAGAATATCTGCTAAGAATTGTAGTTGAAAATGATGATAGTGCATGACAAAAATTCAAAATATTTTAATTTAATCTTTCTTAAAACAAATAGCATATTTAAATGCCATGACTGTAGAGTGTTGAAAATATGTTTGGACTTACGAGTATAAAGTTAGTTAAAGCTGCACCAACAATGATGGGTACGAACAATGATGCTGCCATAATGCTGAAAACCATGAAAACCACTTTCTATGAAAAAAGAAAGAACGATCATATGTATCTTTTGATATTCGTGTCGGCTGATTTTTTTTAAAGCTTTCAATTTCAAAGAAGCAAACAGTAAACAAATGTCGTATTTGTACCAGCTTCCTTCATATTTTTGTGACGAAAATTCCCATTGAAATTATTTAAACCATGACAATATATCAATATTTGATTTACCAACTTATATCTAAAATATGCAAACATTTATAAGATGCACTAAGTCAGGATCCTTTTATTCGGTGGTTGTTTTTTTGGTACTGTTTATCATATTTGTTTTTCATTTATTGTGTTGTACATAAACCAGGCCGTTAGTTTTCTCGTTTGAATAGTTTAACATTAATTTTGTCATTTTTAGGCCATTAAATGCTTGCCATTAGGTATGGAAATTGGTCATTTTTAAAGGTATTTTGACCTATACTTGCTAACTTCTACGTCAATTGGTCTCTAGTGGAGAGTTGTTTTCTCATTTGCAATCACATCACATCTTGTTATCTAATAAGTTTTTTTTTTTATTTTATAGTAGCAACATATCTATAAATTACAATAACCTACAGTTTTTATCAAGCTGTAGTCTGCATTTCTTGCCATATAAGCTGGGATAACTCCTGTGACAACAATCTATAATAAATAGAAATAACACATCCATACATTTCTTGAAGAAAGGTTTGTTCACCAAGGATTACGATTTAAAGTTGCCAACCTTTCCCATACTTCATATAAATATGTTCATTATTTTAGCTATTTTTTTAACTGAATCGCTCTCTTTTGGCACCTTGGTTAGCAGATTTATTAAAAACAAATATGGGTTCCTAACTTCATTGTTAGACGCCGTTCAAAAGTTGAATTTCTTTTCAATACAAAGGTTAAGCAAATATCACATCCGGCGTCTGTATCATGAATTTGATATTGTCTCAATCATTCCATGCCCTTATAAAAAAATACAATTATGTTTAAAAAGGTAGACATTAGTCTTCTGCAATTCGATTATATTAGTTTTTTAGTCATAAATGAATACATTTGATTGATTAATCAATAAATAAATAAATAAATAAATATAATAATAATAATAATAATAATAATAATAATAATAATAATATTAATAATAATCATAATAATAATAACAATAATAATAATAATAATCATAATAATAATAATAAGAATAATAATAATAATAATAATAATAATAAAAATAAATAATATAAAATAGAAATATGATAATTTTTACAATTGT
Source organism: Mytilus californianus (assembly GCF_021869535.1). Lineage (NCBI taxonomy): Eukaryota > Metazoa > Mollusca > Bivalvia > Mytilida > Mytilidae > Mytilus > Mytilus californianus. The sequence continues at coordinate 30,506,591 of NW_026262712.1, forward strand.
ATTTTTGTTGTTGTTGCTATTGTTGTTGTTTTTGTTGATATGAACATTACTATTGTATTGATAACTTTATCTTTTTTGGGGCAAAACACAGTTTTTATTTGGTATTGTTAATAAACAAATATAACTGTCTTTGTGTTCTCAATAAAAGTTCTGTTATTATATTTCTATTATTACAAAGTTTGACGTTTGCTATAATACTTATAAACATCATTGTAACCTACCCAGATAGCAGACACCACGGATCCTCCATCTAGTCCGAGCATAATGGTTTTCTTATCAAACGAGAAGGTAGGTATAGTTGCATTTGTTATAACATGTTCTATAAAAAAATATAATGTATCAATTTGTATGACTGAGATATACTTATCTGTGGGATATCACTTATCTTCATGTTTGCATATTAACATTTATTACGTCGAGTGACATCAATGGCACATGTTAACAATATTTCAAGTGTTCCGTGTCCATGTTGATTGCATGAAGATAGATACTAAATGCTATTGAGACCGAAAATAACAATTTTTTAAATTTTTGTGTGTCTGAAGCGCTTAAGCGAAAAAAAACATTCTCATTTTTTTTTTCCATTCATATCTTTGTACATTCTTTTAACATGATACAGCGATCAACTCAGGTATAATATAACAATTATTATCATATTCAAGTGAAAGGAAAGACGAAATGGCTTATCATACCTTTCTTCCCCAAGTTGTCACAAACTTTCTTGTCGATTCCTATTGAAACGAATGTCATGATCAAACAACCTAGGCCAAGAAGTATCTGTATTGCACCATATCTTTTGAGAGAAGACCCTAATCTTTCCTTTGCAGTGACAACTTTCGATTCCATTGTATAGAACTTCATAACTAGCTTTTTTCAATTCTATAAAAAGAAATAAATCACATATATATAAAATTGTATAGGTTATGGAAAATTCGAGAATAAAGTATATATTCTAAATAATGGTTACGGCAATAGCAAAATATGGTCAACAATAAAAATCTCGAGCATAAACAAGTTGAAAGTAAACTTTGAAGAAACGATTAAATATTTAAATACAAATACACGAAAAATAAAGTCATATAAAGATAATGGCAAACAAGGACATACTTGTTGGGAAAGAAAAGGAAGACAATTATAAGGGTAAACTTGTTTTATGAGCATAAACACATCTTCATAAAGTTTTCGTCAGTGGACGAAAATTTCAAAATCAAACTGATGAAAATTAAATCACAATAGCATAGTACGTAATATACCATTTGGTAATTTTGTTTGGTATTCCCTTGGATCTGTAAATACCTATAATTAGTTTATGAGTTGCATTATCATAATTATAAAGGAAATGTTTACCAAACTTGGAATGTTTTGAAATACTAAGGATTTTCCCCGGAGTAGATACCCGTAGCTGTATTTGGCAAATTAACGGAATTCCGTGTCGCTTTTCACATTCGTACTTTATTTGGCCTTGTTAATTTTTTGATTGGAGTGTCACAGATGAGTTTTTTGTTAGCGAAACGCGAGTCTGGCGTGTAGATTTTTAATCCTGGTATCTATGATGAGTTTATTTGATCAGTTTATCAATTCCAGGTTTTGAAGTATGCGATGTTATATGGTTTCTTTGTAATATTACATGATAATATTCCCGATTTCAATTTAAAGTTTGAAATATTGTACGGACGCCTGTCTGTTTTGATGATCGTTTGTTGAACTTTAGATATTTTGTCAGTTTTCTCTGTAGTTGGGAGACTTTCTAATTGCCATATATCCCACATTTCCTTTAATTCATTCTGAACTTGCTATGGTATATTTATTCAGATGTCATTGAATTTTTACATTTCTTAGAATTTAGCCAGAGAATAATATTTATAAAATGAAGTGGAAATGGATACGTCTATGCTGATATTAAAACGTACAATATGTTGTAGATTTTCAGGAAAAAGAGAACATACAACGTGCTTCATTCCTATTCAGAGTGTTTTTTTTTGTAGCTTCATACGAACATCACATCGAACTTTTCACTTATTGTAATAATGTCTACTAAATTATACTAAAAAATTAAAATAATGGTTTCTGGCTATATTAAATGGGAACTGTTAGAACAAAAAAATCCCTGCATTACCAAAAAAAAAAAATGGAAGAAGAAAATACATAAATGAACACTTTAGAATAAAGTAAAAGAACCCCCCCCCCCAAAAAAAAAACAGATGGACAACTACATTGCTTAAGGCGCTTCTCGTATTTAAAAAAAGTCGATAGATTTATTTTACTTTTCCGATACAATAACTTGGTTTGAGACCGATGATAGATTATGTAAAAACCAGAAATATTGGAATCCCCTCCACAAGTATTATACATCGACTTTTTTTTCGGTATCGATGTTACTGAACGACTGTTTAAACAGGAACAGAACTAAACTTGTTTTTGTTCAGACATTTCAGATCAGAAATTTAAATGGTCATTAAAACTTTTTAAATCATTCGCCTTTTAACCTTTATCTCTTGTTAAATATTTCATTAAACATTTCGTAATATTCAGTTAACAATTATTTTTCTTTGTCCGTGCAGTAAGACTTACCAAATGTCTAGCTCAACGTTTATTTGGCACCAGAATGCAAGGCAGGAATCCTTATCTTTAAAATCCATCTGCAGTGGATGCTCTTTTATACAAGTATCAATACAACGTGACCAGGCATCTTGACATGTTGTTAAACCCTTGTAGTTACACTTCATAGTCCTTCAAAAGTTATGTAAGGCAGTTATGTAATGCAAATTTACATATTTTTTTACATTATTTAGAACTGCTATAATTCGCTTCGGTTTTTTTTAAGACTTTTGAACTCGTCAGCACTTATTTATTAGATTTTAATCTTATGAAATCAGCAACTTACCGAATTATGAATGTAATTATGTGATTGAAATATTAATGCAAAATGTTTTCACACTAAATAAATATAACTTTATAACTGGTATATGAGAATGAACATTCGAGACCTCAAAATAAAATTCGAGTTTCAATATTTGAATTTCGAATTTGATATTAAAGCTCATTAATCGAAAGTCGTTTTTGAACTTCAAAGAAAATCCCATTTTTCGAAATGTCTTTAGTAAACTGATAAAAATAAAATAGGTATTTAAAATAAAACAGTCCTGTTTTGGTAATAAATTGTTCTGTATTGTCTAAAATAAATGTCATGAATGTGTAGGACTTTCTGTCATCAGACAGTGACTTTGATTATCATGACGATTTTTCACTTCGTTTTGTTAACAAATTCGTAATGGTTTGATTAACTAAATATACCTTTGGCCATTACATATTTTGGAAAACTGTTTGACTAACATGGACATGCATGCAATGACCATGTACAATATTTCAACATTTGGAAACGACACTTTAATAATGTTCATACTGGAACTTGAAAAGCATCCTAAATACACTTTGAACGAGAAGTTTTGTACAAGTCAATTACACGCCAATGTCGTTTGCTCACAGGTAGGGGCTCAATTATGAAGGGAAAATGGGTATAATTGTCGTATCAATTTAATAGCAATCTTTTAACATTGTATAGCTACGGTATGAACATTTGTTGATCAATGTCTGAAAATAGCACCTTTTTGTATTCGGCACTAAACTGTCCAAGAACAAAGTTATGTAAGTGCCTTTTTAGAGCCAGCAATGGGGATTTCGTTTCGATCTTAGAAAATTTAAGAGGTAATCGTTATATAGTGCGATTTTTGTGTTATTAGAGTCACTTATGAGTCTTTTGTAGACGAGACGCACGTCTGGCGTACAAAATCAATTATTAATCCTGGTATCTATGATAAGTTTAATTATGACACCTCATCAAATTATTTGAGTATAATGATTTACATAAAGCGACGCCAATGATAACAAATTGATGAATATCATAAATCTGCCCATGCTCTCAAACGTTAGTATTTGTGACTTTCAAAGATTATTTTTGAGCTTGCCTACTGACGATTATTTCATAAACACGTGTTGTGCATTTAGAAGTCATATAATTAGCATTTTGTTATTATCAATTGAAACCGTGCATCAACACCTGGAATTGTCTAGTTCCATTGAAAATAATATAGTCGGATACGATGAAAATATGAAAAAGGAAATTTCAGACAAATCAGTAGTCTAATAGTTTTTGGATAAAGACAAACATTTAGGAGATTCAGATTCGCAGACCAAAAAAAACGAGTATCTTTTTAATTGGTAAGGATACTTTTTTCATGTGACTAGATTATTCAACGTTTTAGAAGTCTACATTAACGGATGTTACAAAAAAAATTGATAGCAAGAGTACAATCAAAATTCATAAGTCAAACAGAAACCGTCAACACCATGGCAAAAAAAAACAACACTCTTCAATACACTTCGTATAACCGAAGGGTAAGTCACAAAAACCCCACCAAAAATGAGGGGTACTATCGGGTGCTCCTGAAAGGTAAACATATGTGACACCGTCGTATTGCTCATGGTTAGTACACGAGTCACATTTTACGATATCACAATCGAGGAAAAGATGACGAGATCGGGTTTCGACAATTTTAACATTTCATTGGTAATTTGTGACACAGACATTCCAATACCGTCAACCAAATCCCGAAAGTGTCTGTTAAACTGACACTACAAACCAGTAACAGTCTGGGCAGTATTTGTACTTGACTGTAATGATTTTATCATTGGCGTCGCTTTATGTAAATCATTATACTCAAATAATTTGATGACTTTTTTCACAATGATTTCATAAATACACAGTTCATGGAACCTTTTTTCTTTAAATAAGGAATATCATATAGACATTTCAGTTAAATCACGTCCGGAGGCAAACAAAGGGCATTCTTTACGGTTTCTATTAACTTTTGATTCTAAAAAAGAGATAAGTTGCTACTTCGAGTTTCAAATGATCAGCTTCTTAAAACTATTTTCAAAACATGTATGGTTTTAGGTACTTTTACATAAAAGTAATGCAAAAATGGCTAATTCCAGTTACACAAGGTCACTTTCGTCTGCCATTATAAAAATACATAAGATAGAAAACTCCTATTAAAAGTAATTAAAACACTTCGACTCAAATATATTTAAGTTTACCATGTCTTGACCAATTATTTGGCAAAAACCAAAGTACAGAACAGAACTCATAGTATATTAAGTCATTATCTTATCATTGATAATTTGTATCATATTTTTCGGATATGTCGGACACTTATTTCCTGTTTGCTGATATTTTAAATTTATCAATATGTTGAATCAATATAAGATTTTTGTCACTCACTACTGAACAAAATAAATTTATATTTTGTCAACATCTTGGCCGTGAAAAGTTGTAAGGTGGGAGTACGAGTATTTTACCACCTTTGCACCTATCATGGCCGACATTTCTTATTTTCATATGAGTCTTGAGTTCCTTCAGACACTTGTAAAACAAAAAAATTCTAAGAAGCTAGATCATTTAATTTTACATACAGGTATATTGGTGATGTTCTTTCCATTAACATTCCAAGCTTTTCTGATTGGGTCCCATTAATATGTCCTCCTGAACTTTAGATTAAAGAAACCACCGATACAGCTTCCTCTGCCTTATTTTTCGTCATTTACCTCGAATTTGACAACAGCAGTCATCATAGTACCAAAATCTATGAAAAACGTAAAGATTTCTTTTTCAAAATTATAGAAAAAAAAGCAAAATAACCTAGATACCGAACTCCAAGGAAAATTCAAAACGGAGAGTTCCTGACTTGGTACAGGCATTTCATAAATTTTCATCACATTAGCAGCAACATACCAACATCACCCGGGTATGGAGTAATAATTTCTAAACTCATACGATATTCAAAAGTTACTACTCAGTCTTTGTAAATCATCAGTGTATGAGCAAAAAACTAATTAGCCAGGATTTTGTCAAAGAACGTCTTTGAACGTCCTTTTTCTTAAAAGGTTCACAGGGAAGTACCAAGACATAATAGATAAATATTCAGTGTTTACTTCACAAATAACATAAGACGGTCTTGATTTATAGATGCTAGCTGCTGTAGTTGTGTATCTTTTTATTTACAGTTTTTCCTTTATTAGTCTCAGTGCTATTACGCTTCTTTTGTGGCGTATGACTATCTATGATGAGTTTATTGACGTAACTTGGTATTGTGAATCCCGTTAGCAGGGTTTTGACTTCGGGCGGTCCTGGTGGAAGTAGTTCCTGATGTGCTATTTGGACTCAAGAGGTTTTTAAAGTGTTGGTCATTTTGTTAACCCTTGTATTTATACTTTACTTAATTTGTACTTTATCAAGCAAGTGTATAATTTCAACGGTATGAAATATCAACTACACAAACGTTTTATCGGCGTCTTTGTCAATTTACTATCAACTACAAAAACTTTTCTGTTGGCGTCTTTGTCAAATTTATTTGCATGTTTATTGGAATGTGTTAGTCAGACGTGTTGTATGTCTGTGATGTGTGTTTACAGTTTTGCTGCTGGATCCCATTTATTGGGTTTGCTAGCCCAATGTTGTAAATATCACGAAACTATAAACAACTGCCATATAAGTGGGCGGTTTAGCTAGCTATAAAACCAGGTTTAACCCACAATTTTCTTCTGAAAATGTCTATACCAAGTCAAGAATGTTACATCTGTTTTTCACTCATTCCGTTGGTTGACAAGTTTGACTTTGTCAGTTTTTATGGACATCCCCTTTCTTGAATTTACCTTTGAGTTCGGTATTTTTGTTATACTTTTTTACATTATCAGTTGGTACGACATAGTTTTGTTGGAATAATAACTCTTGGACAGATAATCGGTTATTTGGTGGTATACATTGAAATCCTGTTCTTTTATTTTATCATGCAGTGTTTTGTAGACTTCATTTTCTATCAGTAGTGTTGTCCCATTGCCTTTTGAAATGTTGCCATTACAATAACATGATAAAATGTGTAAATTGTATTTCTTTAAAGTTGAAATGATATTATACATGTTCCAATAATCACTGATAATGTGCATTTGCATGTCTCTAAATCATGTTCACCTTATCAGACCTCTTTAATATAAAAATAAGAAGATGTGGTATGATTGTCAATGAGGCAACCGCATAGTCAGCTATAAAAGGCCTCGAAATGACAAATGTAAAACCATTCAAACGAGAAAACTAACGGCCTGATTTATGAAAAAAATAATGGACAAATATGATATACAGCAACAAACGACAACCACTGAATAACACTCTCTTGACTTGGGACAGACATATACAGAATGTGGCGGGGTTAAACTAGTTTAAAGGCGCGTCAATCCTCCCCTAACTTGGGACAGTGGTGTAACAGTACAACATAAGAACATACTATAAAATTCAGTTGAAAAGGGCTTAACTCATCAGATCGATACAAAGGCTATCTAATATGTTTGAGAGTATGAGAATTACGGGGTTATCTTGTCATAGGCTATTGGGTATAACGATTGTAAATTTTATAAGGTATCACACATCAGTATATTAGAATAATGAAATATTATGAATTACAAAGAAAAACGAATAAATTATGCCTATTTATACAAATTGGAGTCATTACTTTGTTACGTGGTAAATGAAATATGTGCCAGTAAATAAAATCATAATAATAAAGTAATTATAAAAATACAGAAACGTTTTAATTGCAGTCATAACTTATAATTTATGATCAAATACCCTTTTATCGTCAGTTTTATTAGCCCGTTTATATACCAAAAATTATCAAATTTAAATTTCATAACTCAACGACTTAATATATCGCTTAGCTAAGCATTTTGTGCTTGATTCAGGTAAGTGCGATCATTCTTTGATGTGGTCACTAGTAAATAAATTTCAGTCTTAAAATTTTGAACTTAACATCGTCTAAAAAGTCTGAAAGTCTAAAACATAAAACGATAAGCCTTGTTAAGAGCTTATTTTTTCAGATATTTTCCACTTGTAAATTTAGTACTGTTTGCTTGCAGTCAATCAATTATTGTTCAGTGTCTTTTCAATCAGTTCAGTATGTTGTTATTTCGTACAGCTTCTGGACATTCTGAACAAAGACTAAACAGGTCTTAATTGACTGCAAGCGAAGTGTCTGAACAGTACCGTAGATAAGTTTGAAAAATAAACAGAAAAAAAAGAACTTTGACCTATAATTGTTTACTTTTTACACATTGTGACTTGGATGGATAGTGGTCTCATTGGCACTCATACCACATCTTCTTATTTATTCTTATCTATATATAAATCAAAAGGGTTTTATATTACGTGTGGTTTTGATTGTTTTTGTCTTGACATTATTTGTATTATTTCTTAACTCCATTTATTGTTCGTTCATGTATGTACATTTCATAATTTGACTGGTCTTTCAAAGAAGTAAACATGAGATTTTGAATAACTAGTTAGCTTCGCAATGCTTGTGTGTCAGTTCTAATGAAAATAAAAATATTGTGTTATTAAAATTTGCTGTTTAAATTTTTTGAAAATATTTTAAATTAAGGAAAATATCTCCCACATGCAAAGCTCTGTTTCCTCGCCCATCTATGGCAATACCTTTGTCTTCTTTGGGTTTATAAGCGTTTAATTATTTTGATGAGTTATCAAATGTTTTTGCTCGATCATCACAAATGAGAAACTAATTGTCGAAATAAGCAACAGGTCCAGAATAAAAGGTACCGTAAATGTTATTATCAGTCGATCTATTTAGTTGCGTAGTTTGCGATGAAGATGACAGCTCATTTACATGTACCTAGTACTTAAACTACACTGTAAACAATATATATGATATCAGCATATACACTTAAAATGGTTCTAAATGCTTTTGAGCTAGATTAGTTTTCCAAATGTTTTGACTCGTACGACACTGTTGAGTCTTAGCGTACTAAATAATTAGGGTTGCGTTCAATTCAGTACTGTTCCGTAGCATTTCAGACAATTCAGTACGATGTTGAAGTGTGCAGGTTAATAAAAACTACTGAACAGTCTGACCATAGACTAAATAGATCCTTATTGACTGCAAGGGAATTTTCTGAACAGTATTGAATTACCGCAGTGGATAAGTCTGTTAACTGACTGAAAAACTTAATATGACATAATAATTTATTTTTCAGTCTTTCAAGAGCTGTTCAAAATATGTTAATCGTTTCAGATCAAAATTGGTATGCTAGTGACTTTTATGATTGGTTTTGATAAATAGTCAAACTATAAAGCCAAACAATACTAGAAGAGTTAAAAAAATAATTTTAATTTTCTCTACATTTTACAAATAAATTTCCTACACTTCTTACATAATGTTATAATAATGCATACCAGAAACTCTGAACGATGAAAGCTTTTTAAACTTGCGAGGACCTCTGCCCTCAGAAATATGACCAGTTCAGTAACTAAAATGTACTTAAATTAAAACCCACAGAAAATCAATTTCCACTGATGAAACTAAGATTATTGATCAGAATGAGGATCATTTGCGGATTGCTTTACAAATTTGCTTCGAGCATCTGTTAACTTGAAATTTCTAACACAGTGTTGTATTATAAAGACAAAAACGAAAAAACCAAAATGAAAAAAAATATAGATTATTAGGGAAATAAAACAAATACACTGGAACTAAATTTCAGCTAATCAGTTTCTACTCAAATCTATAAATAGGATGTTGTGGGTTCCAAGCACAACATTACTTTTATATATAGCTATCTTTATTTAAACAAGTCTAAATTGAAAACAACGTTCACACCTATGACTGTGTTGGATAAAAACCGCAATTTTTATACGTGTGCATGCAAAACAAATTTCTTGGTAGAGGGGTCTAAATACAGCACAAACAACATTTTCCAAAAGACCAAAAAAGTGCAAAAGTATATTTTAACAAAACGCATTTGACTAGCAGGTCGAACAACGGATGTTCTTAAACCCTGCTGACTGCCATTGGCGATTGCCAAATAAATAGATCACCAGATGTAACAAAATGGATCTTACTTTTAATTTAATACCAAACAGAAAACAATAAACTTGCGGAAAAGATGGTATACCGCAAATAAAAGGTGCAACAATTAGTACACCATATCCGGATTTCGACAATTAATGTCTCTTCAGTGATGTTATGAATTGAAACAGTATTTGAAAGGCCATATAATTTACCTCAATTTTGGATAGACTCTTGAATTTTGAAGAGTCGAAATAGGATGAACGGATCATATAAACCCGAAAGCAAATATAATACAAGCCCAAACGAAAAAATATAAACAAGTCTAAATTGAAAACAACGTTCAAACCTATGATTGCGTAAGATACAAACCGCAATTTTTATACGTGTGCATCTTAATTTAAATATACAAGACGATTATTCAAACCAAAAAAGTATGTATGAAACATATACTTTTTTAACCTATACTAATTCACCTTTTCTTTTAATTTATGTAGCTTCATCAAATCAGAAGAAACATTAATTACATTCAATTGGGAAATAAGGAAAGGAACATATCCTGATTAGATCGTGTTGTTGTTCATAAACAAAGTAAGTAATGAAGAATTACAAAGAGTTATTAATCTAATTCGCTAAGGTACATTCACTACTATTACGATGTAGCATAGCTAGATGGGAAAAGCTTATTCTTATTTTAAAATTTACGTAGCAGCGATCTTTTTAGGTCGTAATTATTAACATCAATCTTTTTTCCCACCACATATAATAAAACATTTAAATGTCAAGGTTTTTTTATAGGAAACATATAGCGCATGCGTTAATGTAAAAAGTTTTTGACTGGTTAAATAATCTAGCTAAGGACATTGACCGCATTTAAAAACGATATCGTTTATATCATAACCATAGCGTTTAATTCTCTGTTGGTGGCCTTTAATTTATTGCCTACTGAACGACTTAAATCATTGATAAAATCAGTATTTTAAAAACGCCAAATAAATTTTGAAAATAGTGAAGGTTTTAAAAGGCACACGGAAAGAATCATTAACACATTTAATTTGAATGTACTGACAATTTATTTGGAGGTACCTTTATTGTATAAAGTTGATTTAGTATGTAAAAAAGAAGTTAGATAAACATCTTAAAAAAAACTAAGCAAATTATGAGTTTCATTGTATGTAACTCAAAAAAATAACTATCAATTAAACACGAACATCACTAAATTGTACGGATAATACAGAATGAAATATCAGTCAAGATGCAATGTTTTAATTATTTGGCAATGCTCCAATTTTAATGTATATTTATGAAGAAAGACCATAGAGAATATCATATGGCTTTTTTTAATATCACACCTGTGTCAACCCGCGACACCAATATAATCCAACGAGCTCTGCTCGAAGGATTATATTGGTTGAGGGTTGATACAGAGTGTGATATTGAAAAGCCATATCATATACACTTTATTATGTACATTTACCTCAAGTACAAATAATTTAGATGGTTTTTTTTTCACGTGACATGACGTAAATAAAATTGAGAATGGAAATGGGGAATGTGTCAAAGAGACAACAACCCGACCATAGAGTAGACAACAGCCGAAAAACACATTTAAGGGGTTTGATAAAACCCTTGTAACCGTGACTGATATCGATTACGTGACTTCATACAGAACAGGGGTTTGATAAAGCCTTTGCAACCGTGACTGATATCGATTATGTGACGTCATACAGAACAGGGGTTTGATAAAGCCTTTGCAACCGTGACTGATATCGATTACGTGACGTCATACAGAACAGGGGTTTGATAAAACCCTTGCAACCGTGACTGATCTCGATATCATACAGCATGATTGCCATCGATTGTATTACACATACAATTTACTTGTATTTACTACTTAGTATAGTAGTAAATTAAATACAGTAAATAGTATATAGTAACTAAATTATTTCACAAAGAAATCTTCACGAATATGTGATAAACTATTATATTTTTATCCTTTCAAGTGATAAATGAAACGCTTTTAAGAATGAAAACGATATCTGCAGATGGAATTCTATCTTGTATGTTAATACAAAATAAGTATTGTGTGTTTGTATACATAGTGCATTATTAGTTGATTGTAAAAGTACACAATTCATTTGCAATCAACTCTTGTAACTATCTTAAAGCAATTTTTGTAACCGAAATTTCATCAAGTGTGTTTAAATGGTTACAGAAATGAGAGGGAGAAAGATGTTAAAAGGATTGTCATTCTCATAGGTTGAACATGAACTGACAAACGGAAACTGACCAAAATAACAGTATACAAAGAAAATCAAAGAATATCAACGACTGAACATCACAAAGCCCACCAAAAACCGGGCGTGATCTCAAGTTCTCATAATTAACAAATGAAATATAACGTGCTTTTCGTCCATGACCAGTCTTCATACATGTTGTATATCAACTTATGTTAAGGAACTAATAATAACTACTAAATATTTTTTATTGCTTATGGTCTTCAAAAGATGAACAAAAATCAATGTTCATTCTTACAACTGTAATTTAATTACCTGTTACGGTGCAATTAAAAGAATACTCTTTCCAAAATCATATTGACAAGAAAAAACAAACCCCCCCCCTCCAAAAAAAAAAAAAAAAAAAAAAAAAACGTCTATGAGTTTTTTTAATATTCATCTTTCAATTATTTTTTTTAAATGATCTCAGCTTGAGAAAATGACAGGAATAAATGAACAAATGATATCAGTAATGAATATAAAAAGCATTTTTTTTCCAGCATTAAAATATTATACTGGTAGCGCATAACGGTTAAGTATTTGTATCAGTACAAATTGTATCATCTGTTCATAGGCTCTGGCAGATTCAACAATAATTTTAGTGTTTGATGAGTGGAAAAACCTTAAAGCTTTACTGGAGCGATCATTTTTCCTTTATAACTTTTCTGATTTATTAACATATTTTACAGAAAATTAAATTAATGCACGAACTTGCATTACCCTTCAGTAATGAAATCGTCCATCATCTAGATCAATTTAGTATTGAGAAACACGTGAAGTATGTCATCGAGTAATTTTTTTTGCACGGTGTTAACGAACTCTTTCATCAATAAGAAAACCAGAAAAGAAATCTTCACGGTGACATATGATCTTCAACAGTTACCGAAATTAAATAGTCCTTAGTCTAGACAAGTTTTATATAAATGTATTAAATTAGAGGCAGTTAAATTCAACAAGAATAATACCAAATTCGTCAAAGTAGAAACAACATGTGCATATTAATAAAGACAACGTCTTACGAGGTTCCTGATATGGAATTGACAAAGTATTTATGTACAAGGTTAAACTAAATTAAAGTACACCCTTCAATTGGCAGAAAAAAAACTGAATAACATTAACGTTTGTACATAATTTTACAAAACTCCGGAAGGGTAAGACGTTCCTGATTATTTTATGGCGCCCGTCCTGTTGCTCTTGGCAAGACAAATTCAGTAATAAGTTGCATTTTGTATTATTATAATCACAGTAAAGAGGATAGAGCTGTGGTTACGACAAATGAAAAAAGTATTAACAAAAATACCGAACACCAAGGTATATTAAAAAAGTATAAAGTCTTCAAACATCACAAAATCAAACGATCGACTATATCAACCAACGGAACGAAGGAAAACAATTGTCATTTCTGGTACAGGCATTTTCCGAATAAAACGGTGGGACAAATCTGGTTTTATAGCTAGCTTATTTCTTAACGTGACATCAATTGGTATCCAGCAGCCCAATTGTGTAAACATAAATCCCAGACATACAACATAAAAGACTTAAAAATTTAAACAAACCTACAAATAGATCTGACAAAGATACCAGTAAAAACGTTTTTGTTACTGAAATTGCATACAGTATAGTAAAACATTATGACAAATACACTTTCCAGATAAGGTTAACCTGAGTAAAATATAAATAATAGGGTATACAAAATGGAAACAACACTATAAAAACCTTATCTGTCCGATTTGCACATCTAGATCCATCCGCATTAGGCACAGCCCAAGCTAAAACCTAAAAGCTGAATGCACAGATACTGATCCACATCGAGAATCATACGAACAACCGGAACATTGTAGTACAAAGACAAACAAATAAAACTGTAAAGTAAATAAAATTATACACAACGTTAGCACCTAGAAATTATAACTCAAGACTATCATGTATTATCATAGCTTTTCGTGAAGTAGTCACACAATATTTATCGATTAAATATCGAATAATGCTTTGGTTTAAAAATTTATGATACGTTTTTTGTATTTCGCTCTTTATGTGCTATTTTGAATTGAAACTGCAAGTCACGATGTGGAATTATTTATGCTCACAAGGTAGTTAACAAAACTTAATGTAGCATATAATTTAATCCAGCCTAAAAATGTAAGTTTTCTTTTCTATGTGAATCAGACAAAGAAGTCATGCTTAGTCTGTTGATCTTATTATAAGATAAATCATTTGCTACCGAAATGTATTTTTTTGTTACTTAAAATCTCTAAGGGTTATGGAATTTTTCGAAATACTAAGGATTTGCTACCCCAGGAATAGATTACCTTAGCTGTATTTGGCAAAACCTTTCGAAGGTTCGGGTCCACAATGCTCTTCAACTTCGTACTAGATTTGGCCTTTTTCACTTTTTTTTGCTTCGAGCCTCTCTGATGAGTCTTTTGTAGACGAGTGTGGCATAGAAAATTCAACCCTGGTATCTATGATGCGTTAATTTGTATATAAGTTATGGTCAACTAGTGGAATAATATCTTGATTAGACATTCAATATACATAACATATATGAAGTATTTATGAAAACATACCCGAAAAATATGATTTGGTTGTATGTTTCGTTTAATGTCATATTCAAAAGATCAAACTGGAAAAAAATTACGACTTAAAATGAAAAAGCAAAAAATAGACAAATAGATTACTTAAAAAAATATCCTGTTCTATATGCATTAAACGGAAATTTTCAAATATTCGGTTTGTTTATGAAATAGAACTTCGTCGTTTTCGTGTTATTGTTCATTTGTTTTTTCTTGTACGCAACTTATAAATGTGTATGTGTTAGTGTGTAAGTCTTAAAGTTGTTTTTACAATGATGCATACTCAACTTTCCTTTGTAATTTATTCATGAAGAATATAGAAAATATAGGAATATTTCTGACAAGCTAAATCTACTTGTCTTATTTTATTAATCTATTTTGCATGTTACATTTATTATTTAGAGATAAAAATAAGAAGATGTGGTATAATTGCCAATGAGACAACACTCCGCCAGAGACCAAATTAGTTCGTCTCTGACGTCAGAGAGGTCACCTGGTGAAATGTTAATGCATGTTGTGGAAATAGTATGGTAAAGTATATTCTATTATTAGATACTGCAATTTACTACAAATTTAATTATTCTATCGAACGTTGAAAATTTGATTCATAGTTTAAGATGACCGATAACGTGTTGGCCCACTTGAGATCTTCCTAATTATGAATGACAATTGCACAGTCATTTGTATACATTGTTCGATTTTAGTAAAATGAAAAGCTTGGATAGACCATCGGAGAAGAAATGCATATCAACGTAAAGCAGTCTTTTTTTCATAAAGAGAAAATTAATCGATTGTTTCATTTCTTTTGATGTTGAATGCATATAAGCAATGAAAAGGATATAAAATATTTTTCCAAGTCATCGTAAAAAGATATCAAAGATACCGTTTAGTATCCTAGGCGAGCATGTCAAAATCAAATTAAAACAGTTGGAAAACCAAACCATTTATTGCTACGAGAAAAAAGTCACCAGACGTATAATTTAATACGGCAGACGCGTGTTTCGATTGAATAAGCATAAGAATAATCATTATTACTCGAATCATTTAGAAGTAATTATTTTACAAAGTTAAGCTAAATTTCGTTAAAAGTACTTTCAATATCAAATTGATTTTAACGATGTTTATGAATAAAAGTGTATTTATCTTTTTATTTGATTTTCGTGAAAGGAAAATAACACTCATTGAATATTGAATTTTTTGTCAGAGCACAATACAAAGACACTTTTCATGTTAATAAGTGGAAATGTGTAGTACATGATGATGTGAGAGGAGAACCCCATCGAAAAGTAACATATTAAATATTGTCTTTTATTTATAAATTTCGATGAATTTTTAATATGCCTGACCAAACGTGTTCCATTCTTATTTGTTCCGAATATATAGTGACATAATTGTTGTATCCGAGTGTTGCAACAATAAACAGGTATCAAGTGGTTAATGAACTTTAACTACTCGCTAACACCAGAAAGCAATCTATTACAAAATATAAACCAAAATGAATAATAATTTAATAAACGAATTAATATGTCGAGTGATAAATATAAAATAAATTATAATTAATCTAATAAATAATGAAAAGAGCAATTGTTTTGTATTGATCATTAGAGATATAAACTAAACTTTTTTTTTGCTTTCCTGTATTCTTAAAAGGAGATTTTGTAAAAGAGGCACTAAATATCAAACAAAATATATTGAAAGGTCGTATGACGATTATTATGTCTCGGTCAAAAATATTTCAATAACATAAACGTTATGTGCGTTATTTCTTTTTTATACATGATTACGTACATATTACACATTTGTGTATACTGACATTAACAAAACATACTTCTTACATATTACCCATTTATGTATGGATTACACACATCAAAAAATCAACTTAATAATAGAAAAAAAACAAACTGTCTATAGAACTTATATTATTATTCACATGCGGCAGCTTAATTTTTTAAACGATCAATAATCAAAACAGCTACATTTTGTGGAATATTGAAATAGTTCTAAAAATTGTCCTGTGATGCCAACATATTGAATAGATAAAAGAAAAAAATGGATTTAGTATCATAACTCCACTTTTCAATTTGATATTTAATTTAAAAACAAAATACATGGCTTATGGTTAAGTTAGCCGAACCCGCGTTTGAACAACACCAAGATCACCAGGAGCGTCCAAATCAAAATATTTTGAAATCATTATCAATGACGAAGTTAAAGTTCATTGAAAACCAAATATCAAAAATGTTATGGCATAATTAGCTTTGTCTATATATGCATACCCTGGATTAGAAAATGCAGTTTCGAAATATTTTATGAACATTTGATTTAGAGAAAACCTAGTTTAGAATAACTATTAAATAAATTTGTTTGAATATCAAATTAACTTAAAGGGGTACACCTGTGGCATTTGAGAGACATTTCTTACAAATGTATTGGAAGTCATTTGTGCGATAATTGAAACAGTGCCCAACATGTTGTTTACATTGGTTATGATAATGATGCAGGAGCATCTAAGATAATTTGGCACGTTTGACTCCGTCTAGTATTAAATGAGGGAATAACATTGTTTTAAAGATTTAAAAAAAAAAACTGAAAAGATAGAAAATTAACATTATATATGAAATGCTTCTAAACAACATGTACTGAGGAGTTTTGCGAATGACTCTTGACACCATTTAGTTAAATCTTAGGAACAATTGAACTGTATAAAGATTGAATAATGAAATAATAATGTTTCAGTGCTAAGTAAAAGTAATAGACTATACTTAACTGTATGTCTTTGGTTTTCAATATAAACGGCAATATGCTAGAAGATATGATCTGAACAACCATCCTAGTACAAGCTTATGCTTACAAATAACATACATAAGCACAAAGATGATACTTAGTTAGTAAAAGATTTGGGATATATACAATTAAGCGTCAGTTGACTCAATGATCGAAGGATTTTGTAGTCTCAGGGAAGAAAATAAAAGTTATGTATGATAATGTTGATATGTCGATTTGTCTCAAGGGTACTTGTCCAATCCTGAAAATAACTAATTGTCCTTATAAAGTTCACTGTCGGTCTTATTTGGAATATACAAATTTCAATGGGGCACACAAAAAAACAGCAAAGAGAGACCCAGAGGAATTATTAGAAAAAAAAATTTCTTTTAGCAAATATGTCTGGAAGCAAAATAGTTTGAATACTTTTTAAAATTTCAAATGATCATTTTTTTTTTAGTAAAGGTGATTTTTAAGGTTTATAAACAATAATTGTGTAAGCTTTTTTTTCGGAAATTTAAACGATCTTTTTTTTCTGGCAAAGTTTGAAAAAAAATAGATTAGGTGTAAAAATGTCAGAATTTTCGACTTGCAAAAAAAAAACAACATTCATTTACATTCATTCTATAAATATTACCATGATATTTCGGATCTACTGTAAGTTATGTTTCTATAAAGGCAACAGTAGTATACCGGTGTTCAAAAGTCATAAATCGATCGAGAGAAAACAAATCCGGTTACAAACTAAAACCGAGGGAAACACGTCAACTATAAGAGGAAAACAAAGGAACAACAGGAACACTGAAGTGAAACAAAAACAAACGCCAACATACATAGGAACGAACTATTTGATAACAACTGCCATATTCCTGACTTGGTACAGGACATTTTAAGAAAAAATGGTGGGTTGAACCTGGTTTTATGGCTAGCCAAACCTCCCGCTTATTATGACAATGTTAAAAAATATCGCTAAAATGACAACATTACGTGACAGAAATACAGCACAAACACACACAAGACTACTCATTATAGAGAAACGCACAAACAAATAATATAAAGGTACACACAACATGCAAACCGCAGAACAACAACGAACATCTTCCATCAACGACAGGCATCACAGGACATCACAAAAAGTGACGCACTTAAGTAACGAACATGCATTCTATATGCGTTTATCAGTCAAGGATATGCCTATTGAGAACATGTGCTAAAACACACAACAATATAATATATTATAACCAGCGTTGCGGTACCCTTACAAACAGTCTACTATTTTTTTTCGACTGTTTATAAGGGAACCGCAACACTGGTCATACTCATTATACCCTGAACATAAAATACAACAGTCAATTTCAACAAGACACTGGCAGATGATGCATTGACCCTTCCATTTCAATGACCTAAATATTTAGATATTAAACGAGAGGAAAATTTTGGGGCTAATGAGGCCTACCCCCCTTTACATTTCTTTCATATTCATTCTGAAAGATGGACAGAAAATAATTCAACATTTTTTGTACATCCAACTAGTCAAAATGTAATTTTTGATAGAATTAATATCTATTCGTCAATTTAAGGAGAGCTTCAGATTATAAAATTTTAAAAGTCGTCTTTACAAAAGTCTACAGAAATAATAATGAAACGATCACACAACATGCATTCCGATGCTGTATTAATTCGCCATTTTAAGAAATGTACAGTTTGACTTTGTTTTGGATAACAATTATGGGAAACGGACTTTGGTATGTGAAGTTTTATACTTTGTCATCCAGAATAAAATAATCACATTACTTTTAGAATAATTAAAGATTGAATAAAACCCTGTGCCGTATTATAATATCAATTTTCAGAAATTTACAATAACCAACAATATAAAGGAATATTTTCACAATTTATGAGGATGTACATAAAAACTTTTGTTCATATTTTTTGAAAATTTGCTCTCGTAAAATGTTAAAAGATGTAATAATAAATATAACCTGATTTTCTTTTTTCAAACTATGTTTCCTCCTTTATATTCGTATCATAATGACATTTTATGAGTGCGACCTCTTTACTTTTTAAAAACGATTAACCGATTAGATGACATAGAAACATTTATCATGTAATTCGGTAAAACGCAGTGTTCACTTTCAAATTTTGATATTTGTAAAATCGTCATTTTAGGGGGAAAATGTATATTTCTTTGCTTGACAATGTTAATGGAAATAAGTTTTGTCAATAATGAATTTAAAGTTATATGCAGAATGTATATAAAATTATACAATGTAATACCTATTACTTGTGTCTCATGAAATCAGACTCACATGAAATCTGAAATTACATGTTGATTTTGTTATTTGATGAAAATTAAATTTGAAATGGAATTTGAAAAAAAAAAATTATTCCTGTTTGCTTTAGTGTTTTTTGTCAAATTGTTTAGATTGTAGTTTAGAAATTTTGTCAAAAGTAATGTTTACAATGATAATGGTTGAAAGGCACATTTTTTCATAAGGAAAACAATTTGAAATCAAGGAAAATGGAACGATCCACTTTTAATTGGGTTTTTTTTCAAGAAAAAGGAAACATTTAATGCCAAGTAAGTCAAATATTAGTCTGTGAAATTATCACCACATAACAATCTATTTAAATTTCATCATCTCTATTTGTATCTAAATGAATAAATCATCAATGTCTTTTGATCTAAGCAAGAGTAGATACTTAGGAATAAATTTATTTCAGTTTTATTGGAACTATCCTATTGTATTTACTGAATTCAACAATTAAACGGAAACAGAAAAACATATTATGTAATGCTATACAAATAAGTAGTTCATATATAAATACTTATTTTCATATGTTGTTTACATTAATATAGTAATTCATAGACAAAAATACATATAATCATTTTGTTTGATAATTGATACAGAAACAAATATAATAAAATATCAATTTAAAGTTATTCTTGTTTATTTAATTTCATTTAGTTGTAACTTTAAAGAAATAATACCAACCATTAATCTGAAATTGACTGTCTGTTTTGTTGTGATAAATTTTATGAAATATAATGCGAAATTGAATATGGATATAAATATATATTTTATAATATAGTAATATAATCGATATTATTATTCATGGTTACCTTCAGAAGATGAAAACCGCGCATTTAATCATTTAATTAAATAAAGACAAATTTATTTACATGTGGATAGAATCAAAAGGTTGAAAACACAAAATCAAGGTTTTTTTATATAGGAATTTCATTTAACAACAACTTTTGATCATAACGAAAATAAAAGAACACGCATATTTGTTTTTGTTTTAATTATAAAAATAAAAGCTTCGAACTATATTCATGAATCTTAAAATAATCAATATTTAAGGCAATCGAGTAAATGATTTTAATGTGAACAATTAATAATCATAAATATATTCGTGCTATATTTATGTTAATTGATTTTTTGATATGTTGAAAATCGCGAATTAAATTACTCGATGAAATACGGATTTAGAAAGAAGCAAATTGTTTTCAATAGCAAAATTGATATCAACGAAAAAAAGAAAACTAATTTTCTTTTACAAATAAATATGGCGCTTCATACATTATTCATGAATGTTAAGATAATATCTTGTAATATATTTCAATATTAGTATCTAGGACATTCAACCAGAATACATTTTTATTATAACTATTTGAACAAATAAAATTTTTATAAGAATTGCTATTTTTTAATTCCAAAATGTTAAATAAATTGATGATGTTTAAAACATAATGGATTTTAAATCAATATTTGGTATCCCCTATTAAAGTTTAGGCCTTACATATAATGTAGAAAAATATATATGTAGGAATATATTATGATTTAGCATCGTGCATTAACCATATAACTGTTTTAGATACTTTCTGGCTTTAAGCTGGCTGAAACAGCTCAGACTTTTATAATCTTAAGAGAAATACAAAATGATGTATTCGAGTTAAAAATGTGTTTATAGACAACAAAATTGCAAGAACATGCATGCCCATGGTGTTTACTTACAGAAACAAACAACGTTTATATGTGCAGCCTGACATTATCCGTATGATTAATAAAATCAAGTTTAAGGATTCAGTATAAATTAGTAAGTTTTGAGCTTTAAACAAACTCTTATGCGACTTATGTCAAAATAAGTTAAAACTGTGATGCTACTTATTCTTAAAATGTTCAAAATATTTCCACGTTTTTTTCATGAAAAACATGATATTCAACTGCTACTACATCATTGTACATTAACGACTTGGTGATCCTATTATTATTTTTTGACTCTGATTATTGTCTTTTGGTGACATTCAATATTATTTAGCAACAGTAAAAAAAAATTCAAACAACGCTATACTCTATTTTGTAAACCCCATCTAGACCCTTGTAGTTGTTTGATTGATATATTCTATATACTACTGAGTATAAGAATTTGATAGGGAGTGATAATTGAATATTGCTTGATATCCACTCTATTTATTTAATTCAAAGACAATAATAAACGAGCCGTCGGCGAGTTTATTATTACTATTTAGATAACATAACGAGAGTTGATATAAAAAAAATCCAATTTTCACGAGCGCTTAAGCCTGTTTATCATATGGTTAACATTCTCATTGTGTAAATAAAATAAGAGGGCAAATCGTTGACCTAGTCTTTTGCACATACTAGTATGACGTCATATGTACTGTTCCGGCGTCAAATTTCTAAATCAGACATTATGAAACTTTTTACATGCATCAAAATGTAACATAATTTGACAAAAAGAAGATTTTCAGGTGAAAAGTGTGAGCGTTTTGTATATTATTGAAGAAATCACATATGTCCGTTGCCATAGACGAAATCCTTGTTACCACTTTGAAAGTCATCAATAACCTATAGCTAGCGAATACCAACTAGAAATGTCGTAATATCTTCTCATGATGCGGGATGCACCTATGAAATTAACGCATTTTTTCGTATCCCTTTTTGAATCATACTCCGGGCAGTGGGATATGAGAAATATCTCTTCATGGAAGAACACGATAACAGGCCGGAACAACAAAAATTTAAATATTACTTCTCTGTTTATAATATGCCTCGTCTGATGTAAGTTATACAAAAAATTGTAATTTTGTACAAATCATAATTTGTACAGAATTTTTCTGCAAATTATAAGTATTGAGCAAACTTCTTAAAATATTGGATTAAATTAGCAAACAGTCTTTGTTCTACCTTGAACTCCAAGGGAAAGTCCCTTAACAAATGGCAAAATCAAAAGCTCCGAATGGAAAAGAACTGTCATATTCCTGACTTGGTACAGGCATTTCCTATTGTAGAAAATGGTGGATAAAACCTGGTGTTATAGCTAGCTTAACCTCTAACTTGTATGACAGTCGCATAAAATTCCATTATACTGACACAAATGTGCAAGAAAAATAAACAGATATAATAGGTAAAAATATCAAAAATAGGAGTACAGCAGTCAACATTGTGTTATAATCTTAATCACTATAAAAATACGACAACAAAGAAAAACAAAATGACATATAGACACTTTATAGACAAAGCACATAAGCAGAAATGACAGCAAGAATACAAAAAATTACCATAGCACAATAACACAATGACGGGATGTATAAATACATACCACTTATAATAAATTAGAAAAAGAAATAAAACTTTATTTTTGGGAATAAGAATCTAGTATTACCGAAATAAATAAATAGAACCTATTCCAATCTGGTCTCTGGTGTTATACCTCGTACAAGTTTCTTTTTGGCGTGCTGCAGAAAGAAGAGAGAAAAAGAAAGAAAGAAGAGTATGCCAGTTTCTTACATTGGTATAAAACAAAGGATTTGATTTCCGAGTTCCAAGTGCGTGTCTAAAAGTTATGAAAGTCAGAAATTTAACACGTTTGGTAGGTAAACAAACTAAACAAATCTACATAAAAACAATTGAAACCGTTATAGGTAATTTTTGTCTTTTAATAATTGATTTTTATCCTCTCATAACTGTGATGTAATTGTCAATCTTTTTTTGCGAGCGTTGTGTGTCCATTTTTACATTTTATAGTGTTAATTATCACATGAATATTGCCAAGCCATTTTGTTTAATACAAATGTTTTGTCCTTGATTATTTTTTTCTCTAGAAATCAGAATTCTATGAATAAACGAAAAAGATATTTCAGAAGAATTGTATTTGACATGACGAGACAGCTTCTGTGAATACCATCACTAGGTTCGAGGACACAGTTATTGTCCATTGATTTTCGTTGTCTATCAATATAGTCCCAGTGTGGATAGTGTATAACTTGCAAATTTTTTTCTTGCACTTTCCGAATCTATTTCTTCATGTTAAATGCATGAAATATTAAGAAGGGGGATTATATTACATGTTAAAGAATTTTTAGGTAAAGTAGTGATTTGGTCCATTAAAAAAGTTTAAAATGAGTATTTCTTAATCTGTCAAACTGAAATATAGACCCCCTTAACATAAAATTGTCCATATATTGAGTTGGAGCTGATAGATATCTATAATATAACACACACACACACACACACACACACTAGCAAACTACATGTGTAAGCGATAGAGATAAAACGTAGAATTTATGAATGACGGTCTATTGTATTAAACACCACGAGACTGCAACTAAAAGAGTTATATCACTATAAAATTTACATAAACAATAATAAGGCATGGGTCAATAAACGTGATAACGATCTAATAAAATCATAATGTTGCGATGTTTCTAATACTTCGAATAGTTCAATTGCAGCTGAATTTACATATTAAACAGACCAAAAAGAAATCAACAGATCTGTTGATAAGATAAGATATAATAAAAAATGCACGTAGCAACTACATGTGAACAGGAATGGTTATTGAATATCTAATGTAATACTATTTGCATATTTAGGAGTGTTGTTTCGTTTCGTAATTGTTTGCATAACTAAGACTATACTTGTCTTTAAAATAGATCAATTTGTGGATTTGATGCATTTGAAGTGCTTTTTCGGATTTTCCTTCATCGGGAATATACAATCACACACTTTAAAGGTCTAGTTAACCCTTGAGGACCAACATATGATAGCCAAAACGTCTAATACAACTTTGCCTGAAGAAGTTTAAACTTTCGTTTATAAGTTATTTCTTACTGTATGGAAGGAAAACTTAGATATGTATGTTATAATATTTTGATATATACCAAAAAAAATATTAGGCAAAAATTCACTCATATCCGTAAGAAAAAATTGTATATAAGGTTGTCCTCACTATATGCAGAATTACGCAAAAAAAAAAAAAGACAATTTGTATCGATATGTATATATCATCAATATCACACCATTATTTGATATCTGTTTTAAAAAAAATCATAGATAAAAGAAGCGTTTTAGGACTTTTTTGCATACATCAGGAGGAACCTGGTCATCTAAAATAATATAGTCTACCGATATGAAGATGTATGGGAGAAATTTGTTAAGTGTTTCATGATGGGACAAAACGTTTGAATATTTATTGAAATCTGTTGATATTTACCATTTGTACTATTTTTAAAACCATTCAAACAGGAAAACCAACGGTCTAATCTATATAAAAAACGAGAAACGAGAAACACTTATGAACCACATCAACAAACGACAACAACTGAACAACAGATTCCTGACTTAGGACAGGTGCAAACAAATGCAGCGGGTTTTAACGTTTTAACAGGCGCTTACCTTCACCCTAACCTGAAATAATAGTGTAATATCACAACATAGAAAGACACCCTATAAAATATCAATTGAAATGGCTTAACTCAATCAAAAGACATATTAACAAAAACAAGTAAACATACACTGAACGAATAAATTTGATCTAAGACACAATGTAAATACAAAATTAATAAAAAAAAAAGGGGGGTGTGAGATGTAAACAAATGTTCACAGTTCAGCAACACATACGTTAATCGACCAATCATTAGACAAAATAACTACACAAGTGTTAATTTGAGAAAAATTTAAGACAGAACATTTGAAATCTAGCACTGAGTTTTAATTAACACTTTTTTTTTATTATTTCCAAAGAGTAATTCAAATAAGAATTTTCAAATGTATCAGGGAATTAATACTCGTTGAATTAATAATTGCATTGTATTCCATTTTAAAGGTACCACAACATGAAAAGAGTTATACAACTATTCGCAGGTAATGTCAGAATTATAAAAAATTCACAATTAAAAGTAATTTGCAAGGTCTAGAAATGTGACATGTTTGACGCTCTTGTATTTAAAGTCATGCCGTATTTTCACAATTAAACTACACTTTATATAGACGCAACAAATGCACTGTAAACTTGCTCTGAGTTGATGAAATAACTTTTAAAAGATTGATAAAATTGCAAGAATAAATTGAATATTTCAAATCACCTTGAAAAGAACATTCGTATCACTCAACTATAATAAAAGAGCGGAGGAAGATACGAATAGAATTTTTCTAAAAGAAAGGCGAAAGATACCAAAAGGGACTTTGAAAATCACAAGTCGAAAATAAACTGAAAACGCCATGGCTAAAAAAAGAAAAAGACCAACAGACAAGCATTAGTTACATTTTCGCATATTAAATATTTGCTTCTTAAACGGGAAAGTTTCCTTAAATGCATAAAAAAATTCATCATGCACATTAAATGTTACTAAAAAAAACAGTTTTTAAAAAATAAAATGACATTTCATATCTATTATTTAATTAGAAATGGATGAGAAGTCATATATAACAGAGGCGACAGTAGATAACCAATGTCCAAAACTCGTAACCGTCCTTTTTATCAAACTTTTAATCAAATAAAATAAACATAATGTATCACATATCACCGATACGGAGTGCGCCCTTGTATGTCGACATGACAAGCGTGTATCTAAAATATAGATTGTTTCTGTGTTAAATTGTTATTGATAATGTTTACTCGTTATGTAAACGAAACGTTCGTTAGGCGAAAAGAATCAATAGATTACCAATATCCAAAACTCTTAACTAACAAGAAGTTTTTAAGAGATAAAATGTACGTTTCATATCTATTTCGACATGAAATGAAACGTATATTTCATCTCTTAAAAACTTACGAGCGTTTCGTTTACATAACGAGTAAACAACATCTACAACATTTTTACACAGAAACAATCTATATTTCATATACATGTCAAAATACTAGCACAAACTTCTTGAATTGATTAAACACTTTTAGTTCTCATTTTTCATTCATTTGCATTTCATTTGAATGAGAGCAGGACACGAATCTCACAACCAAATGCTGATACGAAATTGTTAAACACAGATCACACATCATATTCAATTATCACAAATTTTGCTAATATCAAATCTGAAATCCCTGACGAGAGATAATTATATCTTTTTTAATAGAACTGATCGGCACATATTAAACCTATTAAACCTGTGGTGTGTATTATTATTGGTTTTAATAGCTCATTTACTAATAATAAAGACATAATTATTAGTGTGTTAAATGTTAGATTTATAACTTTTTTGATAATATAAAGTATTATTCACATATTAAATTTATAGTGATTAAGATTATAACACTATGTTGACTGCTGTACCCCTATTTTTGAACTATCATGTCTGTTTGCTTTGTTCACACATCGTTGTCAATATAATGGAATTTTATAATGTTATGCGACTGTCATACAAGTGAGAGGTTTAGCTAGCTATAAAACCAGGTTTAATCCACCATTTTCTACTTAAGGAAATGCCTGCACCAAGTCAGGAATATGACAGTTGTTTTCCATTCGTTTGATGTGTTTAAACTTTTAATTTTGCCATTTAATAAGGGACTTTCCGTTTTGAATTTCCCTTGGAGTTCGGTATTTTACTTTTTATACAAACCACCATATAAAATTCATTACGAAAATACAATTCATATGTGTTGGTATATCATATCATAATGATCGCTTTAGGAATTTACATTTAAAACGTTATTAAAACGATAACATTTTAGTATGATCGAAAGTCAACTCGATAACCTTTAAAATGTGTACGGTCTACCGCTTATTCATTTCAAATATAAAGTTTACCCTACAATTTTATTTTTCATTCAATTCAATTTCTAAAGCAAAATAGTATGCATGTTATGTACATAACAGATTGTCAATTTTCATGTTTTGATCATGTCATATTAAACTAGTGAAATTGCGTTAAAGACATCTTATATAAATTTGTTTAATTTCCATTTTTTATTCATGTCACTCACACCTGTGAAATTGCCCTAGAAACATCTTTGATATAAATTTGTTTAATTTCCATTTTTATTCATTTTACTCACACCTGTGAAATTGTGTAAAAACATCTTTTATATAATTTTCATTTTTGTAAAAAGATCTTGAAACAATACAAAAGTAAACTAGAAAAATGTCAGATAAGGACTGAATCAATGATAGCTAATGACAACTTTATTTGAATATAAAAATTAAAAATTTTGCTCTTAACAATCATAATCAAAACATGATTCTGTATTATATCTTTTGTTTTTGTGATATGACAGGTAAATATTGTATAGGGATAGATCTACAAAAAAAACTATCTACATATTTAAGAAATATATATATATATATATTATAAAAAAGTGGTTCGGTTTGAGAAAATATATGTTTTATCATGCT
Source organism: Mytilus californianus (assembly GCF_021869535.1). NCBI lineage: Eukaryota > Metazoa > Mollusca > Bivalvia > Mytilida > Mytilidae > Mytilus > Mytilus californianus. The sequence continues at coordinate 30,534,747 of NW_026262712.1, forward strand.
TCTTTTGCCAAGTTCCCAATCTTCACACGAAGCTCATTGCCATGAATTGAAAATACTAGAGTAACGAACTGTTATTCCTTTTAATAGAAAACGGAGATTATATAAAGAAGTCTCAATTTATAAATCAAAATGCCAAGAACAACAAACAACACAATAGCAAAGGGGAAAAAAAACGACAATGAAAAGTTAATAGAAAAAAGGAGCATACTTTATGCTATGACAAAATGCGAAGAACGAGTTTTAAGTGATTTTTTGGAACCTCATGGGTATCATTTCTTCCTTTTTTCATAATGTCAAGCGCTTTGTCTTTAGATAAGTGCAGGTTTGAGCATAATAATCGAGGTTTCACAGGAGGAATTCATGGAAACAAATTTACAAGTTGCTCTAACGTCTAAAAGTTTGAACTGCAGTCTATGTCTTTAATAATAAGATCTTACCTCATTGTAGTCACATGTTTCCAAGTGTACATTTCATTGGTCAAATCACGGAATATACTGCCGAACTTTTGCTACTTATGACATTAATTTGTTACATTTTGATTTCATTTTAACACAAAGATTCGGTACACATCTTCGTAGATTTGCTAACTATCCGATTATTTAATTATAAGTCATTGTTATATAGCTACAGTTTCCCTTTTCACAAGTAAAAGTATGAACTCATAATTTATATGAAAATAATATGTTGTTCACATAAATACCATTCCTACATCTTAATTACATACCCCGGTTCACAGCCTTTACTTTGAAGTTTTCATTGTATACATTTATACGCAATAAACCAAAATAAATATTTTGATATGAAAAGGGGCCCTTTTGGGATAATTGTGGCAGAAATTAGAAAAAAAGAAGGCTAAAGAACTGAATATCAATTCAGATATATTAAAGTTCTCGGGTACTTATATTATTTAACAAAAGCCCCATTGTATATCTAGTCATTGTTTATCTATGTTTAATTACATTTCCTGCCATCACATTTTAATTTGAAATGTAGCAAGGGGCAATATTTGGAATAATCAAAGTTACTCCTTTGTGGTAGTAAAAGTTTGATTTGTATATCCTCACTGTTCGTAGGTATAAATAAAGCAGGTGTAGAGTATGATTCAGTGACATAGCAATGTATTGACGCCTCAATAATAGAAGAATGTTAATAAAATACATAAAATAAAAAGTATTGGAATAAAGAACTTAACGCTTTAGTTTCGCTATAATAAACTATAAAAATTGAGATGCAACTAAAAACATAAAACTGTATCAACGATGCAGAGTAATTGACCTGATTATATTTCGAACTGGATTCTAAAATCGGCATTTGTGCTATAAATACATTTATCTTACCACCTATAGATTTATAGAGATATGATTGGTTAAAGGACTACACGTGGTGACTATGTATATGTGATATAGAGTGTCCTAAAAAATATAGGGTTAGCAACCATACATGGTTAGTTACCATATGGGGTTAGTAAGGTGTTACTTCCCTTTCAAAACAAAATAATGCCACAACCCTTCATAAAAACAACACGGTGTTGAGGACAAATCTTAAAGGATTCAACAGACGAAAAAATTGATGATGAAAGGTTGAAATAAGTTCATAAAACATAATTAAAGCTAACAAGTTGTTATTGTTGGCATAACGGGGTTACTTCCCTTTCAAAACAAAAAAAGAAATCTGAAAGGACTCAACAGACGAAGTAATTATAATACATGTAATGAACGATTGAAATTAATTCATTGAACAAATTTAAAGCTTAAAAGTTGCTATTGTTGGCATTTGTTTTCTATATAGACAAATGGAAGTAGGATCTTAATACTAAGTATTGAAGACTTGATCACTTTGATAGGCCGCTAGTCAAAATACCACATGTGAAGATAGTCGGTAAGATAAATTCGTTACACGGTGTGCTAGTGACCTAAAACGATATAATAGCTGTTTTAATTGTGTGTAAAATGATAAATTATCGAATTGTTAATTATCGACCACCAAATGACACAGATTAAACTTTACAGTTGTACTTGTGTAATTACGAGGGCTGATAAAAATTGCAAACGTTATTGTGTCCAATAGTTACATAAGTGCATACGATACAGTTACAGGGGAGGTAATGACGTCGCTAACGTAAAATGTTATTTTTCGCGACGTCAAACTGTGACATATCGGGAAAAGATGCATTTTTTGACTGATTTTTATCATTCAGACTGATTTAACTCGAAAACGAGTTCATAGACCCCTCTTTTTAAAAATGACATTTGGCTTCAATATGTGTGAAGATTATTTGTGCCGATTTTTATAAACATTTCACTGATGTAATTTTTTTAAATTAGATAAATATACAGAAAAAAATGCCTGTTTTTGACTAAAATCAGGAAAATGTGATAAAAATGAATTACTTCCAAAGAAGTGGTACACAAATTCAAAGACAATTTATGTAGAGAAGATATTGGATATGTTTTTACAAAAATCCGCTTGCGTTTATCTTTTACAACAAAAAAGTTTGGTATGTCTTTCCATAGGATAGAAATATCCAAGAAACCGAAATTTCCAGTAAGTTAAAAAAATTTCAACCCCATTTATCTCCAAAAGTAGCACATGGAGGTATATTTTTTATTACATATTTAAATTGACTAGGTGAAAAATATCTTATATGCAAACTTTCGTCAAAAATTCACCGTGGGATCAAAACTGTATCGTATACCCTTAAGAAATGTCTTTATCTGCCATGATTCCTTCAGTAGAAGTAATGGTATGCGCATACGATAATTCGTTATCTCTTTTTTTAAATATCACGGGTTTATTCCTTACGTAAAACAACAACATGTTTCACCCTTTGCCAATAGGAACAACACTAAACGCTTCATAAGGGATACGTCCCCTGATTTCCATCTTTGTCTCTATGCCTTATTTGTGGTTTCAATGCTTGCAAATTTCATCGTGCTTCATCTTTCTTTGTTATTATCCCATGCGTACCCGATGAAGGATATTCTAGAAACACATCTATTGTGGACGGTACATATAGGCTTTATTCATTTTCAGAAACACATGTCGTGGGTCATGCGTCCGTTCAATATAGAACGTCAATATCCTGAAATTTTGCCTGAAATAAAAGTACTATTCCAAGTACCACCGTATTTCTAAATTTAAGAGGACTAGAGTCCTCTTTAAACATAAAACTGCAAACAATTAAAATGAACTGAGCGCGTAATAATCTAATTATAAAACACGTTTCCATCATGTCCCATGCAATGTATTGTATGTAATTTTAAGGGTACCCGAGAAGTGGTCACAAAATGTGAGGTATTGTAAATCCAACATGTATTAAGGTTAGTCGTATTGATGCGAAGGTATATATTCTACACATGATCATGTTGCCAGTAGATTACGAAAATCTTTCACTAAATATAGGTAAATGGTACATTACAATCTAATTAAGATTACAACATGTATAAGATGTTATATAATACACTGGTGATACAGAATAGAGAACAACAACAAAACTAAATGAGTTATACTGAATATTAGAACGAAAACAATGCATCTTGTACAGTGTCGACAATTATCGCTACCGTGACATCAACTGCTGTCTATAATGTAAAGGTTCTTATGACACTCAAGTGTATTTCTCTTCTCAAAGGCATAATTGAATACTGCATGATATTGTATTTCCACTTAATGGTTTCAAATTGGTGACTATTTAGAACTCGTCTATCTTAGTACACTAGTAAAAATTTGCAAATGGTAAAACCTGTAATTCTATTTTGAAAAGACGGCGAGAAGTTTAATGTTGTAAATGATATCACAAGTAGGATGTTTATTTCAGTCTATACCATTCTATGTTTTGTGTCGTCCTTTAAAGAAAGTATGTTTTGCAGTGATGGTATCATTCTCCAAAATTACCTAGACGAGGCATGATTTCATAATATTGTTCCCCAGATAAAGCCCAAAACACCTTTTTTTTTGTGTAAATCACATTACATAAAAGAGGGACGAAAGATACCAGAGGGACATTCAAACTCACAGATCGAAAACAACGTCATGGCCAAAAACAAAAAGACAAACAGACAAATAATAGTACAGATGACACAACATAGAAAACTAAATTCTAAAGCACAATCGTTTAACAAAGGAATAAACCAAACAAATACACAAAAAAAAATAGCTCCTATACTTTAATACTTACTGTAATCTCAAAATTTTTTATTTAAAGACTATGTATGTAACCGATACGGAGTAATGGAATCCGTCCCTTTCTGTCCCACTTAAAGCTGTATTTTCTTAAGGTATGGTTTTATGGACTTCTTCTTTTGAAATTTTGTTATTCAAATATAGAATTCTTTGAACGAATTATTATTCATAATATTTTTGCATTTTAGTTCAAAATATATACCACAAAGAATAATTTATCTTAAAACGTTTAAATGTTCGCTTGTTTTGCCTCAGTGTTGATGTTTTGTAGCATGATAAAATGCTCTACAGTTTCGAGCAATGTACGGTATATTGCTGAGTCTTCCAAGTACTCCACGAAACCTCTTTCTAAATTATTAACATCTATTTTATCAGCAATCAAAGCCGGGCTCCAAAGTTATTGTGAAACTGCCTATTCTAGAGGTGGCGTGAATCAGATGTGGATACTAAAGAATTCCAACGATCTTTTAGAGTACATACAATCTAAGACTCTCATCTTGCAATAGTATTAAAACATTTGACTTTTCTACACTTTACACAAGTATTCCCCATTCCAAACTAAAAGACAAATTGAAAGAGTTGGTATTACTTTGTTTCATTAAGAAGAATGGCGAACGTAGATACAAGTATCTTGTCTTGGGGAGGGATAAATCCTACTTTGTAAAGAATCACTCTGATTCAAACAAAAAATTCTCTGAAACTGACATTATCAAAGTGCTTGATTTCTTGATTGACAACATATTTGTTACGTTTGGAGGACGTGTTTTTCAACAGACTGTCGGAATTCCAATGGGCACCAATTGTGCCCCTCTTCTTGCCGACTTGTTTCTTTATTATTATGAGGCTGACTTCATACTGGAACTTCTTAGGAAGAAAGATAAGAAGTTAGCAATATCCTTTAGCTCTACGTTCCGCTATATAGATGATGTTCTTTCACTAAATAATACAAAATTTGGTGACTATGTTGAACGAATCTATCCCATCGAACTAGAGATAAAGGATACTACAGATACAGTTAAGTCTGCCTCATATCTTGACTTACATCTAGAAATTGACAATGAGGGTCGGTTGAAAACAAAACTTTAGGACAAAAGAGATGATTTCAGCTTCCCAATTGTGAACTTTCCATTTCTATGTAGCAACATTCCAGCAGCGCCTGCATGCGGAGTATATATCTCCCAATTGATACGATATTCCCGGGCTTGTGTTTCCTATCATGATTTCCTTGATAGAGGATTGCTGCTCACAAGGAAGCTATTAAGCCAAGAGTTCCAAATGGTGAAGTTGAAATCATCCCTTCGTAAATTTTACGGACGCCATCACGAGTTGGTTGACCGTTATGGAATAACCGTTTCACAGATGATATCGGATATGTTCCATATGTCATAACTACAATACCCTTCCCTTTTCACGAATGTGACTTACCGAATTAGCCTATTTACCGGATTTGTAATAACATAAGCAACACGACGGGTGCCACATGTGGAGCAGGATCTGCTTACCCTTCCGGAGCACCTGAGATCACCCCCAGTTTTTGGTGGGGTTCGTGTTGCTTAGTCTTTAGTTTTCTATGTTGTGTCATCTGTACTATTATTTGTCTGTTTGTCTTTTTATTTTTGGCCATGGCGTTGTCAGTTTGTTTTCGATCTATGAATTTGACTGTCCCTCTGGTATCTTTTCTCCCTCTTTTCGACCATGACGGCATTAAAAATCGTATCATTGTTCAACCTAGCAGTTATACATGTTGTAATAAGAAAATCGTTTATACTATGGGAATTGTTAGTTTATAAGTCTTCGATATTATCAGTTCCTCTGCAATATATAAAGACGTCGCATGGTTATTTCAAGTTATATAGTTACATGTATTGTATTGAGAACTGAAAGTAATGTTTTTTTTCGTATTACATTAAAAGGTGATACTGTTTGAAGTCATACATGTACATCTCTTTTCAGCCTTTGTACAATTAATAATTTGTAGATAGAAATTGGAAAGAGAAATGCATGAAAGTTATTTGAATTGTTATTATGTACTTGAAGCTATCATGACTCGTGGCGCTGGAAATTGTTGTGCATATGTTAGTGACACATCTCCATTAATCCTGTTAGGGAGTGTTCATGGATACCATTGTACCCTCGCAGCTTTCGAGGGGAGCTCCGAATAACGGAGGTATCAACCTGAACATACATGCATACATGGCTGTTTCTTAACTATTATATATATCTTCAAAGTTACAGCATGCACAATTAGTACTTATGTCTAATAAGTAGGTCCCGGAAGCATCAGTATAAAAATATCCAAATACATTTAACAAGCATAACAAACTAAGTAAATCCTCGATAAGTCAAGGGGATTCTAGCTTTATAATCGACTTATCATATGTACTATACCTTCATGTTTCTTTTACTTTCACATTTTCGTAAACCTCGGACGTCGACACCTTGGGGATAATTTATTTATTGATCTGCAATAAATTGAACTTGTCTTAAATTTAAAATTTGAAAAAATAGTGTTAGATAACTACAAGAGCGTAAAAATGACGTCAAAGCAATATATGTAGAAATAAGACGACGTGGTATGCTTGCTTATGAGACAACTTTCCACCAGAGACAAGTTGACATAGAACTGAACATAGAACTGAACAACTAGAAGTTACTATACGGCCTTCACCAAAGAGGAAAACCCATACCGCACAGTAAGCTATAAAAGGCCCCGACATGGCAAACGAGAAAACTAACTGCCCTGATTTATTTACAAAACAATGAAAGAAAAACAAATATGATATGCAGCAACAAACGACAACCACTGACTTGCAGTCCCCCTTCCTGGAAAAAGCACACACATAACGCGGCGGGGCTAAATACGACTACTGGTGACAACCACCCCAAACCTTGGACAGCGGTGCAACAGTACAAGACAAGAAGAAATAACAAACATGTCTTCCTATGAATACAAATATCGTTGTGATGTCAAGCATAACTGCAGAAAAACGATCATTATCTGTAGTAATTGAATATAAATATCAGATAAAAGTCATGAATATAAATTTACTTTAAAATCCAATTTGAATTATGACAGCCCCTATTGTAGTGAAAATAATGATCATTTTATTGTGCAATGTTGTAATCGCAAATCGAAAAATTATTGGTTGTAAAGTGTATTAATCCCAGAAGACAACACTTCATGTGTAGAATATAAACATTATTTTCATAAAATATCAGGATACGGAGTATAAATGTATAAAAATCATGATCAAATGTTGAATATATCTACTACTTTTATTTCAACAGCAAACTACTAATAGTAACAAATCTCAGTCGGATCTTCATTGAAATCAAAGTATAAAAATGAAACTCCGTCATTAAAATAGTCTCATAAATCAACAAATTTGTGTTTTAATGTAAAAAAACGAAATTAAATGTAGTGATATATCAACAAGCTTTAATCTTAAATTCTAAGACTAACGCACAAATTCACATCAAAGGAAATGGTGCTTTATAATTCTAAAGGTGCATTTATATTCATCTAAAATAAAAATAAAAAACACGTACACATTCCCACAGATTTTGTTTTTAATACAAATTTGTCCATTGTTTTCAGTGGAAGTTTTATAATCAATTTTCAATTTCAAACTGCTGTTAAAAGGCAACTTTATTTTAAAGACAACTGAAGTAAAAAAAAACCCAGTACTTACTTAGATGTAAATCTCTAAAGTTATAAAAAACTATGTAAAAAAAATTAATTGGAAATGATATCCACATCAAATGACATTTTTCTAAAGATCAGTCGTCTAAAAGTAACACCCTAGACAAGCAGTGTTCCCATTGAAACATTTACTAAAAAATCTCCATCCAGCCTCGATGTGATGTGGTATGTCAGTCACAACTTCTGTTCCAAACGAGAGCAGCTCACATCTAAAATGTTATTTAAGAATGCAGTGATTTCTGAAGTATTTTGATAAGAGAAAAAACTTGTTCAAGCAAAGTTTATATTGTCCACCAGGTTCCTTGCTCTTTGTTCTTTGAGATACACGAGAAGCGTTTACTATTTGCATTACAATTAACAGCATTAGAAAAGTATGATGTTGTTTCATTTATGGGTAAACGTAACCGTTACGTTGAGCAAACTAAAGAACGGATCAACATATGATGACATCATGAGTCACTTACAGGTTTATTCAAAGACAAATTGAAGAATAATCTTTACCCCTTCTTCCATACTCTAATAGAATTATATAAAACCCTGAAATTACATGTTTTAAGTATATGCATGATAGTTATTAACCGAGTTATTTCCCCTTATTAAAAGACTCACAATAAATTCAATACAAAACATACATGTACCACAATAACATGGAAATGAAATAAATCTTAATCTTGTTTTTTAGTAGTATTCTGTTTATGAATTGGATCTATTGTAAATACGTGCTTAGTTTATCAATTATACCGAAACCAGCTGTTAATCAGATTTGCAATTGATTATATTCTCTTATTTCCCAAAAGAAATATCTTAATGATACAATTTCTATGAAAAAAAGAAGAAAAAAAAGATACCGAGGGGCAAAATACAGTGATAAGTTGAAAAGAGACAGCACCGTGTACGAATGATATATGGAAAAACAAGCAACAATCCATATAACAGTTAACGGAAACTAAAATCATTACATAACCAAATAAATCAAAATTCGTATGACCGGCATTGTATACAGTAACGGTTAATAAAAATTACAAATTCTGGTGAAAAGTCATGAAAATCAAATAATTTTCCTTTGCTATGATACTTTGAAACGCAATGTAGCATTAAAACAAAATACGTCTTTACAGAACTTTTAAATACACTGATCAGTAAAAAGAGACTGAGTCGAAGTGTAGATAGTTTCTACTGCAAGGCGATCATAAACTTAAGGCTGCCGAGTTGGGTTTGTCAAATAACCAATTCCACAAATCATTAACAAAGCATATGATATTTTTTTTCTGATTAATGTTAAAGGGGTGCATCAATTTATATCTTGTTCTGACACTGACTGGATTGTTTTAAAAAGCACCCTTCCGGTTGATCAGATATAGAATATCATCTGTTAGAAGACCGTAGGTTGGAGAATAATAGTCGTTAATTATTTGATAATGCTATTGAATTGGTGTGTCATTGACGTTTACCCTTACCTCCTGTCAATCATGATAACACAGGTTATTTATTACCTTAGTCTGCTTGCCGCGTCCGTCAAGGTACAAATCGAAAACCTGAGAACCGACGACGGAAGAATACTATGCCATATGATAAACCTCTAAATGAAATGTGACGAAATATATTGGCAGGTTATGTTATTCTGATAAGCAGACATCGTTCCACTTTGATTAAAAAATAAAACAAAAAGAACATGCAAGTGTCGAGTGATGTCCTTGTGTATTTCTCGAAACTTTTTGTTACAACAATTACTAAAATAATGCATTTAAAGGGAGGAAGTAACTGAAACAAAACACTATACTTGCACAAACCTTTTTAAAGCAATGTTGAAATTATAACCCATACAAATCTTCGACAGTCCACAACGTGTAGCACACTCGATTTGTGATGGACACTGAAAATCATCATATACAACCAAGTCTCCCTTGTCATTATTCATATCACAGCTATGAAAACGGCCAGCAAATTTATCTGAAACTATATTATTATTATCTTATTAGATTTATCTTCATCAGGATTTGGTCATTTCAAAACAAATGAAAGCCATGGATATATAAATACTTGAATATATTTGGAGCCATATCACTAAAAAAGGGCATAAAACGAATAGCCATATCCACCTAAGGTCACGTTTTTTCAAATGGAAGTTGGAATCTTAGTTTCTTAATTTTCATCAACGGATAATTTAGATGTTATGTCATATATAATTATTGTGCAGAAGCACTTACTACTGAGCTGATGATACCCTCTGTGACTAGCGGTCCAACACCAGTGCTATTTACCCAGTGGTAAAAATAATATATCAGTTTATAAATTTGGAAGGTTTATTTTTATTTTAATTAGTAGTGAAAGCAAAGGATTCATTAATACTGGAATAAATGAAGAACTATACAAATAGTAATCTCATTGTCAATCATAACACATCTCATTATTTTAATGAAGATTTGAACGTTTACTTTACAATGGAAAATTTAAAGAAATTAAGCTCATATTCAAACATTACTTTTATGAATAGCAAATAAAAAAAGGAATTATCGGAACATTACCTTCCAGCTGTATTTTCCATTCTGCTGATCTATCATAATTATAGCTGACTAATACACCAATACCTCTTACTTCAATTTGATTTGTATTTATCACATTGCTCAAAGTATTTTCACCAACAAGAAGTCCAGTTCCATATCCAATGTGCCCAACTGTATAACTAATCCAGAATGGTAGATACACAGTACAATTAAGTATATTTGGAGTATCAACCGTTGTCAAATGCATGCTTTCATCAGTTAACGAATCATCCGCCCTATACAGAAGATGCGACTTCGCGTTATGCCATCCACCAAGACGTATCTCATACAACGGTAATGAAGAATTTTGGATATCTGAACTAGATAGAAGAATATGTACAGACAAACATGCTTTTACTTCAAATACCAACGTTATTCCTTTAAGATCAAGGTTGTACCTATTTATGTCAATGGTATAATTCATGATATCAGCTATTTCTGAGGCTTTCTTGTATCCACTGTCATCTGTCAATACATTGTTTACAATATGTATACCTACAATATACATACATATGAATAACACGAGCTACGCTTTCGTCCTATCTAGAATTGACCGTTTCAAAGAATAGCGGTGACGTCAGTCTTTTCAGTAAATTTGGTTTTTTCTTCCTGAAACCAACGCTTCTGTAGTCGCTGATATTGCACCAATAATTTTTATCAATTGGTCGCATTATTCATTAAAAAAAAATAGATTTGAATTAGCCAAATAGCTGATTTCTGTTTCCAATTGGAATTGCTATAAAATTTTTCATTTGACTTAAGCAAATTAATATTTGTCGTGATTGGGGTTCGAACTCACTCAATAATGTGTGACTGTTCATGACGAATCAAAGAAACCTCTCGGCTACCAAACAGTTAATTTTAAAATGAAAGGCGGAGTGTTGAGCCCTCACAGACATGTTTAACCAGGCACATTCTTTATGTGCATGTCTTAAGTCATGAATCTGCAATCCAGTGTTTATCGTAAGTTCATGTCTGTTATGTATCTTTTTTCTTAAACTGCTATAAACTAGGACTTAAGTTTTCTCGTTTGAATTGTTTCACCTTTTGTCATATCGGGGTCTTTCTATACCTGACTAAACGGTATGAGTTTTGCTCATTGTTGAATGCCGTACTGTGAACTGTGATCTATAATGGCTTACATGCGTAACGTCTTTTGATGTGTTGGGGATAGTGGTCATATTGGCATTCATACCACATATCCCACTAGAAGACAAATTCGAATTTCTGTTTTGGATTTTTCGTCGGTCTAGTTTGTTGTGATATTATTGATACTTTGTAATATGAATGGGTCACTGTTTGATAATATTTAATAATTAACTACTTTTCATGAAATTCAAAAGAAATTAAAAACATTGCTGAGTTGATGTTTAGAGCAATTTCATCTGTTTAAAATCATACATTTTGCATATTCGTAGAAAATGATTACTGTAAATCGTGAAGAAGATAAAAATGTTGCTTTCCTAGGAAAAAATGTTTGAATGTGCGTTATTTTTTTTATTAATGGACACATTTTTAAACCATATTCCTTATATCGTAAGTTCTACGATTTTGTATCAGTTTTCGTCTACGATGAAACTCGTTACCCTGGTTGATTGTAGTTTAATTGCGTCATTCAAGAGACTTTAGTGGTCATATTTCGTATGACAGTTTTAATGTCAATAGACAATAGGAATATCTCTTTTTTTAAATTAATGGATGACGACAACGACAGACGACGGACGCTAAGAGATGGCAAAAGCTCACATTGGCCCTTCTGATCGGGTAAGCTAATAAGGAGATCAGATGTGATTGCTTATGAGTCAACTATCCATGAAAATCAAAAATACAAAGACGTGACCAAAGTACATGTCATCGTACGGCCTTCAAACCGTAGAATAAACTTTAAAAGGCAAAACTACAATACAATGAAAAAAGAAAAAAATGATGAACAAAAAAATACAGATGCATTCAACGACTATCAGTTGAAAAAAGTTTCCTGCCTTGAGACAGGCACATATATATATAAAGAATGTACAAGGGTTGCTTCATAATATGGGACATTGGTGTAACAGCAAATAATACGAACAAACTTTAAACATCATTTAGAAAGGTTTTACTCATTAAATTGGTACTAAGCACCAACAAAATAGCAAAAGGGACAGACAGTATCCATCTAAAAGTACTATCAGTTACTGAAAGGTAGTTTAGTAAATACTACCGATATAGACTATTTGTCAGTTTTGGTAGCGGACGTGTTGAGTTTTTTTTAACCGTATCGATAGTAAACAAATTTGCGGATATAATAAAAAAAATTAGAGAAGAAGCACGTTAGCTCTGAACAAACGTTTAAAATCATTTGGAAAGGGCTTGCCTCATCAAATTAGTATTGACAACAAAAAGAAGAAGACGAGCATATTAAATAGATTTCAATCATAACATTACTGAACTTACCATAAGACTTCAGAATAAGTAAACATGAAACAGAAATGTCGAAAAACAGATGCATCTGAAATAGAATATTTCACAAAGTCCTACAAATTTTTACTGATCCGTCTTTTTGAATGATGCTCAAAGCTTATAGATTATTACAAATTGCTTGACTACCTTGATACAATCAATATCACAGACACAGATACGATTGGTCTCTTGAGATGATCGATGCATGATTAAATGAAAACGCGCATATGATAAAAAGAGAAACTTTTTAAGATACAATGAAATGTCCCACATTGAAGTTTAATTGACGTGACCAGAAAGCTAGTAGGTTCTGAAAAACCCAGCAGTTTTCAAAGCAAAATTTTAATTATAAACGATAGTCTTGTACTTTTATTACAAGGAGTTGGCAATCTTTCGATTTGCGCTGTAGGTACAGCTACCAGTCTCAGACATTTTAAGGCCGTGACGTCGTGTCTATATATGCAAGAATAACTCATTATCTGTGTAATTCATAGCAGCAATATTGATGAGAATACATTTGTACTGTTAAAATGATGCTACAAGCGCTGTGCTTTTTAATTATGATGTATACACATGCAGCAGTACAAATTGTATTTGACGCTAACTCCTGTCTAAATTTTAATAATTTTCAATATTTTAATTCTTCTCTTTAAAACACACGCTGGTTATAGTAAGAGAGCTAGGACAAACATGGCTAAAGAAAGGTTAATATGCTAGATATACTTACTGGAGGTGTGATGAGATGATTAAAGCCATACATTTTCTCCTTGACAACATTTATGTACGTTTCGGCAACAAAGCTTATCGACAGAATGTAGGTATCTCAATGGTCACCAATTTTGCCCCTTTAATAACAGACTTGTTCCTTTACTGTAATGAATCACAGCTTATGGCCAAACTCAGACCCGTCTCATTTCCTTTTAATTGATAAATTCAACAACACTCACCGTTATCTTGATGATATTTTTTCGTGAAATAATCAAGAATTCTCTAAATATACTTCCGATATTAACCCAAAGGAACTAATCTTAGATTAATCCAATGTTAACAGCAATAAGTGTCAAAATATTTACGACAAAAGGGATGATTTTTCTTTCCCTATTGTTAATTTTCCTTTTGTAGACGGTGATGTTACTTTGGCACCGTCTTACGGTGTTTATATATCCCAACTCGTTCGCTATGCCCGTGTCTGTAGTGCCGTTTCGGATTTCAATGAGTGTAATCTATGTATTACTGGTATATTATTAAGTCAAGGATATCGTTACCAAAAATTACTTAAAACCTTTAATGAATTCTTCCATAGATACAATGGTTTTGCTTGCAAGTTTGGCTATACATGAAAAAAACTCATTTCAGACGGAATTGCACATTTTTACGGTGATGCTGTTTACCGAGACCGGAAATTTATATACGACCCGGGTAAACTTCTTTAGATAAACATATTCTAAAAGGTTACCAATTCAACACTATAATTGGGTCTTTGAATATTGTTTTTATTTATATAAATATTGATTTGGTTATCAGTAAATTAAAACCCTTCTAAATAGTACTTTTATACACACTTGCACTTTCACGGTACTAAAATCTGTCGATACCTGTCTTTTGGCATTGCACAAGTTTAGGTTTTTCGCTGACTGTTAATGACGTCTTTACACTTAATCCATTGGATGTTGGATATGCACTGATTTAAATATAAGTCTTAGATACATGATTTCTTTTATTAGTTGGTATTGGCTGTGAAATAGCTGTCATTAACTGCGAGTACTATCAAATCTATACTTTCTGTCTTTTGTTGTTAGGGATGTATAAATACCCTGCTACGTCCGGTTTGTGTTTTTGTTAAATGTTTTTCTGCTTTGTATCGATCGGATGAGTTAAGCCATTTTTAACTGATTTTATAATTTGTTTTTATGTTGTGCTGTTACACCACTGTCCCAGGTTAGGCGAAGGGTTGAACGCTGAAAAACAAGTTTAACCCCGCCACATTCTTTATGTGCCTGTCCCAAGTCAGGATCCTGTAGTTCAGTGGTTGTCGTTGGTTCATGTCTGTCATATTTATTTTTCATGTCGGGGTCTTTAATAGCCGACTTTACGGTATTGGTTTTCTCATTGTTGAAGGCCGAACGGTTATCTGTAATTGCTTACACCCACTTTATTTTAACTTGAGTGGATAGTTGTCTCATTGGCAATCATACCACATCTCCTCATTTTTATATAGTGTTATTAACAATATACATTTTTTATAGGAGAATAGGAAGGTTATAATTCATATTATATTGTACGTTGCCTAATTTGTAGACTATTTAAAAGATAATATAGTGTGTGTTAATTACATGTGTATGAATGCAAATTATCTTAAGAAAATAGTAAACGTGGGCTGCGTTTTTAAGAAAATCCTCAATACAAATGTTCTTGGAAATTTTGGCTTTGACCGTTCCGCATCATGACGGGTGCCACATGTGGAATAGGATCTGCTTACCCTTCCCGAGCAACTGAGATCACTTCCAGGTTTTGGTGGGCTTCTCGTTTCTCAGTCTTTATTTTTCTGTGTTGTGTTTGGTGTACTGTTGTTTGTCTGTTTGTCTTCTTCTTTTTTAAGCATTGGCGTTGTCAGTTTGTTTCGACTTATGAGTTTGAATGTCCCTTTTGTATCTTTCGCCCCACTTTTTCCGGATGAAGGTAAATCCAGAAAATCGCTTCAAGCACATAAATTGATAAAGTGTTGTTTTCATATTTTTGTATTTATCTAATGGTCTGTATAGTTTATCCCTTAGACGTATTAAATGTAGCAAAATAATACCAACGACTGAACGTCTAATGAGTGTATGTTAATCATTTATCAAATAGTAATATAAATTACATTACGAAAGTATATGTAAATATAAATCCCACAAGGAGGTTAATAATCTTGTCAACAGCGTAACAGGTACATCTAACAGTCCAAGACATTTCAAACAAAAGATGTAAATGTCGTGTCTATATTAAGGAATAACTTTAGCTGTGTAATTAAATTGATTTCTTCGTATGAAGCATTATAAAGGGCTGTACTACACTACATTTATTTTTCAACCACTGCTGTAAAAATACCCTAACCCATACATTACCCTTACACTAGTCATATATAACTGTGGCACTGAATCAAGGTCATAAGTATTGAAATTAGCCTATACTGATGTATGATTTATTCAGCTTAAGGAGACCAAGTTTTGCTTATCTTGAAATGAAAAATGAAGAAGCAAAAACGAACAAAGTGTCTGCGTGCTAATGTCTTATCTTTTGATTGCATTTCTATTATAAACAAATATTTTTTTTAAACACAGGAACTTCCAATTGGAAATAGTATATCCTCTTTTCATTTTATACTTTTAAGTAAATATTTATTTATATATATATGTTGCACCTCTATTCTGCCTGTCATACGAATAGAGGAACTGATTAACTACTGTTATCGAACGATTGTATGGATGAGAGCAAGAAAACATTGAATAAGAGAAGGTATGTTAAGATATTAAAGAAATCTGTTCCCAAAAAATTGTAAACCAATATAAAAAGGAAAAGAAAGAAATATGCTTTTTCTTGCCCAAAGCGCCTATCGTCAATCTTTTTTATAAAACGGATGAATATACATGAGTTGTCTTCCATATATGCATTCTAATTTATATTTTATTGTCAAAATTTACTCTTACAATATAGTCGGTATGAATTTTCTAAAAACTCGTGCATTTGTTTCAGTAAATGAAACAAGAATGCACACGCTGAAATGTCTCGCCTGCTTTTCTAAACATTGATTTTATTTTGAAAGTCTTGAAGATAGAGTTTTTATTACAAGCTTCACATGAAATCCTGTCAGACAAACATATACACCTTATAATTATTCCATACATCAAATATAGCTGACCTAATTGCTCATGGTAACTGAAAACAGATCAAAACACAAAACTAAAGATTGACCAATGAACCATGAAAATGAGTTCAAGGTCAGATGAAACCTGTCATAGAGACTTGTACCCCTTACAATCATTCCATACACCACATGTAGTTGACTAATTGCGTATAGTACCAGAAAAACCGACATAATCATGTAACTTTAACCTTTATCACTGATCCATGAAATGAGGTCGAGGTCAGGTGAACCATGTCTGACGGATATGCAGACGATTTAAGGAGCATATATACCAAATATAGTTGTCCTAACACTAATAGTAAGTGAGAAATTCATATGAAAAAGAAACTATAATTGTTTTTTCAAGCAGTCGCTGAATCATGAAAATGAGGTCAAGGACAATGGACATATAGAACCGACGGAAACTTATGAACATAAGGTATCTGCATACAAGGCATGAAGCGTCAAGGTCTTAAACCTTCTGAAATATAAAGTTCTATAAAAATAGTATACGCCGCCGCCGCCAGATAGTATTACTTACGTCGTGCATTCTGCGACGTAAGTCTCTTACGTCGCAGGCGAGACAAAAATGAAGGCTTTTCACCATTCTCTAGTTGCTTGTTTATTTTATATTTGATACAATGTTAATTATGAATAACTTAATTGTTGCAAGTAAAGACTAAAAAATCTCTTACAAGAACATGTTGCATATTATTGCAAATGTAAGACAATATTTGATTTATTTAACTGCAATTTTTTTGAAAATAACAATAATGTTTTGCTTTATATTTTGCCGTCGGTTAATTTTGTAATATTTACAACGAATGTTGCTACATTAATTTCAATTAGCAAGTTTCAAAAGAACTTAAAATTAAAATGTCGACATATATATAAGTTTTCGTGGATCAACTAATTTAGTGTTTTCAATTCTTTAATCGTGACGGATTACAGACTTTCCAAAGTGGACGGTAGATGTTGCAAACATATCGAAATAAAAAATTTAAATCATCACATGAAGATACTAGTATTGACATATAAAAAGGGGTGTCTAGGTTGCTTCTCAATCTGTCTGTCTAAACCATTGGTGAAGTTTTTTTGCAAACAACTTATATGCTTGTAAACTTGATTATTTTTGTCTAAAGTTGATATATGAAATAGTTTATACTGAACACAAACATGACAAATGATCCTAAATACATACCAATGATCGTAGTCAAAATTTGTCATCCTCTCTTCGTTCATGCCTAATAAGATGGTATGGATGTGGAGTTCTCCATTCTGTATTCTTTTATTTATTATGCTATGCTTCTCTATTCATATTTGTTATTGTTTTAGGTAAGTTTTCGTCAGTCATAGAGCTCCCAACTTTGATTCGTATTTATACATCCCAATCTTTCAAATGATTGGATTTGCATGAGCGTTCCTGCTGAAGGTAAATCCGGAAAAGTGCTTCAGACGCACGAAATATTGTAAGTGTTATTTCCATTTCCTGGCAAGCATGCTTTTTCTGACAAACAGACGCTTTAAAACAGAATTATCTAGCAAGCTGTCTCTTTAAATGTAATTTAATCTTCGATGTACAAACTGATAATGTTTAATTATTGATGATTCATCCAATCCATTTCTTTTTTAAAACAACACAGCAAGATTAGATAGAAATATTAGAGATTGGAATGGATTGGGAATTTCAAGTATTCACGTTTGATCTACACCATTAAGGAAGTCCTTCACGTGAATATTTGTATTTGTTTGAGAAAGGTTGCAATCTCATTTCTGACATGCATATTTCATATATGACATGTATATTTGATTCAGATATAGAAGTTAAAAAACTGAAATAAATGTACATTTTATTGATGGTTAAACATAAAATTATACGAGAACATATGAAAACGACATGAAAAAAACAACTTTATTTTCACTACCTGCATGAACTTTGTCAATGTTACATTAGTTTCTATTTTGTATACTGCATTTTTAAGCAGTCGTTTAATCAATCGTTTCTCTAATTCGTTCATTCTTGTGTCTGATATCAATCGTGGCTTGTGAAATAATTTACAGTCAGCTATGTAACAACATTGAAGAAAATCAGCATCCAGTGTGAAATATGAGATTTAACACAACTTACTGCATACATATTGAAAGTTCACCCGACAACTGGTTAGTTGAATGATTATAACGGTCAGTCATCTGTTTCATTCTGCTTGTTTCATTCTGCTATTTTGCACAACTTTCTTCAGAATGTGGTAAACCTGAAATATCTGAATGTGAACTTGAATAAATATGAGGCAATAGTAGGTCAATGTCCGCCATTGATGTCACTTAGCGTACATCGTCTGTCTTTCGTTAGTTTTAAGAAAAATCTTCTCTGAAATATCTAATTCAAGGAATTTCCTTGGAATATTTAGCTATAGAAATTAGTTCGGTGATCTAAATACAAAACAATGATCCGAGGTCATCTATTTGTATGCCACATAAGTTAAAGCACTGTATGTTGCAAGTTTACAAAATTTAAGCAAGATTCACAAATACGAAATCGTTATCTTTAAATTTCTCTTTAAACCTAACTTCATTAAAACAAATGTGTAGGTTGGTTAATTTATTTACAGAAAAATCCATCGATAACAAGATTATTGAACTAAGACCAGTGTTCAGTCAATTTTTCGTATTGTTTGTAGTTTTTATGTTGTTATATCGACATATGTCAGTCCTCAAAGAAAACACCTCATAACGTAAGCAATATATAAGTGTCTGTACAATTCAGATCCGCGTGACTACATGTATCATAGCATTTTGTGGTAAAGTAACATCAAAACAGGTACGTGTATCAGTAATGAGAACACTACAGGATTTACAGTTTAAACATTTTTAACAATCTAGCAGGTTGTCATTGAAATCTGATATCAGTTATACAATACCGTGCAAATGTTTACAAACTTGTTTGAAATTGTGTTGTTAAACGAGGAATCTGAAGACTGAATATAGGTTTGATGATTATAAAATGCATGAATTATTTACTAAAATACAAGTCTTTAACACTGCTAAAAATGACAACAAACAAGCAAGCTTATAAACCTGGAGGATAAAAATTTACCGATTGTTGCACGAGTGTTTACTTTTATATTGGAAGGGGAATAACTCTTGTTTGTTTACACTGTGTCAGGTAATTAGGAACAACCAAACCTACTGAAGTAAGCATGCTCAAATAATTATTGAAAGATAACAACAGTGGCAAATGAAAAAAAAAAACTACAAATATATAGAATTAAGACATCAAATGTAGACTTACAAATGTAAAAGGTAACAGATTGAACTCAACTTATTGCAAACTGTAGTTAAAATGTACATGATTTTATTTCATTTCATTATAAATTGTGTTAATGAATGTGTACATTTATTAATAGGTACCCATACATTTATAGGTAGGACATGTATGTTTTGTATGCAATATATGTGTGTTAATCTGCATGTATGATACTGGGTGTGGTATGATTCAGTGTCTTGGATCTTTATTCCATTTTCAAAACAAACTTTTTATTATAAAAACAAATAACTCAAAACATGCACATTACCCGGTATTTTGCTATCTTTTATTAAGCAGAAATTAATGGCCTACTTTTTAAGAGTCTGTAACTATGAAATTTTACTTTTTGAATTTTTTGATATGCACAATCTTATATAGCAAGTTTAGGCTTTTTGCAGAGCTACTGCAGCAATCGAATTTTTAACCAATGTGCAGTCAACAGCTTTCAGAATTTAAAACAGGGCAACATCTTTATTATTGATATTTACCTGAAGTCTGCTTCAGATGCACGGCTTATCACATTGCGGGAGACATTCTTACTTTTACATAGCGTTATTCTCCATCAACATCCATCACCACAATTACCACTAAAACAATTCACCACAGACTTAACAATATGAGGCTAACATTTTGAAATTTTTTCTCGATCACTTTTATGCTTCACAAATAATGATATCATTGAACCGTGTGACGTAATTCAATATCGTTGGCAAATGCTGTTTAAATATATATATATATTTTTTTTTTTTTTTTGGGGGGGGGGGGTGCATTTGTAACTCCAGGGAACATACAGACACCATATTTGGATCGGAGTACTTCACGGAATTGACTGTATCGGCAATTCTGTTTACTGACCATAAAGGGTCAATTATCTCTTGAATTGCCTCTTGTAAACTTTTCACACCTTTTGAATAACCATCAGTAGTGCAATTGCCACAGGCAATACCATTTGCCAGTGAGGCATTTTGACCCATTTTATGTCTACTTTTGATATAGATACTCTGATATGTACCATCCATTTGTAATTTTACAGGACTACTTTTATTAAAACTTAAGGTTTCATTTCTCAAACACTTGTTTTGTTTCGTCCTCATTAATATTTACAACCTTGTCACAAACAATATTATTTATTCTTTGTATTGATGTTCTTGCCATAGGAGGAAATACAGGAATTTGTCCAAAATACATGACTTTGTGAACTGTCATTACCGATATTAGAATTATTGCACAAGTCTGAAACAAGTAGTTTATGCTGGCACTCTTGCTACCAGGTCTTTTACTGTCCATATCTCTAAAAATTTTATATTCTTTTTAAGTAAAAGTACATTTTGTATATTTCAGTTCCCAAATCTAACCGAGAGTCTCTTGCACAAGGTTACCATGTGGAACATTACAATGTGGACTTTGATTTATATGACAAATTATTAGATTATCAATCATTGAAATGTTAAGATCTCTGTCCACTGGTCTGTTTTAGATATTTTTCTCCGCTAAATATAATTTTGATGGTCATCAGACACTTCATATTGGCAAAGGAGTTTGACGGAGTAGCACAATTTTCAGTTTGTGGTGCTACATATGACTTCCTATCATAACTTTCTTTATAATACAAATTGAAATCTTTTTCAGTAAGGCGGGGTAACCAGCTAGATTCCCTGTGTGTTTCAAGCATCCCATTTGAAGTTCGTTAATACAATTTATGCTTAGATGCTACTTTCACAGATGAACTTTTTAAAACCTGTGTAGATAGGGCTGTAGATTGAGCAATACCAAAGAAACCACAATTAAATCTGTTATTTGTTGCTAGGGGATCCTAAAGGGATAAAAATGCTTGGTAACCAACCCTAACGCCATCACGAGTTGGTAGACCGTTATGGAATATCCGTTTCACAGATGATAGCGGATATGTTCCTAATGTCTTAACTACAATCCCGTCCCCTTTTCCCGAATGTGACCTACCGAATTAGACTTATAACCGGGTTTGTAATAACATGAACAACACGACGGGTACAACATGTGGAGCAGGATCTGCCTACCCTTCCGGAGCACCTGAGATCACCCCCAGTTTTGGGTGAGGTTCGTGTTGCTCAGTCTTTAGTTTTATATTGTGTTTTATGTACTATTGTTTGTCTGTTGGTCTTTTTCTTTTTTAGCCATGGCGTTGTCAGTTTATTTTCGACTTATGAGTTTGGATGTCCCTATGGTATCTTTGGCCTCTCTTTGTTTCGTTTCCTTTTCTACTTTCATATTTCAAAATTTATACACCCTGTAAGATGTGTACAACTCTAAATTATGATGTCATAAATCAATCACGTCACAATGTACTCTTCACCAAAAAATACCCCATTTTGCCAACTTTGAACACTCACACGCAAAGTACTGTAACATGCTTATTACTTGATTTGGTTTTAAAAATATAGCAGTTTTTGAAAAGGTCTATGACGGATCTTCATTTTAATGGAATTAAATAATAATTTTAATGAAATGAAAGTAAAAATAACAGAATAAAAGAATTTCAGGGTGACAAATTCCTGTTATCTAATAGTTTTTAAGCCAAAACACTAGATTTTTATGATATATCAACAACAAATGATGATTTCTATACTGCTGTAAGATTAAAAAAGCTTATGAAAGGCAGTATAAACATTAAAAGGCAAAGCAAATGTTTAGAATGTGAATTGATATTATATGGTTTTTATGCTTTATTCTTCCTTTAATAGATATTAAACAGTCATAAGTATTGCTACTTGAAAGTATTAAAATGATTTGTTTGTATTTCAGATATGGCGAAAACTTTACAGAATTGTTCTGAAATATGTACTGATGGGAAACACATGAATATTAGGAGAATCTGATGTAAGATGATCTAGTATTGGTCATTCCAAATGGGCCTTGAGATGAGGAAGACCGATTTATGAATCTCATTAAAATATTAGTCCGCCATACAATTGTGGATGCTGCGATTTTTAGAATTGACATAACTCAACTATAGAATTGGTATTTCATAGAGCTGATATGATATGAAAAAATAAAAATACGAACCTGAATTAATTATGCCAAAGGACAGATTGAAAATAAATTCGTTAGTCAGAATTCCACGAGGATAGTGACTATTATCACTATCTTCCGGAGTTTAGCTTTTACAGAAACAAAATATACTTCCAACCTAAAAATCAAACCACACAGATGTAACTTTCTCAGCTTGAAAATAAATCATCATACATATTCAAGTTTACAATATGGACTGAGAAAACAGAAAAAAATGTTACCATTACTGCCTACCTGAAATAATTTGAGCATATTGGCCCCCTTAAGCATACTAGTACTCATTGTACTATTTGAATCAAACGAGGATATCTTAAAGCAGAGAAAGAAAGATAAATACATAGAGAATAAACCAACAAAGGACACTTTAAACGATGATCCAAAATAACTAGATCTTAACCAGAGCGACAAACAACCTTAATTTTGTGGAATGTACACATTTATTAAATTAATGGCTTATAATAACCACCGTTTGGTCTTGGTAAAATACTTGCTTTATAGGCGGTGAAAACATAGACATACGATCAGTCAATCATAAGGAAAAATTATCCAAAATAGATCGGCACTATCTTATGATAGAAACAGAGAGAACCAAACGTTTCAATAAATAATACCACAAAAATAAATATCAGTTAAAGGAATCAACTTTGTGCACATGAGATTGACACATTCAGCCTCATCCGTTTGGGAATATTGACTTAAAAATTTTGATCTTGACTGAAAAGGCGTGTTGCGCCCTGCTGAGAAGGTAGTAGTTACAATTATGTTGCTGAACCGAGGGTTCTAAATTAAATAAGTATTACGACGCCATTATGATTTGGATTATAAATAGTTGTTATAATGTCATAGCTGACCACATATAGGTCCAATGTGCCGTATTCCCGTGCTCCTTTACTCTTTTATAATAAATTCCAATAATGCGACTTAACAATCACATTTTCCATGAGCAATTAGTAAAGCATGAACTGCTTATAAAGCATATATCTTTAAATCACTCCATTGTTTTCGAATGTTCATATTGGTCTTAAATTAGTTTTCTGTGCAGTGTGTTTGAACATTGATTGTCACCTCTAAATGACGCAGTTGCTAACATTTTGTCAAGAACATTGATAAGCCATCAAGCAAAGCAGGCTTATAATTGAGTACACAAGACGCATGTTACAGTAAGCAAGACGCATGCTTCAGTACGATAGATGTGTGTTGAAAAATTGAAAGTTAACAATTGGAAAGTTGTAATCATCACATTTAACATAGATTTTTAGGTTGCATTTCTGTAAATATTGACAATGCAATTTCCCATAGGAACTCCTTTTACGGCTAAAACTGTACCACTTTTACTATGAAGTTTTGAAAAAAATCACATCCTAGAATGGAAAGTTCATACTACTACTATTTTTTTTCAAATGTCAAAATATAGGGCTGTGCGGCATATTTTCAACGTTTATATGCCCCGAACTTCTAAGTGTTTAAACTAACACTAAATTTCTTAACTACCCCTACCTTAACTGTAGGATTACCACAGATTTCAATATAAACAATATGCATATGTATATTTACTGGTAACATTCACAAGTTATGTCTCTATGAGATGAAACATAGAGATCATAACTGGGAACCAGTATGTAAACAAAATTAATTATCTATGAATATTCTATATCTCCCCAAAAGAGGCGTGGTTTGAGAAACAGCTGTATTTACAAAGTGCAACCTTTACAGACATTTATTCAAATAGAAAACTCTCTAAAAACACTTTTTCTCCCATTAATACTTATTTATCAGAATTATAGCCTTAAAGAAATCACTGCATATACTCTAAGTTTTCTTTTACTGTACATTGTATACCCCCTCCCCTGTTTCAGTTTTTTATAGAATTTGAAAACAAGTCTTTAACTATTGCCAGCTTATCCTATTTGCATGTTTTCTGACATGAAATACCTAGAACCTGTTTAAAACTTTTCTTATAACAAATTGAAAGCATTTCAGAATACTGTAAATGTAATGTTTAGCAGTCAATCATTCCAACATTCAAGATTATATAAAGTATCCAATCCTGCCTCTGTCTCCAGTCCACATCTTACTGTATGCATATTTGTCAATGAAAGTTCACAATTTCTGCCTAAAATGGTCAGTTAAGAATTTTTGTCACAACAGTATCATCTCTAACCATATATCTGACATAATTTAGCTAAAATATGAACTAGAAGTGTTAAAACAAAGCCATATTTGCAATCGTTGTATGTATGCAGATACCAGTCTGATGTACAAATTCACTTAAAATTTTATAGAAATGACTGCTAACATCCGATTTTTGCATAAATTCCACGCACAGTTATTGTTTTCTATATAAAGACCTTAAAAATCATAAAATCATAGCATTTACAAGTTGAATTATTTGTTTTATGACCCAGGGGGTAGGCAATTTTCTCTGTTTTTTGCCCCTGGGGCCTCAAATTTCCTAAATTATTCTGCTGTTTCTAGCAATATGGAATATTCAGTACATATTCAGGATAGGACACACTATTGTAGGTTCTGTTGAGATTTTTTTGTATTTCTAGCTTGTATTTTTTATGTCGCGGTGACAAAAAAGCAGATTTAGGTGTAACGGCTTACTTTTGGGTTATCGACAGGACAAAAACACCCCACCAATAATATTCAGGAAGAATCTATGAGTTTCAATGACTGCGAAGAGTAAATATAAGCACTTCTAAACAATTTAACTTACAAATATGCATATATTATGAATTTATTTTGCATTCAGGGCTTTAAGTAAACTATGCATACTGTAAACTGTGAATTTATGCTGAGTCATCATAGTTAAGGCCCAGGATTTTCTCAATCTTCATGAAATATTTATAAAACTTCATATTTGAGTTAATTTCATTAAAATCTGTGAGATAAACCAAATTTGGTTAAATTCTGTATGTTCTCTTTTTTCACCCAATATAGGTTGCATATCTGTAAATATTGACAATGCAATTTCCCATAGGAACTCTTTTTACGGCTATAACTGTACCACTTTTACTATGAAGTTTTGAAAAAAAATCATATCCTAGAATGGAAAGTTCATATGCACTACTATTTTTTTCAAAGGTCAAAATATAGGGCTGTGCGGCATATTTTCAACGTTTATGTGCCCCGAACTTCTAAGAGTTTAAATTAACACTAAATTTCTTAACTACCCCTACCTTAACTGTAGGATCACCACAGATTTCAATATAAACAATATGCATATGTATATTTACTGGTAACATTCACAAGTTATGTCTCTATGAGATGAAACATAGAGATCATAACTGGGAACCAGTATGTAAATCAAAACTAATTATCTATGAATATTCTATATCCCCCCAAAAGAGGCGTGGTTTGAGAAACAGCTGTATTTACAAAGTGCAACCTAAATTTTAATTGAACACAATGGGAGTGTTGACCATAAGAGAAATAGGTTTGACAACTTGTTATAATTGGATATCGCTTGATATCAACTCTCATTATTTAATTTAAATAGGAATAATAAATTCGTCGAAGGCTCGCTTATTATTAAATTGAAAGTAAATAACTGAGTTGATATCAAGCGATATCCAATTCTCATCCGATATGAAACCTATAATTTTTTTTGTCTTTGAGGTTTTTATATTTATATAAATTCTGACTCACATCAGTGCACAATTGTACCCACTCAAATACCGACTTTCTGTTGAAATATAAGTCCACAAAACTCAACAAACATGCTGTCGATAAAAAAAATTCAACCATTTGTGTAGAAAAGGTTCTGTTTAATGAGACGATTTATTTGATCTTTCAGATGAGCGTGGGGAAATGTAATTTAAAGAGCAAAAGATTTTTTTTTTATTTGACTTCAAAATTGTAAAGAAATTGACTGATCAGAAGGCCATCGTTTACTGTAGAAAAAAGGGGTCTTTATAAAGTTGTTCAGTCGATTTATGTCTGAGGGCATTTTTTTTTTTCTTCAGAAAGTACATTTGCAGGAAATGATCATTTTAAATATGCATGTGGATAAAGAACCAAAGTGTTAAAAATGAGTTTTACATTTTATGAACAGTTGATATAAAATAAACTGGGAGTATAACACGGTTATCACGTATAACTAATTTTTTTTATATTGGACGATTTCTGATCTAACCAAAATAGGATTTTTTAATGTCTCTGGTCTTTAGATAGAACGTCATGATGAACACCAACTTTATATAAACTATCATTTGAAAGACACTGTTTTGTTTAAACACAATAAATATGCCGAAACGTTCAGTGTGGCCAATATGTCAGACTAAGCACGGTGACATTCATTTTAAAAAGCCTTTTGTCAACAGACTAGCTGAATTTTTTTTAGGTTTGGACAACGAGTCTAGATTATCACAAAGCCCATTTCACGTCGACTTCTAGTCCAAATACAATTTTATGACATCTTGAAAGGTTATTTTGAATTTTTGCAGAGACCCCTAGCTACGACTTCTTAGGAAGTCGTAAAGGTAAAAAAATAAAATAGAATTTCAAGATGCCATAATTATTTGGACAAGTCAACCTGATAACCATTTAAAACATTTTACCTCGATTTACTGTTTACCTTTGCTCTTCATGTTCTCGGAAGGTGTCTTTTATTTTTCAACCTGGACGAGGGTTTTGAATATTTGAAGGCAATATAACTGTTAACGTTCATTTGGTCAGTTAGTATATGGATAGTAACATTGTCTCATTGGAAGTTGGAAGGTGTCTCATTTGCAATTGTCTCATTGGCAATTATATGCAACTCGGAGTACTTATTTTTTTTTATTTGGTGTTTGTGTCTCCATCTCTCGTGCAATGGCAGTTCCATTCCAACTACTATTTATGTATTGCGTCCAAATATGAATTATAACACTTTATAGTGGACAAATCCTCAGTCCTTGAAACAGAAAATGCAGAAGACACATCGAAACTGCACCAGATCGTTTGACATTGCAGCTTATATAAGAAAATTTAGATGGGATAGTTCCAGTTTTAGGGATAAAATGTAAAAAGCCTATATAAGAAAATTCAGATGGGATAGTTTCAGTTTTAGGGATAAAATGTAAAATTCTTGTGAAAAGAAATAAAACAGATAAAAAAAACAATAAACAAATTGGTTTACTGAACTTTTTTTTTCTATTTAAATTTGAAAAAGGCAGAAATAAAATCTATAGAAGAGATCCATTTTAAGGAAAAAAACAATACTATTAATGTATATGATTTATTATGATAACATTTTGATAAAGCTCAAGCATGATTTGTAAAAAGAAGTTTCATAAGATTTTAAGAGAAAGGTTTACGTAAATTTTTTATGACAAAATCACATATTGATTCAACGACAAACACCAATTAAAGTTTAAGATCGATAATGCATAATCACAAAAATTAAATATATGTTATGGCTAATATATAATATTTCAACCATGCTTATTCATCCTCTGACAGTCACAAGCGCTTACTCTATTATGTTCAGGCCACCAAATGCATGACATGTACACTCTGTTACGAACATATATATATAAATACTTTAAAATGCCGTGATTGCGCAAAACAATTAACTCAAAGAAGTATATAAAACATATATTTGACAACAATTAAATACTTTTTTGTAGCAGGGATGGGGATATTGTCAGATCAATTTCAAAGCTTAAAACAACTTAATACATTGTTGTTTTAAATGTAACAGTAGTCTAATTTCCTTTGAAAAAGCGATAATACCACAAGTGATAGTGGACTTGGATTGAAGAAATTAAGACCAACTGGTTTCCATCAGCCAAATTCAAAAGACCTCATGAGAAAAACTGTTCTTGTATTATAAGGTTAACCATGAAAAATGTCTAAATGAAAATGACAATTGTATTTACATTCTGAGGAACGTTCGCCTTTTTTTGCGCCGCTAATAAAAATATAATAGAACATCATGTTACTTTAATTTTTGTTTAATAAAATCAGTTTACTTGTACTTACTCGCAAACATATAACCAATCGCAACCTTGGGTGTGAGTATAGCCGTATTTAATTACTGCGTCAGCGCCATTTGCACAATCCATGGATACCAACTGACGTTCTTTCCTGTCTCCAAAGGTTGTATTGGTATCCTCTGAAAGAAGGAAATTCATAATAATATGATAATATATAATTATTTCCAAAATGCAAGGAAAACACTTAATAAGTCCAAATAACTCCAGAAACAAATCATGATCTTAATTACTTGCATAATAAAATCTATCTTCATTACTTATCTCTAAGTTTACAATGATATTTGTCTTATTTGTTTTGTGGTTGCTGATGTATATGTACCTTAAGGATATTATCTGATATGGCCTCTATATCAAATTGTAGTCCAACACAAAAGGAAATTACGATGAGAAGATTTGGGTTCGAGAAGCTCAATCTTTACTTTTTCGTGTTTTTTATTTACTGTTATTTGTCTTTTAGTCGTTAGGCAGTTCGTTTTTGACCTATGTGATTGAATATTCATTCTCTATATTTTGCATCTCTTATAGTTCAATTTTTTCGTTATGGAAATCTTTGTAAATTCTTTTGTGAACATAAAAAGCCAATACATATATTGTGTATCAAACTGGAGTTGAGTAACACATACAGACAAATCTAATCATTGAATAGCTACATCCCATTCGGTTATTTCGTGACAATGACGTATTTCCTTTATCTTGTAAGTCTTCTCTTACATACTTAAATATAGTTTCTTACAGTAAATTTACATAAATCCCTGTAAACTTATTGACGATGAACTTTCATGACATCGGATAAAATACTTACTAAAAAACTCTGCATTGTCTGGAATTAGTCCAACTTCATATAGTTGGAATCCGAAACCTTTAACAAATTCTTTTGCACTTTTACTACCAAGTATATTCGAATCCTGTATGACCCCTCTCTTGAACCAACTTTTGAGAAAGACTGATGCAAGTTCCTCTCCCGAAATCTGGTTGCCATTATGTTTCTGTAAAGTTCGATGAATGAGTTAAGAGAACTCAAAATTTAGGAGATCTGTTTAGTATGTAGTAAAGTGTAAAATGTAGGTAAAGGTTATAAATGTAAAGATTTTTAATTTCTGATTTCGAAAAGATATAAAGTTAAACCCCTATCCAATATATGCCATAATGCTAACCGTTGATAAATCATCAGGGAATGTGGAAGTAAAACCCTCTCATCTCTCCCTTCCAACATATGCTTCTTAATGTATTTTGCCGCTTGCACTTCTTTTTTTTTTCTGGAGATCCCATTCGTGTCAAACTATAGGAATTACACAAACATCGGCAATGTAGAAATTTTCATGGACTTCATTTGATTACATGAGATTATCGAGATTCAATGCTATGTATGAACAAGCACAGACATTTGTTATGCACTAACTGGTTTTACTGACTGGTATGCCCTTGACTGTTTGATAGTCAACTTGTTGTGAATTTTGAAACATCAAGTTTATAGCATGAAGAAAATTGAATTGACATGACAAATAAGCAGTCAAAACTTATAAAATTGTTGTTGTTTATCGAATAGTCAATAGGTATGTATCTCTTCGAAATTGAATTATGATATATTTGCTGAAATCGATGATCATAATTCTTTATCAAATCAAGCAGTGGTATTTCCGAATTATGACTATAAAACATTACTGTTTTCACATATCATTTATATACAATTATTATCCAAATACCGAATGCTGATCACAATTAGTAGAATTAACGTCTTGAAAAGCTCTAACTTATAATTTACTTACCAATCTAACCTAACACGTAAACATGTAATGTATTTGACATGTTTCACAATTAGTTATGTTAAATTGAGAATTTGTTTTGTGTATACATGGTATACAGTTGATAACCAAATTTTAACTTTGTTTCGTCACATATTATTTTACAAATACAACATACGTCCGATACTTAAGTTAAAGTATAAAAAAAGTATCCATTGTTCCTGACGGCTCTATTGAGAAAATATCGTATAATTATTAATATTTGCTTCACAAGTACGATATAGAGTCGTAAAGGTGTAACTTGAAATAGCAGTCATCATCTTTTCTATAATTTCCTTATTTATGATGAATTATTTTTTCAGATATTTTTTTATTTTTTCATTTTTCAGACCTTAATACCAAATTGGAATTAATACCATAGGGAAATAATGAAAAAACAAATTCGATAAAGTAAGATAGACGATAGACATTGACGTGGTAAAACGAAAACAGACAAACAGACAACCTTCAGTTCACATTTTATAAGATGGAAAGGAATTTTATTTCAAACACAGATAAGTCTTGAAGCATTCCAACGTTGACGGATTACTAGATACTTCAATATTCTGCATTTAAAAATAAATTACTCTAGAACATACCACGCAAATAACCATTAAGTTATATAATATATATATACAATCATATGATTTTAAATGAATACTGGATTACATGCAGGACTTAGATATAGCATTATCTTTTTAGGCTGTTAAGTACTCTGTCTGCCATGGCATTCGACGACTTGATTAGCAGTTGACGTTGCGGCCGTAAACATGTCTCGCATATGACGTTGTGTATTCAAATTTTATTAACGAGGCGTTGTCACTACATATAGCTCTGGTCATGGGTGGTCATCAACAAATCCCTTCTGCCTGTACCTTTGTTGTAAAGACAGTAAGATGAGTTTCTGACGTATAATTGTCTAGCAACAGCACGTTTGCGTATATCTGCCCGCAATATTCTAATGGCCTAATTCAGTTTTCTATTGCTCAGTCTCGGCAATATGGAGATACAACAAGGTTTAACAGATATAAGTGTGAGTATGGATTGAAATAATTGTTTCACGAAGAAAAAAACTTTAAAAAAAGCATTTATGAGTTTCAAACATTCGTGCAACTTGAATAATTTGGTATGTTCAATAACCTTAAGTAAGTACATTTTTGCCATTTGCTTTAATTATAATAACCTACTGCCACTTTGCTTTTTCACACATGATACCTTTTTTGTTATATCTATTCCACATGAAATGGTTACTCTTTCCTTTCATTACAGCAGACGAATCACTGATTCATCGAGTAGTTAAAAAACACTAGTTCCAATACTAAATTAATAAAAAACTTCAATAACAATAGCAATAAACTCAAATATAATTTGTGAGCTAAATCTTATTCAGACCAAAAATTAACGTTATCAGAAAATGAACCTGTTTAAGATTAAATATGCATGATTCAAACAAGCCGAAACAAGTATGGACTCCTGATTAACTACGATGTACCCGGGGCATACACTTTGGATTATTGAAACACACAGCGAACATTTTCTGTAAATCAAGATGTATATGATTTCTAACTATATATAATAATCTTAAGCATTAATGATGAATATAAGTAACTGGGCTTTAATGGTTACGTGAAAAATTTATTCTTACAATTGAAATTAAGTTGTTTAAAAAATTTAATACTATCATTTCAGGTCCGTCCGTTTTAAACCTCCGCTGATCAGCATCACTAAATTAAGAATACAAAGAGAGAGGCAAAACCGAAACATATGCAAAGCATACGTACAGCATAAGTTTGTTTTTATATCATGATCACTGACATTAGTAAGTAAATGGATATTTTTTTTCTTAAAATGTCCTGTACCAAGTCAGGGAAATGGCCATTGTTATATTATAGTTCGTTTCTGTGTGTGTTACATTTTAATGTTGTGTTTCTGTTGTGTCGTAGTTCTCCTCTTATATTTAATGTGTTCCCCTCAGTTTTAGTTTGTAACCTGGATTTGTTTTTTCTCAATCGATTTATGGATTTTGAACAGCGGTATACTACTGTTGTCTTTATTGGCAACATAATAAGCGACGACATCAATATGAACAGTAGTATATGTGATCAGTACTGTTTTTGTATCTTACGAGATGCCACAGTCAATATATGTTATCCACAGTCACCACGGACATTATTCTACAGCATCATTGATGTTTTAAATGTAGAATGATAACTAACAATGTTGCTTATTTAATAGTTTTACATATACGTTGCCTATTCATATACATTATTTTTCAATAATTTCACCCAAATCTGATGATAAATGTAAGTAGTAGTGCCATTTTATCCTGCATTTTATTTCACAGGTGTGATAATTCCCACAAAATCTTTTGATATTTTTTTTTAATTTAATGTTCTACAGCTTAATGATTGTACTGTTCAACTTTTTTCTGAGCATGTATCAACATTATATTTTCCTTTAAATGGCTCAAAACAGCAATTAAAGGAGACACGTGTTACTGTATATACAACAATGCACCTCATCGGTGCTTAAACAATACAGTCCTTGTCTTTACTCTACCAACATGATTTGGAACGAAAATTGATTATTTATACATATACTACAAACAAATCAGGTTTAGTTGAATTATTTTTAATTATTATATTGAATCAACTTTATATATTCTAAACGAGGATACACAGAATAAGTTTGAGATAAATAGGGTAAAATTTATTAACTTATTTTGGATACCATTTGAATAGTGACAATAAATCACAACGTAGTTGTAGTTTGCCTACATAAACTATTTCTAAGGTATTTTATATTAGCTGCAACATGAAAACGTCAATTATTTGTCGTAATCGAAATAGAAATGAAAACAACAAAACACTTGCAATTATTAGAAAAAGCATCAATTCATTTTTGCATTGTTTCCCTTATATGCATTACATTGTTAACATTGAATATATTATGGTGTTCAAAGGATTTATTAATACATCAAGTATCATATCTTTACTGTAACAGTTCAACAATATACTTTATTAGTGTTTTCTACTAAAATAACAATGGATAGTACTCTAAATTGCTTACCCTTCCGGAGCACCTGAGATCACCCCAAGTTTTTGGTGGGGTTCGTGTTGCTTAGTCTTTAGTTTTTCTATGTTGTGTCTTCTGTACTATTATTTGTCTGTTTGTCTTTTTATTTTTAGCCATGGCGTTGTCAGTTTATTTTCAATCTATGAGTTTGACTGTCCCTCTGGTATCTTTCGTCCCTCTTCTTTGACATTTGTATAGTGCAAAAAAAAAACAACAAAAAAAAACAAACAAAAAAAACAAAAAAAATTCCGAGATAAAGGTGAAAAATAAACATAGATTGTACTTTATTTCAAAATATTTGAAAGAATAAGGTAATTTTTATAATAAGCATCACAAATTTTAAAATGTGAACTTCAAAATATTGCATTTTTCTTTTGTTTCATTATTAGATAATGTCTTCCAGCTGAAAAAAAGGAAGTGCACTGTGCTAAAAGCAAATGTAATAAAAAAAATCCCGAATTTTCTGAAATAATTGTTGATCAAATGCTCTGAACTGTACCCCTTTCACATGTTCAACTAGATGTAGTTGATTTTTGATTGTTGCTTATCTTTTTTCGTTTTTTGCCAGTGAGTTTTGATGATTTAGTTAAAATGGTCCTGAAAGTAGTACGTATTTTCCATTATCTGGTAAATGTTAATTTTGACGTCTTACAAATGCATAACACTCCGATTGCGCTAGTAACCCACCCCACAGGTACATATGTTATGTTGTTATTCTTGCGAAATAAATTCCGAAGTTAAAGACAAAAGCGTTCATACCATTGTAATATCTTTTTCTCAAAATAACACGGCCGAAATATTAAAAACAAATTCATTTTCTTCTCAACTTTCTTTTGACCACTACTAGAAAACATACAAACAATAGGAATTAGAACTTCAAATTCAATTTCATGGGATTTGCTTTCAACGATATACATGTATGGTAATATAAATGAACCCATTCTAACGAAATACTAGTACCAGGATATATCTTCATAGTAAAGCAAACAATTTTGTTAAATGTTTATCGATAAATATTTCATAAACACAAAATTTGAATGTTATGTGTTTTGAGTAAGGGTAAGTCCTACGCCAATCTCTTTTCATCAGTTGTTATTCGTCGTGGTGTTTTTGCCCGTTGTTGCCTCTTTGACAAATTAAGAATTTGCCGAAAAATCGCCATCAAAAATTTGTTTGTTATGTTCATATGAAAATGTGAATTTTTAAGTTTTCGTCATGACATGGCTAGAAATCGAATCACATCTTTCTAACAGTCCTTGTAAACGTGCTAATATTACCAATGCGGTTGCCTGAAATGTATATCTAGTAATATTACAAAAACTGTAAACCATTCTTGTAGGGTGGATAGAAGATGATTGTTTTTGTTCTGTTTTTCATTATTCGGTAAATTTAATCGTTTTTGGAGATAAAAACATCGCTTTAAGGTCGTATGAGAGAATAAACATAAATGACAGAATTTGTTTTATTCATTGCAAGTATTATGTTTATATCGTGATATTTTCAAAAATACAAAACATTAAGAAATATAGATCACGGCGAATGCTTCAAAGCTAAGGCTGTGCAAATTTATCATATTTTGTATGAATTATACATGAAAAGGTTTTATCATATGGCTAGAAAATAGAATTCTGAAATAAGATATATAAAAAGACAATTTCACTAAATGCTTTGACAAAACATTGGAAATTCAAATCGTGTTTTATAACATGACGTAATGCTTTATTCTATATGACGAAATCGTTAATGCGACAATATATATAATGTATATAAAAATACTATTTTATAAATTTGGTACGTCCGAAGCATTTAATCGGGATTTATTTTCAACAGGATCGCACGAAGCCAAAGCAATAACAAAGCCAAAGACGTATATATCCGTAAGAAACTATACAACAAAAACGGTGCTTTAAAGAAAAGTTAATATCCTACAAGGTAAACTGTGCCTAACGCAGTAACAGCTTTATTTTTGTGGATAATTTCTAATTTATCAAAAGAAAATTTCAGAAATATGTGTCATATTTGATGTCAGTGGCGAAGTAATCAATGATACGTCGTGTGGATCTTATAATGATGTATTTCCCATTTTGTAATAGTGGTAAAAATTTTAATTAAAGTTTGAAAGCTCAATACCATAAATACTTGACTGAGACATAAAAAGTTATGTAGGAATCGAATGTACATGTATAAAGAGTAACTCTTTGTTCGATTGGTTTTTTTTTCTAATAGACAAGCAACTTAGACAAATAAAGCATCTCCTTTTTTGGAGATAGAACATTTCACTAAAAACAATGTAGTCTTAGAAATTTTCCCCTATATTTCCATTGGAGATAGACCATGGATTTTTTTACTTTGTAATATCACATATTCTGTACATCTATACTTGCTAAGAATTGCTCATAGATTGAGTTCAAACCACACGAACCATTTAATCATAGTACTACTTAGACAATTTTGATGACAAGTATTTAACAGCAAAAATACACGAGAAATAGTTGAGACACAACACTATGAATTTTTTTTCTTTGAACTTTCTAGATGAATATGCCATTATAATCGAATGGGAGTGTAGATATAGAACAGCGTAGTTCTGACAAAAACTCGTAGAGTGAAGAGATCTCTTATTATAGTTGTATAAGGAGACCATTGCACTTGGATCTCAAATATATAGCTATCTCCATTTTTATCAAAAGTGGACATATTACACTATGGGATTCACATGACGAAGTCTAGACTAACAAAATAATCGGGACATACTGACACAGCAACATTATCGACCTACACAATGTAAAAGTAATTCTTTTAAAATAAAAAAAAAACGCTTAAAAATCTATCAATACAAACACACAAACTTTAAACACAAGTTGACTCGCAACATGGTTGTGCATTGTATTAAACAAAAACAGGACCTTGATACAGTGATGACCAAAATCGGTAGAATGCAATTAGAATATATCTAATCGTTTATGACAAAAAAGGGAACACATTCTATTTCAAAGGCAGTTATTCCTATAAGGAATCGACCGGTGATTACTACATATGTCGATCTATTAGTAAATCTAATCCTGATGATTATTTTTCCTGCAAATAATTCACTTAGTTTACTATAATTCTGCAAAAACAAACAATGCACAAAGGTTAAAGGACAATAACACCTGCAAGTAGCCATGTTGTTGTCTATTTATATCTTGTTCTGCTGATCATTGTCGGTTACCATTTGCCCTATATATACATGTACCATATGTTCTGCAAACAAACTCCAGTAACACTGGTAAAAACAGTATTTAAAGGTGTCTGTAAGAAGAATTAATTTGCCTTTCAGTGTGTGTTCTATAAAAGCTGAAAAATAGCACCGTTTTATCAAAACAAATTAATCTTAATGACAAGTATGACCACTCGAACTAAGGTAAGGCATGGAGTTAAGTCATGTACCTTTTCACGATATAATAAAGTTAGGCATGTTACTAAGTACTTTGTAGCTTTAAAAAGTAAACTTCGAAATTACCACGTTTACAAAGAAAAAAAAAAGAAGAGAAAAATGTAATTTCTAAGTAAGTTTCTTGCAACTTGTGACAAAACAGTCTTACACTATTAATGAAATTATGGCTTTAGTTAAGATAGTTCGTCATTTTTTACTATTTTCGATAAACATTATTACATGAATGTTCTGGTTATTTGGCATTTTCTCGAAAGTTTTGTAAGCTTGAAAAAACTGACAGCACCCAAAATTACCATCGAAACAAGATCTACCATGAATGTAACGTCTCTACAAGTAATGTTTGGAAAAGCAATAAACATATTGATGAAGTCATTACTCAAGTCACAACATAGAAAACTAAAGAATGAGCAACACGAACCCGAGCAAAAACTCATGTGCTCCGGAAGGGTAAGCAGATCCTCCTCAACATTTGGCACCTGTGTGTTGCTCATGTTAGTACAAATCCGGTGATAAGTCTAATTTGGTAGGTCATATTCGGTGAAAATGGGAGGGAATTGAAGGAACGATAATTGGAACATATTCGTTGTCATCTGTGAAACGGATATTCCATAACGGTCAACGGTCTAATGATGGCGTCCGTAAAATTTACGAAGGGTTGATTTTAGTTTCACCACTTGGAACTCTTGGTTTAATAACTTCCGTATGAGCAGCAATCCTCTATCAACGAAATCATGATAGGAAATACAAGCCCTGGGATATCGTATCAACTGGGAGTTATATACTCCGTATGCAGGCGCTGCTGGAATGTTGCTACATAGAGGAAAGTTTATAATTTGGAAGCTGAAATCTTCTCTTTTGTCGTAGAGTTTTGTTTTCAACCGACCGTTTTTGTCAATTTCTAGATGTAAGTCCAGATATGACTTAAATGTTGTATCCTTTATCTCAAGTTCGATGGGATAGATGCGTTCAACATAGTCACCAAATTTTTAAGTATTTTGTGAGAGAACAACATCTGTTTAGCGGAAAGTGAAGTTGAAGGATACTGCTAACTTCTTGTATTTCTTCCTAAGAAGGTCCTGTATGAATTCAACTGCATATGATTAAAGCAACAAGTTGACAAGACGAGTAGCACAGTTGGTTTCATTGGGAATTCCGATTGTTTGTTGAAAAACACGTCCTCCAAACGTAACAAATATGTTGTCAATCAAGACATCAAGCATCTTGATTAAGTCAGTTTCTGAGACGAAGGAATGGAATGTACCACGGAGGAAGTTGAAAAAAGGGGTAAAAGATATCAATGAGACATTCAAACTCAAGAGTCATAAATACACTGACCACGCCGTGGCAAAACAAAAATCAAAATACAAACAGCAATTTACATAAAACAACAGACTGAGCAACACGAACCCCACCAAAAACCGATGATGATTTCAGATAAAAAAAAAAAAAAGATCCAAACAATTATACTGCGACTCATATTTTTCTGAAAGGTTATCAGATACTTTTAATCTCAGTTTTCATTACGTAATTCAAAGGTTAATTGATCAGATACTGTTTTTGGCTGTCGTATTCCCTATTTTTTTTACAGAAACTTTGTTTAACTGTCAAGTCACTGTGTTGTAAAATATAGTATACGCATCACATTAAAAAAACTTGAATGATGGGAAAAATGTTTGTGTTCAAATTTATTCTTGATTATATAACCCTTTATTTATCACTTTACTTATTTCAAGTGGCTAGTCTGAGCTCAATCAATCCGCTGAATATACATCAGTCCCTCTGTATGCTGGTATTTTCATATAAACTCATCAACAAAATATCCATTTTTCGTCATTCATCCGGTTAAAATATGAAATCATTTTATGTTCAGTCACAACGTTAATAATATGAACAGTCGTTTGTTTTCTTATAAAAGTTAAACACGTGTCAAAACATTGTCATTTTGTAGGACCATTGTAAAAATTGTGGAATTATGAAATCAAAAATGCAAGACAATGATCACCGCAGTTACAAAATATGCATATGCATGTCGGTATTTTAAAACGTTTAGATATTTTTTCTCTATTCATTCCTGAATGCATTGCTTTAGGGGGTGGTGGTTGGTGAGGGGGGGGAGGAGGGGGGAGGGGGGGGGTGGCAAAATGGTACTTCGAGCTTATCGATTTACGTTCTTTAACAGATTGATGAATATCTTTGAAGATTTTACTAACTGCATATAAAATGTTACGAAAGGAAATTTAAAGGTTTATATTACGTATGAATGAGATTTAATACAGAATATGACAGCAAAAATTACGTCCATACCATGCTTTTGTGTGTTGTTGTTTTATTTTTCTTTCTTCTGTATTTAGGTTTTTTAGTAAAAAAAGTAGAATGATAACACTTTTCAAGAAATATGACATTTCGAAACACTAACGCAATAGAACATATTGATGTTCATAAACTGTATATAACTTTATTCGTCCAATAATACACACTCAGCTTTTTATCACTGATATGTGACTAGAAATTAAAAACAATGAATATAACATCATTCATCCTTATCCGAATGTCTTCAAATAACTTGTTATTATGCTGTTTAAAAGATAAACACCGCCAAATCAGTTAAAAACTACATATATAAAAATAAGGAGATGAGGTATGATTGCCAATGAGACAACTATCCACCAAATGTCAATAAAGTGGATGTAAGCAATTACAGGCAACCGTACGGCTTTCAATAATAAGAAAAAACCCATACCGTATAGTCGGCTATAAAAGGTCCCGACATGAAACATATGAAACAATTCAATTTAGAAAACTAACGGCCTAATTTATAACAAAACAATTAACGAAAAACAAATATGACAGACATGAACCAACGACAACCACTGAACTACAGGTTCCTGACTTGGGACTGGCACAAAAATAGTGTGGCGGGGTTAAACATGTTTCTGAGCGCTCAACCCTCCCCTAATCTGGGACAGTGGTTTAACAGCACAACATAAGAACAAAATATAAAAATCAGTTGAAAAACTCTTCAGATCGATACAAAGAAAAACATCAAATATAAACATTGACCGGACGTGGCAGGGTATGTATCCATTCCTTATCGCTAACAACAAAAAAGACACTAAGTACAGCTCTGAGAGTACTCGCAGTTACTGACAGCTAGTTCAAAGCCAATATCAACTAATAAAAAAAATCATGTATCTAAGACTAAAATATAAATCAGTGCACATCGAATTTCCAATGGATTAAGTGTAAAGACGTAAATTAACAGTCAGAGAAAAACATGACCTTGTGCAATGCCAAAATGCCAAACGATCGACAGATTGTAGAACCGTTAAGGTGCATATGTGTATAACAAAACTATTAGTATGAAATTAATTTACTGATAACTAGATCAATATTTATACCAATAAAAACAATATTCAAAGATCTAATTACAGTGTTTAATTTGTAACCTTTTAGAATAGGTTTATTTAAAGGATTTATAAGTCTACCCGGATCGTATATAAATTTCCGGGCTCGGTAAACAACATCACCGTAAAATTAAGAATGTGCTAATCCGTCTGAAATAAGTGTTTTACAGGTGCAGCCAAACTTGCAAACCAAATCTTTATATCTATGGAAGAAATTAGTAAAGGATTGAGTAATTTGTGGTAACGAAATCCCTGACTTAATCATTTACCAGTGATACATAGATTGTACTCATTGAAATCCAAAACGTCACTACATACACGGGCATAACGAACGAGTTGGGATATATAAACACCGTAACATCATCGTCAAGAAAAGGAAAATCAACAATAGGGAAAGAAAAATCATCCCTTTTGTCGTATGTTTTTCTGGTAGAGTTTCTGGTGTAAAACTGAAATATCTAAATCTAGGAAGGACACTTATTGCTGTTAATATTTGATTTATTTAAAGTAAGTTGCTGTGGATAAATTTCGGCACTATATTGAGAGAATTGATTATTTAACGAAAATATATCATCATGTTAACGGTAAGTTTTGTTGAATTTATCAATTAAATGGAATTTAGACGGATCTTTACTGAGCTTGGCCATAAACTGTTTTTCATAACAGTACAGGAACAAGTCTGCTATTAAAGGGGAACATATATTCTCTAAGTTTACTGTTCATGAAGTATATAAAGTTTTGAAATATTCGAAACACTTAAGTTTTACATGTCCTTACTAGTATTTTGCACATTTTTTTCGCGGAAGATTTGGCTTTGAGTGCTTGTCAACGTTGTTTTTGGTTTGGCTTCTATCAATTTTAATTCGATCATTTCTGACGAGATTCGTGTAGACGAAACTTTCTTCTTGAGTAACATATTTAAAGTATCTTTGATGAGTTTTTACATGTATAGGAATAGAAATATAAGTCGGAACCTTTTTTATATTTCGTTTTAAAATGAACATTTTATACTGCAAAAAAGGTCTATAGAAAAATATTCACTCTTTAGAAATGCTTTTAAAAATGCTAAAATTTTTGAAATGAAGGAACATAAAAATTATATGTCACCGGACCAGCAAACTAACAACACTTAATATGTGTTAAGCTGAAAGAAATACCGAGGTCAACATACGGCGTTAAGAAAATTATGAAGCTTCAATGATAGCAGCTTACGCGATAAGTCGATGAAGGATTGATTGATTGATTGTTTTGTTGTTTAACTCCACTGTCAGTATATTTGTCTGGATAATTTTGGTAAGTTATCATCATTGGAATAAGCCCTAGCACACGGAGAGAACTACTAACTTTTGAAAGAAAAATTGGCGATCCTAATTTTCTAAGATCTGAGTCGATCGGACCTTACCGAATTGGGGTTCGAACTCACATCAGTAATGACAGGAAAGTGATTGAACTCCTAAGACAGCTCGATCACCGAGCCCCGTAGAAGACAGAAAAGTAAAAAAACAAAAAACAAAAAACATAAAGTAAAATCCACATAAAAATTATTTACAACGGACATTTTCAAAAACCAGGATAATCCATGGAATTTCAGAAAAGAAAGTTATTCTACTCCTCTAGCATATTTTTTGACAGCAAACATAATTCTGTTTACGATGATTTGAACATATCCGTAGTCATCCATGAATCAAATTTCCCAAAAGATAAAACAAAGCATAATAATATTGTTCTCCTAATTGATGACTTCAATTTTGTCATAAAGCTTTCATAATAGCGGCCTTTATGTATCAAAGTTTAAAATGAGATTAGAATTAATTAGTTTTTTTTTTTAGGAACTATTATTTAATATACGTTCAATTAAATCCATAAAGAAGAAACAGGGTAAAAAGATAATAATAAAATACTAAGGAAATCGCATAAACTCCTATTTTGCTTTTGATTGCTTCTATGCAAAAATGTCTTCTGATTTGCATGCATCATCCGCCATACGAAACATAATCACAGATACCAGGAATATTTGTACCTCCGATAAGCAACATCTCTACATGTGACTCATCAGTTCGATTTAAACATCTAAAAGGCTAAATCAAATACGACGTTGTCTTATGTAAGGATCACATCTTTGTTAATGAAGTTATTATAGTGTAACCGTGCATGATCGTATCCTTTCAATTGAGGAATGTGAAGTTAGAGGATATGGCTAGGTTATTTTCATTTTTCCTGATAAGCTCCTGTATCAAAACTGCCTTAAGGCGATAAAAAAGAGAGTCGACAATAAATAATATGGAATTACTTTTCGTATTGGATTTAGTAGACCTTGCAATATAACGTCGTTTGTAAGAACAATTACTTGAGTATCTAGTAGAGTGGAGAAAGATCAGGTTCGTTTTCGGCTAGAAATTCCAAAGAAACAGTTCCAACCTATAGTCATGATGATTGCTTAGAGATAATACTAATAATAATTGAACGTATATGTTTATGGTTGACTTTGGAGTGAAACAAGGATGTAACTTATCCCCGATATTGTTTTCAGTTTATATAAAACTAGGAATCCAAAAGTTGAAACTGTGTAAATGTTCGACCTAGGTCCGTATTTAGAGACAAAGAGGCTGTGAAATGTCTGAAGTCTCTTCAAGATAAATATGTCCTGCGGACAAAGAATCAAGCAATATTGTTTTTGTATGTTAATCCTATTACTACGAGTGTCTCATCATGAGGGATAAATGAACACTCGGGTAATCCCACGTAATTAAACGTAACATTTGATAATAAAGATGAGATCTTAGCAAATCACAAGTCCTGTATGGCCTCATTGAATATTTCGACGAACAAATCTGATGACTTAAATTGTTTGTATTGGATACCTAAATTTCACAAGGCTCCGTACAAAAAACGGTACATGACCGGTTCATATGCATGTTCTACAAAAGAATTATCTGTTAGATTTACCAAAATTGTATCCACAGTGGAAACGGGATTACAAAAATACTACAACACTGTTTTCTCGCGTAGTGTCATAAACCATATGTGGATTCTTTAGAACTGGACAGAACTACTGGAAAATTTAAAATCTCGGTCATTTTCTGAAATAATTTCTATCATACCTTCGATTTTCCACCATTTCCACCAACATACCACATGAAAAATTAAAAAACGGCCGTCTTAAAGAAATAATCAACAATGCTTTTCTTTTTAAAAATGATTTCACACGCTACAATTTTATTGTTTTGGAATATAACTCTACATATTTTGTTAAAAATGAGCCCGAAAAACAAACATGCTACACCGGAAAACAATTGATCAGAATGCTGGAGTTTCTCATTGACAACATATTCACCTCTCGACCTTTTTTTATTTTTATATGAGTCGGCGTTCCTTCAGACACTTGTAAAACCAAGAAGATCAAAGATGCTAGATTA
Organism: Mytilus californianus; assembly: GCF_021869535.1. Classification (NCBI taxonomy): domain Eukaryota; kingdom Metazoa; phylum Mollusca; class Bivalvia; order Mytilida; family Mytilidae; genus Mytilus; species Mytilus californianus. The sequence goes on from NW_026262712.1 coordinate 30,578,942, forward strand.
TTTGATTTCACATACAGGTACATTGATGATGTTCTTTCCATTAACGATCTCCCTCACCTTAGCAACAATATTTCAACTTCAGACGCGTAAGGAGTATACAGTTCTTAACTCAAACGATATCAAAGAGCTTGCAGCTGCTATACTCAGACTTTGTAAATCGCCATTGGTGTCTGAGCAAAAAAAAATAATGAGCCAGCTGGGATTTGTCAAAGAACGTCTCGTCTTTTTTTCTCAAAAAGTTCATCGGAAAGTACCAATACCTAATAGATAATAATTCAGTGCCTTCTTCACAAACACAACAAGATGTCTTGGGGTATCGAATCTAGGTGCTGAAGATTTTTGTATCTTTTCATTTTACTGTAGTTTCTCTGTTATTTGTCTTCTTGTTATTGTGTTTCTTTTGGTCGACGTGACTCGGTGTTTATGCATCCCGCTATCGGGTTTTGGACTTTTTAACTTTGGGCATTCCTGTTACAGGTGTGTCCAGGAGTGCGATTCGGATACAAAGAGTTTTATACAGTATTGTTTCTATTTTGGTAACCTTTGTATTTCTATTTACTTAGTTTTTACTTTATCGAGAAAGTGTATACTATATACGGTATGTACTATCAACTACAAAAACTTTCTTTTTTGGTGACCAAATTGTCTTATTTTTGTCACTGATGAGTCTTTTGTGGACGAGACACGCATCTGGCACACATTATTTTGGATTTATTGTCTATGGCGCGTTATAATTATAAACTACACCTTTTTTGTTGGCGTCTTTGTAAGTTTAAATAGTATTTTTGTTTGAACTTTTTAGTCATTTGTGTCTTATTTTGTGTGATGTATGTTTACACAGGTTTGACAGCTGGATCTCAATTATTGCCACATTAACCTTTTATATCTGTTTGGATTGCTTAACCAATTCGGTCAATATAACGGAAGTATAAATAATTGTCATCCAAGTGGCAGGTTTCCCTATCTATAAAATAAGGTTAAACCCACCATTTTCTTTGCAAAATGCCTGTACAAAGTCACGAATATGGCAATTGTTTTTCATTTGTTCCGTTGATTAATAGCATTCTATTTTGTCAGTTTTTATGTACTTCCCCTTTTTGAATTTGCTTTGGACTGCAGTATTTTTGTTATACTTTTTTGGTATGTGGATAGATGAACACCTATTCTGGTGGTATGTGATTAGATAAGTGAGAAAGCAGCCAGTCGAATTTTGTCGCCTTTCTAAACGAAAATAATAGCTTGTGAAGAATTGCATTTCGATATATTCGAGAAATTATATGAAAACCTTGTTCAGACAACTTTGTTTTATGGATCCATTATATGTGTATTATCTGAAAATAAGCTTCTGTGCAAAATAGTCATGTTGATACCTCTTTGCAATAAACTCCTCCAACATTGAAGTTCTTAGATTCTTTTTTAAGCTCTCTTATTTAGAGGATGGGAAAATAGTTCAGACTATACGTATAATTAGTTAAACAAAACAACGGCCATGACATTAGCGTACATCAGCATTTCTTATTAAATGTAAATAAGACTATTTGAACAATCTGAACATAACAACCAAACAAATGCTACATTTTGCCCAACATAAATTGACAGCAATTGACCGTGAGAAATATGTACTGATATTTTTGACGATAGACATTTTGAAAATAAAATCAAGCTCAGAACTTTTAGAAGATTTAGATTTAATAGCACTATTGTTTCTCCCCTATTAGTCTGTAAAATTTGCGTTTTTCAAAAACATGTGCAGTAAAAAAAAATTAGCATGAGTAAAGTGTTTTGTGTCAAACACTACAAAGAAAATTTCACATAACATCTCATTGTATATAAGAAAATAACCATCGACGGAAGTAAACCAATCAATTTCTCATTCCTTTTTTTCTGGTTTACAAGCTTTGTCACATCGAATTTCCAATTGTTTTTTTTATTGAAACCCAATATAATAAAAAATGTGCCCAAAGATACATGCCTCATGACTCACCAAAAAAATGAACTGCAAGGTTAATTTTCTACAACTGTCAATTTCAAAGGAATATTTTATGACTCGTTTTGAACATGAAACCAAATCTGACATACAATTGTTTTTTTTTTTGTATTTTACCTTTCTAGAAAACAATTCTAAAACTAGCATATACGTTAGAACAGTAACAAATCTTGGCCATCATCGCATTATATCGAAGTTTTGATGTGGATCACTGCTGCTAGCGATTGAGACTGGACGTTACCCCAGGTGGACTACAACATTGTGTGGTTTTTTTGTCGTTTTTGCCATAGTTTATTCAGACAGAAAACCATATATATAATATATTGTAATTTTTACTCAAATATAAAGAAAGAAGTTTTTAACTATATTGATATTGTGAACAATTTTTTTAAAGGTCTTAATTTTAATGACAAGTTTCACCCTAATATGAGCCGAGATAAAGCTCACGTTTTATAAGCAAAGACATTTCATCTTATGTTTAAACGTAAGAAGATTAAAGTGGTTTTTTTTTCTGGATATATAAATGATTCTTTTTTTTTTTTTTTAAATGTTAGTATCATATGCAAAGTATTGTTATTGTTAATTTTTCATTTTTGATATTTCATTATACGTGTAGCATATATTTTTATTTTGCAAAGGATGGAAGTGTCTTATATGTCTTAAGGGCCAAAATATAATATGATTGTGTATGATAGTTTATATTAGATTGTGATATTATAATAGACTATCTACTTTCTTACTTGTAGATATCATTACAAAAATAAAGGTAACAAACATTAACTTACGATTATGTTTTAATGATTTTACTTTTAAATAGCGAAAAAATATCATAAATCCAAGTAAACTTGACATTGAACTAACTACTCCCAAGATTTCCTTTCCAAAACTTTTCTTGTACTTGTGTACGTAGTTTTTTTTTGCATCTTGAACCGTGTTTAATGAAGTGGTTTGCCTATTTACATGTTCATTCCAATCCAATACGGATAGGTTTGTCACTTGTTTGGAGAAGTTAAATGACCCTTAATTTCAGTTGGTTTAAGATGTAACTGACTTTTACAAACTTTTCCATGGTTTATCAGTATTTGAATAAGGTTCTCGATTGATGTTTGGGCAGTGACAAAAAGTTTCTGTATTGATGTTTCCTCGTTATATGTTGTAAAAGAACATGGTACATGGCTTTCCTGAGCTATATATAGATCTTCATGTGGTTGCGTTATATTGTTTTTAATTTAGAATGTCATTACTTTAAATACCTTGTTTTTATTTGTAGTTCTGCTTGGATTCCCACCACCCATTGCCTTTTTTATGTCATTGGTCATTTCATATATCAAATTCTTCTCATCAACAAATCCAGAAGTAAAATGTATTTTTCCTTCAATTGGTTTTGGTTTTTCTTCCCTCATATCATTTCTTCTTTTAACACTCTCAGTTTTATCTTTTGAAAATTTTCGTTTTTCTGCAGGTTGAATATATTTTCATTCCTATTTACTGTAAGTGCTTCCATGATTATGAAAAATTCAAGTTCTAAATTTCCCTCCAAATATTGATAGCTACTGAGGTTGGACATCCCAATTTTCACTGAACGCAGGGCTGATTATTCTCAAAACAGAAGTCTGTTTCTATACTTTTTCATGATGGTTTTTGAGAACATCGTTTAATATTTTTGAGCTTTTATTTGTATTTGTAATTCAATTATTGAAAATTTTCCCTCAAAAATAAATTACATGTGGTCCATAACAGAGGAACAAAAACTTGGAATTCTGGCATTTTTTCATGGGGACTTTAATGAAATAACATCACTAAGTACTTCTTCTAACCTTCATTTAGAAGATAATACAGAAATAATCTAAATTCAAGTGATGACATTGAGCACTCTGGTCGAAGTGGGTCAGATCAACAAAGTGCTGGAAATGATCTCAATGATGAAGATATGTGTCAGAAATGTTTTCGTAGTCCGTGTGTTACACAAAATACACAAAATTCATTAGGTGTAGGACAGAGACCACATGCAAAGAGTAAAATAACAAAAATTCCGATCTCCAGGGAAAATTCAAAACTGAAAGTCACTTATCAAATGGCAAAATTAAAAGCTCAAACACATCAAACGAATGGAAAACAACTGTCATATTCCTGACTTGGTACAAGGAATAGTGGAAAAGGAAATCTCAAATATAAATTGTTCTGTAGCATGCTGCAGGATAGAGATGCATGGAGCAATCCTCAATATCTGAGGAAGAAAAGTAGGCTTCTGAATAGGGATAGGGTTAATGAAACTGTTGTAAACGTCAGAAGAGAAGTTATTCCTGAACATGCTGAATGTGTGTTAAATCTTGTGAGGGAGTTGTACCCAAACCCTATGTACATTTGTTTACAAACAGAATCAGCTGGTATAAGGCTCCGACTTCTTAATTCAAATTTGAACTAAAAATCTGTTCACTTCAGATTTTTAAACATGGAATATTTAAAAGTTTTTTTTAATAATATTTTTTATCATAATATGTTGCAAATTTTTGAATTTTTTACATATGTGACAAGAATCATAATAAATTACAAGTGATAACAAAAGTTATTCAGAAAACATTGTCTCCGATTGTCACGACAAATCAATAAAATAGCCTTTCAAGACGTCATTATTATTTTGACTAGTCGATCTCATAACTATTTCAAACATTTTAACTCGATTTACTGTTTACTTTTGCTGCTTCTCATGTTCCCGTTAGGTGTCAATCTGGACCAGGCGTATGAATTGTTGAAGGCAATATGGTGCCCTATAATGGTCCACGTCTTTGTTCCTTGATTAGTTTGTATATGGATAGTTACATTGTCTCATTGGCAGTTGTCTCATTTGCAATGGCCTAATTTTTTACCTTTTTTTTTTTTTTGTTCTTTTGTTGTTGTTTTTTTTTTTGCCTTTCAATCAATGGCAGTTCTTTTCCAAATACTATTTATGTGTTTCGTCACAATATTTATTTTTACACTTTAGAGTGACTGATAAGGGTGAACAAATCCTTAGTCTCTAGAAACAGAAAATGTAGAAGACGCCTCGAAACAGCACCAGATCGTTTGACATTGCAGCGTATATCACAATATTTAGATTGTGATAGTTCCAGTTTTAGGAAGAAAATGTAAAAATCTTGTGACAAGAAATTAAGCACAAATAAACCCGACAAACAAAGTAGTTAATTAATAAAAAAATATCATTACATGATTATTTCTGTATCTGTTATTGGCCCTCGGACAGCTGCATTTGCATTCGATCTTGCCTCAGGCCAATACAGCAAGCCTTTAGTATATTACAAGGTCAATACAGAAATAATCACCTGTTAACATCATAATGCATCGATTTACTGGACGGTTTTTTTCTATTTATATGTGAAAAAGGCAGAAATAAACATTATAAACGATATCTATTTTAAGAAAAATAACAATACTATTAATGTATTTAATTTATTATTATACCATTTTAATGAAGCTCAAGCATCATTTGTAAAAAGACATTTCATAAAATTTATAAATAAAGTATTGATTACAAAATCGCATATTGATTTAACGACAAACGTCATTCAGGTTTAAAATCGATCATGCTTAATCACAACAATTAAATCTATGTCATGGCTAAGATTTTATATTTCATCCATGTGTATTCATCCTCTGGCAGTCACAAGCGCTTACTGTATTATGTTCAGGACAGCAAATGCATGACATGTACACTCTGTCACGAACATGAGACTTTGGACAGTCCAGTTCTACATTATTTCCATGTCCTCCATTGCTAATAGTTGGTCTGAAATTCAATAGTAAGCATTGTTTAGAAATGAATAAATAATTATTTGAAATGCCGTGATTGCGCAAAACATTAAATTCAAAGTGTTTAAAATATCTGTCAACACTTTAACAACTTTTTGTTGCAGGGATGAGGATATTGTCGGACAAATTTCAAAGTTTCAAACAACTTATTTCACTGTTGTTTTAAATGTAACAGTAGACGAACTTCCTTTGAAAAAAGATAACACCACATGTGTAAGTGGTTTTGATTTTTTTCCCTGACATTAAGAACAACTGGTTTCACCCAGCCAATTTCAAAAGACTTCATGAGAAAAGTGTTCTTATATTACAAGGTTAACCACGAAAAAATGTATAAATAAAAATGACAATTGTATTTACATTCTGAGTATTGTTCCCCTTTTTTAAAATAAAATCAGTTTAATTGTACTCACTCGCAAACATATAACCAATCACAACCTTGGGTGTTAGTATAGCCATATTTAATTACTGCGTCAGCGCCATTTGCACAATCCATGGGTACCAACTGACGTTTTTTCCTGTCTCCAAATGTTGTATTGGTATCCTCTGAAAAAAAGGAAATTCATAGTAATATAACAATACATAATTATTTATAAAATGCTGGGAAAACACTAAATGTGTCCAAATACCTACAGAAACAAATCATGATCTTAATTACTTGCATAAGAAATTCTATCTTTATTACTTTTTTCTAAGTTTACAAGAATATTTGTCTTATTTGTTTTGTGGTTGCTGATGTGTATGTACGTTAAGGATATTATCTACTATGGCCTCTATATCAAATTGTAGTCCAACACGAAATAAAAATTACGATGATAAAATTGGATCAATAGTTCCAATTATCATGATCTACATTGTACTCACTTTTATTTAAACTAGAAATTAACAATGAAGGTGGGTTGAGAACAAATGTTTACGACATAAGAGATGGGTTCAGCTTCCCAATTATGAACTTTTCATTTCTATGTATCATTGATGACGACAGATATGTGCCAATTGTCGTAATTGCAATCCTGTCCTCTTTTTCTTAAATGAGTCGTACCGATTGAGACTTATCACCGGGTTTGAACTTCCTTTAGCAACATCACGGGTACCACATGTGGAGCTTGATCTACTTGCTCTTCTGTGCACATGGTATCACCCCCGGTTTTTATTTAAGTTCGTGAAGCTTAATCTTTAATTTTCTATGTTGTCTTATATTTACTGTTATTTGTATTTTAGTCGTTTGTAAGCTCATTTTCGACTTATGAGTTTAAACATTCATTTGCTATATTTTCTTTCTCTTATAGTTCAAAATTTTCAGTTATCAAAATCACAGAAAATTATTTTGTGAACATAAAAAAGCCCATAAATAATATGTTGATCAAACTGGAGTTGAGCAACACATACAGACAAATCTAATCATTGAATAGCTACATCCTATTCAGTTATTTCGTGACAATGATGTATTTCCTTTATCTTGTAAGTCTTCTCTTATATAGTTTCTTATAGTAAATTTACATTTATCCCTATAAACTTATTGACGATGAACTTTCATGACCTCATATAAATTACTTACTAAGAAACTCTGCATTCTCTGGAATTAGTCCAACTTCATATAGTTGAAATCCGAAACCTTCAACAAATTCTTTTGCACTTTTACTACCAAGTATATTTAAATCCTGTATGACCCCTTTCTTGAACCACTTTTTGAGAAAGACTGATGCAGGTTCCTCGCCCGAAATCTGGTTGCCATTATGTTTCTGTAATGTTCGATGAATGAGTTGAGAGAAATCAAAATTTAGAAAATTTGGTTAGTATGTAGTAAAGTGAATTGTTCGCAGCATAAAATATACTTGACCACTGATGTTATATATAGTGCAAAAGATATTCATTTATAAAAGAATAGTATGTCCTTACTATTGATAATTCCAACTTCTGTATTTAGTTTTCAAATCAAGAAATGATCATTATTAATGCAGTTTTCTCGCTTAATTATTAAATGCATTAATTCCATTTTTGTATGCAATAATCATACAATTTTAACATTAACACATTGCTACCATTCAGTTGTTATACTCTAGATGGTTTCACCGACTGTTATGCCCTTCACTGTCTGATAGTCAACTTGTTGTGAATTGTTCACGCATCATTTTTATAGCTTGAAGAAAATTGAATTGACATGCAAATAAGCAGTAAAAATTTATAAAGTTGTTGTTGTTTATCGAAATGATCAAGAGGTATGTATCTCTTTGAAATTGAATTATGATTTATTTGCTAAAATCGATGTTCATAATTCTAAATCAAATCAAGCAATGATATTTCCAAATTACGACTATAAAAATAAATTTTTACACATACCAATTATATACAATTATTATTCAGATACCGAATGCTGATGGGTATACATGGTATACAGTAGATAACCGAATTTTAACTTTGTTTCATCACCTATTATTTTACAAATACAACATACGTCCGATACTTATGTCAAATTATCCCAAAAAAAGGTATTCATTGCTCCTGACGACTCTATTGAGAAAAAAATCGTATAATTATTATTATTTGGTTGACAAGTACGATTTAGAGTCAGAAAGGTGTAATTTGAAGTAGCAGTCATCATCTTTTCTATTTATAATGAATAACTTTTTCAGATATTTTTTATTTGATCAATTTTCAGACATTTATACCAAATGGGACTAATGCGATAGGGAAATAATGAAAAAAAATATTCGATAAAGTAAGATAGACATTGACGTGATGAAAAGAAAACAGACGAACAGACAACCTACAGTTTACATTTTATAAGATGGATAAGAATTTTATTTTCAAACACAGAAAATATTTGAAAATTTAACAAGTCTTTAGCAGATTGACATTTATGAAAATATTTTAAAACAATAATACATACATATCCCTTTACTAAGCTCTCTGTTGTTTCTGTGGCATCTTTGTACACGGTTCGGTCTAGATAAGTCTTATAGCATTCCAACTTTGACGGATAACAGGATACTTCAATATTCTGCATTTAGAAACATATTTCGTTTTCATTTTGTATAATATTATAATGATTTGGCAATTATTATAACAAATAAAACTATTTTGAACAAGACTGAACGTTTTGAGGTTTTAACTTATCAGATCATTCAAAGATGAAAATTTAGTTTACTAGAGTATGGAAATCTATACAAATATGATAATGATATGCTGTTATGGTGTTGCCTTTGAAATCTCATTCATGTCGAAACCGTATTAGAAATTATATTCTGGTGTTTTTCGAGTGCTTACTAGCATATTCCTTAAGTATACTCTCATTTACATACAGTCAAATATGTATATGAATTTCATATACTTGCTGAATATTTGTCTGCCAAATTAAAATACATTACTTATGATTATAAAAGATTAAATGATAATCCCAAATATTGTTCCAGGTCCTATCTCATGTCTTTTTTACTAGACAATGACCAGATACAGTTTTAAAATAACTTACATGCTTAAAATCTTGCACTTTGTACATTTCATCAAGGTCGTTGTGTGCCTGGGTGTGGTAGTAAATAATGTCATTTATAATATCTGTATCGATGCTTTGGTCAAACAACGCGCCTTTTTCTGCTACGTGGAGGTCAAAAGTCTAGAAAAAATTATACATAAGCACCACGTTTTGTTTAATTTGAATAACATTTATGATAGGATATAAATATAAAATATTACTTAATACTCCTTGGTACAGTGGTGTGTATTTCAAGCTAAATTGTTTTATCGTCCGGCAGCGTTATATATTCGAATATACTTAACGAAATGAACAATTTTTTATTGTAAGTTTCTGGTTCAGTAATTTGATAAACTTATCTTCTTTGGATTTCCGTAAAATTGAATCGTTCTGCCGAATTTCGAAAAAAAAAACCCTAAATTTCTTTTTTCAGTATATATCAAAATGTTAGGAAAATTGTTCGTTTCTTATTGTTGTAGCTCTGATGTGTTGTTAATGTGCACGGTCAATTAGTCTCTCTCGGTTTCTTCAACATCAAATTCATAGCTGATTAGACATATTGCACAGTAAAAGAGATTTAACGATTTTCAATTCATGCATGAATTCGGTTAAAAAATTTCCCTCGATTCTTAGCAAATATTGTCACCTTCATGAATAAAATCATACGTTCCGCATCTAGGGAAATCGCATTTTCTCACATGCTTTGAGTCTTTTGAACCAAATTCGCCAATGATTACTAATTTTTAAGGTTTGGTGCTTGGCGTCTTATGTTTATGATATGTGACGGATCGACCAGTTGAATCATATTTTGAGACTGTTATTAGATCTGGAAAAATCTTTTTGTAGTTTCGTAATATGTTGCTAAATACTATAAACTGCCAAAAGATTATTTTCTGTATATAAATAATGTCGGATAAACAGAAAAAAACTGAACAACCGTGTGAGAGTTCACAAACAATGCATGACAGATAAAACCATTATAAACACACCATCTTCCGAAAATTTCGATATATGTGGATAGGGAGGTTTAGGATTATACCTTTCTTCTTAAGTTACCCATTGGAATATTGAGCATTTGTTTAGGTTCAACTCTCTCGGGCAAAGTTGATCTTAAATGAATTTGACCAATATTTTTCGGCCCCTATGGCATGGTCATATTGCTCCTAATGATACTACTTATTAAGTCGTCCATATCTTTCAAATGTTTAAGCGTGAACGTTCCTGATGGCAAATCCAAAAAAAGCGCTTCTGACCAGTTAATCAAGTGTAATTTTTATATGATTATATTTACATAAATATTTACGTATGTATATTGCTTATTTAAGTCTAGATTCTAAACCTTTTTAAATAAATGTGATAGCATTACTATATTAGGCACAACATTTTGAAAACAAAAACCTTGATAGCACAAATCAATTTCAAGCTTATATAACTGAACACAATGTTATTATACCAGTATAAATCCTCAAAAATGGATATCTTCAGCAGTAAAATGCCAATGTAACAGGGACTATATTATGACATGATTAAATGATCGGTGTAGCATTACGAGATAACCGAAAAACATTATTGTTGCTTTGGTTTAAATGAAAAATATCAAACATTGCTTACAGCAGTATATTTGTGCTTCGGCAGACACTGCACACCAATCACACAAACACAGGAAAGAAACACTTGAAACAACATCTTTTATCTTCTTGATTGCAATGACACAAGAGTAAAGCTAAAATATAAATAAATTGTGTGAAACAATTCAACTATCGCAACATGTTGCTTTAACATATTTCTGGTGTAAAGGAGCTCATAATAACGTACTAACTTTAGTTAAGTGAATACAATTCTTACAAGTAGAAATTGTTCGATTGAAAAATAATATACATCACTTATTTATATTCAGATATATTAGATTTGAATCGATAGTGTTTAATAAAAAGTTGATTTTTTTGTCATTGACCTTGACATTTATATATTATCATAATGATTTAGTTGAACACTTTCATCTATAAGCTCTTTTTAAAACGGAAACCTTATCCGATAACTAATATCAGAGATCCAGGACGAAAAAAAAAATTAAATTCAAATTTGGAAAAACTGTGCTTTGAAAATCCGAATCCGATTAACGAAATCAAAAGCATATCATTTTGGCAATAGTTAAAACTATGTAAAGACAGACAAGAACAATTTGGTATTGCTTGTAATAGATCGATATCTTTTTGGCATATCGTTGGATGAAACAAAATCAACCACTGTGTCTCGAATACCTGCCATAAAAAAAAACATAAAATAAAGTTTAGATCTGTTTCATACCTGACGATTTCTAGTTAAATAAGCGATTTATCCAGTGTACTTGAATTCGTTGTAATTTATAACAAAAAAAGGAAACATGTCTACTAAAAGAAGTTTCAACTTACCTCGACAGTCAACCTCAACTTTGTGTTCACATCAAAGTTGTATTAGTTGTCTCTTACCTCGCGTAATTTATATAACTTTCGATATATAATTGACCAATGAAAATTAGAAGTCAACATCCTGGTACAAACTACTGTAAATCAAAATCTTTTCAAATGCCATGTCTTCTTATTTCCAAAAACTTCAAAGTTACCAAGCCCTTTAATCTTGTTAGGAAATCGTTATGAGTGGCACTTTTGATAAAATATACTGTGTAGTTAATATTCCATAACATGAAAACTAATTCATTTAAGGGATACACTTTGTGAACAATGTTTTCAATTCTTGGAAGAAAATCGTCATGGATTTTGATGACAGTGCAATCACGTTTTTACAATTTATCATATCACCTGGTTGAATGTCATCGGGAACAATCAAAATAAAGAGTTTGACAAGCCTATGATTACATTAATTCACGGAATCATTGAAATTAGGTCTCCCGGATGTCTACCAGGAAAATGTTAAAAAAAAAACATATCTTGTTAACTTGAATTTGGGTCGCCATTTTAGTTTAAAAAAATACCAGTTTCATCTAATGAAAAATTAAAATGTGTTTAGTTATTTAAGTAAGATGATAGTCATCGTAAAGTTCTGGAATGCAATCCCATTTGCTTTTAATAAATAAAGCGCAAAAAAACGACATTGGCGTATATTCAACAATAACGCTACTGAAGTTCAATCAAAACAAAATCATTTTTGTGTGGTCTGTCATAATACTCATATACATATTCTTACATGGCAGCAAAATATATAATTCATTTGTATGAGCTTTAAAACTGGTAACAAAATGTAGCTTATCGACGTCTTCTTTTGTTTCGTGACGAATACAAATCAATTTTATATACTTTCCTACAATGTACTAATTGTGTTTCTATTCTGACATTAATCACATAGGCTTATCTGTACAGATTTTTACACTTCCTACCGTTGAATTTGTGATTGAATAAATCGGCATGACTTAAACGCGGACCGCTTCATTTTCGGCTATATAGATGATGTTCTCTCACAAAATAATTCAAAATTTAGTAATTATGTTGAACGCATATATCCCATCGAACTAGAAAAAAATATACAACTGATCCAATTAAGTCTGAATCCTATCTTTACTTACATCTAGAAATTGACAATAAGGGTTGGTTAAAAACAAAACTTAACGGCAAAAGAGATGATTTCAGCTTCCCAATCGTGAACTTTCCATTTCTATGTAGCGACATTTCAACAGCGCCTTCATACGCAGTATATATCTCACAGTTGGATCGATTTTCCATGGCTTGTACAATGTTGTTTTTCGTATCATGATTTCCTTGATAGAGGGTTGCTGCTCACAACGGAGCTATTAAAACCAAATGTTCCAAGTGGTGAAGTTGAAATAATCACTTCATTAATTGTACGGATGCCATCACGGGTTGGTTGAACGTTATGGAAAATCTTTTTCACAAATGACAAAATATATGTTCCAATTGTCGTGACTACAATCTTGTCCCCTTTTCCCCGAATGTGACTTACCGAATTGGAATTATCACCGGCATGAGCAACACAACGGTCGTCACATGTTGAGCAGAATCTGCTTACTCTTCCGGAGCACCTGATATCGTCCCCAGTTTTTGGTGGGGTTAATGTTGCTCAATCTTTAGTTTTCTATGTTGTTTTTGGTGTACTGTTGTTTGTATGTTGTTTCTTTTTTCATTTTTAGTTATGGCGTTGTCAGTATATTTTCGACTTATGAGTTTGAATGTCCTTTTGATATCTTTCGCCTCTCTTTTCCGATAGCAAATTAATAAATAACTTCAATAACAAAATCAATAAATTCAAATACAATTTTGAAGTTCGATATTATTAAGAGAAAAATCAACGTAATCAGAAAATGAACCTCTTTAAGATTAAATATGCATGATTCAAATTTAGCCAAAAACAACTATGGACTACTGATTAACAACGATATAACAGAGGCTTAATTTTGTTATTAATTTTTAAAAAAACTGAACATTTTCTATACATCAAGATGTACATGATGTATATGATTTCTAAGAACAGATAATAATACTAGGCATTTATAATGAATATAAGTAACCGGTCCCTTTAATGCTTACATGAAAATTTTATTCTTACAATTGAAATTTAGTTGTTTACAAAATTTAATACAATCAAGTATGAACCTCCGCAGACCAGTATCGCTAAATTAACAATACAAAGAGAGGGGTAAAAGCGAAACACATGCACAGCATACATACAGCATAAGCGTTTTCTTATATCATTGTCACTGATATAAGTAAGTAAATGTATATATTTGCAAAATTGTAAATGACCAGTATTGTTTATATATCTTACGAGATGCTATATATATGTCAGCCTCAGGATATCATTCTACAACATCATGTATGTTTTATGTGTAGAATGATAACTAACAATGTTGCCTAATTGTTAGTTTTATAAACACGTTGCCTATTCATATACACTATCTTTCATTAATTTCACCCACAATCGAATGATGAAATCTAATATGGTAGTGCAATTTTATTTCACACTTTCGGTGATTCCAACAAAATCTTTTAATAAATCTTATAATTTATTGTTCCACAGCTCTATGGGTGTACTTTTTCGACTGATTTATGTGCCTGCAACAAAAATATTTTTCCTTTTAAAATGCATAAGGAATCAATTAAAGAAGACACGTGTTTCTATATACACAACAGTGCAACTCATCGATGCTAAAAAAAAATAAATAAAATAAGTCAATACATGTATGACATTAGTTAATCAATTAAATTCTAATTGATATATAACAGTCCTTGTCTTTTCTCTACCAAAATGATTTTAAACGAATATTGATTATTTATACATATACTACAAAACATTCCGTTTTTAAATGAATTATTTATAATTATCATATTCAATCAACTTTATAGCCCGCGATTCTAAACGAGGTTCAAAAAGTAAGTTTGAAATAAATGGGGTTAGTTGTGTTTGCATATTAACTTATTTTGGATACCATTTGAAATGTGACAATACATTTAAACATAGTTCGCTTACATAAACTATTTCTAATGATAAGTATTTAAGCTGCAACATGTAAACGTCACTTATTTGTCGTGATCTAAATACAAATGGAAACAAACAAACTCATGCAATTATTAGAAAAAACTTCAATTCATGTGTGCATTGTTTCCTTAATACGCATTACTTTGTTATTATATAATATGAATTATTGTAACAGGGTTCAAATGATTGATTAAGGTGGATCATCGGTATATATTTCCTCAGATACATTTTGTTTATACTTTGCTAAAATGAAGATTTTACTATGCTTTTTTCAAAAATATAATAAAAAGTATGAGTCGCCGTGCTATTTTTCAAGCTATAAGTCCTGCAAAATTGCCCAAATTTGCATAGATTGTTCATGAAAAAACACTTTTTTGTGAATAAAAAGAAATCTATGACGGTATACAGAGAAACTACCTTAATACTTCAAGTATCACATATTTACTGTAACAGTTCAACAATGTACTTTATTAGTGTATTCTACTAAATTAACAATTGATAGTCCTCTAAATTGATATTTGTATAATGCAAGATAATAATTTTTTTTCCGAGGTTAAGGTAATAAAACAAACATAAAGTGTACTTTAAGGATGTACTTAGGTGATCTAAGGTAAAATTAAATAAATCAAGAATTCAAAATTGATACTTTAAGATGGAAGAGTATTAGTTAAGGATCAAAATAAGCTAAAAATATTGATAGGTCATGGAGCTCCTTTTCGAGATATTTGATTTATGAAATATGGCGGGAAAAGGCTGACTCTGACTTTTACCTTATATTTGCATTGGTATTATTTGGGTCTCAAATCAGAAGAAAGAAAATCAAGAATCTGCTAAAATTTTGTCAAATGACCTTTTATGAGCTATTAATTCCTTATGTTAAAAGATAAATAGGTGTTATGGGGCAAAATATTTTACCTTATATTGTATTGAAAAAAACCGAGGAGTCCGAACATTTAACACAAATTCCAAAACCTCACCTAAGTACACCCTTAATTCAAAATAATTGAAAGAATAAAGTAACGTTTATAATAGTTACAATAGTTAACCTGGTGATATTACATTTTTAGGTTTGATTTTCCTTTGGTTTCAATACTAGATAATGTCTTCGACGTCAATTAAAAAAAGGAAGTGCGCTGTGCAAAATCAAATGAAATGAGAAATTCCCGAATTTTCTGAAATAATTGTTTATCAAATGTTCTGAAGTATACCCATTTCATATGTTAAACAGTATGTAATTGATTATTGCTTATCTTTTCGTTTTTTGCCAATGAGTTTTGTTAATTTAGTTAAAATGGTCCTGAAATTAGTACATATTTTGCCATTATCTTGCAAATATTTATTTTGACGTCTTTCAAATGGCATAACACTTAAATTGCGCTAGTAACCAAATGGTACATATGCAATGTTGCGAGAAAAGTGTTCATACCATTTTATTTTTTTTCTCAAAATAACACGGCCTAAATATAAAACAAAAATTTTCTTTCTTTACTTAAGACCACCACTAGAAAACATACAAAAAATAGAAAAGAATTCTACCTTCAACTTCAAAATCATGGGTTTTATCTTCAAAGATAAATGGTAATATAAATGAACCAATTCCAACGGAATACCAGGAAATGTGTTCATGATAAAGCAAACAATTTTGTTAACTGTTTGTCGATGAATATTTCATAAACACAAAATTTGAATGTTATGTGTTTTGAGTAATGGTAAGTCCAACGCCAATCTCTTTTCATCAATTGTTATTCGTCGTGGTATTTTTTTCTGGGTCTTGACAAAATGCAGAAAATTGCCATTAAACATTTGTTTGTTTTGTTCATATGGAAATGTCAATTTTTAAGTATTTGTCATTACGACATGGCTTGGAATCGAATCAGATGTTATTAACAGTCGTTGTAAACCTGCTAATAATACTAATGCGGTTGCTTAAAATGTATATCAAGTAATATTGCAACAAAAACTGTAAACCATTCTTGTAGGGTGGATAGAAGATAGACGATGGTTGTTTCTGGTTTTGTTTTTCATTATCCGGTAAATTTAATTGTTTTTGAAGAAAAACAACAAAGATTTAAGCTCGTATGAGAGAATAAACATAAATGACAAAATGTGTCTTATTCATTGCAAGTATGAAGTTTATATCGTGATATTTTCATAATGACAAAGCGTTATTAAGAAATATAGATAACGGCGAATGCTTCCAAGCTACAGGCTGTGCAAATTTATCATATTTTGTATGATTTAAACACGAAATGGTTTTATTATATGACTAGAAAATAGCATTCTGAAATAAGATATAAAAAATATAGGTTTCACTAAATGCTTTCACAAAACATTAAAAACTAAAGTCGTGTTTTATAACATGACGTAATGCTTTATTTTATATGTTGAAATACGAAAATAAATATAATGAATAAATAAAAATTACATTTTATAAATTATGTACGTTCGATGCGTTTATCTGGATTTATTCATTCAGGATCGCACGAAACCAAAACAATAAAAAACCAAAGATAATTATATTCTTAAGAAACTATACGAAAAATACGGTACTTAAAAGAGAGGGTCTTTATCATAAATGGTAAACTTTACCTAACGCAGTAACATTAAATCAGCTTAATGTATTTCAAACAAAGTCTAATATTAACAGCTGGATTGTGAACATACTCCTTTCTAACTGATGTTCAAAAATAACAAAAATATCGCCATATGGTAACAGAAATATTCATTTTCTGTTATGAAATCAATTTATGTATCGCACTTATATATTTTTGTTCATGATGTAAGATTTGATATATCTTAAACCGTGTCTTATCTCAATGAAAAATATGTTTTTGGATGGAAGTGTCGTATATGTCTTAAAGGCAGGAATTTAAGACGATTGTGTATGAAAGTGTATATTAGATTGTGAAATTATAAGACTATCTACTTTCATACTTGCATACTTACCTAACTTTCATAGAAACAAATGATTGTGCTGGTTAAACCAGCAACATCCGATTAATCGATCGGGAGGACATGCGCAATGAAGATCTGACTGATACGGTGATGTAGAAGGTACAAGTTGTATATAAACAGCAGCTGATAATTGTAAACAAAACAAATGCACATGCTTGAGGAATTTGTAGCAGACGATTTAATTATCTTATCCACTGTGGTCAAAATAGTTATGGTTTGTAGTAGATATCATTACTAAAATAAAGGAAACAAACATTAACTTACGGTTTTGTTTTACTGATTTGACTTTTAAAAGTGAAAAAAGATCATAAATCCAATTAAATTTGAACTAACTGATACCAGATTTCAGACCACATATCGTAAGATTTCCTTTTCAAAACCTTAACTTGTACTTCTCTACGTGTTTTTTTTTTCTTTGCATTTTGAAAAGTTTTTAATGATGTGGTTTGCCTATTTACATGTTCATTCCAATCCAATACGGCTAGGGTTGTCCGAAGAATATACATTTGTTTGGGGAAATTAATTCTCTTGTCATGATATTGAAGGATAGCATTATTGAAACTTCCACATAATAACTGTCCATACAATGTACATAATCAGATAGCGATTTGTTTACTTAAGTGTTCATTAGAGGCCGACCTAATAACATCTCGGCTTTGGGATCCTTGATGACATATTTAGTTGTTTCATAGTTCGAATCAGTTTTACGACCCGATACTTCACTACAGTGTTCATGATTGTTTTAATAATGTTCAACTATATTCAATAGACTTAGTTAAAGTTTCAGTGGATCCTTATGGAATTTTTCATTGCCCAATATAGATGAGTTTTTATGCTTGCCGCTTTGTCCGATAACTCAGGGTGCCACTGGTTTGTCCTTCCTTATATCTTGGTCAAGAAAAAATGGTCTTGATTTTTTGGCTATGTTTTGGTGGCATGCCAGGTATCAGTTGTCGATTCTGTGTCAATTCCATTAATACGGATAAATTAATTAACACTGGTATTTCTATTATGCCAGTAGACGCGAATTTTCACCTCGTATTCATCTTTAAGGTTTTTGAAAATATTCATAAATCCTTTCTGTTCCAATTAGTTCATGTCTTTGTGCACTTGTACAATCCACTTTTGAAATTGTTTCAACAGGTAAAACCTTATGTGTTCTGGCAACAAGGCAAACTAAGTCTGTGTACATAAAGTTTTTCTGGTACCATTTATTGCATCAGTGACAAAAAGGAGCGGATTTAGGGTGCCCATCAGATTCCTTACTTAGGACAGTTGCAAACAATTGCAGCGGGTTTAAACGTTTTAGTGGTACCAAACCTTCACCCTTATCTGAAACAATAGTGTAACATCACAACATAGAAAGACACACTATAAAATATCAATTGAATTGGCTCAATCAAAAGACATATTAACACCAGTGAACATACACTGAACAAATAAATTATATCTATGATACAATGTAAATACAAAATAAATAAACTAAGGGAAGAATAATTAAAGTAACATGTTATACCGCTGTGAAATGTTAAACAATTTAAGAAAAACAATTTGCTTGAATAAAAATATCAGCCATTTGCAATTACTTTAAACACAGGTAAATGAAAATAATTGTGTTGTTAGGTATATGTGTACAGTTCAAATGGAGAAAGGAAATATTTTTACAAAATACATAATTTTGATGTTTATAGTACGAAGAAGTGAAAATTTATAGTAATACCAAACACTTATCAAAGCTGGTATATAGACCAGATATAACCCGAAAAAGCAAACATTAAATAATAAAAAAGCATTACAATTAGTATCAACAGGTCAAATAAACAAGAAAGTACGATTTGAGAGTACTCGCAGTTACTGACAGCTAGTTAATAGCCAAAAACAATTAATAATAAAAAATCATGCACCAGAGACTAAAATCAACTAAAACACATACCAGGAATTTAGTATTTTAACGTCATGGACAGTTGTCTGTATTGATGGTATTGATGGTCTGTATTGATGTTCTGTATTGATGTTTCCTCATAACATGTTGTAAAAGAACAGTCCATAAATGGTACATTGTTGTCTTCAGCCATATGTTGATCTTCATGCGGTTGTGTTATATTGTGTTACATTGTTTTTAATGCAGAATGTCATTACTTCAAATATATGTCTTTATGTGTAGTCCTGTTTGGATTCCCACCACCAATTGCCTTTTTATTGTCATTGGTTATTTCATAAATCAAATTCTTCTCATCAACAGATCCAGAAGAAAAAAAATATTTTTCCTTCAATTGGTTTTGGTTTTTCTTTCCTCATATCACTCCTTCTTTTAACACTCTCAAATTTATCTTTTAAATATTTTCGTTTTCTGCAGGTTGAATATTTTCATTCATATATACTTCAAGTGCTTCCATGATTATGAAATATTCAAGTAACTGTTATAAATTTCCCTTCAAAATTTGAAAGCTACCGATGTTGGACATTCCAATTTTGACTCAACGCAGGGTGAATGAAAATTAAATTCTTTTCTCAAAACAGAAGTCTGTTTCTATACTTTTTCATTAGTGCTTTGAGACAATCATTTAATATTTTTGAGCTTTTATTTGTATTTGTAATTCAACTATTGAAAACTTTCCCTCAAAAATAAATTACATCTGGGTTTTTCCCCCACTGTCAAAATGCTTGACATCACTATTTATCTGGGGTGAATTTGGAAAACAACTGCAAAATTTATATATTTGATAAGATGTTTTGTTAATTCAGCAGCTTTTTCATTTATCATGTTTATCCAAGGTATATAAATCACAGATTAATATACTATTGTGTTTCGTGTAAAGATAAAATATCACTCAATTGGACGTTAGAAATTTTAACAATCCCCAAACCCCCATCAAAAGTGTACAAAATGGTAATGGCACACCAAAAATTGTTACACATGACATTTCTGACATCTAGTAAAATAGAAAACCAGTTTGTTCAAAATGTTCTTTCTTTGTCTGTAACAGAGGAACAGCAACTTGTAGTTCAGACATTTTTTAGCCACAATGATTGTAGGACTTTAATGAAATAACATCACGAAGTACTTCTTCTAACCTTCATTTAGAAGATAATACAGAAAACAATCTATATTCAAGTGATGAAATTGAGCACCCTGGTCAAAGTGGGTCAGATCAACAAAGTGTTGGAAATGATCTCGATGATGAAGATATGTGTCAGGAATGGTTTTGTAGTCCGTGTTTTACACAAAATAGATGAAATTGGTTAGTTGTAGGACAGAAACCACATGCAAGGAATAGTTGAATAGGAAAACTCAAGTATAACTTATTCTGGAGAATGCTGCAGGGTAGAGGATCGTGGAGCTATCTTCAATATCTGAGGAAGAAAAGCAGGCTTCTGAATAGGGATAGGGTTAATGCAACCGTTCCAATCGTCAGACGAGAGGTTATTCCTGTGTTAAATCTTGTAAGGGAATTGTACTCAAACCCTAAATCCAAAACATACATGGGACATAGATAGTACTATTTCAAAATTTACTTATTTTTATAACAACCGTGTTGACTGAAATAATTAAACCTTTTTTGACCTTTTATATCACTTTGCACTCAATGTTTATATACAATTAAGCTTATTGGATTAATTAACAAAATAGGTTTTCTGGAAGGAAAGGTTGTGTAATGTTTCAAAGGGATTTATACATTGGAAATCTCTGCAAATTAGGTAGATGCTGTCTTTATTATTTATGAACATTATTTTCTATGTGTATTTGTTACAGCTGTTGTCAGGCTCTGCCTTCTTAATTCAAATTTGAACTACAAATCTGTTCACTTCAGATTTTTAAACATGGAATATTTAAAAGATAGAAAGTTTTTAATAATTTTTTGCACTCAATATGTTGCAAATTTTTGAAAGAACATATGTTACAAGAATCATAGTACATTAAAAGTTATTCATTACTAATTGTCTCTGATTTGAACCCTATCAATTATTTACCGATTTTAAGAATTCAAGGGATGCAACTCTTTAATATCTTATTCTTTTAATTGTCTTTATGAATATTACTTTTACTGTTTTGTGTGTTTTTGGTGATATCCATTTGACGTGGCTCTGTACTTATACATCCCGTCATTGTGTTATTGTTCTATGGTACAATTTTTGTATTCTTGTCTTTCATTTTTGCTAATGTGCTTTGTCTTTATGCCTTTTTGTGTTTCTTTGTTACATATGACGTGGTTCTGTACTTATACATCCCGTCATTGTGTTATTGTGCTATGGTCAATTTTTGTATTCTTGTCTTTCATTTTTGCTAATGTGCTTTGTCTTTATGCCTTTTTGTGCTTCTTTGTTACATATTTGTTTGTTTTATAGTGATTAAGATTATAACACAATGTTGACTGTTTCACCCCTATTTTTGACATTTTTACCTATTATGTCTGTTTATTTTGTTCACACATCGTTGTCAATATAATGGAATTTTTTGCGACTGTCATACAAGTGAGAGGTTTAGCTAGCTATAAAAATCAGATTTAATCCACCATTTTCTACATAAGAAAATGCCTGTACCAAGTCAAGAATATGACAGTTGTTATCCATTCGTTTGATGTGTTTGAGCTTTTGATTTTGCCATTTGATTAGGGACTTTCCGTTTTGAATTTTCCTCGGAGTTCAGTATTTTTGTGATTTTACTTTATACCCATGCTGCTGGTTTTAAGTTTTTATTGAAAAAATCATTGATATCTAGATTATTAACATGAGACCGGTGTTCATTTAAGTTTTCGTTTCGTTTCGTTCGTCTTGTCTCATCGACATAGCAAGTCCCCAAAGATACATTATATAAAGTACACACTATTAGCGGCAGTATAATTCAGATCCTCGTGACTACAGGTATTGTAGCATTTGGTGGTAAAGTAACATTTAGACATATATCATTAATGAAAAAACTACAGGATTTACAGTTTAAACATTTACATTTAGAATCTTAACCATGAAGCAGGTTGTCATAAAAATCAGATATTTGGTTCCAATACCCTGCCGATTATTACCAACGCTGTTTGGCACTGAAAAAAAGAGGAATCTGAAGACTGAATGAAGATCGTTTTCAGGACATCTTCTAAGATGATCGTTGAGACATCTGTATCATTAGATAATGTTGTATCCTTGACAACATCCGA
Source organism: Mytilus californianus (assembly GCF_021869535.1). Classification (NCBI taxonomy): domain Eukaryota; kingdom Metazoa; phylum Mollusca; class Bivalvia; order Mytilida; family Mytilidae; genus Mytilus; species Mytilus californianus. Next base: position 30,601,797 of record NW_026262712.1, read on the forward strand.
GTGACACCTAATTATCCTCGGCGACTTGCCATCTAGTATAAAATACTATTTGAATCAATATTGTCCACCAGCAGTGGCTAACTAAGAAGAGGAAAATAAAGATAAATACTTTAAGAATTATACAACCAATGACACTTTAAACGATGATCCAAAATAAACTTGTACTTAACCTGAGTGAAAAATAACCTAGATTTTAATAAAAACCATAATAACCAACATGTGGTCATTTTGAAATACTGACATTTTGGCGGAGGAAACAAAGATAAACTTACAGTCAATAAGAAGTAGAAAAGATGCCAAAGCAATCGCAATTGTAATTATTCTTTGATAGAAACAGAGAAAACCAAACGTTTCCACAAATAATAATACAGAAATGAATTTCTATGCAGTTTAAGGAATATAAATCGGTGTACAGGATATGTAAATATTCAGCCACATCCGTTTGGGGATATTGATCTTAACTGAAAAGGCTTGTTACTCCCTGCTAAGAAGGTAGCAGTTACAACTGTGTTGCTGAACCAAAGGTTCTAATGGAATTGGTCATAACAATTTTGATCTTGACTAGAAAGGTTTGTTACTCCCAACTGCTAAGGTAGTAGTTACAATTGTGTTGCTGAACCAAGGGTTCTAAATGGAATTGGTCATAACAATTTTGATCGGAACTGAAAAGGCTTGTTACTCCCTGCAAAGATGGTAGCAGTTACAATCGTGTTGCTGAAACAAGGGTTCTAAAAGGAATTGGAAATAACAATGTTAATCTTGACTGAAAAAGCTGGTTACACCCTGATGAGACGGTAGAAGTGCTTTTGAAAGCAGCATACACGTATTTTATCTATGACACACATTTCTAATCCATTGGAGAAAATACGATCACAGTTATAGAATAGTTATCACTGCCAATAATCTGATTAATATCTTAACGGGAAAATATACATATCACTGAGTTACTAACATTTTGTTAATGACATGAGTAAGTCATCAAGGAAACCAGGCTTACAATTGAGTAAACAAGACACATGTCGCAGTACACAAAACGCGTGCTTCAGCCCGCTAGACGCGTGTTGGGAAATAAGAACTTAATATAATCATAACGTTAATCAAAGATTCTAGTTTGAAAATGCGCATCTGGGTCAATATCCAGGAACATATCAAGTTATTAAGCGTACCTTTTTGTTTCTGTTGTATCTCAAGTTCACTTGCATATACGAGATTCAAGCACTCACGGAAATTTGGATTATTGAGTGACAGGACATCATCAATATATCTGATATTGAAATAAACCATTTGCGAGATTTTTTTTTATTCTTTTGGTCTTTGCGGTTTTCTTTATTTCTTTTTTTTTTAATAATTCTGCCTCATATTAGTACACAAACAAGTCGGCAAGTAGTGGTGCACAATTGTACCCACTCGAATACCGACTTCTTGTTGAAATATAAGTCCACCAAATTCAAGAAACATGCTGTCGATCCAAAGTCCAGCATTTTGATGTTATCATCTTCAGATACCCATTTAAAAAGAAAGCTTTGTTTAATGAGACGATATATTTAAACTTTCAGTTGAGGATTAATTAAGAAATGTAGCGTATGTGTAGTGAAAAGCACATAGAATCTTTTATTTTATTTGACTTCAAAATTATAAAAGATTTGATTGAAGATATCGCAATAGATCTTTAGAATTTCTATAAATCCAAATGTGATTGACACCGTTGGTTGAATTTACCTGAATGCAATATTTTCGAATGCCATCGTTCACTGTTGAAAAAATGATGGTCTTTATAAGGTTTTGTAGTCGATTTAAGTCCGATGTTAGACAATTTTTGGCTTTAATTTTTTTAATCTCTGGTCTTAAGATAGAAAGTCATGATGAACACTAATTTCATGTAAGATATCATCTGGAAGACAGCTTTGTTAAAACACTATTAACATGCCGAAACGTTTGTGTGGCAAATATGTCAGGCTAGAGACGATCACATTCATTTCAATGAGCCTTTTTTCAACAGACTATTAAATTTTTCAGGTTTGAAAATGAGTGGAGATTATCACTAAGATTATTTATAATCAATTTTTTTTTACGTCTTGAAAAGGCTATTTAAATTTTTTGCAGAAACGCCTACCTACGGTGTCGTAGGGAGGCGTCACCACAAATGAATAAAATAGCCTTTAAGACGCAATAATTATTTGGACTAGTCGACCTCATAACTATTTCAAACATTTTAACTCGATTTGCTGTTTACTTTTGTTGCTTCTCATGTTCCAATCAGGTGGCAATATTGTGACCTATAATGGTTCAAGTCTTTGATCCTTGATTTTTCGGTATATGGTTAGTTACATTGTCTCATTGGCAGTTGTCTCATTGACAATGGTCTCATTTGCATTCATATGCAACTCCTAATTTTTAGCTTTTTTTGTTTTTTGTTTTTTGTTTTTTGCATTTCAATCAATGGCAGTTCCTTTCCAATAACTATTTATGTATTGCGTCTAAATATTAATTTTTACACTTTACAGTGACTGAAAAGGGTGAACAAATCCATAGAAACAGAAAATGAAGAAGACGCCTCGAAACAGCACCAGATCGTTTGACATTGCAGCTTATATCACAAAATTTAGACTGGGATAGTTAAAGTTTTAAGGAGAAAATGTAAAAATCTGGTGAAAAGAAATAAAACACAAATAAACCCGACTAACACAGTAGTTAACTTATAAAAATATCATTACATGATTATTTCTGTATCTGTTATCGGCCCTCATCCAACTGCATTTGCCTTTGGTCTTGCCTCAGGCCAATACAGCAAGCCTTTAATATATTACAAGGTCAATACAGAAATAATCACCTGTTAACATCATAATACATCGATTTACTGGACGGTTTTTTTCTATTTACATGTGAAAAAGGCAGAAATAACATTTTTAAAAAAGATCCATTTTAAGGAGAATAATAATACTATTAATGTATGTGATTTATTATTATACCATTTTAATAAAGCTCAAGCATCATTTCTAAAAAGACATTTCATAAAATTTATACATAAAGTATTGATTACAAAATCACATATTGATTTAATGACAAACTTCAATTAAGGTTTAAAATCGATTATGCTTAATCACAACAATTAAATCTATGTCATAGCTAAGATTTTATACTTCATCCATGCGTATTCATCCTCTGGCAGTCACAAGCGCTTAGTGTATTATGTTCAGGACAGCAAACGCATGACATGTACACTCTGTCACGACCATGAGACTTGGACAGTCTAGTCTTACACTATTTCCATGTCCTCCATTGCTAAGAGTTGGTCTGAAATTCAATGGTAAGCATTGTAAAGAAATGAATAAATGAATACTTTAAAATGCCGTGATTGCGCAAAACATTAAATTCAAAGATATGTTTAAAACATATATCTGACAACAATTTAGGATTTTTGTTGTTGCAGGGATGGGGATATCGTAGGACTAATTTCAAAGTTTCAAACAACTTAATTCATTGTATTTTTTTCCTGACATTAAGAACAACTGGTTTCCATCAGTCAAATTCAAAAGACCTGATGAGAAAAACTGTTTTTATATTACAAGGTTAACCACGAAAAAATGTCTAAATGAAAATTGTATTTATATTCTGAGGAATGTTAGCCTTTTTTGCGCCGCTAATGAAAACATAATGGAACATCATTTTACTTTAATTTTGTTGAATAAAATCAGTTTACTTGTACTCACTCGGAAACATATAATCAATCGCAATCTTGGGTGTTAGTATAGCCATATTAAATTACTGCAGCAGTGCAATTTGCACAATCCATGGATACCAACTGACGTTTTTTCCTGTCTCAAAATATTGTATTGGTATCCTCTGAAAGAAGAAAATTCATAATAATATGACAATATATAATTATTCTCAAAATGCTGGGAAAACACTGAATATGTTCATATAACTCCAGAAACAAATCATGATTTTAATTACTTGCATATGAAAATCTATCTTTATTACTTTTTTCTAAGTTTACAATAATATTTGTTTTATTTGTTTTGTGGTTGCTTATGTACATGTACGTTAAGGATATTATCTACTATGGCCGCTATATCAAATTGTAGCCCAACACGAAAGAAAAATTACGATGAGAAAATTGGATCAATAGTTCCAATTACCGTGATCTACATTGTACTCATTTTAACTTAATCTAGAAAGTAAGAATGGGGGTGGGTTGAGAACAAATGTGTACGACATAAGAGATGGGTTCAGCTTCCCAATTAAGAATTTTTCATTTCTATGTAGCAAAATTTCAGCAGCGCCTGCATATGGAGTATATATCTCTAAGCTAATCCGATATTAGTGGAAATCATCCCTTCGAAAATTTTCGTTAAAAAATATCTTTTTCATTGATGACGACGGATATGTGCCAATTGTCGTAATTGCAATCCCGCCCTCTTTTCTTCAAATGAGAGATACCGATTGAGACTTATCACCGGGTTTGAACTTCCTTTAGCAACATTACGGGTACCACATGTGGAGCATGATCTATTTGCCCTTCTGGTGCACATAAGATAACCCCCGGTTTTTATTTCAATTCGTGAAGCTCCATCTTTATTTTTTTATGTTTTCTTTTATTTACTGTTATCTGTTTTTAAGTTGTTTGTAAGTTAGTTTTCGAGTTTGAACATTCATTTGCTATATTTTGCTTCTCATATAGTTCAAATTTTTCAGTTATCGAAATCACAGTAAATTATTTTGTGAACATAAAAAAAGCCAATAAATATAATGTGTATCAAACTGGAGTTGAGCAACACATACAGACAAATCTAATCGCTGAATAGCTACATCCTATTCAGTTATTTCGTGACAATGATGTGTATCCTTCATTTTGTAAGTCTTCTCTTATATAGTTTCTTACAGTAAATTTACATCTATCCCTGCAAACTTATTGACGATTAACTTTCATTACCTCGGATAAAGTACTTACTAAGAAACTCTGCATTCTCTGGAACTAGTCCAACTTCATATACTTAGTTGAAATCCGAAACCTTCAACAAATTATATTGCACTTTTACTATCAAGTATATTTAAATCCTGTATGACCCCTTTCTTGAACCACTTTTTGAGAAAGACTGATGCAGGTTCCTCGCCCGAAATCTGGTTGCCATTATGTTTCTGTAATGTTCGATGAATGAGTTGAGAGAAATCAAAATTTAGAAAATTTGGTTAGTATATAAAAAAGTGAATTGTCCGCAGCACAAATTTATACGTGACCACTGAGGTTAAATATGGTGCAATAGATATTCATAAAAGAATAGTATGTCCTTATTATTGATAATTCCAACTTCTGTATTTAGTTTTTTTTTCAAATCGAGAAATGATCATTATTAAATGCAATTTTCTTGCTTCATTATTAAATTCATAGAATTTTAACATTAACGCATTGCTACCATTTTGTCAATAGAGGTAAAGGTTATACATGTAAAGGTTTCTAATTTTTTGTTTTCGAAAAGGTATAACGTAAACCCCTATCAAATATATGCCATATTGCTTATCGTGAATAAATCATCAGGGAATTTGGAAGTAAAACCCTCTAACCATGCTAACCCCTCCCTTCCAACATATGCTTCTGGTTGCAGTTTTGTTTATTTCTGGAGATCTCATTCGTGTAACACTATAGGAATATTGGAATTACACACAAAAATCGTCATTGTAGAACTTTTCATGGACTTCAATTGATTACATGAGATTATCGAGATTCAATGCTATGTATGAACAAGCACAGACATTTGTTATACACTAACTGGTTTCACCGACTGGTATGTCCTTCACTGTCTGATAGTCAACTTGTTGTGAATTGTTGAAACATCATGTTTAAAGCTTGAAGACAATTGAATAGACATGACAAATAAGCAGTCAAAACTTATTATGTTGTTATTGTTTATCGAAATGATCAATAGGCCTAGGTATGTATCTCTTCGTAATTGAATTATGATATATTTGCTGAAATCGATGTTCATAATTCTAAATCAAATCAAGCAATAAAAGTTCCAAATTACGACTATAAAAATTACTTTTTACACATATCAATTATATAAAATTATTATTCAGATACCGAATGCTGACCACAATTACTAGAATTAACGTCTTGAAAAGCTTTATAACTTATAATATACCTACCTATCTAACCTAGCACGTAAAAATGTAATGTTTTTAACATGTTTCACATTTAGTCATGTTAAATTGAGAATTTGTTTTGGTGGGTATACATGGTATACAGTAGATAACCGAATTTTAAAATCAAGCAATGATATTTCCAAATTACGACTATAAAAAATACATTTTGACACTTATCTATTATATACAATTATCATTCAGATACCTAATGCTGATAGGTATACATGGTATACAGTAGATAACCGAATTTTGTAAAAGCTTTGTTTCATCACCTATTATTTTACAAATACAACATACGTCCGATTCTTATGTTAAATTATAAAAAAGGGTATTCATTGCTCTTGACGGCTCTATTGAGAAAAAATCGTATCATTATTATTAGTTGGTTAACAAGTACGATTTAGAGTCAGAAAGGTGTAACTTGAAGTAGCAGTCATCATATTTTCTATATTTTCCTTATTTATAATGAATACTTTTTTCAGATATTTTTTTATATGATCATTTTTCAGACATTTATTGATATTGTAACACAGTGATGACTGCTGTACCCATATTTTGAATATTTTATTTATAATGTCTGTTTTGTTCACGCATCGTTGTAAATGTAACGGAATTTGATAAGACTGTCATACAAGTGAGGGGTTTAGCGCTATAAAACCAGGTTCAATCCACCAATTTCTACATTTGAAAATGCCTGTACCAAGTCAGGAATATGACAGTTGTTGTCCATTCGTTTGATGTGTTTTGTCATTTAATTTTGCCATGTGATTAGGGACTTTCCGATTGAATTTTCCTCGGAGTTCAGTATTTTTGTGATTTTACTTTATACCAAAGTGGGAATAATACAATAGGGAAATAATGAAAACAAGTATTCGCTAAAGTAAGATAGACGTTGGCGTGATGAAAAGAAAACAGACGAACAGACAACCTACAGTTAACATTTTATAAGATAGATAAGAATTTTATTTTCAAACACAGAAAATATTTGAACATTTAACAAGTCTTTAGCAGATTGACATTGATGAAAATATTTCAAAACAATAATACATACATATCCCTTTACTAAGCTCTCTGTTGTTTCTGTGGTATCTTTGTACACGGTTCGGTCTAGATAAGTCTTATAGCATTCCAACTTTGACGAATAACAGGATACTTCAATATTCTGCATTTAAAAACACATTTCGATTTTGTATTACATTATTATAATTTGGCAATTATTATCGCAAGTATAACAATTTTAAACTGAAACGGTCATTTTTAACACGACTTAAATACCGCACAAATAATTAACAGGTCTTGACAAGACTAAACGTTTTGAGGTTTAAACTTTTCAGATCATTCAAAGATTAAAATTTAGTTTACTAGAGTATGGAAATCTATACAAATATGATAATGATATGCTGTTATGGTGTTGCCTTTGAAATCTAATTCATGTCGACGCCGTATTAGAAATTATATTCTGGTGTTTTTCGAGTGCTTACTAGCATATTCCTTCAGTACACTCTCATTTACATAAGGTCAAATATGTATATGAATTTCATATATTTGCTGAATATTTTTCTGCCAAACTAAAATACATTACTTATGTTTATAAAAGATTAAATGATAATCCCAAATATTGTTCCAGGTTCTATCTCATGTCTTTTTTACTGGACAATAACCAGATGTACAGTTTAAAATAACTTACATGCTTAAAATCTTGCACTTTTTACATTTCGTCAAGGTCATTGTGAGCCGGAGTGTGGTAGTAAATAACGTCATTTATGATATCTGAATCGATGCTTTGGTCAAACAATGCACCTTTTTCTGCTTGGAGGTCTAAAGTCTCGAAAAAATATGCATGATCACCATGTTTTGTTATCATATTGAATACCATGTATGAAAGGATATAAATATAAAATAGTACTTAATACTCCTTGCATCTTCTGAAAATTTTGATATATGTTGATAAGGGAAATTAAGGATTATGCCTTAATTCTAAAGTTACCCTTTTTTAGGGTTTAGCTCCCTCGGATAAAGCTGATCTTGAATAAATTTGACCAATACTTTTCGGCCCCTATGACATTGTCCCTATTATTCTTGTTCCTACAATTCGTACAAGTCTTTCAAATGTTTAGGTTTGAACGTTCCTGATGATGGCAAATCCAAAAAAGCGCTCTTGACGAATTTATCAAGTGTTATTTTCATATAATTATATTTACATAAATATTTATTTTTATATATATTGCTTATTTAAGTCTAGATTCTAAACCTTTTTAATTCTATGGGATAGCATTAATATATTAGGCAAAGCCTTTTGATGACACATATCAATATCAAGCTTTAACTACTGAAACAAAACACATCAACTATAAGAGGAAAACATCGGAACAACAGAAACACTGAACTGCTACAAAAACAAACGCCAACATACATAGAAACGGACTATTTGATAACGCCTGCCATATTCCTGACTTAGTTCAGGACATTTTAAGAAAAAATGGTGGGTTGAACCATCCCACTGTAACAGGGACCATGTTATGACATGATTAAATGGTGATCAGTGTAGCATTATGAGATAACTGCTTTTAAATGAATTATATCAAAATTTTCTTACAGCAGTATATTTGTCCTTAGGCAGACACTGCACGCCAATCACACAAACCACAGGAAAGAAACACTTGAAATAACATCTTTTGTCTTATTGATTGCAACAACACAAGAGTAAAGCAAAAAATTTTATAAACTATGTAAAACAATTCAATTATCGCAAAATGTTGCAGTAAAATATTTCTGATGTTAAGGAACTCATAATAACATACTAACTTTAGTAAAGTTAATACAAATATTACAAGTAGTATGCATTAAAAATTTTAATTGTCCGATTGAAAAATGATAAACATTGATTATTTATATTTCAGATATGCTAGATTTGAATCTGCAGTGTTTCATAAATAATTAGTTATGGTATTGACCTTGGCATTAATATACTATCGTAATGATAAAGTTGAATACTTTTCTTTCTAGAAGCTCTTTTTAAAACCAAACCTTATCCGAGAATTAATATCAGAGGCCCAGGACGAAAACAAAGTCATAGTATTAAAATTGTGCAAATTTGTGCTTTCAAAATTTCAAACCCGATTTACGAACTCAATAGCATACCATTTTGACAATAGTTTAAACTATGTAAAGTCGGACAAGATCAATTTTATATTGCTAGGAATAAATCGATAACGTTTTGGCATATCGTTGGTTGAATATCAACCAATGTGTCTCGAATAACCCTCATAAAAAAACGGAAAATAACGATAAGTTTGTTTCATCCCTGACGACTTTTAGTTACCTAGTAAACGAAGCGATTTCTCCAGCGTACTTTATTGTTTATTGCAATTTATAAAAAAAGGCACATGTCTACAAAACGAATATTCAACTTACCTCGACAGTCAGCCTCAACTTTGTGTTCACCTCAATGTTGTATTAATTGTTTCTTACCTGACGTAATTGATATAAAATTCGAAACATAATTGAACAATGGAAATTAGAAGTTTACATCCTGTTACAAATTACTGTAAATCAAAATCTTTTTAAATGCCATATGTTTTTTTTTTCTAAAAAAAACTTCAAAGTTACCAAACCCTTGAATCTTGATAAGGAATCATTATGAGTGGCCCTTTTGATAAAATATACTGTGTAGTAAATATTCAATAACATGAAAACTCCATAAATTAATTGATTTAAGGGATACACTTTGTGAACAAGCGTTTTGGGTTGTCCGCAATAATTCGCATCTACAATATTCTTACATGGAAGCAAAATATATAATTCATTTGTGCGAGCTTTTTAAAAACAGGTAAAAAAGTGAAGCTCATCGAACTCTTCTTTTGTATCGTAACGAGTAAAACTCAATTTTATATATATTTTCCTACAGTGTGCTAATTTGCTTCTATTTTGACATTAAACAAATATGCTTATATGTACATTTCATACCGTTAAATTTGTGATTGAATGAAATCGACATGACTTAAACGCGGACCGCGAAGATGACCCAAAATTTAACAGTAGTGTGAAAGGAATCATTTGATTGCAACAAAAGCAGAATACCCGGAGACTAAATACGTACATTTTGCGTATACGATACGTAAAATAGTATACCATGTATACGTTTATGGCTTCGTGTTATCTGTATACCTTATTTCTATAATTAAAATGTTAATTACATGAAATAAATTAATAATCTTAAAAAATTGCAATAACTGTAAGGTATGCGGATTTATTTTAACAATTACATGTTCTTGTTATATTTTATTTAAATATTTTGATTTCAAAAGGTTACGTTAATGATGTAGAAAAATACTGATTTAATGAACCACTGTTCACACGAAGGAAGAAATAAAATTTAGGCAACAGCAGTTTACCGTTGTTAAAATCTCATAAATCTATTTTCAAGAAAAAACAAATTAAGTGAGGGATTTGTATGGAACACAAAAGAAGCGAGACCTCTGCGTCGACAAGGTAGACGTCTCCTGCTATTAAGCAAACATATATAGCAAGTATGTCAATATGAAATAAACGAGATGGGAGGATTAAGTAAATTTGACGAAACAATCAACGATATAAAACAAAAAGGCTCAAAGAGGTCGAATAAGATTTTTATATTCCGAACTCTACATTTAAGCCCATGCTTGGCTCAACATATTCAGTCTAATATTTTCTTTCATAAAACTACTTTTACATCTTTTGAAAAAACATACTGATGAACATTAAAAACGCAACACTAGATCATTCTGGTAAATTTTCATTTTCTAATCAGCATTTTTTACAAAATAAATGTATAAACATTTCATTACTTCATTCTCTAATAAAGGTTTGCAGCTCGAAAGTTGAATTGATGACGTCAAGTTTAATGTTCAAATCATGTGGTATGCACATAAACCCTGGTTTTCACCTTACCAACGGATGTGTCACCGTTCAAAAGCGATGACTGCTTGAAACCAACGCCTAAATGTTAGACAAAAATTCAACCAATTCTGTTGGGCATGTTTTGAGTTCTGTTTTGTACCTTCTGATTACAGTGTGTTTTGGCAATTATGCGGTTTAGACTTAAGGGCTAAAAAATGTTTTTTGCAGTCGATTCTTTGCCATTTCAGTATATGAGAAACAATTAGGGTGTCAATATGTCTGCAATGGCATTCAACGATTTGATAAGCAGTTGACGTTGCGGCCGTCAACATGTCTCGCATATGACGTTGTGTAATCAAATTTTAGTGACAAGGCGTTGTCACTACATATAGCTCTAGTCAAGGGTGATCATCAACAAATCCCTTCTGCCTGTACCTTCGTTGTAAAGACAGTAAGATGAGTTTCTGATGCATAATTGTCTAGCAACAGCACGATCGCGTATTCCTGCCCGCAATATACTAATGGCCTAATTCAGTCTCGGCAATATGGAGATACAACAAGGTTTTACTGATTTAAGTGTGGGTATGGATTAAAAGAATTGTTTCACGAAGAAAAAAACTTTAAAAAATGCCATTTGCTTTAATTATAATAACCTACTGCCACTTTGTTACTTTGATACCGTTTTTGTTATATCTATTCTACATGATATTGTAACTCTTTTCTTTCATTACAGCAGACGAATCACTGATTCATTAAGTAGTTAAAATACACTAGTTCCAATACCAAATTAATAAAAAAAAACTTCAATAACAATAGCAATAAACTGAAATATAATTTTGAAGGTAAATATTATTGTGACCAAAAATCAACGTAATCCGAAAATGAACCTGTTTAAGATTAAATATAATATGCATGAATCAAATCTGGCCGAAACAAGTATATACTCCTGATTAACAACGACGTACCAGGGGCATAAACTTTGGATTAATGAAACAAACAGCAAACGTTTTCTGTAAATCAAGATGTATATGATTTCTAAGTATATATAATTATCTGAAGCATTAATGATGAATCTTAGTAACTGGTCATAATGGTCACGTTAAAAGTGTATTCTTACAATTGAAATTAAGTTGTTTACAAAATTTAATACCATCATTTCAGGTCCAGGATAAACCTCCGCTGATCAGTATCACTAAATCAACAATACAAAGAGAGGGGCAAAAGCAAAACACAGACGCATATGTACAGCATATGCTTGTTTTTATATCATGATCACTGACATAAGTAAGTAAATGTATATATTGGCAACATAATAAGTGATGCCACAGCCTATATATGTTATCCACAGTCACCACGGACATCATTCTACAGCATCATTGATGTTTTAAATGTAGAATGATAACTAACAATGTTGCTTAATTAACAGTTTTACAAATACGTTGCCTATTCACATACACTATTTTCAATAATTTCTCCACAAATCTGATGATAAATGTCAGAAGGAGTGCCATTTTATCCTGAATTTTATTTCACATGTGTGATAATTACCACAAAATCTTTTGATAGTTCTTAGAATTTATTGTTCCACAGCGTGATGGTTGTACTGTTCCACTCATTTCTGAGCGTGTATCAACATTATATTTTCTTTTAAATTGCTCAAAACAGCAATTACAGGAGACACGTGTTACTGTATATACAACAATTCACCTCGATGCTTAAACAATACAGTCAGTCAATATATGTATGATGTTGATCAATTCATAATTTTAATTTATATATACCAGTCTTTGTCTTTACTCTACCAACATGATTTGGAACGAAAATTGATTATTTATAAATATACTACAAAAAATTCCGGTTTATATGAATTATGTATAATTATTTTATTGAATCAACTTTATAGCCCAGATAAATAGGGTGAATTTGTTTATATATTAACTTATTCTGGATATCATTTGAATTGTGACAATAAATTACAACATAGTTTGCTTACATAAACTATTTCTAAAGTATCTTATATTAACTGCAACATGAAAACGTCAATTATTTGTCGTAATCGAAATAGAAATAAAAACAAACACACACCTGCAATTATCATGATTATTAGAAAATGCATCAATTCATTTTTGCATTGTTTCCCTTATATGCATTACTTTGTTATCATTGAATATATTATGGTGTTTAAAGGATTTATTAATACATCAAGTATCATATCTTTACTGTAACAGTTCAACAATGTACTCTGTTAGTGTATTCTACTAAAATATAGATCACAGCGAATGGTTCAAAGCTACAGGCTGTGCACATTTATCATATTTTGTATGAATTATACACGAAAAGGTTTTATCATATGACTAGAAAATAGAACTTTGAAATAAAATATAAAAAGATAGGTTTCCCTAAATGCTTTGACAAACCATTGTAAACTAAAATCGTGTTTTATAACATGACCTTATGCTTTATTTTATATGACGAAATCGTTAATACGACAATAAATATAATGGATAAATGAAAATATCATTTTATAAATTTGGTACGTCCGAAGCGTTTATCGGGTTTTATTTTCATCAGGATCGCACGAAGCCAAAATATTAAAAACATCCAAAGACGTATAAATTTTTAAAAAACTACAACAAAAACGGTACTTAAAAGAAAAGTCAATAACCTGCAAGGGAAACTTTGCTTAACCCAGTAACAGCTTTAGTTGTTTGATACTTTCTAATTTATCAAAAGGAAATTTCAGAAATATGTGTCATGTTTGATGTCAGTGGCGAAGTAATCAATTATACGTCGTGTGAATCTTATAATGATGTATTTCCCATTTGGTAACAGTTGTTAACATTTTAATTAGATTTTGAACGCTCAATATTATAAATATTTGTCTGAGACATAACAAGTTTTGTAGGAATCGAACATACGTACATTTGATTTTTCATTTCCTATCGTTAATTATCCATTTTTAGATGGTGACGTTCCCTTGTCACCATCTTACGGTGTTTATATATCTCATTTTGTACGATTCGCTTGTGTATGTTACAATGTTTTAGATTTTAACGAGAGAAATTTATGTATTACTGAAAAATTATTACACCAGTATTTTCGATATCACAAACTAGTCAAAACATTTACTAAATTTTATCATCGGTATAAGGACATCATTCGTAAATATAGCTCAACATGCAGACTTCTTATACGTTCAGGTATTTCACATCCATTTTTTTATGGAAATATTCTTTATCAAGCACAAAAATGTCAGTATTCACCTCTGAAACTAACAAAACCTTTAAATAGACTTATTAAGAAGGGATATAGTTACGATACTGTTGTCAGGTCATTAAAGATTGCATATTTTGGCGTTAATATTGATTCACTTATAGGGTCTTTGCATCGGCACTAAACACATTTATTTAAAAACCAGTTGTTGGCATGACACGGGTTATGTTCTTCTCATATATGTTATGATGGTATGATACTAAACCCCTAACGGGAAGGATTGTGCCTGATATTCATATGATGAAGACATAATCTTTCAATCAGTTTAATTGAAGTCTGGAGCTGGCATGTCAGTTAACTGCTAGTAGTCTGTTGTTATTTATGTATTATTGTCATTTTGTTTATTTTCTTTGGTTACATCTTCTGACATCAGACTCGGAAATCTCTTGAACTGAATTTTAATGTGCGTATTGTTATGCGTTTACTTTTCTACATTGGCTAGAGGTATAGGGGGAGGGTTGAGATCTCATAAACATGTTTAACCCCGCCGCATTTTTGTGCCTGTCCCAAGTCAGGAGCCTCTAGACTTTGTTAGTCTTGTATTATTTTTAATTTTAGTTTCTTGTGTACAATTTGGAGTTTAGTATGGCGTTCATTATCACTGAACTAGTATATATATTTGTTTAGGGGCCAGCTGAAGGACGCCTCCGGGTGCGGGAATTTCTCGCTGCATTGAAGACCTGTTGGTGGCCTTCTGCTGTTGTCTGTTCTGTGGTCGGGTTATTGTCTCTTTGACACATTCCCCATTTCCATTCTCAATTTTATGAAGATTAACTTTTTTTTCGATTGGTTTTTTTTGTAATAGACAAGCAACTTAGACAAATAACTTAGAGAAATGTATCCCTATATTTCCATTGGAGATAGACCATGGATTTTTTAACTTTGTAATATCACATATTCTGTACATCTGAATTTGCTAAGAATTGCTCATAGGTTGAGTTCAAATCAAACGAACCATTTACTCATAGTACTACTGAAACAATTTTGATAACAAGTTTTTAATAGCAAAAATAAACGAGAAATAGTCGAGACACAACTCTTTGAACATTTTTTTCTCTGAACTTACTAGATGAATATGCCATTATAATCGAATGGGAGTGTGGATATAGAACAGTGTAGTTCTGACAAAAGCTAGTGAAGAAATCTCTTATACTAGTTGTATAGGGAGATAGACCATTGCACTTGGATCTCAAATTAAATATATAATAAATAGCTATCTCCATAATTATCAAAAGTGGACAAATTGCACAATGGGATTCACATGACGAAGTGCAATTAGAATATATCTGATCGTTTCAGGCAAAAAAGGGAACACATTCTATTTCAGAGGCAATTATTCCTATAAGGAATCGACCGGTGATTACTACAATGTCGATCTATTAGTATATCTAATCCTGATGATCATTGTTTCTGCAAATAATTTCACTTATTTTACTATAATTCTGCACACAAAAAAAAACAATGCACAAAGGTTAAAAGCCAATAACACCTACAAGTAGCCATGGTGTTGTCTATTTATATCTTGTTCTGCTGATCATTGTTGTTGTTTCCATTTGCTTTATATATACATGTACCATAGTTTCTGCAAAAATAAAACAGTAACACTTGTAAAAACAGTCTTTAAAGGTGGTTGTAAGAAGAATTCGTCCATATTGACTAATTTGTCATGTTGCAGATCTTGTCCTGCATATCATATTTGATGTATCATAATGCTATCTATTTACTTTAGTTTCCGCCAAAAAAAGAAAAAAGAAAAAAAGAACAGGTACAAAATGCCTTTCAATGTGTGTTCTATAAAAAGGTAAAAATGGCACCATTTTAATAAAGAGTTAATCTTAATGACACGTATGACGACTCGAACTAATGTAAAGTATGGAGTTAAGTCAAGTACCTTTTCACGATGTAATAAAGTTATGAATTGAACATTTCAGAAGAATATATAATTGTAAAGGAAAGTAGTTTGTAGCATTAAAAAGTAAACTTCGAAATTACCACGTTTACAAAGAAAAAAAAAACATATAAAAATGTAATTTTTAAGTAAGTTTCTTGCAACCTGTGACAAAACAGTCCCACATTTTTAATGAAATGTTGGCTTTAGTAAAGATGTTTCGTTTTTTACTCTTTTCGATAAATATTATTACATGATGGTTCTGGTCATTTGGCATTTTCTAGAAAGTTTTTTAAGCTTGAAAAAAACAGACAGCAGCCAAAGTTACCATCGAAACAAGATCTACAATGAAGTCAACGTCTCTACAAGTACGTTTACTGGAAAAGCAATAAACATATTGATGAAGTCGGTATTCAAAACACAACATAGAAAACTAAAGAATGAGCAACACGAACCCAAGAAAACTGGGGGTGATATTATGTGCTCTGGAAGGGTAAGCAGATCCTGCTCAACATGTGACTTCCGGCGTGTTGCTCATGTTAGTACAAACCCGGTAAGTCATATTCGGTGAAAAGGGGTCGGGATTGAAGTAACGGTAAGTCATAAACGGTGAAAAGGGGACGGGATTGAAGTAACGACAATTGGAACATATTCATCTGTAAAACGGATATTGATGAAGTCGGTATTCAAAACACAACATAGAAAACTAAAGAATGAGCAACACGAACCCAAGAAAACTGGGGGTGATATTATGTGCTCTGGAAGGGTAAGCAGATCCTGCTCAACATGTGACTTCCGGCGTGTTGCTCATGTTAGTACAAACCCGGTAAGTCATATTCGGTGAAAAGGGGACGGGATTGAAGTAACGACAATTGGAACATATTCATCTGTAAAACGGATATTTCATAACGGTCAACCATCTCGTGATGGCGTCCGTAAAATTTACGAAGGGATGATTTTAACTTCACCACTTGGAACTCTTGGTTTATTAACTTCATTGTGAGCAGCAATCCTCTATCAACATAATCATGATAGGAAATACAAGCCCTGGAATATCGTATCAACTATGAGATATATATTCTGTATCTGGGCGCTGCTGGAATGTTGCTAAATAGAAATGAGAAGTTCGAAGTTTGGAAGCTGAAATCTTCTCTTTTGTTGTAGTTTTGTTTTCAACCGACCGTTATTGTCAATTTCTAGGTGTTAGTCAAGATATGAGGCAGACTTAAATGTATCTGTTGTATCCTTTACCGCAAGTTCGATGGGATAGATGCGTTCAACACAGTCACCAAGATGAGAAAACATCATATATTTAGCGGAAAGTGAAGTTAAAAAGGTCCTAGATGAAGTCAACCCCATATGATTAAAGCAACAAGTCGGTAAGACGAGTAGCACAGTTGGTGCCATTTGTGAATTCCGATTGTTTGTTGAAAAACAAGTCCTCCTAACGTAACAAATGTGTTGTCAATCAGGAAATCAAGCATTTTGATTGAGTCAGTTTCAGAGACGAAGGAATAGAATGTACCACGGAGAAATTGAGAGGTAAAAGATACCAATGAGACAGTCAAACTCAAAAGTCATAAATACACTGACCACGCCATGGCAAACAAAAAAAAAGAAAGAAAAAGGACCAAAATACAAACAACAATTAACATAAAACAACATAGAAAACTAAAGACTTAGCAACACGAACCCCACATGATGATCTCAGATAAAAACAATTATACTGTGACTCTGAAAGGTAAGGATACTTTTAATCTCAGTTTTCATTACGTATTTCAAAAGTTTATTGATCAGATACTGTTTATGGCTGTCGTATTCCCTATTCATTTTTTACAGAAACTTTGTTTAACTGTCAAGTCACTGTGTTGTAAGATATAATATAAGCATCACATTAAAGAAAGTTGAATGATGGGAAACATTTTAATGTTCAAATTTATTCTTGATTATATAACCCTTCATTTATCATTTGACTTATTTCAAGTGGCTAGTCTGAGCTCAATCAGTTCGCTGAATGTACATCAGTCCCTCTGTATGCTGGAAAAACTCATAAACTCATAAAAAAATATCCATTTTTTGTAATTCATCCTGTTAAAATCTAAAATAATTTTATGTTTAGTCGCATAACATTGTCATATTGTAGGACCATTGTAAAAATTGTGGAAATATGAAATCGAAAATGCAAAAACAATGACGACGGCAGTTACAAAATATACATATGCATGTCGGTATTTAAAAACTTTTAAATAATTTTTTTCTCTATTCATTCCTGAATGCATTGTTTTAGGTTGGGTTGGGTTGGGTTGGGTTTGGTTGGGGGATGGGGGGTTGGGGCTGTCGGCCAAATGGTACTTCGAGCTTATCGATTTACGTTCTTAAACAGAGTGAAGAATATCTTTGAAGATTTTAATAACTGCATATAAAATGTTACGAAAGGAAATTTGAAGGTTTACTTAAGTATGAATGAGATTACATACAGAATAGGACAGTAACAATATACGTTCTATACCATTCTTTAATGTATTGTTGTTTTATTTTTCTTTCTTTTGTATTTAGGTTTTTAGTAAAATGGGGTGTAAATGATTACACTTCTCAATTTACGCTCTTAGAAAGTTTTTAAACTGAATTATGACATTCCGAAACACTAAAGCAATAGAACATATAAATGTTTATAAACTGTAAATACTATTATTCGTCCAATAAACATACACTCAGCTCTTAATCACTGATATCTGACTAGAAATTAGTAACAATGAATATAAAGTCAATCATTCTTATCACACATGTCTTCAAATAACTTGTTCTTATGCTATCTAAAAGATAAACTCCTCCAAATCAGTTAAAAATTACATATGTTCTCTGAGTTTACTATATATACAGTTTTGAAATATTCGAAACACTAAAGTTGTACATGTCCTTACTAGTATTTTGCACATTTGTTTTCGCGGAAGTTTTGGCTTTCAGTACTTTTCAACGTTGTTTTTGGTTTCGCTTCTATCATTTTTAATTCGATCATTTTTGATGAGATTCGTGTAGACGAAACTCGCTTTTTGAGTAACATATGTTAAGGATCTTTGAGGAGTTTTACTTGTATAAGAATAGAAATAAAAGTCGGAACCTTTTATATTTCGTTTTAAAATGAACACTGTATACTGCAAAAAGGTCTATAGAAATGCTTTTAAAAATGCTAAACTTTTTGAAATGAAGGAACATAAAAAAATAGATGTCAGTGGACCAGCAAACTAACTACACTTAACATGCGTTAGGCTGACAAAAATCTCGAGGTCCACATTTGGCGTTAAGAAAATGTTGAAGCTACAGAGATGGCATTTTACGCAATAACTCGACGAAGGATTGATTGATTGATATTTGTTGTTAGTATTTAGACTGGATCATATTGGTCAATTTTTATCATAGGAAGAAGCCTTAGCGCCCGGAGAGAACTACTGACTTTTGGGAAAAAAATTGGCAATTCTAATTTGCTAAGATCTGAGTCGATCGGACCTTGCCGAATTAGGGTTCGAACTCACATTAGTAATGACAGGAAAGTGATTTTGAACTCCTAAGACAGCTCGATTATCGAGCCCCGTAGAAGACAGAAAAGTAAAAAAACAAAAAACAAAAAAAAATAAAGTAAAATCCACATAAAAATTATTTACAACGGACATTTTCAAAAACCAGGATGATCCACGGATATTTAGAAAAGAACGTTATTCTCCTCTAACATATTTTTTGACAACAAACATAATTCTGTTTACGATGATTTGAACATATCCGTAGTCATCCATGAATCAAATTTCCCAAAAGATAAACCAAATCATAATAATTTTGTTCTCCTAATTGATGACTTCACTTTTGCCATAAAGCTTTCATAAAAGCAGCCTTTATGTATCAAAGTTTAAAATGAGATTAAAATTAATTAGTTTTCTTTTGGGAACTAATATTTAATATACGTTCAATTAAATCTATAAAAAAGAAAGAAATCAATATATAAAGATAATAATAAAAAAAAATAAGGAAATCGCATAAACTCCTATTTTGCTTTTGGTTACGTCTATGCAAAAATGTCATCTGATTTGCATGCATCATCCGCCATACGAAACATAATCACAGATACCAAGAATATGATTGTGTACCTCCGAAAAGCCATTTCTCTAGATGTGACTCATCAGTTTGATTTAAACATCTAAAAGGCTAAATCAAATACAACGTTGTCTTATGTAAGGACCACATCTCTGTAAATGAAGTTATTATAGTGTGATCATGCATGATCGTATCCTTTCAATTGAGATATGTTAACAACATTAGATGTGGCAAAGGGTATGTTATTTCTGAGAAATGGGAGGGTGACATTTGGAACGTTGAAATCATCTCGTTGTCATAGATTCTTGTTTAAAGTTCCCAATCTGTGTCAAGGTCATGTACAAATTCAAGATAAAAAGCACACATTCTAGTTACGGTTACATGCTTACTTTTAGGGTTACTGGGATAATGAGATTCAAACACACACAGAAATGCTGGTTATTAAGTTATATGGCATCATCAACATATCTGAAAGTGAAATTAAAGAACTTATAAATGTCCATAGGGTTGACTTATTGAATTGTTTCACATTTTTAATGTCGGGGCCTTTTAAAGCCGACTAAACTGTATGGCGTTTCCTCGTTATTGCCTATAATTGCTTACATCTACTTTATTTGATCTTTGGTGGATAATCGTCTCTGTGATCATTGACAATCATACCACATCTCCTTATTTTTTTTATTATGTCTATATCTGGATTGACTCTGTGTATTTAAATTAGTCGCGCAATACTTTGTATAGAAACATGATGTTCTGCTTAACGAAAATAATATCAAATGATTAAATAGAAAACAACTAGACGAACGTATTTTGAATTTCAATTGAGGTATCCATTGGGTTTTTTTTTCTGTTTATGCAATATTTCATAAGTCGTTACACTGCATTGGTCTACTTCAAAAATATTCCAGTCGTCACGATAACAACATGTACAACTGTTTGGGTAATATTTGCACAATTTATGAATAATTCAAGTATGATTAGTATACTCCTTACAATGAATTTATTAGAAGTATCAAAGTTTACACATCATTTGTAAATATAAATCAACGTGGAGACATATTATACGTTCAGGTATTTCACAACCCATCTTTTATAGAAATGTTCTATACAGAGCACAAAAATGTTCTCATTCACCTCAAAAGCTAACCAAACATATAACCAGACCTATTCACGAGGGATATAGTTACGATACTGTTGTCAAGTCATTAAAAAAATGTTTTTATTAATCTCGTAGGGTCTTTACATGAGAAATAAACATATCTATTCTATAATCAGTAGTTGGCATAATGCAGGTTATGTTTGTCTCGTATATTTGTGATATCATGGCACTTAACCAATAACATATGGTTAAATTTCATATGCTAAAAACA
Source organism: Mytilus californianus (assembly GCF_021869535.1). NCBI lineage: Eukaryota > Metazoa > Mollusca > Bivalvia > Mytilida > Mytilidae > Mytilus > Mytilus californianus. The sequence goes on from NW_026262712.1 coordinate 30,623,430, forward strand.
TAACCTTTCGATCAGCTTAATTGAGGTCTGGAGCTGGCATGTCAGTAACTGCTAGTAGTCCTTTGTTTATTTATGTATCATTGTCATTTTGCTTAGTTTCTTTTGTTACCTATTCTTACATCGGACTCAGACTTCTTTTAAACTGATTTATACTGTGCGTATTTCTGTGTGTTTGTTTATTCCATATTGGCTAAAGGTATAGGGGAGGGTTTAGATCTCACAAAATGTGTTTAGCTACGATATATTTTTGCGCCTGTTCCAAGTAAGGAACCTCTAGCCTTTGTTATTCTCGTGTGTATTTTCTTTTTTAATTTTGATTGATCTGTATGTTTCGAAGTTAATTGGGCGCCAATTTCGCTGAATTACTATACATCATTGCTTAGGGGCAGGTTGTGGCATCAGTCGTGTTGCTTATATAAGTAAAAGTCATAAGTTTCACTCGGTAACTTATATTCGAAAAAAAACAGTTCGGGATTGAGGATACGACAATTTGATCATATCCGACGTTATCCGTCGTAATATTTTCAACCAACTCGTTATGGCGTCCGTAAAATATTCAAAGATGACTTCAATAATGCAACTTGGAACTCTCAGTTTAATAGATTCCTTGTGAGTAGAAACTCTATATCAAGTAAATCATGATAGGAAATTCAAGCTCGGAAATATTGTATCAAATTGCAGATATATACTCCATATGAAGGCGCTGTGGGAATGTTGCTACATAGAAATGGAAAGTTCACAATAGAAAGCTGCAATCATCTATTATATCGTAAAGATATGTTCTCAACTGCCACTCACTGTCAATCTTTATGTAAAGATATGACGCAGACCTTACTGTTTCTATTGTATCCTTAATTTCAAGTTCAATGAGATAGATGTCATAACATAATCACCAAACTTTAAATTATTCAGTGAGAGAATATCATTTTTAAAGCGAAACGCGAAGTTAAAGAATAATGCTGGCTTCTTTTTATTTTTCTATAGAAGCTCATGAATGAAGTCTGTCCAATATGAATAAAGGAACAAGTCTACAAGAAAAGGAGTACAGTTGGTTTCTATGTGAATGCCGATTTTTTTTTAATCAAATACACGGCTTTCCAAGGTAAAAAAAAAAATAACATAATGAAATCAAAATACTCATATGTTATGCATAAATTGGACAAAATACCAAGGAGCCAATCGAAACTATAACTCAAATTAAAAAGAAATAACATCATGGTCACAAAAAACCCCAAAACCCACGAAAAGACACGGAACATTTCATAACTTACCACACAGTAAAAAAGACTGAACAACTCGTACCGCATCAAACAAGTAGGAGTAAAACAACACTAACATTGGGAAATTTAATAGCACAAAATATCACAAAAAACTTAAAACTAAAACAACATAAATCACCTATGAAAAAGAACATTAATGAACGATTATAATCCAAAAGAACAAACAGTACCTGCTGAACTAATGATAACCGTCGTGTTGCTCATGGTAAGTGACTTTGTCACACTAGAGGAATGTAAGTCGGGAGTGTGCCTATAACTGTGGAATATATAAAGGGTCATTTTTGACAGACATATTCCAAACAGCCAACTAAAACATGATGGCTTTAGTGACATTTTGCTAACCAAACTAACTTAACTATGGTGTACACTGTTTCAAAAGCTCACTTAATCCATGCTTTATATGCAGGCTCTGCTTTATTGGTGTCAATGAAAAATTGAATGTTCTCAATGGTAAATTTATGAATTCAAACCTGAAGTTCATCTTTTTCATTGCCATGATGTTAATCAGGAAAGAAAGCAGACTTAATTGTTTCGATAATATATTTTTTTAGAATCAACATAGACAACGAACTTTTAATGATTAGATTAGAAGACATCATCAATATATAGAAATATAATGGTTAAGGATGAAACCAGCTTCTTTTTATTTTTCTTGAGAAGCACATTTATGACTCTACCTATTACGAATAAGGAACTTGGTTCAATACCCTCTTCGTAAGTAGCAACCTACTATAAAAAAAACATTGATAGGACAAGCAAAGTCTGGATTGTTGTATAAAATGGGAGAGTTATACTCAATATGTGGGCGATACTGCAATTTTATTACATAAAAAAGTAAGGTTTGCAGATTGATAGTTAAAATTCTTATTTCTTTGTTTTTAATAGATACTCATCGTCAATTTCTAAATATAAGTCAAGTTACGATGCAACATTAACTTATCTGTAGTATCCTTTATTTAAAATGTGATGTGATAGATGCTTTCAACATGGTCACCAAACTTTGAATTATAAAATGCAAGGACAAGCTCTGCAGGTCGGAATGCGAAATTAAAGGATATTGCTAAGTTATTTTCATATTTTTCCTGAAGAGCTCCTGTATCAAAACTGCCTAAAGGCGGTAGATAAGAGAGTCGACAAGAAGAAGACTATAGTGCGTTCCCCTAGGAATGCCGATTGTCTGTTTAAAACACATCATTATTCATGTTATTGTTTGTTTTACAAATTATGAATGGTTCCTCTTTAAAATTGTATATACATTGGTCGTTTTCATGATACCAAGTTTGACGAATTCTTTAAAAGGAATACTGGTGTAAAAGGTCAAACGTTTTCATACTATTGCAAGAGGAAAGAAAATTATACAACAGACGTAAATAATATGGAATGACTTTTCGTTTTGGATTTAGTAGACCTTACAATATAACGTCGTTTGTAAGAACACGTACTTGAGTATCTAGTAGAGTGGAGAAAGATCAGGTTCGTTTTTGGCTAGAAATTCCAAAGAAACAGTTCCGACCTATAGTCATGATGATTGCTTAGAGATAATACTAATAAGAAAATGGAACGTAAATCGAGGTTTGTTTGTTTCATCGACACAAAAAAAGCCTTTTAATCCGTGAACAGAAAAATGTTGTGGTATAAATTAATGGCAATTGGCAGAAAACGAAAGGTTCTTAACGGTTAGTATCCCTATACGTAGATGTTCGTAAAGCACGTAAAATCAATTGGTACATGACAAATATGTTTATAGTTGACTTGGGAGTGAAACAAGGATGTCACTTATCCCCGATATTGTTTTCAGTTAATATAAAACTAGGAATACCCAAGTTGAAACTGTGTAAATGTTCGACCTAGGTCCGTATTTAGAGACAAAGAGGCTGTGAAATGTCTGAAGTCTCTTCAAGATAAATATGTCATGCGGACAAAGAATCAAGCAATATTGTTTTTGTATGTTAATCCTATTATTAAGAGTGTCTCATCGAAGAATGAGGGATAAATGAACACTCCGGTAATCCCACGTAATTAAACGTAACATTTGATAAAGATGAGATCTTAGCAAATCACAAGTCCTTTATGGCCTCATTGAATATTTCGACGAACAACAAATCTGATGACTTAAATTGTTTGTATTGGATACCTAAATTTCACAAGGCTCCGTACAAACAACGGTACATTACTTCATATGCATGTTCTACAAAGGAATTGTCCGTTAGATTTACCAAAATTGTATCCACAGTGGAAAAGGGATTACAGAAATACTACCACATTGTTTTCTCGCGTAGTGTCATAAACCATATGTGGATTCTTTAGAACTGAACAGAACTACTGGAAAATTTTAAATCTCGGTCATTTCTGAAATAAATTCTATCATACCTTCGTTTTTCCACCATTTCCACCAACATACCACATGAAAAATTAAAAAACGGCCGTCTTAAAGAAATAATCAACAATGCTTTTCTTTTTAAAAATGATTTCACACGCTACAATTTTATTGTTTTGGGATGTAATTCTACATATTTTGTTAAAAATGAGCCCGAAAAACAAACATGCTACACCGAAGAACAATTGATCAGAATGCTGGAGTTTCTCATTGACAACATATTTACCTCTCGACCTTTTTTTATTTATATATGAGTCGGTGTTACTTCAGACACTTGTAAAAACAAGAAGATCAAAAAGCTAGATTATTTGATTTCACATACAGGTACATTGGTGATGTTCTTTCCAATAACAATCTCTCTCACCTTAGCAGCAATATTCCAACTTCAGCCGCGTAAGGAGTATACCAATTCGGTCAAAATAACGGAAGTATAAACAACTGTCATCCAATTGGAAGGTTTCCTTATCTATACAATAAGGCTAAACCCACCATTTTCTTTGGAAAATGCCTGTACAAAGTCACGAATATGGCAGTTGTTTTTGATTTGTTCCGTTGATTAATAGTATTCGATTTTGTCTTTTTTTTATGGACTTTCCCTTTTTGAATTTGCCTTGGAGTAGAGTATTTTTGTTATACATTTTTTGGTATGTGGATAGATGAACATCTATACTTGTGGTATATGATTAGATAAGTGAGAAAGCAGCCAGTCGAATTTTGTCGCCTTTCTAAACGAAAATAATAGGTTGTGGAAATTGAATATTCGAGAAATTATATGAAAACCTTGTTCAGACAGCTTTGTTTTATGGATCCATTATATGTGTACTATCGGAAAATAAGCTTCTGTGCAAAATAGTCATGTTGATACCTCTTGGCAATAAACTCCTCCAACATTGAAGTTCTTAGATTCTTCTTTAAGCACTCTAATTAAGAGGATGGGAAAATAGTTCGGACTATACGTGAAATTAGTTAAACAAAACAACGGCCATGACATTAGCGTATATCAGCATTTCTTATACAATGTAAATAAGACTATTTGAACAATCTGAACATAACAACCAAACAAATGCTACATTTTGCCCAACATAAATTGACAGCAATTCACCGTGAGAAATGGGTACTGATATTTTTGACGATAGACATTTCGAAAATAAAATCAAGCTCAGAACTTTTAGAAGATTTAGATTTAATAGCACTATTGTTTCTCCCCTATTAGTCTGTAAAATTTGCGTTTTTCAAAAACATGTGCATTTAAAAAATAATTGGCATGAGTAAAGTTTTTGTGTGTCAAACACTACAAAGAAACTTTTACATAACATATCATTGTATATAAGAAAATAACCATCGACGGAAGTACAAAAAATGTAAACCAACCAATTTCTAGTCCCTTTTTTTCCAGTTTACAAGCTTTGTCACATCGATTTCCAATTTTTTTTATTACTGAAACCCAATATAAAAAAATGTGCTTTGAAGCCCCAAAGATACATGCCTCATGACTCACCAAAAAAGTTCGGCAATGAACTGCAAGGTTAATTTCCTACAACTGTCAATTTCAAAGGAATATTTTTTTACTCTTTTTGAACATGAAACCGAATCTGACGTACAATTGTTTTTATTGTATTTTACCTTTAAAAAAACAATTATAAAACTAGCATATACGTTAGAACAGTAACAAATCTTGGCCATCGTCGCATTATATCGAATTTTTTATGTGGATCACTGCTGCTAGCGATTGAGACTGGACGTTACCCCAGGTGGACTACAACATTGTGTGGTCTTTTTGTCGTTTTTGCTATAGTTTATTCAGACAGAAAACCATATATATAATATATTGTAATTTTTACTTAAATATAAAGAAAGAGGTTTTTCACTATATTGATATTGTGAACAATTTTTTGAAAGGTCTTAATTTTAATGACAAGTTTCACTTTAATATGAACCGAGATGATACTCACGTTTTATAAGCAAAGACATTTCATCTTATGTTTAAACGTAAGAAGATCAAATTGTTTTTTTTTCTGGATATATAAATGAATTTGTTTTTTAAAATGTTAGTATCATATGAAAAGTATTGTTATTGTTAATTTTTCATTTTTGATATTTCATTATACGTGTAGCATATATTTTTATTTTGCAAAGGATGGAAGTGTCTTATATGTCTTAAGGGCAAAAATATAATATGATTGTGCATGATAGTATATATTAGATTGTGACATTATAATAGACTATCTACTTTCTTACTTGTAGATATCATTACAAAAATAAAGGTAACAAACATTAACTTACGATTATGTTTTAATGATTTTACTTTTAAATAGCGAAAAAATATCATAAATCCAAGTAAACTTGACATTGAACTAACTAATCCCAAGATTTCCTTTTCAAAACTTTTCTTGTACTTGTGTACGTAGTTTTTTTTTTTTTTTTCATCTTGAACCGTGTTTAATGAAGTGGTTTGCCTATTTACATGTTCATTCCAATCCAATACGGATAGGTTTGTCACTTGTTTGAAGAAGTTAAATGACCCTTAATGTCAGTTGATTTAAGATGTAACTGACTTTTACACACTTTTCCATGGTTTTTCACTATTTGAATAAGGTGCTCGATTGATGTTTGGGCAGTGACAAAAAGTTTCTGTATTGATGTTTCCTCGTTATATGTTGTAAAAGAACATGGTACATGGCTTTCCTGAGCTATATATAGATCTTCATGTGGTTGCGTTATATTGTTTTTAATGTAGAATGTCATTACTTTAAATACCTTGTTTTTATTTGTAGTTCTGCTTGGATTCCCACCACCCATTGCCTTTTTTATGTCATTGGTCATTTCATATATCAAATTCTTCTCATCAACAAATCCAGAAGTAAAATGTATTTTTCCTTCAATTGGTTTTGGTTTTTCTTCCCTCATATCATTTCTTCTTTTAACACTCTCAATTTTATCTTTTGAAAATTTTCGTTTTTCTGCAGGTTGAATATATTTTCATTCCTATTTACTGTAAGTGCTTCCATGATTATGAAAAATTCAAGTTCTAAATTTCCCTCCAAATATTGATAGCTACTGAGGTTGGACATTCCAATTTTCACTGAACGCAGGGCTGATTATTCTCAAAACAGAAGTCTGTTTCTATACTTTTTCATGATGGTTTTTGAGAACATCGTTTAATATTTTTGAGCTTTTATTTGTATTTGTAATTCAATTATTGAAAATTTTCCCTCAAAAATAAATTACATGTGGTCCGTAACAGAGGAACAAAAACTTGGAATTCTGGCATTTTTTCATGGGGACTTTAATGAAATAACATCACTAAGTACTTCTTCTAACCTTCATTTAGAAGATAATACAGAAAACAATCTAAATTCAAGTGATGACATTGAGCACTCTGGTCGAAGTGGGTCAGATCAACAAAGTGCTGGAAATGATCTCAATGATGAAGATATGTGTCAGAAATGTTTTCGTAGTCCGTGTGTTACACAAAATACACAAAATTCATTAGGTGTAGGACAGAGACCACATGCAAAGAGTAAAATAACAAAAATTCCGATCTCCAAGGAAAATTCAAAACTGAAAGTCACTTATCAAATGGCAAAATTAAAAGCTCAAACACATCAAACGAATGGAAAACAACTGTCATATTCCTGACTTGGTACAAGGAATAGTGGAAAAGGAAATCTCAAATATAAATTGTTCTGTAGCATGCTGCAGGATAGATAAGCATGGAGCAATCCTCAATATCTGAGGAAGAAAAGTAGGCTTCTGAATAGGGATAGGGTTAATGAAACTGTTGTAAACGTCAGAAGAGAAGTTATTCCTGAACATGCTGAATGTGTGTTTAATCTTGTGAGGGAGTTGTACCCAAACCCTATGTACATTTGTTTACAAACAGAATCAGCTGGTATAAGGCTCCGACTTCTTAATTCAAATTTGAACTAATAATTTGTTCACTTCAGATTTTTAAACATGGAATATTTAAAAGTTTTTTAATAATTTTTTTTATCATAATATGTTGCAAATTTTTGAATTTTCTACATATGTAACAAGAATCATAATAAATTACAAGTGATAACAAAAGTTATTCAGAAAACATTGTCTCCGATTGTCACGACAAATCAATAAAATAGCCTTTCAAGACGTCATTATTATTTTGACTAGTCGATCTCATAACTATTTTAAACATTTTAACTCGATTTACTGTTTACTTTTGCTGCTTCTCATGTTCCCGTTAGGTGTCAATATTGACCAGGCGTATGAATTGTTGAAGGCAATATGGTGCCCTATAATGGTCCACGTCTTTGTTCCTTGATTAGTTTGTATATGGATAGTTACGTTGTCTCATTGGCAGTTGTCTCATTTGCAATGGTCTCATTTGCATTCATATGCAACTCCTAATGTTTACCTTTTTTTTTTTTTTTTTTTTTTTTTTTTTGCCTTTCAATCAATGGCAGTTCTTTTCCAAATACTATTTATGTGTTTCGTCAAAATATTAATTTTTACACTTTAGAGTGACTGATAAGGGTGAACAAATCCTTAGTCTCTAGAAACAGAAAATGTAGAAGACGCCTCGAAACAGCACCAGATCGTTTGACATTGCAGCGTATATCACAATATTTAGATTGTGATAGTTCCAGTTTTAGGAAGAAAATGTAAAAATCTTGTGACAAGAAATTAAACACAAATAAACCCGACAAACAAAGTAGTTAATTAATAAAAAATATCATTACATGATTATTTCTGTATCTGTTATTGGCCCTCGGACAGCTGCATTTGCATTCGATCTTGCCTCAGGCCAATACAGCAAGCCTTTAGTATATTACAAGGTCAATACAGAAATAATCACCTGTTAACATCATAATGCATCGATTTACTGGACGGTTCTTTTCTATTTATATGTGAAAAAGGCAGAAATAAACATTATAAACGATATCCATTTTAAGAAAAATAACAATACTATTAATGTATTTAATTTATTATTATACCATTTTAATGAAGCTCAAGCATCATTTGTAAAAAGACATTTCATAAAATTTATAAATAAAGTATTGATTACAAAATCACATATTGATTTAACGACAAACGTCATTCAGGTTTAAAATCGATCATGCTTAATCACAACAATTAAATCTATGTCATGGCTAAGATTTTATATTTCATCCATGTGTATTCATCCTCTGGCAGTCACAAGCGCTTACTGTATTATGTTCAGGACAGCAAATGCATGACATGTACACTCTGTCACGAACATGAGACTTTGGACAGTCCAGTTCTACATTATTTCCATGTCCTCCATTGCTAATAGTTGGTCTGAAATTCAATAGTAAGCATTGTTTAGAAATGAATAAATAATTATTTGAAATGCCGTGATTGCGCAAAACATTAAATTCAAAGTGTTTAAAATATCTGTCAACACTTTAACAACTTTTTGTTGCAGGGATGAGGATATTGTCGGACAAATTTCAAAGTTTCAAACAACTTATTTCACTGTTTTTTTAAATGTAACAGTAGACGAACTTCCTTTGAAAAAAGATAACACCACATGTGTAAGTGGTTTTGATTTTTTTCCCTGACATTAAGAACAACTGGTTTCACCCAGCCAATTTCAAAAGACTTCATGAGAAAAAGTGTTCTTATATTACAAGATTAACCACGAAAAAATGTCTAAATAAAAATGACAATTGTATTTACATTCTGAGGATTGTTCCCCTTTTTTAAAATAAAATCAGTTTAATTGTACTCACTCGCAAACATATAACCAATCACAACCTTGGGTGTTAGTATAGCCATATTTAATTACTGCGTCAGCGCCATTTGCACAATCCATGGGTACCAACTGACGTTTTTTCCTGTCTCCAAATGTTGTATTGGTATCCTCTGAAAAAAGGAAATTCATAGTAATATAACAATACATAATTATTTATAAAATGCTGGGAAAACACTAAATGTGTCCAAATACCTACAGAAACAAATCATGATCTTAATTACTTGCATAAGAAATTCTATCTTTATTACTTTTTTCTAAGTTTACAAGAATATTTGTCTTATTTGTTTTGTGGTTGCTGATGTGTATGTACGTTAAGGATATTATCTACTATGGCCTCTATATCAAATTGTAGTCCAACACGAAATAAAAATTACGATGATAAAATTGGATCAATAGTTCCAATTATCATGATCTACATTGTACTCACTTTTATTTAAACTAGAAATTAACAATGAAGATGGGTTGAGAACAAATGCTTACGACATAAGAGATGGGTTCAGCTTCCCAATTATGAACTTTTCATTTCTATGTATCATTGATGACGACAGATATGTGCCAATTGTCGTAATTGCAATCCTGTTCTCTTTTTCTTAAATGAGTCGTACCGATTGAGACTTATCACCTGGTTTGAACTTCCTTTAGCAACATCACGGGTACCACATGTGGAGCTTGATCTACTTGCTCTTCTGTGCACATGGTATCACCCCCGGTTTTTATTTAAGTTCGTGAAGCTTAATCTTTAATTTTCTATGTTGTCTTATGTTTACTGTTATTTGTCTTTTAGTCGTTTGTAAGCTCATTTTCGACTTATGAGTTTAAACATTCATTTGCTATATTTTCTTTCTCTTATAGTTCAAAATTTTCAGTTATCAAAATCACAGTAAATTATTTGTGAACATAAAAAAGCCCATAAATAATATGTTGATCAAACTGGAGTTGAGCAACACATACAAACAAATCTAATCATTGAATAGCTACATCCTATTCAGTTATTTCGTGACAATGATGTATTTCCTTTATCTTGTAAGTCTTCTCTTATATAGTTTCTTATAGTAAATTTACATTTATCCCTATAAACTTATTGACGATGAACTTTCATGACCTCGGATAAATTACTTACTAAGAAACTCTGCATTCTCTGGAATTAGTCCAACTTCATATAGTTGAAATCCGAAACCTTCAACAAATTCTTTTGCACTTTTACTACCAAGTATATTTAAATCCTGTATGACCCCTTTCTTGAACCAACTTTTGAGAAAGACTGATGCAGGTTCCTCGCCCGAAATCTGGTTGCCATTATGTTTCTGTAATGTTCGATGAATGAGTTGAGAGAAATCAAAATTTAGAAAATTTGGTTAGTATGTAGTAAAGTGAATTGTCCGCAGCACAAAATATACTTGACCACTGAGATTAAATATGGTGCAATAGATATTCATTTATAAAAGAATAGTATGTCCTTACTATTGATAATTCCAACTTCTGTATTTAGTTTTTCAAATCAAGAAATGATCATTATTAATGCAGTTTTCTCGCTTAATTATTAAATGCATTAATTCCATTTGTGTATGCAATAATCATACAATTTTAACATTAACACATTGCTACCATTTAGTTCAATAGAGGTTTTTTTTATTTCGAAAAGATATAAAGTAAAACCCCTATCAAATATATGCCATATTGCTAATCGTTGATAAATCATCAGGGAATCTGAAAGTAAAACCCTCTAACCCCTCCCTTCCAACACATGCTTCTTAATCTATTTTGCTGATTGTAGTTTTTTTTATTTCTGGAGATCCCATTCATGTAAAACTATTGGAATTACACAAAAATCGTCATTGTAGAACTTTTCATGGATTCAACTGATTACATGAAATTATTGAGATTTAATGCTATGAATGAACAATTGTTATACTCTAAATGGTTTCACCAACTGGTATGCCCTTCACTGTCTGATAGTCAACTTGTTGTGAATTGTTCACGCATCATTTTTATAGCTTGAAGAAAATTGAATTGACATGCAAATAAGCAGTCAAAATTTATAAAGTTGTTGTTGTTTATCGAAATGATCAAGTGGTATGTATCTCTTTGAAATTGAATTATGATTTATTTGCTAAAATCGATGTTCATAATTCTAAATCAAATCAAGCAATGATATTTCCAAATTACGACTATAAAAATATTTTTTTACACATACCAATTATATACAATTATTATTCAGATACCGAATGATGATGGGTATACATGGTATACAGTAGATAATCGAATTTTAACTTTGTTTCAGCACCTATTATATTACAAATACAACATACGTCCGATACTTATGTTAAATTATCCCAAAAAAAGGTATTCATTGCTCCTGACGACTCTATTGAGAATAAAATCGTATAATTATTATTATTTGGTTGACAAGTACGATTTAGAGTCAGAAAGGTGTAACTTGAAGTAGCAGTCATCATCTTTTCTATTTATAATGAATAATTTTTTCAGATATTTTTTATTTGATCATTTTTCAGACATTTATACCAAATGCGACTAATACGATAGGGAAATAATGAAAACAAATATTCGATAAAGTAAGATAGACATTGACGTAATGAAAAGAAAACAGACGAACAGACAACCTACAGTTTACATTTTATAAGATGGATAAGAATTTTATTTTCAAACACAGAAAATATTTGAAAATTTAACAAGTCTTTAGAAGATTGACATTTATGAAAACATTTTAAAACAATAATACATACATATCCCTTTATTAAGCTCTCTGTTGTTTCTGTGGCATCTTTGTACACGGTCCGGTCTAGATAAGTCTTATAGCATTCCAACTTTGACGGATAACAGGATACTTCAATATTCTGCATTTAGAAACATATTTCGTTTTCATTTTGTATAATATTATAATGATTTGGCAATTATTATCACAAGTAAAACAATTTTGAACAAGACTGAACGTTTTGAGGTTTTAACTTATCAGATCATTCAAAGATGAAAATTTAGTTTACTGGAGTATGGAAATCTATACAAATATGATAATGATATGCTGTTATGGTGTTGCCTTTGAAATCTAATTCATGTCGAAGCCGTATTAGAAATTATATTCTGGTGTTTTTCAAGTGCTTACTAGCATATTCCTTAAGTATACTCTCATTTACATACAGTCAAATATGTATATGAATTTCATATACTTGCTGAATATTTGTCTGCCAAGTTAAAATACATTACTTATGATTATAAAAGATTAAATGAAAATCCCAAATATTGTTCCAGGTCCTATCTCATGTCTTTTTTACTAGACAATGACCAGATATACAGTTTTAAAATAACTTACATGCTTAAAATCTTGCACTTTGTACATTTCATCAAGGTCATTGTGTGCCGGGGTGTGGTAGTAAATAATGTCATTTATAATATCTGTATCGATGCTTTGGTCAAACAACGCGCCTTTTTCTGCTACGTGGAGGTCAAAAGTCTAGAAAAAATTATACATAAGCACCACGTTTTGTTTAATTTGAATAACATTTATGATAGGATATAAATATAAAATATTACTTAATACTCCTTGGTACAGTGGTGTGTATTTCAAGCTAAATTGTTTTATCGTCCGGCAGCGTTATATATTCGAATATACTTAACGAAATGAACAATTTGTTATTGTAAGTTTCTGGTTCAGTAATTTGATAAACTTATCTTCTTTGGATTTCCGTAAAATTGAATCGTTCTGCCGAATTTCGAAAAAAAACACTAAATTTCTTTTTTCAGTATATATCAAAATGTTAGGAAAATTGTTCGTTTCTTATTGTTGTAGCTCTGATGTGTTGTTAATGTGCACGGTCAATTACTCTCTCTCGGTTTCTTCAACATCAAATTCATAGCTGATTAGACATATTGCACAGTAAAAGAGATTCAACGATTTTCAATTCATGCATGAATTCGGTTAAAAAATTTCCCTCGATTCTTAGCAAATATTGTCACCTTCATGAATAAAATCATACGTTCCGCATCTAGGGAAATCGCATTTTCTCACATGCTTTGAGTCTTTTGAACCAAATTCGCCAATGATTACTAATTTTTAAGGTTTGGTGCTTGGCGTCTAATGTTTATGATATGTGACGGATCGACCAGTTGAATCATATTTTGAGACTGTTATTAAATCTTGAAAAATCTTTTTGTAGTTTCGTAATATGTTGCTAAATACTATAAACTGCCAGAAGATTATTTTCTGTATATAAATAATGTCGGATAAACAGAAAAAAACGGATCAACCGTGTGAGAGTTCACAAACAATGCATGACAGATAAAACCATTATAAACACACCATCTTCCGAAAATTTCGATATATGTGGATAGGGAGGTTTAGGATTATACCTTTCTTCTTAAGTTACCCATTGGAATATTGAGCATTTGTTTAGGTTCAACTCTCTAGGGCTTTGTTGATCTTAAATGAATTTGACCAATATTTTTCGGCCCCTATGGCATGGTCATATTGCTCCTAATGATACTACTTATTAAGTCGTCCATGTCTTTCAAATGTTTAAGCGTGAACGTTCCTGATGGCAAATAAAAAAAAGCGCTTCTGACCAGTTTATCAAGTGTAATTTTTATATGATTATATTTACATAAATATTTACGTATGTATATTGCTTATTTAAGTCTAGATTCTAAACCTTTTTAAATAAATGTGATAGCATTACTATATTAGGCACAACATTTTGAAAACAAAAAATCTTGATAGCACAAATCAATTTCAAGCTTATATAATTGAACACAATGTTATTATACCAGTATAAGTCCTCAAAAATGGATAACTTCAGCAGTAAAATGCCAATGTAACAGGGACTATATTATGACATGATTAAATGATCGGTCTAGCATTACGAGATAACCGAAAAACATTATTTTTGCTTTGGTTTAAATGAAAAATATCAAACATTTCTTACAGCAGTATATTTGTGCTTCGGCAAACACTGCACACCAATCACACAAACACAGGAAAGAAACACTTGAAACAACATCTTTTATCTTCTTGATTGCAATGACACAAGAGTAAAGCTAAAATATAAATAAATTGTGTGAAACAATTCAACTATCGCAACATGTTGCTGTAACATATTTCTGGTGTTAAGGAGCTCATAATAACGTACTAACTTTAGTTAAGTGAATACAATTCTTACAAGTAGAAATTGTTCGATTGAAAAATAATATTCATCACTTATTTATATTCAGATATGTTAGATTTGAATCGATAGTGTTTAATCAAAAGTTGATTTTTTTGTCATTGACCTTGACATTTATATACTATCATAATGATTAAGTTGAACACTTTCATCTAGAAGCTCTTTTTAAAACGGAAACCTTATCCGATAACTAATATCAGAGATCCAGGACGAAAAATAAAATTCAAATTCAAATTTGGAAAAAATGTGCTTTGAAAATCCGAATCCGATTAACGAAATCAAAAGCATATCATTTTGGCAATAGTTGAAACTATGTAAAGACAGACAAGAACAATTTGGTATTGCTTGTAATAGATCGATATCTTTTTAGCATATCGTTGGATGAAACAAAATCAACCAATGTGTCTCGAATACCTGCCATAAAAAACAAACATAAAATAAAGTTTAGATTTGTTTCATACCTGACGATTTCTAGTTAAATAAGCAATTTATCCAGTGTACTTGAATTCGTTGTAATTTATAAAAAAAAAAGGAAACGTGTCTACTAAAAGAAGTTTCAACTTACCTTGACAGTCAACCTCAACTTTATGTTCACATCAAATTTGTATTAGTTGTCTCTTACCTGGCGTAATTTATATAACTTTCGTTATATGATTGACCAATGAAAATTAGAAGTCAACATCCTGGTACAAATTACTGTAAATCAAAATCTTTTCAAATGCCATGTCTTCTTATTTCCAAAAACTTCAAAGTTACCAAGCCCTTTAATCTTGATAGGAAATCGTTATGAGTGGCACTTTTGATAAAATATACTGTGTAGTAAATATTCCATAACATGAAAACTCCATAAATTAATTAATTTAAGGGATACACTTTGTGAACAATGGTTTCAATTCTTGGAACAAAATCGTCATGGATTTTGATGACAGTGCAATCACGTTTTTACAATTTATCATATCACCTGGTTGAACGTTATCGGGAACAATCAAAGTAAAGAGTTTTACAAGCCTATGATTACATTGATTCACGGAATCATTGAAATTAGGTCCCCCAGATGTCTACCAAGAAAATGTTAATAAAAACAAAACATATCTTGTTAACTTGAATTTGGGTCGCCATTTTAGTTTAAAAATACCAGTTTCAACTAATGAAAAATTTAAATGTGTTTAGTTATTTAAGTAAGAATATAGTCATCGTAAAGTTCCTGAATGCAATCTCATTTGCTTTTAATAAATAAAGCGCAAAAAGCGACATTGGCGTATATTCAACAATAACGCCACTGTAGTTCAATCAAAACAAAATCATTTTTGTGTGGTCCGTCATAATACTCATATAAATATTCTTACATGGCAACAAAAATATATAATTCATTTGTATGAGCTTTTAAAACTAGTAACAAAATGTAGCTTATCGACGTCTTCTTTTGTTTCGTGACGAATACAAATCAATTCTATATCCTTTCCTACAATGTACTAAATTTTTTTTTATTCTGACATTAATCACATAGGCTTAACTGTACAGTTTTTTCACTTCCTACCGTTGAATTTGTGATTGAATAAATCGGCATGACTTAAACGCGGACCGCTTCACTTTCAGCTATATAGATGATGTTCTCTCACAAAATAATTCAAAATTTAGTGACTATGTTGAACGCATATATCCCATCGATTTTGAAAAAAATATACAACAGATACAGTTAAGTCTGAATCATATCTTTACTTACATCTAGAAATTGACAATGAGGGTTGGTTGAAAACAAAACTTAACTACAAAAGAGATGATTTCAGCTTCCCAATCGTGAACTTTCCATTTCTATGTAGCGATATTTCAGCAGCGCCTTCATACGCAGTATATATCTCACATTTGGATCGATTTGCCATGGCTTGTACAATGTTGTTTTTCGTATCATGATTTCCTTGATAGAGGGTTGCTGCTCACAAGGGAGCTATTAAAACCTAGAGTTCCAAGTGGTGAAGTTAAAATCATCACTTCGTTAATTGTACAGATGCCATCACGGGTTGGTTGAACGTTATGGAAAATCTTTTTCAAAAATGACAAAATATATGTTCCAATTGTCGTGACTACAATCCCGTCCCCTTTTCCCCGAATGTGACTTACCGAATTGGAATTATCACCGGCATGAGCAACACAACAGTCGTCATATGTTGAGCAGAATCTGCTTACTCTTCCAGAGCACCTGATATCGTCCCCAGTTTTTGGTGGGGTTAATGTTGCTCAATCTTTAGTTTTCTATGTTGTTTTTGGTGTACTGTTGTTTGTATGTTTTTTTTTTTTTCATTTTCAGTTATGGCGTTGTCAGTATATTTTCGACTTATGAGTTTGAATGTCCTTATGGTATCTTTCGCTTCTCTTTTCCGACAGCAAATTAATGAATAACTTCAATAATAAAATCAATAAATTCAAATACAATTTTGAAGTTAGATATTATTAAAAGAAAAATCAACGTAATCAGAAAGTGAACCTCTTTAGATTAAATATGCATGATTCAAATTTAGCCAAAAACAACTATGAACTACTGATTAACAACGATATAACAGAGGCATAATTTTGTGATTAATTTAAAAAAAAAACTGAACATTTTCTATAAATCAAGATGTACATGATGTATATGATTTCTAAAAACATATGATAATATTAGGCATTAACAATGAATAAAAGTAACTGGTCCCTATAATGCTTACATGAAAATTTTATTCTTACAATTGAAATTTAGTTGTTTACAAAATTTAATACAATCATTGAAGGTCAAGTATAAACTTCCGCAGATCAGTATCGCTAAATTACCAATACAAAGAGAGGGGTAAAAGCGGAACACATGCACAGCATACGTAGATCATAAGCTTTTTTATATCATTGTCACTGATATAAGTAAGTAAATGTATATATTTGCAACATTTTAAGTGACCAGAATGTTTATTTATCTTACGAGATGCTATATATATATATATGTCAGCCTCAGGACATCCTTCTACAACATCATGTATGTTTTATGTGTAGAATGGTAACTAACAAAAGATAGGTTTTATTAAATGCTTTAAGAAAATAAAAAGAAAAAATGGTGCCACCGAACTTGGTTTCTTGCTACAAGTATAAAATGAAAATTTCACTATTATTCCAGTATAAAATATTTACTATAAGAGTTATTTCCCCTTGAATGGCTAAGTTGAAAAATTGATTTTAAAAACACAAATATTTGGTATTTGTTTAAACATTTTGGATTATGCAATAAATCACTATTTTTCTTTTACAAATAAACAGTCTAAAGCATAAATTGCAATGATGCAAGCATGATGGAGGTATACAGTGAAACTACCTTAATACTTCAAGTATCGCATATTTACTGTAACAGTTCAACAATGTACTTTATTAGTGTATTCTACTAAATTAACAATTGATAGTCCTCTAAATTGACATTTGTATAATGCAAGATAAATATTTTTTTCCCGAGGTTAAGGTAATAAAACAAACATAAAGTGTACTTTAATTCAAAATAATTGAAAGAATAAAGTAACGTTATAAAAAGCACCCAATAGTTAACCTGGTGATATTACATTTTTAGGTTTGATTTTCCTTTGGTTTCAATACTAGATAATGTCTTCGACGTCAATAAAAAATAAGGGAAGTGCGCTGTGCTAAATCAAATGAAATGAGAAATTCCCGAATTTTCTGAAATAATTGTTTATCAAATGTTCTGAAGTATACCCATTTCATATGTTAAACAGTATGTAATTGATTGTTGCTTATCTTTTCGTTTTTTGCCAATGAGTTTTGTTAATTTAGTTAAAATGGTCCTGAAATTAGTACATATTTTGCCATTATCTTGCAAATATTTATTTTGACGTCTTTCAAATGACATAACACTTGAATTGCGCTAGTAACCAAAAGGTACATATGCAATGTTGCGAGAAAAGTGTTCATACCATTTTATTTTTTTTCTCAAAATAACACGGCCTAAATATAAAACAAAAATTTTCTTTCTTTACTTAAGACCACCACTAGAAAACATACAAAAAATAGAAAAAAATTCTACCTTCAACTTCAAAATCATGGGTTTTATCTTCAAAGATAAATGGTAATATAAATGAACCAATTCCAACGGAATACCAGGAAATGTGTTCATGATAAAGCAAACAATTTTGTTAACTGTTTGTCGATGAATATTTCATAAACACAAAATTTGAATGTTATGTGTTTTGAGTAATGGTAAGTCCAACGCAAATCTCTTTTCATCAATTGTTATTCGTCGTGGTATTTTTTTCTGAGTCTTGACAAAATGCAGAAAATTGCCATTAAACATTTGTTTGTTTTGTTTATATGAAAATGTCAATTTTTAAGTATTATTGTAACAAAAACTGTAAACCATTCTTGTAGGGTGGATAGAAGATAGAAGATGATTGTTTCTGGTTTTGTTTTTCATTATCCGGTAAATTTAATTGTTTTTGAAGAAGAAAAAAAACAACATCGATTTAAGCTCGTATAAATGACAAAATGTGTCTTATTCATTGCAAGTATGACGTTTATATCGTGATATTTTCATAATGACAAAGCGTTATTAAGAAATATAGATAACGGCGAATGCTTCCAAGCTACAGGCTGTGCATATTTATCATATTTTGTATGATTTAAACACGAAATGGTTTTATTATATGACTAGAAAATAGCATTCTGAAATAAGATATAAAAAATATAGGTTTCACTAAATGCTTTCACAAAACACTAAAAACTAAAGTCGTGTTTTATAACATGACGTAATGCTTTATTTTATATGTTGAACTACGAAAATAAATATAATGAATAAATAAAAATTACATTTTATAAATTATGTACGTTCGATGCGTTTATCTGGATTTATTCATTCAGGATCGCACGAAACCAAAACAATAAAAAACCAAAGATAATTATATTCTTAAGAAACTATACGAAAAATACGGTACTTAAAAGAGAGGGTCAATATCATCAATGGTAAACTTTGCCTAACGCAGTAACAACTTTAGTTTTTTTATATTTTTTGTTTGATGTCAGGGGCAAAGTCAATGATACTAGACTAACGAAACTATCGGGACTTACTGACGCAGCAACATTATCGACCTACACAATGGAAAATTGTTTTCTTTTTTAAATAACAAAAATCCGCTTTAAAACCTCTCAATACACACATACAAGCTTTAAACACAGGTTGACTCGCAACATAGTTGTGCAATTTATTAAACAAAAACAGGACCCTAATACAGTGATGGCTAAAATTGATGGAATGCAATATGAATATATCTGACCGTCTTTTTGGTAAAAAGGTAAAACATTCTCATTCAAAGGTAATTATTCCTACAGGAATCGACTAGTGATTATTACAATGTCTACCAATTTGTATATCTAATCCTGATGATCCTTTTTTCTGCAAATAATTTCACTTAGTAAACTATAACTTTGCAGAAAAGCAAAAATAAAAAAAAAGGTTAAAGGTTAAATGACGCCTGCAAGTAGATATTTTGTTTTCTTTGTATATCTTGTTTTGCTGATTATTTTTGTTGTCTACATTTGCTCTGTATATACCATAGTTTCTGAGGTCAAGTTTGGTTCCTATTGACCCAGTAGTTTCAGAGTAGAAAAATTTGGTAAAAGTTATGGGACGACGGACGACGACAGACTCCAAGTTCTTAAAACAGAGTCCAGGTGACTTTTGTTGTTCGTTGTAATCATGGCAAACGTTTTATTGTGTAAGTAGCATTAAAGTAAATTTTATACATATCTGTTCAACCTTGCTGATACATCAAATAAACATCACGTCATGAATCAGCTTAAAGTATTTCAAACAAAGTCGAATATTAACAGTTGGATTGTGAACATACTAGTACTCCTTTCTAACTCATGGTCATCAAAAATGACAAAAATATCGCCATATAGTAACAGAAATATTCACTTTTTGTGATGAAATCAATTTATCTATCGCACTTATATATATGATGGGTTTGTTCCTGATGTAAGATTTGATATATCTTTAACCGTGTCCCATCTCAATGAAAAATATGTTTTTTGTCCTAAAGATGAAGGATGGAAGTCTCTTATATGTCTTAAAGTCAGGAATCTAATATGATTGTGTATGATAGTGTATATTAGAATGTGAAATTATAATAGACTATCTTCTTTCTTACTTGCATACTTACCTAACTTTCATAGAAACAATTGATTATGCTGGTTAAACCATTAACATCCGATCAATCGATCGGGAAGACATGCGCAATTAAGATTTGACTGATACGGTGATGTAGAAGATAGAAGTTGTATATAAACGGCAACTGATAAATGTAAACAAAACAAGTGCACATGCTTGAGGAATGTGTAGCAGACGATTTAATTATCTTATCCCCTGTGGTCAAAATACTTATGATTTGTAGTAGATATCATTACTAACATAAAGGAAACAAACATTAATTTACGATTATGTTTAAATTATTTTACTTTTAAATAGTGAAAAAAGATCATAAATCCAAGTAAACTTGAACAAACTGATACCAGATTTCAGACCGCATATCGTAAGACTTCCTTTTCAAAACCTTAACTTGTACTTGTCTACGTGGTTTGGTTTTTTTTTGCATCTTGAACAGTTTTTAATGATGTGGTTTGCCTATTTACATGTTCATTCCAATACGGCTAGGTTTGTCCGAAGAATATACACTTGTTTGGAGAAGTTAATTCTGATATTGAAGAATAGCATTATTGAAACTTTCCACATAATAACTTTCCATACAATGTACATAATCAGTTGGCGATTTGTTTACTTAGGTGTTCATTAGACCCCGACCTAATAACATCTCGGCTTTGGGATCCTTGATGACATATTTAGTTGTTTCATAGTTCGAATCAGTTTAACACCTCGATAATTCATTAGTGTTCATGATTGTTTTTATAATGTTC
The DNA here is from genome assembly GCF_021869535.1 of Mytilus californianus. Classification (NCBI taxonomy): domain Eukaryota; kingdom Metazoa; phylum Mollusca; class Bivalvia; order Mytilida; family Mytilidae; genus Mytilus; species Mytilus californianus. Next base: position 30,644,949 of record NW_026262712.1, read on the forward strand.
AACTATATTCAATAGACTTAGATTTTTGAGTTTTTTTTATGCTTGCCGCTTTGTCCGATAACTCAGGGTGCCACGTTTGTCCTTCCTTATATCTTGGTCAAGAACAAATGGTCTTGATTTCTTTGGCTATGTTTTGGTGGCATGCCAGGTATCATTTGTCGATTCTGTGTCAATTCCATTAATACGGATAAATTCATTAAGACTGGTATTTCTGTCATACCCAGAAGACCAAAATTTTCACCTCGTATTCATCTTTAAGGTTTTTAAAATATTCATAAATCCTTTCTGTTCAAATTAGTTCATATATTTGTGCACTTGTACAATCCACTTTGAAATTGTTTCAACACGTAAAACCTTATATGTTATGGCACCAAGGCAAACTACGTCTGTGTACATAAAGTTTTTCTGGAACCATGTCTTGCATCAGTGACAATAAGGGGCGAATTTAGGGGGGTGCCCGCCCCCCTCCCCCTTATTGAACTTTATTTATGGTTAATCCAGACTTTTTACAGGTTCCACTACAAATGTTGTCTAGTTCGGGTGCCCACGGGCTCCCTTTTCATAATACTGTATCCGCATCTGAGTCAATATCGATACATTCTTGAAGTTCTTCATAAGAAGCAATTTCCTCTAAAAGAGCAGTTTCATAAGACTCTTTCACCAGCTGTGACACTACCGGGGAGTATTTCTAAAAAATGCTATTCAGCGTCGTCTCGCCAACAGTGCCAATATTAGATGCCTGACAACATCTTGAATATTGGTTTGTCAGTAATCCTGACACTTAAAACCCATGATACATTCTTAAATTACATAGAAACGTGCCTTCCATTTACGGTGAACTCGACCAGTGTAGTTCTTGTTTTTTATCACATTTAAGTTTGCATTATTTCAACATAACCCTTAATATCAGTTGATTAAGATGTAACTGACTTTTACAAACTTTTCCATGGTTTATCACTCTTTGAATAAGGTTCTCGATTGATGTTTCGGCAGTGGCAAAAAGTTTCTATATTGATGTTTCCTTATTACATGTTTTAAAAGAACAGTCCAAAAATGGTACATTTTTTTCTTCAGCCATATGTTGATATTCATGTGGTTGTGTTATATTGTTTGAATGAAGAATGTGATTACTTCAAATAACATGTCTTTATATGTAGTCCTGTTTGGATTCCCACCACCCATTGCCTTTTTAATGTCATTGGTCATTTCATATGTCAAATTCTTATCATCAACAGATCCAGAAGAAAAAAATATTTTTCCTTCAATTGGTTTTGGTTTTTCTTTCATCATATCATTCCTTCTTTTAACACTCTCAATTTTATCTTTTAAATATTTTCGTTTTTCTGCAGGTTGAATATTTTCATTCATATTTACTGCAAGTGCTTCCATGATTATGAAAAATTCAAGTACCTGTTCTAAATTTCTCGTCAAAATTTGATAGCTACTGATGTTGGACATTCCAATTTTGACTCAACGCAGGGGTCAATGAGAATTAAATTTTTTTCTCAAAACAGAAGTCTGTTTCTCTACTTTTTCTACTTTATCTGAGGGGAATTTGGGAAACAACTGCAAAATATATATATTTGATAGAATGTTTTGTTAATTCAGCAGCTTTTACATTTATCTAAGGTTTATAAATCACAGGTTAATATACTATTGTGTTTCGTGTCAAGATAAAATAACACCCCAAACCCCCATCAAAAGTGTGCAAAATGATACTGGCACACCTAAAACTGTTACACGTGACATTACTGAACTCTAGTAAAATGGAAAACAACAATGTTCAAAATGTTCTTTCCTTGTCTGTAACAGAGGAACAGAAACTTGCAATTCAGGCATTTTTTAGCCACAATGATTGTGGGACTTTAATGAAATAACATCACGAAGTACTTTTTCTAACCTTCATTTAGAAGATAATGCAGAAAACAAACTAAATTCAAGTGATGAAATTGAGCACCCTGGTCAAAGTGGGTCAGATCAACAAAGTGCTGGAAATGATCTCAATGATGACGATATGTGTCAGGAATTGTTTTGTAGTCCGTGTGTTACACAAAATAGATAAAATTGGTTAGGTGTAGGACAGAAACCACATGCAAGGAATAGTTGAATAGGAAAACTCAAATACAAATTATTTATGAGAATGCTGCAGGATAGAGGTGCATCGAGCTATACTCAATATCTGAGTAAGAAAAGCAGTAAACAATATTAGCGACAGTATTTTTCAGATCCTCGTGACTACAGGTATCGTAGCATTTGGTGGTAAAGTAACATTTAGACATATATCATTAATGAGAAAACTATAAGATTTTCCGTTTTAACATTTACATTTAGAATCTTAACCATGATGCAGGTTGTCATAAAAATCAGATATTGGGTGTACAATACCACGCCGAATATTACCAACGCTGTTTGACACTGTGAAAAAAAGAGGAATCTGAAGACTGAATGAAGATCGTTTTCAGGACATCTTCTAAGATGATCGTTGGGACATCTGTATCATTCGATGATGTTGTATCCTTGAGAACATCCGAGTGACACCTAATTCTCCTCGGCGACTTGCCATCTACATGTAGTTTTAAATACTATTTAAATCAATATTGTCCACCAGCAGTGGCCAACTATGAAGAGGAAAATAAAGACAAATTCTTTAAGAATTATACAACCAACGACACTTTAAACGATGATCCAAAATAATTTTGTACTTAACCTGAGTGAAATACTACCTAAATTTTAATAAGAATCATAATAACCAACATGTGGTCATTTTGAAATACTGGCATTTTGGCGGATGAAACAAAGACAAACTTTCAGTTAATAAGAAGTAGAAAAGATGCCAAAGCAATCGCAATTGTCATTATCTTTTGATAGAAACAGAGAAAACCAAACGTTTCCACAAATAATACTACAGAAATAAATATCTATGCAGTTTAAGGAATATAAATGAGTGTACAAGAGATGGAAATATTCAGCCACACCCGCTTAGGGATATTGATCTTGACTGAAAAGGCTTGTTACTCCCTGCTGAGTAGGTAGTAGTTACAATTGTGTTCCTGAACCAAGGGTTCTAAATGGAATTGGTCATAACAATTTTGATCTTGACTGAAAAAGCTTGTTACACCCTGATGAGAAGGCAGCAGTACTTTTGAAAGCAGCATACACGTATTTTATCTATGACACACATTTTTAATCCATTGGAGGAAATACGATTACAGAATATAATCACTGCCAATAATCTGATTAATATATTATTAACTGAAAAATATTAACTGTCTGAATAATATCCAACGATAAATCTTACGAGGCAATGGATCATATAATATAATACAGTACACTACAAAATATAATATATAATAAGCAAGTCTAAAAGGGTACAACATCACCAAAAAAATAGTAAAATCATGAACAAATATTAAATATTTCGGATAACTAATATCCTTCATCAGTAAGATGACAAATGATTCTTATCTTGACATGTGGTAGTCGAACTGAAATAATAATCTTGAACGTCATACAAATTATCACGAATCAATAAGCTGGTAAATTTTTTCAATATTGAAGTTTGGGAAGAGGAATGAATTCCTTAAAACTGTGAGAGTCCTGTACTAAAACCTGAGTTACAGGAAACAAGTGATGCAATGTGATGGTAGGGATTCATTTTACGTTTTTTTCATTAATGCCCTCTGGGGAAACTGTCCTTAACTTTCTTATCCAAACACTTTCCTGAACAAGTCTGTCGGCCCTTGACCAACCCTCGTTGTGGTCTTTGATAGTGATGGTAAGGTTTTTGAGATCAGCTTGGGCGTGCCCAGGTGATTTAAATGACGACTTACAGGGAGGTCGGGCTTGCAGGTGTAGACACTTCGATGACCATTCATGCGTTTGTTGAATGGCTGTTTTGTCTCGCCAACATACTGCATGCCACATCGACACTGAAGAAGGTATACAACATTCTGGTTTTCGCAAGTTACATTGCAATATATAGTGTATATGGACCCAGTGGAGTGGCAAGTAAATGTTTGAGTATACAGTATTTGTTGGCAAGTCAGACATCGTCTGTTACCACACGACTTGTACCATCCTGCAGTTGAAGAGCTTTTATTAGAGGAGACATCAGCTCTCACGAATAAGTCTTTCAGATTTTTGGGTCTCCAAAAAGCTAAGACAGGAGGTTTTGGAAAGATCTTGGATAATTTTTGGTGTTTGGCAATAATCTGCCAATTGGTACGAATGAAATGGGAAAGGTTAGTAAAGGCGTGATTGTATGTTAAAACAAACGGAACTATTTCGCTTCGCCTTTTCTGTTTGTACTGTAATATGTCATTGCAGCTGTTATTGTTAGCACGCGCAAACCCCTTATCTATGTCCAATTTCTTATAACCTTGTTTGGTCAAAAATCCGCGAAGCTCCTGTTATCGTTTAGTGACAGCTTCCTCAGAGGAATAAATCCTCTTTACTCTAAGAGCTTGACTGTACGGGATACTTTTTGTACAGTGTTTGGGGTGACAGCTTTGGGGAGAAAGGTACTGATGTTTATCTGTAGGTTTAAAGTAGAGGTCTGTTGACATGACATAACAGAAAAATATACATATCACGCAGGTGCTTTAGCCCGATAGATACGTGTTGGAAAATGAGAACTTAATAATTGGAAATTTTTAATCATAACGTTAATCAAAGATTCTAGTTTGAAAATACGCTTCTGTGTCAATATCCAGGAACATATCAAGTTATTAAGCGTACTTTTTTGTTTCTGTTGTATCCCAAGTTCACTTGCATTCACGAGATGCAAGCACTCACAGAAATCTGGATTATTGAGTGACAGGACATCATCAATATATCTGATAGTGAAATTAAACACTTGCAAGAAAGTTTTTTTTATATTATTTTTGTATTTGCGGGGTTTTTTTTATTAATTCTGGCTCATATTAGTACACAAACAAGTCGGCAAGTAGTGATGCACAATTGTATTCACTCGAACACCGACTTCCTGTTGAAATATAAGTCCACCAAATTGAAGAAACATGATGTCGATCCAAAGTCCAGCATTTTGATGGTATAATCCTCCGATACCCATTTAAAAAAAAAGCTTTGTTTAATGAGACGATATATTTGAACTTTCAGTTGAGGATGGGTAAATGTAGTATATGTATAGTTTAAAGCATAAAAGAATCTTTTCTATGGTCAATTTTGAGTTCTTGTCTTTTATTTTTCCTTATGTTCTTTGTCTATATGCCATTTTTTTTTTTTTTTTTTGTTGAAACAGTTATTTGTTTTTATAGTGATTAAGATTATATTACAATGTTGACTGCTGTACCCCAATTTCTGACGTTTTTACCTATTATGTTTGTTTGTTTTGCTCACACATTGTTGTCAATATAATGGAATTCTATGCGACAGTCATAAAAGTGAGAGGTTTAGCTAGCTACATAGCTGTATAAGACCAGGTTCAATCCACCATTTTCTACATAAGGAAATGCCTGTACCAAGTCAGGAATATGACAGTTGTTTTCCATTCGTTAGATGTGTTTGAGCTTTTGATTTTGCAATTTTATAAAGGACTTTCCGTTTTGATTTTCCCTTGGAGTTCGGTTATTTTGTTATTTCACTTTTTAGTTTATTTGACTTTAAAATTGTAAAGAATTTGATTGACGATATCGCAGTAGATCTTTAGAATTTCTGATAATCCACATATGTATGACACCGCTGTTGAATTTACCTCCTTACAATATTTTCGAATGCCATCGTTAACTGTCGAAAAAATGATGGTCTATATAAAGTTGTGTAGTCGATTTATGTCCGATGTTAGACAATTTTCGGTTTAATTTTTCAGAAATTATAGTTGCAGGAAATGATCGTTTTAAATATGCATGTGAGTTAAAGAACTGTGGTCTTTGATATGAGTTTTACATGAGCAGTTATTATAAAGAAACTGGGTGTATAACATGGTTATTACGTATTAGTAATTAAGTTCTCTGTAATTGGAATTTCCAGATAAAAACTGCCTGTGCAATACAAAAGTGTTAACTCGGCCAATACAGAATAACCTGGTTAATATTGATCTTTTTTGCAGTGGTAGAGTTCTGATCCAGCCAATACATGATTTTTGAATGGCTCTGGTCTTAAGATAAAAAGTCATAATGAACACTTACTTCATGTAAACTATCATCTGGAAGATACTGTTTTGTTTAAACACCATTGTCACGCCGAAACTTCCGTGTGGCAAATATGTCAGGCTAGGGACGATCACATTCAATTAAACTAGCCTTTTGTCAACAGACTATTTAATTTTTCGGGTTTGAAAATGAGTCTAGATTATCACTAAGCTTATTTCATATCGACTTCTAGTCCAAATAAAAAAAATTGACGTCATGAAAGGCTATCTTAATTTTTTGCAGAAACGCCTACATACGTTGTCGTAGGGAGGCGCCACGACAAATAAATAAAATAACATTTCAAGACACAATAATTATTTGGGCTAGTCGACCTTATAACAATTTCAAACATTCTAACTCGATTTACTGTTTACTTTTGCTGCTTCTCATGTTCCCGTTAGATGTCAACCTGGACCAGGCGTATGAATTGTTGAAGGCAATATGGTGACATATAATGGTTCACGTCTTTGTTCCTTGATCAGTTGGTATATTGATAGTAACATTGTCTCATAGGCAGCTGTCTGATTGGCAATGGTCTCATTTACAATCATATGCAACTCCTTATTTTTACCTTTGTTTTTGTTTTTGTTTTTCGTGTTTTTTTGGCATTTCAAGCAATGGCAGATCCTTTCCAATTACTATTTATGTATTGTTTTTTTTCTATCAGTCAGGGGCATTACTTAAACAAGTAATTTTTTAAATTACCTATACTAGTAATGTTGAAAAAGAGGCTATTTTAAATATTACTTATTTAAGTAACTTTTCTAAATATTATTTTTAAAGGTGTCCTTTCATACAGATTTTACCACCTTTAACAAATTTTCACAGTCATCTGGTTATTTTTCCCATGAAATATAAAAACTAATCCTCCTGAAACACTAATTGCCTTTCTGACCCACTTATCTTTCATATCGACGTTTTTGTGTCAAAGATTGGTCTCTTGGGACTATTAAAATATCATTTTCCTCGAAAATCTTGAAGGTGGACAGATATAAATAGATAGACACTTGTGATGTAATTAAGACGTGAAGTTATTTATAATTTGTAACCCAAAACAATTACCTATGTTCCTTAAATAGTTGTAATAACTTATTCAAGTAATATTTTTGTCATTATTTTTAAAGTAACCTTTTTTTCTCTATATACCTCTCAAATTTAATAAATTCCTTATTTTATGTAATAAAATGATGTAAAAAGTCATGAAAACTACATCTAGTCCATGCTTTATTGAAATCTAAAATAACTCTATTGAGTAATTTAATAATTTTCAAAAAACAAAAATCACCTATATAAGTAACTAAAAAAAATAACTTGTTTAAGTAACGCCCCTGACTGTCTATTTACATGTGAGAAAGGCAGAAATAAAATTAATAAAAGGGATCCATTTTAAGGAAAATAACAATACTATTAATGTATATGCTTCATTTTTATACCATTTTGATAAAGTTCAAGCAACATTTGTGAAAAGACATTTCATAAAATTTATACATAAGGTATTGATTACATAATCACATTGATTTAACGACAAATGTCAATTAAGGTTTTAAAATCGATTATGCTTAATCACAATAATTAAGTCTATGATTTTATATTTCATCCATGCGTATTCATCCTCTGGCAGTCACAAGCGCTTACTGTGTTATGTTCAGGACAGCAAATGCATGACATGTAAACTCTGTCACGAACATGAGACTTTGGACAGTTCAGTGTTACATTATTTTCATGTCCTCCATTGTTAAGAGTTGGACTGAAAATCAATGGTAAGCAATGTAAAGAAATGAGAAAATAAATATTTAAAAATGCAGTGCGTGCGATATATATAAGATTCTAAGAAGTGTTTTAAAACATATATCTGACAAACATCTGTTCGTTGCATGATTGGGGATATCGTCGTGTTTTAAATTTCAATGTTAACAACGAAAAACTGTCTACATGAAAATGAAAATTGTATTTACATTCTGAGGAACGTTCACTTTTGTTTTATGCACCGCTAATGAAAATATAATGGAACACCATTTTACTTATCTTTTGTTGAAAAAAATCGATTTACTTGTACTCACTCGCAAACATATAACCAGTCGCAACCTTGTGTGTTAGTGTAACCATATTTAATTACTGCGTCATCGCCATGTGCACAATCCATGGGTGCCAACTGACATTTTTTCTGTCTCCAACTGTTGTATCTAAATCCTCTGAAAGGAGGAAATTCATAATAATACGACAAGAAATAATTAAAAACACTACATAATATGTCAAAGCAAACTCCAGAAATAAAACATGGTATGAATAATTTGCTTAATATAATCTATCCTTTTTACTGGTTTCTAAGTTTACATTGAAAAATGACCCCTTTCTTGAACCAACTTTTTAGAAAGACAGATGCAGGTTGCTCGCCCGAAATATGGTTGCCATTATGTTTCTGTAATGTTTGATAAATTAGTTGAGAGAAATCAAAATTTAAGAAATTTGCTTAGTATTGAGTAAAGTGAATTATCCGCAGCACACACTAAACTTGACCACTGAATTAAACATGGGGAAATTGATTTTCATTTATAAAAGAATATTGATATGGCCTTATTATTAATAATTCAAACCCAAATTCTGTTACAAGTCTTTAGTTTTTCAAATTTAGCAATGATGAATATTAATGCAATTTAATTACATAACTAGTAAATGCATTTATTCTGGGGTTTTTTTTGGCAATAATCAAAGAATTTAATCATTAGCACACTGCTACCATTTAGTTAAATAAAGGTACAGTTGTGCATGTAAATGTCTCCAATTAATACTAAGTGGTCCGTTTTCTTTTTAAGCCATGCATAAGAATCTTATTTTCAAACACAGAAAAGGTTTTTAAACCCTTTTTTAGCATATAGACATTTCAAAACAATGATGAATGATGGTCACTTTAATATGATAATTGAGATTAAAAATATCAATCTAGAACAAGTAAGTGAATATTGTTTCATGTCAACGAAAAGGGAATCATAAATATAGTTTGCATATATGGCTTCTTTGCGATATTGATAATTCGGCCGGTTATAGCAAGGCTATTGAATTACCATACGTACATATCCCTTCACTAAGCTTTCGGTTGTTTCTGTGGCATCTTTGTACACTGTTCGATCGAGATAAGTCTTATAGCATTACAACTTGGACGGATAACAGGATACTTCTATATTCTGAATTTAAGAATATAAATACTCTTGAAAATACCATAAAACCAACAATCAGTTATTGTATATATACTGTCATTTGATTTTATGTTAACTATTACTGAATAACATGCAAGACTTATATAGAGCACTATCACTCTAGCTTGTTAAGTACTCTATAAAACATGACAAAATGCATATATCATATTTTATTGTCGAATCCGGTCCGCATATATGTTTAAGCGTTTGGCCCCATATCTTGACTGCAATGGAATAATTGAGTAGTTTCAACGAGTCTCGTTTTAATGTTTTATTACATTATTATAATATGGCATCTCATTTCGCTAGTATACGTATTTCGAACTAAACTGTCATTTTAACATGAACACGTCTTCAAATACTAAACTATAGATTAACAAGTAATTTTGGTGTTATAGTCAATTTTCAGATTTAACGACCGAGGAAAAAATTCAGAGCTGTTCAGACACATAGCTTGCAATCTGTTAAGATCTGCTCAGTAGTTTTATTTACCTTTACCTTGTTAACAAAGCACTGAATTGTCTGGAAAACTCCTAAACAGTATTGAATAGAATGCCAGCGAACTATTTGAACAATACAAATATCTTAATCTGTGAAAAAAACTTAGCATAAAATAAATGTTCAAACATTTCGGATGAATTAAGATCAAAATGGTCGTTTAAGATTGAAATTTAGTTACTGCAGTATGGAAGTCTTTCAAAATTAGTTTTGATATACTATTGCCTTTGAATTCATATCGAAGTCGTATTAGAAATTGTATCCGGATGTTTTAAGAAGGTTAAGAGGCATATTCATTGAGTATACCCTCATTTACCTGCAGTCAAAGATGTATATTAATTTCATATATATGCTTAATATTTGATTGCCAAATTAAAATACATTGCTGATGTTTATAAAAGGTTAAATGATAATAAAAGCTATTGTTCCAGGTCATATCGCATATCACTTTGAATGGACAATAACTCGAAATACAGATTTTTTAAATAACTTACATGTTTAAAATCTTGCATTTTGTACATTTCATCAAGGTCATTGTGTGCCGGAGTGTGGTAGTAAATAATGTCGTTTATGATATCTGTATCGATGCTATGGTCAAACAACGCGTCTTTTTTCTGCTACGTGGAGATCAAAAGTCTGGAAAAAAATCATGCATTATTACCACGTTTCTTTTTACATACTAGAGAAAAACATCTATGATGGTATATATAAAAGTTCATCTTAGATACCAAGCTTATGTATATATATAATGTAATTAATAATCCCTGGTACTGTGGTGTATTTTTTGAAATAAATTCTTGCCTCGATATATGCTTTCTGCGGTCGATAACAACAAATATTATTAGTGACTCTAGTCTCATGATAACGTCCGATAGCGTTATATTACGAAATATACTTAACAAAACGAATTATTTCGGTTTAGTTTCGAGTTAAATAAAGGCAACAGTAGTATACCGGTGTTCAAAATTCATAAATCGATTGAGAGAAAACAAATCCGGGTTACAAACTAAAACCGAGGGAAACACATCAACTATAAGAGGAAAACAAAGGAACAACGGGAGCACTGAAGTGCAACAAAAAAAACGCCAACATACATAGAATCGAACTATTTGATAACAACTGCCATATTCCTGACTTTTTACAGGACATTTTTAGAAAAAAATGTGGGTTGAACCTGGTTTAAAGGCTAGCCAAACCTCCCGCTTTATGACAATGTTAAAAAAATATCGCTAAAAATGACAACACTACGTGACAGAAATACAGCACAAACACACGTTAAGTTATTTGATTAAATAATCTTTTTTGCCTTCCGTAAAATTGAATCGTCCTTCCAAATTTTGAAGAACGGGAAAGTTCCTTATTCTTTATATTGTTATTCTAAACTGTTTCCCAAAACTGATCGCCTTGAAGATCATCAAAAACATTTTATTAAAATCAAATATGTCAATAAAGGTTTTGATTTTGTAAATATTGCCTGTATTTTTAATGATCATTCTGTTAAAGAACAAATTCCTGGTTATTTTGATAATACTGAGCTCCCTCTTATTTTTATTTGTTATGTTTACAAAAAAACAACCCGGAAATATGTGTTTAATTATAGCAAAGTGTGTAAAGATGTTAATATCAGCGACAATACACCTACGTCATGAAATTGCAGTAATTCCGAATACATTTATGGCCCCAGTTCCCATGTTATAACAGGAGACCTTAACATCGTCCATGACCGAGAGTTGAAATCATTCCTCAGTAAAGGACATAAATATTGCCCCCCGTCAATGATTAATTGGAATGAGTGTCGTAACATCATCCACGACTCACTCCGTACTAACAAGAAAAAAGCTGACAAAAAATCCTTAGATTCTTTTTCTTATTCAATGATGAACATAGTTGATATTCGCATTAAACATTTCAAAGAAGATTTTACTCCTAACAACAACCATAATAGCCCTATTTTTCGTATCAAACATAAGTTAAAAGAACTCGTAAAGGAATTTGTTTTTGTCCCGGCTGATAAGGCTGCCAATAAAATCATTATTGTTTGACGAAAATTTTACATGGAGGTTTTGCAAAAGGAAATCACGAATCACCAACATTCCAACTGACTCAATTTTCGGAAAATGACATCTGCAACAAACATAAACTTTTAGCTACCTCTTTTCAAGCAGAACCAAATACAATGAAAGTTCCAACTATGTACTGGCTTCCGAAGCTGCACAATACACCTTACAAATATAGATTTATTTCGTCTTCAAGCCATTGTTCCACTACTAAACTATCTATTCTACTTAAAAGTACACTTGGTACAATCAAAAACCTGGTAACAAATTGGTGATTTCGAATCTGTTCAAAGTTTTGATTTTCTACCCTATATACCACTTTGCCTCATAATCTCATTAAGAAAAAATTCACACACCTAATTAAATGGGATTTAAAAAGTCCGAATGCGAATATATATGTTTAAACTCTTTTAGGTCATTTTCTAGTAACAACAAACAAAAGAACTATGTCAATTGGACCTGCTTTGATACGATAACTGCACTTGAATTTTTACTAGATAACATTTCTGTTCGCTATGGAGATTCCGTATATCGTCAAGTTATCGGAATTCCAATGGGAACTAACTCTGCACCACTTATTGCGGACCTTTTTCTGTATTGTTATGAGTTACAATTTATGACTAAAATCAGCAAAGACCAATCGAAACAATATCTGATACAAAAATTTAATAACACTTTTAGATATTTGGATGATATATTAACTCTCAATAATGACGACTTCAGTATGTACACTAAAGAGATTTATCCTTCTGAACTGACGTCACATAAAGCTAATACTAACAATTAACACTGCCCTTTCCATGATTTTGATATATATATTTTTAACGGGAAGCTTAATACCAGAATTTACGGTAAAAGAGATGATTTTTCATTGCCTATTGTTTACTATCCATTTTTAGATGGTGACGTTCCCTTGTCACCATCTTATAGTGTTTATATATCTCAACTTGTTCGATTCGCTTGCTTATGTAACAACGTATTTGATTTTAACAAAATAAATCTCTGTATTACTGAAAAACATGCACTAAATTTTATCGTCGGTAAAAGGACATCATTCGTAAATATAAATCGACATGCAGACATCTTATAAGTTCAGGTATTTTACATCCAATCTTTTATGGTAATATTCTATACAAAGCACAAAAATGTCGTCATTTACTTCAAACACATGAAAAACTAACCAAACCAGACTTATTCAGAAGGGATATAGTTACGTCAGGTCATTAAAGATGGCATATTTTGGAATTAATATTGATTCACTCATAGGGCCTTTGCATCGGAAATAAACACATTTATTCTAAAAACCAGTCGCTGTCATGATACGGGTTATGTTCTTCTCATATATTTTTGTATGCATAAATGTGTTTATTTCCGACATTTCATCATTGTCATTTTTCTTATTTTCTTCTGTTACCTCTTCTGACATCGGAGTCGGACTTCTTTTGAACAGAGTTTTACTGTGCGTATTGCTGTGTGTTTGTTTATTCTACATTGGCTAGAGGTATAGGGGGAGGGTTGAGATCTCACAAAACATGTTTAAACCCGCCGCGTTTTTGCGCCTGTCCCTAGTCAGGAGCCTCTGGCCCTTGTTAGTCTTGTTTGTTTTTTTAATTTTAGTTCATTTATATGTTTCGGAGTTTAGTGTGACGTTCATTTTCACTGAACTAGTACACAACTTTATTTGTTTAGGGGCAAGCTGAAGCCCGCCTCCGGGTGCGTGATTTTTTCGGTGTGTTGAAGACCCATTGGTGGCCTTGGGCTGTTTTCGGCTCTTTGGTCGGGTTGCTGTCTTTTTGACACATTCCCCATTTCCATTCTCAATTTTAATATTTGATAGAATATGTCCATGCTTGTCATGACATGCTTTCTTTAATATTTTCATTCAAAAACTATTTTGAATTTGATTTTTGAAACAAGATACCGTGTTTGTTTTATCTATTCGGCATGTATTAGTAACACTTTTTCTTTCAAAACAACAGACTAAAAAATTAAAAACATTTCAGGCCCAATATACACCTTCCCTGATCAGTATCGCTAAAATTAAAAAAAACAATAATTATCTTATATAATAGTCTGTTACATATGTAAGTCAATGTATATATTTACAACATTATGATTAACGACATTAATGGAAACAGCTTTATATGTGATCAGTATTGTTAATGTATCTTACGAGTTGCAATTGTTTACATATACAATATCGCAGCCTCAGTCACCACGGACATCATTCTACAGCATCATTGATGTTTAACGTGTAGAATAATAACTAACAATGGTGTTTAATTAATAGTTTTAACAAACACGTTGCCTATTCATATCAACTTTTTTTTTCAATAATTTCACCCAAAAAGAAATATATGATAAAATGCAAGAGGTCTGGCCATTTTATCATGAATTTTATTTCACAAATGCGGCAATTTACAAAAATTCTTTTAATTGATCTTAACATTTACTGTTCCGCAGCTTCATGGGTGTACGTTTTGACTGCAAACACAACAAGGTTTGTTTCAGAGCATGTATCAAAAGTATGTTTCCTTTTAAATAGTTCAAAACAGCAATTTAAAGAGACAAATGTTACTGTACATACAAGAGAGCAACTCATCGATGCTAAAGGAAAAATATAAGTCAATACATGTATGACACTAGTTGATCCTTAATTTTAATCTATATATAACAGTCATTGTCTTTACTATACCAACATGATTAAGAACGAATATTGATTATGTTTACAAATGTTACAGAAAAATAGAAATCAAATTCCAATTATGGGGTGATTATTTTCGCTGCAAAATGTGACGGTTATAATTTAAAATATGGGGTGGTGAAAATACTAAGGAGGCAAGCAAAAAAGAAAGTAGAAAAAAGGTAAAAAAGTATACATTTTTGTTTAGGACAAGCAGAAGCCCGCTTCCGGGTGCGGGATTTTTTTGCTGTGTTGAAGATCCATTGGTGGCCTTCGGCTGTTTTTTGCTCTTTGGTTGGATTGTTGTCTCTTTGACACATTCCCCATTTCCATTCTCAATTTTATCAATACAAAGGCCAAATGATACATGTGATACAGGACGAACGGGAAAAAACTACAGAACTTCGCCAAAATCTAGTGCTAAACTATAGACGAAACGCGCGTCTGGCGTACAAAGTTTTAATCCTGTTATCTATGATGAGTTATTTAGAAATGAATTTCACAGCGTCTGTTTTTACTGCAAACAAAACATCAATCGTAGACTACTTCATCATTTCTGCAGATAGGTTAGTTTTACGTGAATTATCTATAACTATTATATTGAATAACCTTTGAAGCCCGCGATTATAAATGCGGATTCAATAAGTGTTAGATAAATGGGTGAATTTTGTTCAAATGTTAACCTGTTTTGAATATCATTTGAATTGTGACAATATATATATATATATGAAAAATAATCGTTGCTTACATAAACTAATTCTACGGTATCTTATGTAAGCTGCAACATGAAAACGTCAATTATTTGTCGTATTCTAAATAGAAATGAAAACAAACAAACACATGCAATTATCAGTAAAAATCATCAATTCATTTTTGCATTGTTTCCCTTTTACTTTGTTATCATACAATATGAATTATGGTGATAGGGTTCACATGATTTATTAATACATCAAGTATCGTATCTTGACTGCAACAGTTTAACAATGTACTGCATTAGTGTATTCTACTAAAATAGTAATTGATAGTCCTCTAAATTGACATTTGTATAGTGCAAAATAAATATTTCTCCGAGGTTAAGTTATAAAACAAACATAAATTGTTCTTTAATTCAAAATACTTGAAAGAATAAAGTGACATTTATCAAAAGCACCTATTATTTAAAAATGTTAACTTAAATTTGTTGCATTTTTGGGCTTGAGTTTTCTTTGGTTTCATTATTACATCATGTATTAATACATGATGGTCTTGAAGTATAGATTCAAGGCACTGGCGTTGTTTATCATCTGAATTACGTTTTATAGTGTTATTTTATTTGTCTTTGTAAATTATCAACCTTTACTGTTTAGTCCATTGTTGGCTCGGTACTTATATGCTTAATATGTGCTTTGTCTATATGCCATTTTGTTTTTCTTTGTTGACATATTTGTTTGTTTTTATAGTGATTAAGATTATAGCACAATGTTGACTGCTGACACCTATTTTTTGTGATCGGTGAGAGGTTTAGCTAACTATAAAACCAAGTTTAATCCACCATTTTCTACATAAGGAAATACCTGTACCAAGTCAGGAATATGACAGTTGTTTTCCATTCGCTTGATGTGTTTGAGCTTTTGATTTTTGCCATTTCATAAGGGACTTTCCGTTTTGAATTTTCCTTGGAGTTCGGTATTTTTGTTATTTTACTTTTTTCCACCTTAATAAAAAATAAGGAAATGTGCTCTCCTGAAATCATTTGAATTAAGAACTTCACAAAATTTCTTGTTTTATAACATGAATCAATGCTTTATTTTATATGATGAAATTGTTAATACGAAAATAAATATAATAGATAAATGAAAATAACACTTTATAAATTTGAATCGGCCAAAGCGTTTATGATTTATTTTCATCAGGATCGCACGAAACCAAAACAATCAAACGCCCACTGATGTATATATTCTACGACAAAAGCCAAAAAAGGTACTTACAAGTGAAGTTATTATCATACCAGCTAAAAGTTGCCTGACGCAGTTGAAACTTCAGGTTCTTAATAATTTCCAATTTAGATAAAATTTGGTAAAAGAGGGGCGAAAGATATCAGAGGGACATTCAAACTCATAAATCGAAAATAAACTGACAACGCCATGGCTAAAAAAGAAAAAGGCAAACAGAAAACAGAAAACAATAGTACACAAGGCACAACATAGAAAACTAAAGACTAAGCAACACGAACCCCACCAAAAACTGGGGTTGATCTCAGGTGCTCCGGAAAGGTAAGCAGATCCTGCCCCACATGTGGCATCCGTCGTGTTGCTCATGTTAGTACAAACCTGGTAAATATTCTTATTCGGTAGGTCACATTCGTGAAAATGGAACGGGATTGTAGTTACGACATTAGGAACATATCAGCTATCATCTGTGAAACGGATATTCCATAACGGACCAACTCGTGATGGCGAAGGGATGATTTCAACTTCACCGTTTGGAACTCTTGGTTTGATAGCTTCCTTGTGAGCAGCAATCCTCTATCAAGGAAATTAGTATAGGAAATACAAGCCCGGGAATATCGTATCAATTGGGAGATATATACTCCGTATGCAGGCGCTGCGGGAATGTTGCTACATAGAAATGGAAAGTTCACAATTGGGAAGCTGAAATCATCTTTTTTGTCGTAATGTTTTGTTTTCAACCGACCCTCATTGTCAATTTCTAGATGTAAGTCAAGATATAAGGCAGACTTAACTGTATCTGTTGTATCCTTTATCTCTAGTTCGATGGGATAGATGCGTTCAACATAGTCAAAAAATTTTGAATTATCTAGTGAGAGAACAATTATGAGACAACGGACGCCGACAGACGCCAAGTTCTTAGAATAGCAAATTAGTCCTTCCAAGTGACCTTTGAGTTTCTGTGTATCATGACAAACGTTTTCATGTGTGAGTAGTTTTATAGTAAATGTTCAACCTTGCTGGAACACAAGTACATCAAATAAACATCACGTCATGTACCAGCTTAAAGTATTTGAAACAAAGTCGAATATTAACAGCTGGATTGTGAACATACTCCTTTCTAACTGATGGTCAAAAATGACAAAAATATCGCCATATGGTAACAGAAATATACACTAGTTTATGCTCTTATAATATACAAGATAATGGAGTGTGTGTCCGAGCGAAAACTTCTCTATGTTCATTACTTTAGGAATATTTATCTAAAACTCATAATTTACTATTCAGTCCTATTCTACTATTTATTTTGTTTAGGGGCCAGCTAAAACACGCCTCCAGGTGCTGGATTTTCTCGCTGTGTTGAAGACCCGTTGGTGGCTTTCGGCTGTTTTCTGCTCTTTGGTCGGGTTGTTGTCTCTTTGACACATTCCCTATTTCCATTCTCAATTTTACTTTCTGTGATGAAATGAATATATGTATCGCATTTAAGTATACATAGTATGTCTTTGTTACTGGTGTAAGATTTGATATTATAATTTATTATATACTTAGTAGTAAATACAGATAAATTGTATGTGTAATACAATCATTGGCAAGCGTGCTGTATCAGCCACCCGTGATGATATCGATATCAGCACGGTTACAAAGGCTTTATCACACCTTTAATCTGTATGACGTCACGTCATCGATTGCAGTCACTGTTGCAAAGGCTTTATAAAAACCCCTTCTCTGTATGACGTCATGTCAAACCTATAATCTTTATGACGTCATTTCAAACCTTCTTATCTGTGTGACGTCATGTCACATAAAAAACATCTACATGAGGTATATGTATATAATAAAGTGTATATGATATGGCTTTTTCAATATCACACACCGTATCAACCCTCAACCAATATTATTCCTCGAGCAGAGCTCTTGGGATTATATTGGTGTCTCAGGTTGATACGGATGTGATATTGAAAAAGCCATATGATATTCACTATTAATTAGAAGGAAGAAAATATACCAAGGAAGAAATTGAAAAACAATATAAAAAACGGCATATTTTTATCAGATAAAAAAAGTCCTCAAACACTTATACCTACGAAACACGAACCTCAACAAAATGAGAGGTTGATTTCATATGTTCCTGAAAGGTTAACAGGTCATTATTATAATTGCAGTCTTGTTTCGTATTGTTGTTTTTTTTAACATTGTTTAACTGTCAAGTCACTATATTGTGTTATAAGATAAAGTGTACTCATCTCAGATAAACTCAGCGTAAATGGTTAAAATAATAAACTGATAACAAGTCAAGTTATTCGAATAATAGTAAAAATACACACCGTTTTAATATTCAAACTAAAACTGTTGTTTGAGTTATCTGTTTTTAAAGTTTGGAATTATTCGAAACATTAAAGTTGTAATTCCCACCAGGGAAAGAAGTCCTTAGTAGTCTTTTCTCATTTTTTCCGCGTAAGTTTTGGCTTTCAGTATTTTTTTGTTTTTTTTTATTGTTTGGGTTAGCATAGTACTTAGCATAATTTGGTCATTACTGATGCGATTCATGTACACATAATATAACTTGCTTCAAGAGTAGCATATTCTAAATCTGCTATCTTTGATAAATTTTTACATGTATAGAAATAGAAATATATTAAGTCAGAACCGTTTGTATATTTTGTTTTAAATGAAAACTTTATACTGCTAAAAGGTATAAAATTGATTGAAAAATATAAACCTTTTTGAAATGAAGGAACATTAAGAGTATTATCATTGACCCAGCAAATTGGTGACACTAAAGCTAAAAGATATCTCGAGTTCAGCATACGGCATTAAGACAATTAGGAATCTACTATGTTTACAGTTTACGCGATAAGTCGGAGATAGATTGATTGATTGATTGATTGATTGATTGTGTCAATACACTTGTCTGGATTATTCGGTCAGTTTTATTATTGAAGGAAGCCCCAGCACCCGGAGTGAACCACTGATTTACGAAGTTAAATTGGCAATCATTTTTACTTAGATCAGAGTCGATCGGACCTTGCCGCATTGGGATACGAACTCAACCACAACATCAGTGTTGACAGAAAAGTAATTGAAATAAGACAAATCGACCATCGAGCCCCGTTGAACACAGAAAAAACAAAAAACGAAAAGTAAAATTCACATAACAATTACTGACAACTGACCGTTGCAAAAAACCGGGATGATCCGAGGAACTTCAGAAAACTTATTTCTGCTTCTCTGTATTCCTTTTACAACAAACACTGGTGTGTTTACAA